>NC_079490.1:52894516-53519516 GCF_020520425.1 Spinacia oleracea
GTTAAAACCCATATGAGGGGTACTGAGAAATCAACCCCTAAATCTCCACCTGGTTTTGAGAATAAGGTGATCCGGACTCCCCAACGAGTTAGCGAGCTTTTAGCAAATGTTGGCGATATCTCTTGGGCGCCAGAGAAACCTACAGTAAAGGCCAAAGTTGATTGTCACATAGATGGGGGGAAATAATAGGTGCATTTGGTTTCTCATGAACCTATTCTAGCCTCACAGCTACCCCAGTGAATCTTTGTTTGGGTGAAAATTTGAAGGGAGCCAGGAAGTGGAAGAGGACTGTCCAAGTGAAGGTTGGTGAAGGGAATTCATCCTACCAGGTACACCTACAAAAAAGTGTTAGGTTATGATACATATGATATTACATAAATCATGCGGAAACAACCATTAACCCAGGATTACATATTATTTACACATAATCATATAGCATAATTTAGATGCATACTCTTTGTTGCGTGCCCTCCCTAGCTGCGCCCGAACCGAACAAGAACAAGTCTTTAGGACTCCAAGTGTCGTCCCTCCGTAGATAGTCCACAGCACGTCCGGATCCGCCTTAAGATTGACCAACTAGAATCGCCCTTAAGGTACTAGAATTTTCGGCACTTTTGAGCAAGATGTGTGGCTGAATTTTTCTCTCAAAAACTCACTTTGAATACTTTTAAAACTCGTTATAAATTGTGAACCCAGGCCACATATTTATAGGGTTATGGAAAGGGAATTGGAATCCTATTCAGATACAAATTAATTAAACCTAGAATCCTACAAGAACTCTAATTTAATTAATTTATCAAATAGAATTAGGAATTTAATCATTAACCGAACTCTGCACGTTTTAGGAAACGTGCACGAACACAAACACTTACGCACACACACACGGCAGCCTCGATGGGCCGCCCATGCGTGCGTGCGAGCAGCAGCCCACGCAGCGAGGCCTGCGCGAGCCATAAGCCCACGCAAGCACCCGCGCGCGCTGCGCGCGCTGTGCGCGCTGCCACGGCCTGCTGGGCCTGGCGTGGCTGTTTGTGTGGCGCGCTTGGCTTGCTGGGCGATGGCCTGGCTTCGTGCTGGGCCCTCGTCCGGCAGGCCTCGTCCGATGCTTTATTCGTACGATACGCTTCCGATTAAATTTCCGATTCCGGAATTCATTTCCGATACGAACAATATTTAACATTTCCGATTCCGGAATTAATTTCCGTTTCGAACAAATATTTAATATTTCCGTTTCCGGAATTATTTTCCGATTCCGGTAATATTTCCGATTCTGACAATATTTCCGTTTCCGGCAATATTTCCGATTCTGGTAATATTTCCATTTCCGATAATATTTTCCGATACGTACCATGTTTCCGTTTCTGGCAACATCTACGACTTGGATAATATTTATATTTCCGATACGATCCATATTTTCGTTTCCGGTAATATCATCGTTTCCGGAGTATTCATTTCTTGCCTGTGACGATCTCAGCTCCCACTGAAACCAAGATCCGTCGGTTCCGAATATCCATAGATAGAGTATTTAATGCCATTAAATACTTGATCCGTTTACGTACTATTTGTGTGACCCTACGGGTTCAGTCAAGAGTAAGCTGTGGATTAAAATCATTAATTCCACTTGAACTGAAGCGGCCTCTAGCTAGGCATTCAGCTCACTTGATCTCACTGAATTATTAACTTGTTAATTAATACTGAACCGCATTTATTAGACTTATCATAGAATGCATACTTGGACCAAGGGCATTATTTCCTTCAGTCTCCCACTTGTCCTTAGGGACAAGTGTGCATTTTCCTAATTCCTTTGTCGCTCGATGCTTGCTCTTGAACATAAGGTAAGAGTTGTCATCCTTATTATGTCCAGAGGTGTTCCTCGGTTTCAGAGTTCAACTGATCAAATAAACAGATAATCATAGCCTATGATTCATCCGAGCACGGCCATGCATTTCACAGTTTCTAGCTCTCCGAGTGGCCTTGTACAACTTTTAAGCATCTCATCCCGATTTATGGGAGGACAATCCCAATCTTGCGATCTTGAGATTAGACTTCGTTTGATAGGTGATTACCTGAGCGTTGCCTTTATAGCCTCCTTTTACGGTGCGACGGTTGGTCAACGTCAAAGCAACCAGTTCTCAAACAAGTAATCTCAAATCACTCAGGTATTGAGGATTTAGTGTCTAATAATTTAATGAAATTTACTTATGACAGACTTTCATCTCTTACAGTTAAGTTTCATAGGTCTTGTCCGATACTAGTCTTCCCAAAGTAAGTATCTATGCAAATGATTATGACATTGCCATGTCCACATAGTTCAAGAAACAGAACTACTAGTCATCTTGCATTCTAATCGTCTAACGTTTTCTATGCGTCCAATTTTATAGAAAACTCCGATTAGGGACCATTTTCAACCTTTGACATTCAAGTTCACTTGATAGACATTTCTTAGTCACAGGACTGGTCCTGACAGTTTATCTTGAATATATCGTCAAATTGAAGGGACTCATCATTTAATAAACCACAAATTAAATGGAAAAATGAATTCTTTTCATTTATTGTGAATGATTAACCAATAATGTTTTACAAAGATTTAAACTCTAAAACTTTAAAACATTAAACAGAGACATCAAAGCCATTCTCCAATATGCTTGATTCCCATAGCTGCAGTGTGCGAGTTGTGTTTCGCTTGCCGCAGAGGTTTAGTTAATGGATCTGATATGTTGTCATCAGTTCCAATTTTGCTTATCTCGACTTCTTTTCTTTCAACGAACTCTCGTAGAAGGTGAAATCTACGAAGTACATGCTTGGCTCTCTGGTGGTGTCTAGGCTCTTTTGCCTGTGCAATAGCTCCGTTATTATCACAATACAGGGCTATTGGTCCTTTAATGGAGGGGACTACACCAAGTTCACCTATGAACTTCCTTAGCCATATAGCTTCCTTTGCTGCTTCATGTGCAGCAATGTACTCCGCTTCAGTTGTAGAATCCGCAATGGTTCTTTGCTTAGCACTTTTCCAGCTTACTGCTCCTCCGTTGAGGCAGAAGACAAACCCAGACTGTGATCTGAAATCATCTTTGTCGGTTTGAAAACTTGCGTCCGTATAGCCTTTAACAATTAATTCATCATCTCCACCATAGACCAGGAAGTCATCTTTGTGCCTTTTCAGGTACTTCAGAATATTCTTGGCAGCAGTCCAATGCGCCTCTCCTGGGTCTGACTGGTATCTGCTCGTAGCACTGAGTGCGTACGCAACATCCGGGCGTGTACATATCATAGCATACATTATTGAACCAATCAATGATGCATATGGAATCCCATTCATTCGTCTACGGTCATCAAGTGTTTTTGGGCACTGAGTTTTGCTTAGAGTCATTCCATGAGACATGGGTAGGTAGCCTCGCTTGGAGTCCGCCATCTTGAACCTATCAAGCACCTTATTGATATAAGTGCTTTGACTAAGTCCAATCATCTTTTTAGATCTATCTCTGTAAATCTTGATGCCCAATATGTACTGTGCTTCTCCTAGATCCTTCATCGAAAAACATTTCCCAAGCCAAATCTTGACAGAGTTCAACATAGGAATGTCATTTCCGATAAGTAATATGTCGTCGACATATAATACTAGGAAAGCAATTTTGCTCCCACTGACCTTCTTGTATACACAAGATTCGTCTGCGTTCTTGATGAAACCAAAGTCACTGACTGCTTCATCAAAACGTATATTCCAGCTCCTGGATGCCTGCTTCAATCCGTAGATTGACTTCTTTAGCTTGCATACCTTTTTAGCATTCTTTGGATCCTCAAAACCTTCAGGCTGTGTCATAAACACAGTTTCTGTTAAAACGCCGTTTAAGAAAGCAGTTTTGACATCCATCTGCCATATTTCGTAATCGTAATATGCAGCGATTGCTAACATTATCCGAATAGACTTTAGCATTGCAACTGGCGAAAAGGTTTCATCGTAATCCACACCGTGGACTTGCCTGTAACCTTTTGCAACCAATCTAGCTTTGAAAACTTCAAGTTTCCCATCCTTGTCCTTTTTCAGTTTGAAAACCCATTTGCTTCCTAGGCTTGGTAGCCATCTGGCAAATCGACCAAATCCCATACTTGGTTTTCAGACATGGAGTCTAATTCAGATTGCATGGCTTCTTGCCACTGCTTGGAGCTAGGGCTCGTCATAGCTTGTTTGTAAGTCGCAGGTTCATCACTTTCAAGTAACAGAACGTCATAGCTCTCTTTCGTCAAAATACCTAAGTACCTTTCCGGTTGAGATCTATATCTTTGCGATCTACGCGGGGTAACATTTCTAGATTGACCATGATTCTCACCAGATTCTTCTAAAGATCTCTGAGTTTCATCCTGAATGTCATCTTGAGCATTCTCTAGAGTTTGTTGTTCGACTCAAATTTCTTCGAGGTCTATTTTTCTCCCACTTGTCATTTTGGAAATGTGATCTTTCTCCAAAAAGACACCATCTCGAGCAACAAACACTTTGTTCTCAGATGTATTGTAGAAGTAATACCCCTTTGTTTCCTTTGGATAGCCCACAAGGATACATTTGTCAGATTTTGGATGAAGTTTGTCTGAAATTAATCGTTTGACGTATACTTCACATCCCCAAATCTTAAGAAAAGACACATTTGGAGGCTTTCCAAACCATAATTCGTATGGAGTCTTTTCGACAGCTTTAGACGGAGCTCTATTTATAGTGAGTGCAGCTGTATTTAGTGCATGTCCCCAAAATTCTAATGGAAGTTCGGCCTGACCCATCATTGACCTGACCATGTCTAGCAAGGTTCTGTTCCTCCGTTCCGACACACCATTCCATTGTGGTGTTCCAGGAGGAGTCAATTCTGATAGAATTCCACATTCTTTCAGATGGTCATCAAATTCATAGCTCAGATATTCACCGCCTCTATCAGACCGCAGTGCCTTAATCTTCTTGCCTAATTGATTCTCTACTTCACTCTGAAATTCCTTGAATTTGTCAAAGGATTCAGACTTATGCTTCATTAGGTAGACATAACCATACCTACTGAAGTCATCAGTGAAAGTGATAAAGTAGCTGAAACCACCTCTAGCATTTGTACTCATTGGTCCACATACATCTGTATGGATTAAACCCAATAGTTCATTTGCTCTTTCTCCAACTTTAGAGAAAGGTTGCTTTGTCATTTTGCCAAGTAAACATGATTCGCATTTACCATAATCCTCTAAGTCAAATGGTTCTAGAATTCCTTCCTTTTGAAGACTTTCTTAGCGTTTCAAGTTTATATGGCCTAATCGACAATGCCACAGATAGGTGAGATCTGAATCATTCTTTTTGGCCTTTTTGGTATTTATGTTATATAATTGTTTGTCGTGATCTAATAAATAAAGTCCATTGACTAATCTAGCAGATCCATAAAACATCTCTTTAAAATAAAACGAACAACTATTGTCTTTTATTAAAAAAGAAAATCCCTTAGCATCTAAGCAAGAAACTGAAATGATGTTTTTAGTAAGACTTGGAACATGGAAACATTCTTCCAGTTCCAAAACTAGCCCGGAGGGCAACGACAAATAGTAAGTTCCTACAGCTAATGCAGCAATCCGTGCTCCATTTCCCACTCGTAGGTCGACTTCACCCTTGCTTAACTTTCTACTTCTTCTTAGTCCCTGTGGATTGGAACATAAGTGTGAGCCACAACCTGTATCTAATACCCAAGAAGTTGAATTAGCAAGTATACAGTCTATAACGAAAATACCTGAAGATGGAACGACTGTTCTGTTCTTCTGATCTTCCTTTAGCTTCAAGCAATCTCTCTTCCAATGCCCCTTCTTCTTGCAGTAGAAGCATTCGGATTCAGAAGTGGGTTGACTGACCTTCCTCTGTGCAGATTTGGCGCCAGTTTGCTTAGTTGGGCTGGCCTTGTTGCCACCTTTCTTAGCATTCCTCTTCTTTCCAGATTTCTTGAACTTACCCCCACGCACCATAAGCACATCCTGCTTATCACTTTTGAGCGTCTTTATAGCGGTCTTCAGCATACCGTGAAGCTTAGTGAGCGTTTTGTCCAGACTATTCATACTGTAGTTCAGTTTGAACTGATCATACCCGCTATGAAGAGAATGGAGGATGGTGTCTATAGCCATTTCCTGAGAAAATTGCTGATCCAGCCGACTCATATTCTCAATGAGTCCAATCATTTTGAGAACATGTGGACTTACGGGCTCGCCTTTCTTAAGTTTGGTCTCAAGAATTTGCCTATGAGTCTCGAATCTTTCGACTCGAGCCAGATCTTGGAACATGTTCTTCAACTCACTGATGATTGTGAAAGCATCTGAGTTGATGAACGTTTTCTGCAGATCCGCACTCATGGTGGCGAGCATTAGACATTTCACATCCTTGTTGGCATCAATCCAACGATTGAGGGCTGCCTGAGTGACCCCGTCGCCTGCAGCTTCGGGCATCGCCTCATCTAGGACATACTCCTTTTCTTCCTGCATAAGAACTATTTGCAAGTTCCTTTGCCAGTCAAGGAAGTTTTTCCCGTTCAACTTCTCCTTTTCGAGAATTGATCGAATGTTGAATGAATTGTTGTTTGCCATATTAAAAACTACAATTGAAAAGAATAAACAAATAAATAAGCATTCACAGTTTCTCTTAATAAACTTAAATTCTAGCATACATGCATAATTCAATGTTTATTAAGCATTTTATTCAAGTTATGTGTTCCGGCAGGTGTGAATAAAATGATTCCAAGATCCTAAAATCATTGAAGAACTAAGCACAGTTTGTCGACTTAATCCTAGAACATCTTAGGTAAGCAAAAGCCTTTTGCTAATAGTCTAGAAACTATTCTTGGTTGATAGGTACGTCTAAGAACTTATTAGGTAAACCTATCGAATTTGCCACGACATAAAAGGACTCCTTACTTATATCGTTGAGTTTCACCAAAACTAACATGTACTCACAATTATTTGTGTACCTTGCCCCTTTAGGACCAATAAGTAACACCTCGCTGAGCGAAAACTATTACTAGATTGATGTAAAGGATATCCAAGCAAGTGTATATTTTGGCATGGCACCTTTTAACTCAATTTTTAAGTTTGGAACTTAAGGCTCTTACTATGTTGGTTAGATTTTAAGTGAACTAAAATCCTTAATCATGCAACATAATCAAGCTTTTGATCTCATGCATTTTAAGACATATTTAAAAGCAATAAATAACTTAAAACATGCATAAGATATTTGTGATCTAGTATGGCCCGACTTCATCTTGAAGCTTTAACTTCAAAGTCCGTCTTGAAAATCTCCGTGGGAGGCACCATTTTCTTCAAATAGGATAAGCTATAACTAATTACAACTATTTGATGGTACGCAGACTATATTTGAATTGAAAAATAACTTTGGTACTTCAGACCAATTACATTCAAATTAATGGTACGCAGACCATATTTTCTATCCTATTTGGGCCATACTAGTCACTTCATAACCTGCAAAACAGTACATATACAATATATACCATTCACCCATTCATTATCATGAATGGCCCACATAGCTGGTTAGTAAAACACATTATGCATCACGTAAACATTTGCAGCAATTAATCAAGGGCACCAATAATCTACCAATTATTCAGTCCTTATTAATTCTAATCAAGTTGTTTTAACCTTAAGGATTTGTAGACCTAATCAAGAGTTTATGACTAAAAGGCGCTCCCACTTAAACCAATAAATTCATATGCTTTACCAATTTTAAACATAAAAATGTATTTCTAGTCTAACCGGAAACATACAAATTTAATTAAAATTTAAAGCTCATATAAATTTATAATTGAATCCAAAAAGTTTAAGTTAATTTCAGTCGTTATTTAAATTAATTCATGATTTTAATTTTAGTAAAATAATTAGAATAAATAACATTTATTATAATTACAATATTCAAAATTAAAATCCAAGAAAATAATTCAAATTATTAATTTTAAAAATTAATTAAAATTACGTGAACTGAAATTTTCAAATTAAACATTCAAAACGATCTAATCGTAACGCAAACACCCTACGCATTGCACGCCCATGGGCCGCACGCACACAGCCATCGCTGGCCATGTGCGCGCAGCCCATGCGCTCGTCGCATAGCTGCTGCATCTCCATCGCAAGCCATCGCACGCTGCGCGCGCGCCAGCGCTCGTCGCACGCGAGCCATCGCTCGCAGTGCGCGCGAGCCATCGCTCGCTGTGCGCGCGACATCGCTTGGGCGCCAGAGAAACCTACAGTAAAGGCCAAAGTTGATTGTCACATAGATGGGGGGAAATAATAGGTGCATTTGGTTTCTCATGAACCTATTCTAGCCTCACAGCTACCCCAGTGAATCTTTGTTTGGGTGAAAATTTGAAGGGAGCCAGGAAGTGGAAGAGGACTGTCCAAGTGAAGGTTGGTGAAGGGAATTCATCCTACCAGGTACACCTACAAAAAAGTGTTAGGTTATGATACATATGATATTACATAAATCATGCGGAAACAACCATTAACCCAGGATTACATATTATTTACACATAATCATATAGCATAATTTAGATGCATACTCTTTGTTGCGTGCCCTCCCTAGCTGCGCCCGAACCGAACAAGAACAAGTCTTTAGGACTCCAAGTGTCGTCCCTCCGTAGATAGTCCACAGCACGTCCGGATCCGCCTTAAGATTGACCAACTAGAATCGCCCTTAAGGTACTAGAATTTTCGGCACTTTTGAGCAAGATGTGTGGCTGAATTTTTCTCTCAAAAACTCACTTTGAATACTTTTAAAACTCGTTATAAATTGTGAACCCAGGCCACATATTTATAGGGTTATGGAAAGGGAATTGGAATCCTATTCAGATACAAATTAATTAAACCTAGAATCCTACAAGAACTCTAATTTAATTAATTTATCAAATAGAATTAGGAATTTAATCATTAACCGAACTCTGCACGTTTTAGGAAACGTGCACGAACACAAACACTTACGCACACACACACGGCAGCCTCGATGGGCCGCCCATGCGTGCGTGCGAGCAGCAGCCCACGCAGCGAGGCCTGCGCGAGCCATAAGCCCACGCAAGCACCCGCGCGCGCTGCGCGCGCTGTGCGCGCTGCCACGGCCTGCTGGGCCTGGCCTTGCGCTGGGCCTGGCGTGGCTGTTTGTGTGGCGCGCTTGGCTTGCTGGGCGATGGCCTGGCTTCGTGCTGGGCCCTCGTCCGGCAGGCCTCGTCCGATGCTTTATTCGTACGATACGCTTCCGATTAAATTTCCGATTCCGGAATTCATTTCCGATACGAACAATATTTAACATTTCCGATTCCGGAATTAATTTCCGTTTCGAACAAATATTTAATATTTCCGTTTCCGGAATTATTTTCCGATTCCGGTAATATTTCCGATTCTGACAATATTTCCGTTTCCGGCAATATTTCCGATTCTGGTAATATTTCCATTTCCGATAATATTTTCCGATACGTACCATGTTTCCGTTTCTGGCAACATCTACGACTTGGATAATATTTATATTTCTGATACGATCCATATTTCCGTTTCCGGTAATATCATCGTTTCCGGAGTATTCATTTCTTGCCTGTGACGATCTCAGCTCCCACTGAAACCAAGATCCGTCGGTTCCGAATATCCATAGATAGAGTATTTAATGCCATTAAATACTTGATCCGTTTACGTACTATTTGTGTGACCCTACGGGTTCAGTCAAGAGTAAGCTGTGGATTAATATCATTAATTCCACTTGAACTGAAGCGGCCTCTAGCTAGGCATTCAGCTCACTTGATCTCACTGAATTATTAACTTGTTAATTAATACTGAACCGCATTTATTAGACTTATCATAGAATGCATACTTGGACCAAGGGCATTATTTCCTTCAAAAAGGACCTTAAACTTGTGGAAATGGAGGTTGACCCAGCAGATGAATCTTTAGGGAAGCGGTTGAAAGTTGCACCCTTGGAGACGTCCGATTTTTTGCTTGAGGTGACGATTGGCACGAACCAATCCTGATAATCCGTATGAGTACCTTATGTTGGAAATTTCGAGGGCTTGGAAATCCTCGTTCACTGTCCAGGGCTTGAAAACCCCCGTCCTAAAATGGTGTGTATCTTTCGCCCCTGAGCTTTTATTTCTTTCAAAAACCATGATTAAAAAGTGGTGTTGGAGTTAGTAGTGTTGGGAAAGCTAGTGATCTGTGTTTGTATTGGAATAGTGAGAAGACTTCCTTTACCCTTATATCGTATTCTCCAAACCACATTTGTGGAGAGGTGATTTGGGAGAGAGGAGTCAAATGGTTTTTCATGGGGATTTCTGGTTGGCCGGAAGAAACCAAAAAATTCAAGACTTGGGACCTAATTCGCACCTTGAGTTTCTCGTACAATGACCCCATGTTATTTGGTGGTGACTTTAATAAAATCCTCAATTATGAAGAGAAGGAAGGGGGGGGATATGGAGAGACATCCCATTCCGGAGTTTAGGGAGGTCTTGGATGACTGTGATTTTCGTGATTCTGGCTATACTGGAAGCTGGTATACATGGGAGAGAGGATTAACAATACAGATCTGTGTTCAAGAGCCATTGGACCGCTTTGTAGGAAATATCTCATGGTGTGCGTTGCACCCGCAAGCCTCGGTCCAACACTTAGTTCGTTTCAAGTCTGACCACACTCCAATATTGTTGCATTAGGGTACTATGAGGAAAAAAAAAGGAAGAAGAAAAAATTCAGATTCGAGATAAATTGGTTGCTTGATGATGGTTGTGATGGGGTTGTTAGGGCGTTCGTGGGAGGAGTCAGATGGAGGGACGTTTCCGAGCGGATTCATATGATGGTAGGCTCATTCTCCAGTTGGAGCTCTTCAACATTTGGTGACTTTGGTAAGAAAATTAATGAGGCGGAGAGGGATCTTAAGGCTACACAAGCCCACCCAATGTCTAAGGAGACCATTGATGAGTGAAATGCATGGGAGGAAAAATTGGATGAGCTCTACTATCAACAAGAATCCCATTGGTATATTCTCTCTCGATTTTCTAAAATAAAGGATGACGATCGTAATTCTGAATATTTTCACCATGAGGCCTCCCAATGAAAGAAAAAGAATGAAATCAATTGCCTCTTTAATAATATCAACGTGTGGAAATCAGAGGAGGAAGAAGTGGAATTAATTGTTGAGGATTATTGATGATTTATTTTCATCAAATAATCCTTTTGATGGTTCTTGCTTGGGAGTTATTGATGCAGTTGTTCAAATCATCGCTCCAGAAATTAATGATGAGCTCATGTGGCCTTACACGAAGGAGGAGGTTTTTGTGGATTTAAGTCAAATGCACCCTTGTAAAGCCCCGGATCCGGATAGTTTGCATGCTATTTTTTGTAAAATGTTTTGGCATATTATAGGTGAAGATGTCTCTAAATATGTTTGTAGAATTTTGAATGGCTCCCGATCTCTAAGCCAAGTGAATGGCACAAATGTAGATTCTAAAAGTAAAGTTGTTTACCCGTATGATTGAATTCAGGCCAATCTCACTTTGTAATATCATCTACAAACTTTCTTCTAACGTAATTGTTATGAGACTGAAGTCTATTCTCCCTGGTGTAATTCAAAAAATCAAAGTGCCTTTGTTCCTGGTAAGCGCATCACACATAATTCCCTTATCACTCTTGAGCTCTTTCACACAGTGAAGAAAAGGAGAAAGAGTAAGAAGGGTACGATTGCGTTGAAGCTTGATATGAGTAAGGCCTATGATAGGGTAGAGTGGGTGTTTTTACGGAAATTATTGACCAAACATGGTTTCGCAAGAGCTTAGGTTGATGTTATTATAAGTTGTGTAACGACAGTGTCGTATGATTTTCTTGTGAATGGAACCCCTAGCGGTGTTGTCACTCTGTCCCATGGGCTGAGACAGGGAGATCCTTCAGTATGATACCTCTTTATCTTGGTAGCCGATGCTTTCTCAAGCCTTCTCAATAAATCTAACTCGGAGGGCACCCTTCATGTTGCACGTGCAAGCAGACAAGGGCCAACAATCTTTCATCTCCTCTTCACTGACGATAGTCTCCTCTTTGCTAGAGCAAAATCACAAGAATGCACAAAAATAGTTAAAATTCATAAACTATATGAAGCGGCTTCCAGTCAAAAAATTAATTATGATAAAAGTGAGTCTGCTCTTCTCGGTAAAACCCCTTTTGGACATTTTAAATATGAATTTGGTGGATAAACACGAGAAATACCTTGGCATACCTACCATTATATGGAGGTCAAGGAAAGCAGTGTTCATGGCCCTAAAAGATCGAGTGTGGAAAAATTTGCAAGGGTGGAAAGAGAAACTTCTCTCAAGATCCGGTAAAGGAGGTCCTAATCAAGTTCGTGATCCAAGAAATCCCAACCAAACTCATGGGTTTTTAAAAACTTCCTTTTGGCATTATAAATGATATTCATGATATTGAAGCTCATTTTTGATGGGGTAGCTCATCGAGTCGCCGTAAAGTCCACTGGAAAAACTGAGAGGATATTTGTGCCCCCAAATGCTTTGGTGGCTTTGGGTTTCATGACATGACAGTATTAAACGATGTCCTTCTTGGAAAGCAATCATGGAGACTTGTCCATGACCCGGAGTCACTTCTTGGTCGTGTTATGAGGGAGAAGTATTATCCCAACAAATAATATTTGGATGCCTCACTTGGTGTAGGAGGGAGTTATTCATGTAAAATTTTATTGTCAACTAAATATTTACTCAAGCAGGGTTTAACTTGGAGGATTGTCAACGGAGCTAAGATGAGTGTGTGGGACGATACTTAAGTGGTTGATGCCCAAGGAAGTTGTATCATTACACCAAGAGTGGACGACATTGATAGGGTATGCGACCTGATAGTTCCAGACATGATGGAGTGGGTTTACAACCTTCTATCATCACATTTCATTTCTAGAGATGTCGATGCATCCTCATTATCCCTATCGGCGAAAGATCTCCAGATGATGTGTTAACATGGGCCTTCTCCATGGACGGAAGCTACTAGGTCAAATCTGCTTATCATCTAGGGAAATCTTTCAATTATGATGCTTTTCATAAGACTTGGGTTGATATATTGAAGGTGGATGCAACTCAAAAGGCCAGGCAATTTCTGTGGAGGTTTTGCACCAAAACTCTCCCCGTACGTACCCTCCTCAAATACCTCCATATAACTGAAGATGAGAGCTTCCCTTGGTGCTCTACGGAACCTGAAACGATCTACCACACTTTCTTTGAGTGTGCTTGTGTGCGTGACTTGATTATGGGTAGAGTTGGACTGTGAAGTCATGGCATGTAGCTATGAAGGTAAAGGAGTGTTGGAGCTAGTGGAATCATGTCTGGTTTTTCTCCTTTGGCACATTTGGAACCGAAGAAATGACAAGGTTTTTAATGACAATGGGGTTCCTCGTGGTATTATTGTTGACCGAGTACGATGTCTGGTGGATGATTTTAACACTTACACGACTCGCGTTTACGGGGTGGTGTGCAGACCTCCTTCGAGCCCGAATATTTGGAATGCCCCTCCTCCCAACATGATCAAGATCAACTATGATACATCGCTCCGCACGGAAGGATGGGTAGGGATGGGAGTAGTTTCTCGCGACCACAATGGCGATGTTATATTTGCTGCCAGTAGAAGAGTGATTATGAGCTCTTGGTGAATAGATTAACAAAGGCTTTTATTTTTCTATCCGATCTTGATGGCATTTTGGAGGACATTATTTCAATTAACCCAGTACTTATTTTGATTTTATTTCTTGGAATCATGTTAAAAGGGATGACAACTTTGTGGCCCATCACCTTGCATGTTTAGTGCCTTTTGAAACTCAACAAGTGTTGGAAAATCATTACCCTTGTGGGATATCCCCGCATGTCATCATGGACAAATTGTCCTTAAATTAATGCACTAAATTATTTTCCCCTAAAAAAAAGATTGTTCTATACACTTTGCTTTATTTTATTTGTGGACATGAAAATTTACTCTCTTGCCTTTTCTACCCCACAATATTCACAATTTTTCACTCCCTTTCTCTTACTTTATTCATTTTTTTGTTACACCCACCCACTTTTTTACACATTTCTCTTACTTTATCCATAATTTATTGGAGTATATTCAACATACTTTTCTAATTTTGTCTTAATATTTGTGCAAATAGTAACCGTAAAAATCTTATAAAACGGAGGTAGTACGTACTAATAAGCTAAGTCATGGAGATCATAAAATCAATTCGTAATAGCTAGGTGAATTAACTTATTAAACTACTACAGAACTTAATTACAAGTTAGTCATTGATTCCCCCTCTTATTCTAAAACTAGATTAGATATCATGTAAGCACGGATATCTTAAATTATTATTTAATCACTTATAAATTGTTTAATTGATATACTTTTCCCATTAAGCAAATGCACAATTAATAAAATCTTGAACATACTCATTTAATATGAAATTTTCGTCCTACTATGTAATACGTATTTTATATGCTTAATATGCTAATTTAACCAAAATATTAAGTAAATAATTTTCCATTTGATATACCTATAACCTAGCTATTTGACTAAAATATTATCAAAATCAATTTAAGCAAATTATTATTATGTGGTATCTATTAATTTTCATATTCTATATTCCAATATTTTTTTCATACAATAAAAATTTTATAAAATAGGAAAAAAAAATAAAGAAATAAAGTAGCTATATTTTTAGAAAAATATTTTTGACGGGAAATTTTACACCATGAAGTGACATGTGTAACTCCTAGCGTCTGTTTTAGTATAATGTAATAAATATTGGCTATTAGTTACAACATTGGGTGATACGAGTTAGTTATTTAGTTTCAATTCATAGTGTGTGAGTTATACTTCCTCCATTTGGAAATACTCGCAACATTTGAAATTTAAACACTATTCACATATTATACTTTGATTATTGCTGGTGATTTATATGCCAGATATAACATAGTCATGTGAGATCTTGTTAGATTCGTCTCAATGTATATTTGCAAAATATCAACTTTTTTTAATTTTTGTTTGATGAAAAATTAAAACACTATCGATCAAAATTGTGCATTGACATGCGTGAAAGTGACCAATATTACGAGGATATCCAAACGGAGGAAGTATTTTTTATTAAGACTGACGGTGGCGAAACTCTTAACACATGGCCTTAACATTATTTCTTAAAAATAAAATTGAAAAAAGCAAAGGGAATAACTTTACCTTGGGGCCAAAATAGGAAACAAGAAAGTTGATAACTCCATAAGTAAAGTAAGCCTCAAATGATTGCTTCTTTTTTTCCATAATTGCCTTCATTGCCCTTACATGCTCCAAAGGATGAAGCCCCTTGTAGCAATTAATTGGCACAAGTAGTCCGCTCGATTTGTTTCCCCAACCACATAACCCAGGCTTTGATCTCGTCATCATCAAATCTGAAGTTTCCTGCTTGTCAACAAAAATAAAAACGTATCCAACAATTATTCTAATCGTAGTTCTAAATATTTTTGATGAGTAGTTGATTATTTCTAATTAAGATGTTACAATCATTTAGTCAATTGGCTCGGATCGGATTAGGATCGGATCCATTCGGGTCGGATCATTTCAGGTAATTTTTTTTCGGGTATGGATAGAGTCCATTCGGGTTTCGAGTAACTTCAGTTTTTTTATAATTGGGTCGGGTGTGGTTCGGGTCAGGATTTTGGGTCAATATCGGATCGGGTCATATCAGATCGGTTCGTATCAGATCAGTTCATATCCGATCAAATTTTCCGGATTAGATCGATTTTTTAGGGTTGAATCATATTTTTCGGGTTTCAAGTTTTGATTAGGCTATTTCTCTTTAGATTTGGTGGTCACTATTATAATATTATCAAAACTTTTTCCTATAACACAAAAGAGTATAGATTAATAAAAAAAAATAATAACAATAATAATAATATAAAAAGCTAAGAAAAACTTGTATTTAAAAAATTTGGTATATTCGAGTTTCTTTTCAGATCGGATCGGTTCGGGTTGACTTAAATTTTACATTTATTTTCGGTTCAGGTTAATTAAGTTTCGGGTTAAGATCGGTTCGGGTACTTCGGTTCAGGTCGATCGGTATCGGGTCATTTTAGGTCAAATCACTTTCGGGTAGGTTTCGGTTTCGGGTCGGTTATTTTTGGTTTTCAGGTTAATTTCGGGTCATTGCTTCGGATCAATTTTGGGTTATAGATCGGGTCAATAGGGTGGGTATTTCGGGTCTGAGTCATTTTTTCCAAGTCTAATGGATATAGTACTCTCTCCGTCCCTAATTATTTGCCTCATGTGCCAAAAGTGCATTATTAAGAGTTGATTGTGTAGATTTGAAAAAGACAAAAGTGGTGGGCCAAATGTATTTTATTTGAGAGACTAAGAGTAAAATTGTGGTTCCATTATTTTTTATGTAGTGGCGGATCCAAGGAGGTCTATTGGGCCTTGGCCTACCCATAGATCAATTACTCCCTCCGTGTTTTTTAGGAGTCGCAATTACTACCTCGACCATACTTTTTTAGGAGTCACAATTCCATTTATGGTAACTTTTACAACTACTCCTCAATTGTTAATTATTTTTCACTTTCCTACGAGCTCACTTCAATCATAAATAATTCCATTTTTGGTAACTTTTACAATCCACTTGTTTTTTATATTTCTTTATTGTTAACTACCCCACTTATCATTATTATATCAAATGCAACTATGTTTTCTTAATACTTGTGTCGTTTAACATGTGACTCATACGAAAATACGAATAGAGTATCTTTTATATACAGTAATAAATGATGCATATTTAACCTTTAAAATTTTAGCCCAGTTGGTTTGTTGTTTGGCAACCTTGCGGAGTTGCAGATCTGGTGAAGGATTCACCATTCAATTCAACCTTGTTTTTTCCCATTTTTTTTCTACGTATGTTTTTTTTTCATTCCAATTGCAAACATTTTCTTATATTTATTTTAATTTGTGAACGATTCACCATTCAATTCAAACTTGTTAATTTTTTTTTTCTATGTATGTTTTTATTTTCATTCCTTTTTTTTTTTTTACAGGTAAAACAACCTAAAACAAAAACTATGGCTCTTTCTTTCTTGCTGGGCAAGAATATGAGACTTCTAACTTGGTTCCTACAAACATTAATGCATACAGAGTACTTAATCTTTGAGGCAGTAGCCCGAATATCAGCAACTATTGATGCAATGTTCATTGTCGCCTTCGTCGGATCCTTCAACGCTTCAACCGCTTCTCTACAATCAGATTTGATAATGAGATTTTGCCCGATATGAGAGGCATACTGCAGACCCCACCATATGGCATAACACTCTGCTTGCAACGGGTCTTGAGCGAAGATCCTTCGGGCTAGCTCCTTTCAGTCTTGGGGGCTGGTTGGTGTCTTCCTCCCATCCCACCGCAGCTTTCCATTGATTCTTGTTCCCGTTTCTTTCTCACTTCCACGCAGCATCCACTACTATGGAGATAAAGTTTCTAGAAGAGCAGACTCCCATTCGAAAGATGCAGATCCTCGAGTAATTCACATTTCTAGTTCTAACTTGAAGGTTGTTTAAAGTAGCCTCCTTGAACTCCTTAGCACGATGTCATCCATGGACGTGTGTCTGTGCAACATCCAGAATGCTCTCCGGAGTTCCACTCACGCCTCTAAAAGTGATATCATTTCTATGTAGCCAAAGTGACCACAAAATTGCAGTAAATTGTACCAACCTTCCCTCATTTCTTCCATGTTGCTTAAAAAAATAACTTAGAAAATTCATTAACAAATCCTCCATGTTAACATTCTCTGGAGTGGTAGAGATAATAACCAAGGATCTATCCTTCCACACCCACTGTGCCACCTTACAAAAACGAAATATATGGGATTGAGTATCCTCCCCCTCATGACAAACTAAGCATTCTTCCCCTTCATTCCTTCCTCTCTTTCTCAAATTCTGAGATGTGGGTAAAGCTCTGTGAAGAATACGCCAAAGAAAGTATTTCCATTTTGGGAACAAGGACTTTGCATCCTTTTGAAATTCACAACTGGCCTCAAGTTCGCAATGTTAGCCAAGAACTAGTACCCCGTCTTGAAAGTGTAGCATCCACGTTTTGACTTCAACCAAAAAACTTCATCCTCGGTATCTTCCAACGGAATGTGCGTTGCTAAGATATTCTTTTCATCCTCCCTACTAAAACTTTTCCAAATAATGCTGGCATTCCACGTTCTTTGTGAGGTCATAAGGTCTGAAACAGTATCTTGTGGAGACAACCGAGGCTTGAGGCTTGCAGTCCAAGGTAGAGTTACACACCTATATATCTTGGTTTATTCTTGTTGTCACTCTGTTGCCCACTTTCATCTTCAGACCTCCTTTTATTGCTATGGCATCCTGAATTAGCCTTCTAGCTCCCCACGAACATTTCACAGGAGCATTACCCGAGCTCCCCATCGTAATGGGATCTTGGCCATACATGCCCTTGAAAAGTCGACTAGCCAATAAGTGTGGTAATGATTTCAATCTCCAGCTTTGTCTCGCCAAAAGGGCTTTGTTCAAAATTCTGACATCTTTTATTCCCATACCGCCATCTTCCTTGTGCGCAAAGATAACCTCCTTCTTTCTCCAGTAGATAGGTTTAGAAGCTAGCCATGGATGACCCCCACCAGAATTTTGTAAGGGTAGATGTAACTTTCCTTGGGATAGAATCTGGGCACATGTAGGTTGAAAGAATATGTGACGCCATCGCAATAAGAACGACATTGTTCAAAATCAATTTCCCTGACGCACCTAAGTTAAAAAACTTCTAGGAGCTTATTTTGTTATTAATCTTTTCAAGAATTTCCAAAAATTTTAACGTAGACCTCCCATCCACCTCCATCGGGCATCCTAAATATGAACCCATAACAACCCTACTTTGCACCCCTAACGGTTTTCTCATCAAACGGATAAACCTGGAAGGGGTGTTAGGACTAAATATTATTGAGGACTTTGCAAAGTTAATCATCTCACTTGACATATCACAGAACTCATCAATGCATCCCCTTACTGCTCTGCAAGCGTCCGGCGTGGCCTTAAAGAAAAATAGAGCGTCATCGGCAAATAATAGATGACTAATTGGAGGTGCACGCCTCGCAATTTTGATGCCCTGGATGGTACCCGCGTTCTCTAGCCTTGAAATGCCCCTCGAAAGGGTTTCCATAAGGAAAATGAACAAGTAAGGAGAAAGCAGATCCCCTTGACGAAGTCCCCTTTTTGGAGTGATGCTTTCTGTTGGTTCGCCATTTACTAATATGGAATAGGAGACGGTGGAAATACATTGATTTATCCTTTCGATCCACGATGATGGAAACTCCATAGATTCCAAAATTTGAATAAGGAAGTCCCATCGAAATCTATCATATGACTTAATTAAATAAACCTTAAGGAATCCCTCGAATCTACCTCCCTTCTTTCTCTTCTTGACATGGTTAATGATCTCATGCGCCATAAAGCAGTTGTCCACCATCATTTGCCCAGGAAAAAAAGCATTTTGAGTTTCCCCCACCAAGTCTAGAATTAATTGCTTTATGCGCCCCACCAAGCACTTGGAAATGATCTTATACATTGAGTTACAAAGACTTATGGGACGAAACTCCCCCAATAAGGAGGCACGCTGCAGCTTTGGTATTAATGCAACAAAGGTCTTATTCGTTTCTTTGAGTAAATGCCCATTCTTGAAAAAATCCTGGACCGCTTGGCAAACATCATTGCCTACTGTGCTCCAATATTTCTGAACAAATATTGGTGGAACTCCGTCTAGACCTGGAGATTTGAGAGGCTTCGAACTAAACACGGCTGATTTGATATCATCATCTAAGAAAGGATGGGGAAGAATTTCCTTGTGGGCACTAGTTAGCGACGGCAAGTCTTCAAGCCAATTTTGAGAAATTATATTTCTCTGAGCATTCGTATTTATTTGATGAGACTCACCTGCAAAAAGAAAATTATAAAAGTCAAAGAATTCTGATTTTATTTCATCTTTGGAAGTGGTCCAAAGTCCCCCTTCTTTCTTTATGGATTTTATATCATTTCGGCATCCTCTACTCTTAACACTCTTAAAGAAAAAAGCCGTCGATTGATCCCCAAAGGCATCCCATTTTGACTTAGCCCTTTGCTTCCAGTACCACCATTGCTCTTCTTCTTTCTCTTTCACAATCTTTCTTGCTCCTACTTCCCTGAGTATAGACTCATTGTCCTTAATAGCACTCTAAAGTTGTCCTAGTTCATCCTCTAACTTACTCCAAGTAATACCCACTTCCTTCTTATGGTCCAAACATCATTTTCTAGAGTCCCCTACTATGCACTCAAGTCTTCTTTGTATTCGAAATAGATGTGAGCCAGGCGCAAATTTCTTCCAATTTTGAGAAATATTGGCCTCAATATCTGCCTTAAACAGGCACCATGCTTCTAACTTATAAGGAGAGCTCCTTCTTGACTTTTTTGGCATACACTCTAGAATAATAGGGCTATGGTCGGAGAGCATAATTGGGAGCCTCCAAACAACTGCTTCCGGGAACAAAATGCGCCAGTTAGAACAGTGCATAAGCTCTATCTAAGTTCTCAAAGATTTCTTCATATCCACTTCTGTTATTTGTCCAAGTATAGTTAACACCATGAGATGGTATTTTTGATAGACCACAATCAATTTTCCAATCATCAAATTCTTATGCACCTCTCAGACAAGAAGACCCCCCCCCCCCAACTTGTGAGAACTATTCTCTACCTGGTTTATATCTCCTATAATCACAGTGTTCCCCGGGTTGATGTTCATTAAATAACGAATTTTATCCCAAACCGCGGCCCTCCCAGCTAAATAGGGACAACCATACACAAACACGATATAATACAAAATGCTTAGTTCCGAGGTAACATTACAAAATATTACATTAACATCTACTGAGATAATATTATCTAAAATACTACTCGACCATGCTAAGAAGAGGCCGCCTGCACTACCATTAGCATCACTACCCGAATACCCTAACAGCCCCATCTTAGCAAAGGGGGCTATCAAGCTATCTACTGAGCACTTAGTTTCAGACAGAAATACAAAGTCTACGTTACACTTAGCCCAAATTTTAGAGATGAACGTGAAAATGGGGGACTCGATCTTTTTCGCCCCACGACAGTTCCAACTAAGACACTTCATTTATCGAACAGAGGCTGAGATGGGCCAGCCGCACCACATGGTTTCAGAATTTTGATCCTCACTTTCTTGTTTTGTTTCTCATTATCTTATTCAGCCTCATAATCTTGTGCTCCATCGTCATTCATCTTTTCCCACAAGTCATCGCTACGGCTCAGACCAAATTTCAGCTTTCCCTTTCCTGTATACTTTAGTTGAGCTTTCCCTTTTTTTTCTCACATGAGTTGATGGAGTGTGAGAGGCAGCACCCCTCTTCAAATCCTCATTACCTGCATCCCTACTCTGTAGCTCCCTGAACAGGGATGACCTCCACTATTGCCTTCGAGGCCTGTCTTCCTCATCTAGCCTATTTCCCCTTCTTTTTCTGTAAATTTCCTTTTTTGTTTCATGTTCATAGAAATCAGGTTCGATCTCCGAACCAAAAGATTTTGAAGATTCTGAGCCTAACCCCAACACTTTGAAGTTAAGCGATGACTCCAGGTCGTCAGATAGCAGGGATGATTTAGCAGTAGCAAAGGAGTTAATGGACTCCGGTGAGTTTGGATGAGTAGTGTAATGGACATACAGGGATGAGTTGGAGGCCATTGCGTGGACTACATGCTGAATTTCATGGTCCGAGTTTTGATGAACTGAATTGTTTTCCAAAAGGATGGGAGATGGGGACTAAGAGTTTGGTTCCAGTAGGTTGTGACTGATGGTGCCCAGATTTTTGTTTGTGTCAGCAAGAAATACAGACCTTGGAATAGTCCCAATTTGTAACTCTACTAGGTGAGCCCATGGAGCTGATTCATAAGATTTGTGGCGAAATGGGTCTAAGAGGGGGTTTTGTGGAGTTGAGATTCTATTAGATTCAATGATTTGGACTGGCCCATATAGGTTGGGTAAATTGGAAGAGGACAAGATGGAAGAGAGTTCCATAATTGGTGGTTGACTGAGAAGAATTTGAGCTTGTGGGGTTAAGAGAGCAACTAGGGTTTCCTATATTGGGTTGTGTTTGTGGATAGGATGATGAAGATAAGTCCTTAAGTGGGGGTATATATTGGGGATTTATTGAATTTTTTGGATGGGCAGAGGAAATATGGTTGGGGACTTGCCATAAACGGAGTCAAGGAAAGGACAGAATTGGAGCGAATAAATCAAACACAAGAATAACTCTACAGAGCTAGCAGCATTACAATTGGAGTTTAAACTATGAAAATTCAATGCTGAACTACAAGAGAGAGGGAGTGATAAAACTTTGGGGAGCAACAATTCAGACACATAACCAGCTGTAGTACTAGAGTTTCCATGACCAAGAGTTTCACTGCCATCATAAATATAATCTGAAAAGCTGATCTTGGGGTGTTAAAAGTCTTACTTCCACAGTGTTTTTGACTTGGAGTCAATGGGTGCATCTCAAAGGCTATTAATGCTTGGCCGTTGAACAAATTGGTCCCACTGTTGATCTCACTATCTTCGACGAACCTCCGATCATCGGAAATTGGATGTATTTGCTGATGTTGATAAAACATGGCCATTTGGACAGGAGGAATAGAGAGATGTTGAAGATGGGGCATACCTCGCCTAGATAAGAGAGATTGATTCTGATTTTTGATGTGGTTGGACTGGCTCGACTCTGCTCTTTTCCTCTTTTTTCCTTCATCAATTTTCTTTCCTCTCCCTAGGTCATCTGGAGAGAGATCTGACCCACCATTTTCCCCCTCTTTATGTGGTCTGCTATCATCTCCATCATTATTATTAGACGAAGTGTCAGATTGGAACTCCGGGAACATTCGCAGGTTCATACGAGACGTCCTAAATCTTTCGATATCCCCCAACCCCATGATTCTCTTCTTTTAAAGAGCTGGACCTACAATCTCCCTGATGAACTCCTGATTGTGTTCACCTATTGATCTAATTCCAGCATTAACTTCCCTTCGGGCTACTTTCGGCAGAATACGGTAAGTTGGCCTTTTATGACCGATTCGACCACAAGCTTGGCAGAAGTTGAAGACGCCCTCGTAATGCAGATACACCCATTTTAGTTGATTGGGACTAAACTCATAGTAGTAGCCCGACAGTATAACTCTATCAACATGGACCACTACTTTAGCTCTCACATGAAGCTTTGACCCTTCATGTTTCGACTCATTATCAAACTTGATTATTCTTCCTACTCTTTCCAAGGCCCTCCCAACCACATGCAAGTTATTTTCTGTAGTTGGCAACCCCTCCACTTTAATCCAGAAGTAAGCCTCAGAGAAGTCCATTGACGAGATCGACCCCCCTTTCAACCACCCTTTAAAAATGACAAGGGCTCCTTTATATGAAGCCGTACCAATTGATAGCAGATTAACCCTATCATAAATGTTGTTACAAAAGAAGAATAAGTATTCCCTTGATTGACCCACCTTCTCCACTGAAATTGGGCCATTGGAAATCCAGAATTGGTTCACCCAAGCTTGAAGTTGCCTTTCTGAAAAGGACATGTAGTCTTTAATTTTCCCTACCACCGACATATTGTATTTCTCCGACCTAGGTGGGGTGTCATGCTCAGTATATGAGATAGAGATCCTCATTCTAGTTGGTGAGTGAGGTTGGAGATTCTCTTCCATAGTAGAAACAGAAATCTAACTAAGAATATGTTGGAGTGGTAATATTGATGGTGACAGAAGAACTGAAGAAACAAAGAAGGAGACGAAGAAAGTTTGGAGGCTCTAGAGTGCTAGAGAGAAAAAGGTGCTCTAATTTTTTAGAGAGAGAAATTTTTTAGAGAAATTAACAAATACTCTAGGTGTCACGAAAGTTTTTTTTTAATTTAATTTTAATTTCAATTCCACTCTTTATTTCGCTTCCTTTCAACTATCTTGATGATTTTATCTTGATGTTTATAAAATCCGTTATTTCATAAAATAAGATTTTTTTCAATTAAACAACATTATTATTATTTGGAAGTTTTGTTAGAAATGACCTTTTATAGTCAAAAAATTATGACATAAAACCATTTAAAAAAAAGTTATGACATAGGACCCATATCAGATTTTTTTTTTGTGAATAGGAACAATTTGACAAAGACCCATTTTCTGGCAGTCAATCACAATTCTTCGGTGTTGACCAGTACATGCACTGCATGTGACACGTAAAAACAAATATTTTTTTAAAATGTTTTCCATCCAATATTTCCCCCTTTAACTAACTTCAGAAAACATTAAAAAAATTCCCTTTTTGTCTCTCCTCTTTGCACTATCTTCCTCGACATTTCCTATTCAAGCTTCTTCATGTTCTTCAAAAATTGGTTGCCTACATTTTTTGAAAAAAATCGTAACTTCCCCCTTGATTATCGTTGTAATTCATACCAGGTAAGAGTAAAAGCCCCCAATTTTTTGGTCCAATTCCTCCAATTTCTTAACGGCCAAAATTAGGGTTCGTAAGCTAAATTTTTTGGGATATAGTACGAACCTCCCCTTGAGTTGAAGACTACATCCATATATTGTTCAGGCCGCACGGGCAGGGTTGGCATGTGATGTTGCTACATGTTCTTAAAGGAGTTCGTCCTAACCACAATTCTGTTGGCCGGCCTGGACCATTGTCGGGTTTGACCAAATGTTTGAGCGTGGATGTGATGTACGAAATAATGAAAATTTTGTGGCCACGATTGAATTGATGGATGAAGACCATTGATAAGTTGAGCTACGTTTTAAGCCCTAGGATTGAGTTCGGCGTTGATGAAGATGAGGATGGACAGTGAGGATGATTGATGATGATGGAGGAGGGAGCACGAGAAGTTGCAAAGGAGGGAGAAAAATCTCCTTTGAATAGGAGAGCAGGAGAGGGGGAAAACAAAGAGGGAAGGACCGAAGCAGGGGTCTGGCTGCTTTCATTTTTCTTTTCTTTTTCCTTTTTTCTTTTCCTCTTTTAATTCTTTCTTTTGATTTATTTTTAGGTTTTCTGAATTTATAGGAGGGGAATATTGGAGGGAAAAAATTTATTCGTTTTTGCGTGTCACGTGCAGTGCACGTGCTGGTCAACGCCGGAGAATTGAGTTTGACTGTCGGAAAATGGGTCTTGGTCCCTATTCACAACAAAAAATTTGATTTGAGTCCTATCTCACAACGTTTTTTTTAAAAGGTTTTTGTCACAATTTTTTAACTATAAAAGGTCCTTTTTGACAACAATTCCTTAGTTTTTGATGGAAAACAAATTTCAAAAATTAAATAATGTACACAATTTGGCCCATCCAATAAAATTATCCTGGATTAGCCGTTGCTTTTACGGATTAGAAAGATAAATGGGGCAAACAAAAAGGGACAGCGGGAGCTAGTATATATAAAGGGTCATAATATTATTGTATAACAGTGTAACTTTTACCGAGTTTTTTGATAACATTTATCGTGTTATAACTAACTTTTTATATTGTGATAAAAAAAATTACTGTAGGGGTAAGCGGGACTGGATATCCGGTCAAAAACTAAGCAATCGGTACCAGAACCGATCAATACCGTTCTCGATTTTTGGAACCAGTGAAACCAAGTCCAAACATTTTTGGAACCAATACCAAAACCAGTGGGAACCGGTTCCGGGACAGGGTACCCGGTTAGCCTTCACTTTTTTTATGTTTGTTTTAATTAATTAAGTTAAGGATCTAGGTATACTTCTACTTTTTTCTAATAAACTATCAGCTTGACGATTTTTAAGTTACTTTTTTCTAGACTTCTTAACCCAAAACAACAACTAATTATCATATTTTTTGAACTATTTGTGTTGTTTGGTACCGGGTACCCGGTCCATGAATCGGTCTGTTTGGGTATCCGGTCACGAAATCGGTACCAACGTGTACCCACCTGGTCCTAGAAATCTAGATCTGGAAGCGGTTATGGCCGATTCCTAAAATTTGGAACCGAAACCAGTCCCGCCATACTGGCTCAGGATCCGAACCCGCCGGGTCCTTTGCGGTTCTGGGTTCGAGACTGGGTACCCGGTATTTCAGCTCACCTATGGTTACCTTTATAAGGAGTACATTATTAGTCATTTTATAGGGATGCTTTTTATTAAAGAGAAAAAATTTGTCACAAAAAATAGATAACTTTAAAGCATTTTAAATTAACTTTAACTTCACCTTTTAATATTTATTGTCCACCAAACTTAAATAAGATTGAATTTGTGTGGTGAATATAATCCAGTTTCGAAACTAGGCTAACGCTGTTTATCCTTACTTCTTTGGATTATTGTTACAAAGAGCCAATGAGTAAAGAAACTTGGTTACCTGTAAGCAAAAGTGTTTGCGTAGATTCATTGGTGTGATAGCAGTGAGTTGAAGGGCATGTTGCAGACCTAAAACAAAAATAAATTATTTCTAATAAAGTTTAGATAGTTAATTCATGTAAAGAAAATTATCTATATATAAAATCAAAGTTTAGAGTGTACTGTGTATTAATTAGCAGTAGTTGCATACAAACCAATGGCGGAGCCAAAAATTCTTTCACTTTGGGTTCGATCAATAGTAACTTTTGTTCCGCTGTTTTAGCCTTTTAGGTTGTGCAGTTTGGCAATTCCCTTAAATGATAGAGTGCTTAATATTTAAGACACCTATAATAATTACTCCGTGGATCTCTATGTCTAACACCTTAAAAGAAACAAAAAACAAGTTGAAGGTGAATACAAGGACTAGAATTAAGATTTGAATCCCAAATTCAAGTTAAGGTAAATTTTTTTTAATGTAACGTACTTAAATACGGAGTATCACTACAAGAAATTGTACCATTAGCGACGGGAAATCCCGTCGTTAAAGGTCAATAATCGTTGATTAATGACGGGATTTTCGGTCGCAAGGGGCCGTCGTTAATGGAAAAGTCCGTCGTTAATCCGTCGTAAAAGACATTTGCGACGGTTGTTACCGTCTTTGTTTGGTTGTTAGCCCCGTCGCAAAAAGCTTTTTCGATGGAATTTCCAACCTGTCGTAATTATGTTGTCATTAAAGATACAAATTCTTGTAGTGTATGTATCTCTCTTTATTTTTTATTTTTAAAATAAAATAAAATAAAAAACATTATTTAAAAATGTGTGGTTCCTTAAACAATTCATTCAATCAAGCATGTAAAAAGCTACTCCTTCCGTCCCTTAATACTCGCACCGATTTGACCGATGCGGAGTTTAAGATACTTGAATTGACTTATTAATTTAATGGGTGTTAGTTGATAGTGGGGTATTTTTTTTAGGAAAATTTGTAATTATTAATCCAACCTTTACCCGATTTTCTTTAATTAAGCCTACATATGCGATATTTCTAAATAATCCAACCTTTATGACCGAACTACTATTATTAAGCCTAGATGACCGGTTACCTGCTACAAAGTCAAGGAAAGATTGTAAGTATTAATCCAACCTTTGCCCGATTTTCTTTAATTAAGCCTACCTATGCGATATTTCTAAATAATCCAACCTTTATGACCCAACTACTATTATTAAGTCTGGATGACCGGTTACCTGCTACAAAGTCAACGCTAAAAAACGTTGACAACCTAATGTTGGTTTTCCTCCTAAAATATTGGATACGTCATCATCACTTGCCACCTAAACAATGATTTCATTTTTTTCTTCAAAAAACCCTTAACCCTTCTCTTCTCTGTACCGTGTTTCAATTCCTCTCTCCTCCATTACTGCTGCTTCAACCACAATTGTACTGGTTCATGACATCATCAGCAATTTTCTTGTGGAAATAGGTGACTTCATCCACGCGCATTCAAATTTCGTCTCCAAAATCGTAGAATTGAAGGTGAACTTACGAACCTTAGCGTTTTTGTTTCTTTTTTGGTAAATTTTGAATTTTGGGCTTCCTTGATGGTCAGTTCGTAAAAACCCGAGCTGTTGCAATAATATAGTTTTTTTTAATGTTGTGGGATGTTGGTTATTGTGGTCTTGTTGAAAATTTAGAAAGAAAAAAAAACCTTGAATTTAAAGAAGATCCAGATCCAACAGGCAATTGCTTTACCCCGGCCATAGCAATTGTTGATTATTTTTGATGAACTTCGAATGGAGAGGTATGAGGGATCGACAATGGTGGAGAAGAGGTAGAAGAGAAATAATGGAGAGGAGTGCAGAGATGAAGCAGAAAATCGCAGAGGAGAGAGGAACGAAAATTAAAATAGCAATTAAAGAAAATAAGGGGAAAAAAATATAAAAAATATAATTGTTATATGCCACGTAAGGGTGAATACCGCCTATAGCAGGTTAGTAATTTGTTAGGCTTAATAATAGTAGTTGGGTCATAAAGGTTGGATTATTTAGAAATATCGCATAGGTAGGCTTAATTAAAGAAAATCGGGCAAAGGTTGGATTAATAATTACAAATTTTCCTTTTTTTTAATATAGTTAATGGGAAATGTGTAAGGGGTGGGGAGTGGTGAGTGGGGGTGTGAATTTTTAAAGTGGAGCGCTAAAAGCCGCCCCATATTACTCAAAACCGCCCCATTATTTTCCCTTATTTTCCATTAGTACCCTTAGTTAATCTTACTTTCTAAATCTCTCCGGCCACCACCTCCAGCCACCATCACCGGCCACTACCTCCGGCCACCACCATCACATCGTAGGCGACAAAATGACCGAGTCTTCACAAGAGTTTTTTTTTTGTCCGAATTTTTTTTAGAAACTTATGCATTTTTAGCTTGTACAATGGTACAGGCTTATGAATTTTAAGCTTGTACCATGGTACAGACTTTTGAGTTTTTAGCTTCGACCATGATATAGACTTATGCAATTTAAGCTTGTACGTAGTACCATGGAAGGAGCTTAAAATTCATAAGTCCGTACCATGGAAGGAGCTAAAAATTCATAAGTTTTTAATTTTTTTTTCCCGATGACATTAAATCAAATGCAACAACAAATCAAAATCTTAAATAATATAGACTTATGAATATTTAGCTTATACCATGGTACAAGGCTATGAATTTTTAGCTTATTCCATGGTACAAGCTTAAACTGCATAAGTCAATACCATGGTCGAAGCTAAAAACTTATAAGTCTGTACCATGGTACAAGCTTAAAATTCATAAGTCAGTACCATGGTACAAGCTAAAAATGCATAAGTTTCTAAAAAAAATTCCGGACAAAAAAAAATTCTTGTGAAGACTCGGCCATTTTGTCACCTACGACATGATGGTAGTGGCCGGCGATGGTGGTCGGAGGTGGTGGTCGGCGGTGGTGGTTAGATTTGGGGCGGGTATATGGGTAAATGTTAAATGAGGGGATAAATAAAGAAGGGTATATGAGTAAATGAATGGGGCTGGCGGTAAATAATAAGCCCCTTTTTAAATGATTTTTTGTATGGAGTAAGGGTGTAGGTGGGTTAGTAGGTAAGTGTGAGAATTAATATAATATTGATAAAATTTTCATTTATAGAAGCGGTGCAAATATTAAGGGACGTACCGAAAAGAAAAGTGGTGCGAGTATTAAGGGACGGAGGGAGTACCTTATAAAATTGGATTTTTGCCAAAAACTACCTTATAAAAAACGTTGCAATTAACTACCTTATAAAAAATTTACGTTGAAAGATGGAGTACTACATTTGGATGAATTATAATTAAGCGTTGATCAAACATTTCGGGGTTGCTTTTACTAGGTGCATCTTACGTGACATCTCACGGAAATGGGTAATTAAATGACACGTGAGATACATATGTTAAAGTCAATACCGAAATTTCGATTCAACCTTCATAATTCAGAAAAATGTAGTATCTTACAACATATTTTGTTTTATAAGTTAGTTAATTACAACATTTTTGTTATAATGTAGTTTTTCGCAAAAAAATCAAATATATAAAGTAATTTTTGACAAATTTGTCACCAATCAACTATCTTTTCAATTTTAGCTAACTTATCGTCATTTTCTACTCTTTTACTATTAGTGTTTTTAAAATGGAGCCTTAATTAATATACGAGTACTTGCCAGAGTTGAAGTTTTGAATCATCTCCTGATTGGATAAATGTCCCAAAAATAAAAAGAAGAACATTGTTGCTTACCATTTGATGATTTGATATCTAGGTACTTGGAAAGCCCGGACGCTATGACCCCTAAAAGCACATCGTTACAAGTCTGCAATAAGTAATACGGTCAAAGATAAATCATGTTTGTAATTAGCATTAGTGAAAAACACACACCAACATACGATATAAAATAACAAAAGAGTAACAAACGTAACTTGGTCAAATAACATAAAAAAAAAAAAAGAATATTAATTAAGGATTGGAGGAAGTAGTAGAAATATAGATAACCTACAACTTTCGGGATGGCGAATTTGATAGATTTGAAATCTTGAAGCAAAAACTTGGCGGTAGTGAGTTTCCTAGGCAAAAGTTGGACCCCATGACCTCCAGTTATGACACTAACTTGGTCTTTGACCCAAAGTAGCCTTCCCAAAACCCTAATAAGAAACACAAATGTAAACCAAATACTTTTCACTAACGCCCATATATATATATTCCTTGTTCTCTCATGTGTAGGTTCTTGTTTGCATGGTTATGATTATTATGGCCACCATCTTCGACTTCAAGTGTAGTTTGGGTTTTACCAAAACAAGCCGAAAGCATAGACATTAAGGAAACCCCATCTCCAATTGCATGGTGAACCCTTAACACTACACATTTCAAGTCCATCAATACATGTACTTCCCACAAAGGCTTGTTTTCGCTTAGTGGTGTTGACACTGAAATATCAGCTAAGAATGAATTGATTGCGGCTTCTTTCTCATCATCATCATCATAATCATCAACATCAGCATCATCATCATCATCATCATCATCATTATTATCATCAGCAGCAGCATCATCATCATCTTCTTCGCTTATTGTGGTTTGATGAACAATGATGTGATCATCAATGTTAACTTGAGTTCTTTTCCAATGATCTCTACCACTACTATGATCTCTTACTACGAGGCTACGAAACCTTGGGTGTTTGATCATAATAGAGTTTGAGATCGCGTTCTTAACGCTTTCCACATCGATTGAGTCCCTTACGCCCATGGCGCAGTTGATTATTTGCTCTGATGTCGGCCTGTACAGCCGGAGATATATTTGGCTAAGGGGTGATTTTGGTGCCTCAACCTCATTTTCAAACTCAATATCAACCTCATCATCACACATTTTTAGCGATATGAATATGATATGATAACCTTGATTTGTGGATTCGATTGTTTTTATTTATCAAAATGTCATCTCATCATCTGATATGGATGGGTGCAAAATTAATACTCGATACGTACACACCAGGCCAGTCCATTATTGGTAATTTCCTCATTTATTGACTACACCATAGTATTTACTACACCGTATTTGTCGCTTTCTGCCCTAAATTCTTTTATCACCTAATACTTTCTCCATTTCTTAAATATTGCACCATTTATATTAGATTGATTTTTTGCATGCAATATTTGCGTGATATTTTAAAATGAAAATGTTCACTACAAGAAATTGTACTATTAACGACGGGAAATCCCGTCGCTAAAGGTCAATAATTGGGGATTAACGACGGGATTTTCCGTCGCAAACCCGTCATAAAAGGGGGCCGTTGTTAATGGAAAATCCCGTCGTAAAAGACATTTGCAACGGTTGTTCCCGTCTTTGTTGGGTTGTTATCCCCGTCACTAAAGCCCTTCTGCGACGGGATTTTTACCCGTCGTTATTAGGTTGTCATAAAAGATACAAGTTTTGTAATGGTTGTATTTTTTTTGTTTGAAATGATTTTTTTAGATATAGATAAATTAGTTTCTTTTAAATAAATTTAACACGTTAGTAAGGATCTAATTGGTATTTTCACAAACGGACGCCTAAAAATACACTTGTTGTCTTATAAAATTGTGATATTTTTAATATGAAAATCATATATTCTTTCACGCTCTTAGATTTTTATTTCATATTTTTTTTTAATATTAAGATATTTGTTGTGTCTTCCCATGGTTCTATGATACTATCTATCATTTCGTTTTTTTTTTTTTTTTTTTTTGAAAAAAATACTAAAAAATAATTTCATTTCCCTTCAACTTCTTCATCAACGAATATCCCCTATAAGAAATTGTACCATTAACGACGGAAAATTCCGTCGCTAACGTTGATTAACAGCGAAATTAATTTTCTGTCGCGAACCCGTCATAAAAGAGGGCCGTCATTAATGGAAAGTTTTGTCGTTAACCCGTCGTAAAAGAAATTTGCGACGGTTATTCCCGTCTTTATTTGATTGTTAGCCGCATCGCAAAAGGCTTTTGCAACGGAATTTTTGACCCGTTGTTATTATTTTATCATTAAAGATACAAATTCTTGTAGTGATGATAACTTTCTCCTAACTGTATAAAATACTTTATAATATAAATCTAGATGCTATGTAACCGTAAAAACAATATAACACATACTTAGCTCGATCTAGAAATTAGTTTAACTTAGTACGAAGTTGTTAAAATATTATTGATAGGGAAAATATAATGTTGTGTTGTGTGTTTATGTTGTGTATGTGCCTTTATTTATAATACAAACTAGATCTTCTACTTTTCGTAGGTTTCCTATTTCATATAGACTTCTATCTTATATCATATAGCTCAGTTATAACATAACTCTACTACATACGATATTCTATCATCTAGGATAACTACATTATCCTCAATACCCTCCCGCAATCGGAACGGAAGTTTCACGAATGTTGCGATTGGAGAAATAAAAAAAATATGTCATATGTTTGTGTTGTCGTGTCAAAGAGTCCTCACGTTACTGTCGTTTCAAAGAGTCATGTCGTTTCGTACAAGAAAAAAAATGTTATATGTCTGTCTTGTCGTGTCAAGGAGTCATGTCGTTACTATCGTTTCAAGGAGGCATGTCGTTTCGTACAAGGAAAAAATATTATATATATGCATGTCTTGTTGTGTCAAGGATCCCTGTTGTTACTGTCGTTTCCAGGAGTCATGTCGTTTCGTACAAGGAAAAAATGTCATATGCATTTCTTGTCTTGTCAAGGAGTCATGTCGTTACTGTTGTTTCAATGAGTCCTGTCGTTTCGTACAAGGAAAAAAATGCGACATGAATGTCTTGTCGTGTCAAGGAGTCATGTCGTTACTGTCTTTTCAAGGAGTCCTGCCGTTTCGTACAAGGAAAAAAATGCCATATGTCTGTCTTGTCGTGTCAAGGAGTCATGTCGATACTGTCGTTTCATAATGCACAACGGAAGTAATTAATTGAAATTTTTTTAAAATAAATCTTACTTTTAGATAAAGACTTATAAATCCCGCCGGTGGGTTTAATTTTCCAACCCACCGACATGAGAAAACTTTTGAGATAATCCTAAACTTATCACTAATACTTATTGCACAGCGGAAGTAATTAATTATAAACTTTAAAAAAAAAAAAATTACTTTTGGATAAAGACTTATAAATCCTGCCTAATGTGGCCTAAACTAAAGAGTGCCACATGGCTTTACTATGATAGCCCAAAGAGGAGGCCCAAAGGCCCTCCAATAGGCATACCTCGAATCCTTACAGAGCCAATACCCGCATCAGGTCCAAACCCCATCACTTAGGCCATGAGGCCTATTTGCTTGGTAGGATCCCTAATCAATCATGTCTAAAAGCCCAAAGCTTGCAGGCAAGCGCAAAAATTCAAAAGGTCCAACAGGTCTAATGAGACCTCCTACTATCGGACACATGTCCCGATCTCAGAAAGCATCCAATCATGCAGCCAGAGTTTAGGGATCAATACCCAAAAAACCCTAGCACTATAAATAGTGTAGATCCCTAGGTAAAAGGGGGTATTCAATACATAACCACCTACCTTAAACACTAGAGGAAAAATTGTCAGGTGCTTCCCTTCAAGTGCGGCTCATTTGATAAATTGGCAGCACTTGAGAGTACAAAAAAAAAGAAAAAATATATTTTCACAAGTGCGGGCTCATTTTAGAAAATTGGCAGCACTTGAGTTCAAGTGCGGGCTATTTTACGAAAGAGCTGCACAAAATATTTCCAAAAAAAAAATCATTCCCCCTTCTCTCTCCTTCCTCTCCTCTGGTTCAACCTAACTCTATTTTCCCGGCTCTCTCTCTTCCCCTCTCTGGTTTCTCTCCTTCACCTCTCTGGTTCTTCTCTGGGCGCGAAATTCAAACTTCCTGCCACACCGCACTGTTGTTCCCCCACCGCCGCATCGCCGCAGATGTTCCCTCACCGCTCACCGCTGTTGTTCCCCCACTGTTGCGTCCCTGCTGTTCCACACCGCCGCGTCGCTCCTCCTTGTATCTTATAGGTTTGTAATTTAAAATTAATTACTTGTTTTTGATAATCTTGTTACTGTAATGATGAATTAGTTTTTTTTGGTTAATTTGAAAGATTTAGGTTTTATTTTTGTTATTTTGTAATAGATTTATGAGAAATTACGTGAATTCGGTCTCTACTTCCCTATAAATTGGAACTACTAGGATCAAATGTGTTGTAATTTCTGATTTAGGCTTTTAGTTGATTGTTTTGGAATTGGATTTTCAGGAGCTCAGGAACAATATTGCTTCCACTATGAAACCTAATGATTCTCTTCTTAGATTCGGTTCCAGTAATGCTGAGGTAATATTGAAATTAATGTCCATGTGATTTCAATTTTTCTTTCTTTGTTTGTGTATTATTATAGGGTTCTTATCGATTGAAGGGTGTGGTGTATCAAAATTTACTAGATTTATTTTTATTTGTCATTTGCCTTTGGAAAATTTTATGTATTTGGATTTTCATTTTATTTTAAACTTGCTATTTATTGTTCTTGGATTTCTGCTGTGAGTTTACTAATTTGGGGATTATTAGATTATGTGATAAAATCATAGTGTGATATATGAAAGGTTCTATATTGGAGGATAAATTTTGATCTAATTCCTTTTCCTAGCTTTCTTTATTGATTGATGTACTATATAGTTTTGTTGTTGGTATAGTTAACTTAAAAGATGTGGTTGATCATTAATCCACAGCCATGACAGGGGTTTTTGCTTATAATGGGTTGTCTTAGCTAGTTTTCATCAAAGGCTTAAATTGGTTAGGATACCGTTTGAGTGAGATAAAAAAAAACAGTAGTCAATTCTGCTTGGAAGACATTATTGTTCAAGTCATACGACCAGATCTATCTTAGGCCAGTTAGACATCAGTTTGCATCAGTTCTGGTAGGTTGCAGTTTCAAGTGAGAACTATCACTATGGTCTTGCTAGTGTCAATAGCTTATTGGTTCCACCTGCAATCAATTATGTTCCCTTTTTACATACATTACTATATATGTTTCATTCTGTTGAAGTTTTCTGCGTACTATCTTTTTGTGAAATTCATAATTTACTTCTTATAGGGATCTTAATACAAGTGAGAACTGATATTTTCTAGCTGAATTTTCTCTTATGTTTTCTAGTTGAATTTGCCGTTCATGTCAGTTAGATTGCTAAGTTTGGAGTTTCTTTTAGAAGCCTCTTTTTACCGTTTGAAAAGTATCTGAGTACATACAACAAATAGTTATTTATTGAAATGAATTTTTCTTTACAATTTGATTTTTCTTACTATCCATGTGATTCTAACTTTTTGGTGGTTACAACTCAGTTTTTGGATAAAGGTAGTGCATGTTAAGATAATCAAGCTAGCGCTACGACTTGCGTACATCAATCTCAATGGCTTCAGTCTACTATCTCAGGTACACATTCTGATTTTCTGTTAGTCTTGCTATTTAGTTTTGATGATTCAATGACTCCTTCCTTGATGTGTTGTATGGAGTCTATGTAAGCCTGGTAACATCTGTATCTTTCATTGTTGCAAGAGCTTTGCTTTTACAGAGGAAATCCACGCTTTGCACAGGCTATCAGTTCCGTGTTCGGGTTGCTTTATTCTGGCAATCTGCCTTGTTCCTGGGTCAAGGTTCAATGTGGTTTATCACTACCAGCCCTGAACACGAGTATAGTTCTGAACTCTGTCTATATATACTATACGATGCAATATTAATTATTTTTAAGATGAAGTTGTTTCAATCAGAGTTGGTTTTTATGATGTAAAATCTGATATAGACAGTAATACCTTGTACAGAATTTAAATAGTGGTCTACTGCCTGAGAATATAAAATAAGGGAGGAGTAACTGTTTATCTACGAGACTACGGGTATTATAACAATCTATAGAAGGTAGTCTGTCTTAGAACCCCAAGGATAACTTTTGGTTTGTGGGAATTGTTTTACATTTATCCTTGTCTGTCTGCAATTGCGCGTAGGTATTAGAGCCCCAAGGATAACTATTGGTTTTTGGGTATAGTTGATTATGACTGGTTGCAATAGGTATTAGGTACTTGAATTGAGTCATGATTTTCTCCCATATTTCTCCTCTGAAGCTTTGATTGTAACATATAGAAAACATTATATATGACTTCTATATCATATTATTGAACAGTAAAAACTGGTGGAAAGTTTTGAGTAAACTTTCAGATAATATTGTGTAAAGACTAAATATATAACTTCAATTCTAGATTTAGAAGAGCTTGATTAGCCAGTTGATGCTTGGAAGTACTCACTAATTGATTCATCTTTAAATTATTAAATAACTAGATTTGATTAAGAAAGGGAATTATCATATCAGAGTTTGCTAGAGTTTTTGTCTACTTTAATTTGATATTTGCTGTTAGGTGAAGGAAATAATGCCCTTGGTCCAAGTATGCATTCTATGTTAAGTCTAATAAATGCGGTTCAGTATTAATTAACAAGTTAATAATTCAGTGAGATCAAGTGAGCTGAATGCCTAGCTAGAGGCCGCTTCAGTTCAAGTGGAATTAATGATATTAATCCACAGCTTACTCTTGACTGAACCCGTAGGGTCACACAAATAGTACGTAAACGGATCAAGTATTTAATGGCATTAAATACTCTATCTATGGATATTCGGAACCGACGGATCTTGGTTTCAGTGGGAGCTAAGATCGTCACAGGCAAGAAATGAATACTCCGGAAACGATGATATTGCCGGAAACGGAAATATGGATCGTATCGGAAATATAAATATTATCCAAGTCGTAGATGTTGCCGGAAACGGAAACATGGTACGTATCGGAAAATATTATCGGAAATGGAAATATTGCCAGAATCGGAAATATTGCCGGAAACGGAAATATTGTCAGAATCGGAAATATTACCGGAATCGGAAAATAAATCCGGAAACGGAAATATTAAATATTTGTTCGAAACGGAAATTAATTCCGGAATCGGAAATATTAAATATTGTTCGTATCGGAAATGAATTCCGGAATCGGAAAATTTAATCGGAAGCGCATCGTACGAATAAGCATCGGACGAGGCCTGCCGGACGAGGCCCAGCACGAAGCCAGGCCATCGCCCAGCAAGCCAAGCGCGCCGCACAAACAGCCACGCCAGGCCCAGCGCAAGGCCAGGCCCAGCAGGCTGCGCAGCGCGCACAGCGCGCACAGCACGCGCAGCGCGCAGCGCGCGCGGGCGCTGCGTGGGCTGCTGCTCACGCGCACGCATGGGGCCCATCGAGGCAGCCGTGCGTGTGTGTGCAAGTGTTTGTGTTCGTGCACGTTTCCTAAAACATGCAGAGTTCGGTTAATGATTAAATTCCTAATTCTATTTGATAAATTAATTAAATTAGAGTTCTTGTAGGATTCTAGGTTTAATTAATTTGTATCTGAATAGGATTTCGATTCCCTTTCCATACCCCTATAAATATGAGGCTAGGGCTCACAATTTATAACAAGTTTCAAAGTATTCAAAAGTGAGTTTTTTGAGAGAAAATTAAAACACACATCTTGCTCATAAAGTGCCGAAATTTTCTAGTACCTTAAGGGCGATTCTAGTTGGTCAATCTTAAGGCGGATCCGGACGTGCTGTGGACTATCTACGGAGGGACGACACTTGGAGTCCTAAAGACTTGTTCTTGTTCGGTTCGGGCGCAGCTAGGGAGGGCACGCAACAAAGAGTATGCATCTAAATTATGCTATATGATTATGTGTAAATAATATGTTGTCCTGGGTTAATGGTTGTTTCCGCATGATCTATGTAATGTCATATGTATCATAACCTAACAGTGGTATCACGAGCCCCTTATTATTTTCATAATCTAAATTGCATGAACATGGTTAAATATTACAAATTTGCAAGAATTAAAAGGGGTGATTAATTTTCGTAATTGTTAATTAATTGCAAATTGCGTTTATTTAATTATACGTACGCAGTTTTTCGGCAGTTTCTTCGTTACTCATCCGAATTGAGTGATTTTTGTGTCAATTCCGCAAGCTCGCGTGCCACGAGCGCTGCTCCCAGCATTGCTCGCGCGCACAACGAGCGATGTCGCCCGCCCAGCGAGCGATGTCGCGCGCCCAGCGAGCGATGGCTCGCGCGCCCAGCGAGCGATGTCGCGCGCGCACTGCGAGCGATAGCTCGCGTGCGATGAGCGCTGGCGCGCGCAGCGAGCACCAATGCGTGCGGAGGCTTGCGATGGGGATGCAGCAGCTATGCGACAAGCGCATGGGCTGCGCGCACATGGCCAGCAATGGCTGTGTGCGTGCGGCCCATGGGCGTGCAACGCGTAGGGTGTTTGCGTTACGATTAAAGATCGTTTTGAATGTTTAATTTGAAAATTTCAGTTCACGTAATTTTAATTAATTTTAAAATTAATAATTTAAATTATTTTCTTGGATTTTAATTTTGAATATTGTAATTATAATAAATTTTATTTATTCTAATTATTTTACTAAAATTAAAATCATGAATTAATTTAAATACGACTGAATTAAATTAAACTTTTGGATTCAATTATAAATTGATATGAGCTTTAAATTTTAATTAAATTTGTATGTTTCCGGTTGGACTAGAAATACATTTTTATGTTTAAAATTAGTAAAGCATATAAATTTATTGGTTTAAGTGGGAGCGTTTTTAGTCATAAACTCTTGATTAGGTCTACAAATCCTTAAGGTTAAAACAACTTGATTAGAATTAATAAGGACTGAATAATTGGTAGATTATTGGTGCCCTTGATTAATTGCTGCAAATGTTTACGTGATGCATAATGTGTTTTACTAACCAGCTATGTGGGCCATTCATGATAATGAATGGGTGAATGGTATATATTGTATATGTACTGTTTTGCAGGTTATGAAGTGACTAGTATGGCCCAAATAGGATAGAAAATATGGTCTGCGTACCATTAATTTGAATGTAATTGGTCTAAAGTACCAAAGTTATTTTTCAATTCAAATATGGTCTGCGAACCATCAAATAGTTGTAATTAGTTATAGCTTATCCTATTTGAAGAAAATGGTGCCTCCCACGGAGATTTTCAAGACGGACTTTGAAGTCAAAGCTTCAAGATGAAGTCGGGCCATACTAGATCACAAATATCTTATGCAGGCTTTAAATTATTTATTGTTTTAAATATGTCTTAAAATGCATGAGATCAAAAGCTTGATTATGTTGCATGATTAAGGATTTTAGTTCACTTAAAATCTAACCAACATAGTAAGAGCCTTAAGTTCCAAACTTAAAAATTGAGTTAAAAGGTGCCATGCCAAAATATACACTTGCTTGGATATCCTTTACATCAATCTAGTAATAGTTTTCGCTCAGCGAGGTGTTACTTATTGGTCCTAAAGGGGCAAGGTACACAAATAATTGTGAGTACATGTTAGTTTTGGTGAAACTCAACGATATAAGTAAGGAGTCATTTTATGTCGTGGCAAATTCGATAGGTTTACCTAATAAGTTCTTAGACGTACCTATCAACCAAGAATAGTTTCTAGACTATTAGCAAAAGGCTTTTGCTTACCTAAGATGTTCTAGGATTAAGTCGACAAACTGTGCTTAGTTCTTCAATGATTTTAGGATCTTGGAATCATTTTATTCACACCTGCCGGAACACATAATTTGAATAAAATGCTTAATAAACATTGAATTATGCATGTATGCTAGAATTTAAGTTTATTAAGAGAAACTGTGAATGGTTATTTATTTGTTTATTCTTTTCAATTGTAGTTTTTAATATGGCAAACAACAATTCATTCAACATTCGATCAATTCTCGAAAAGGAGAAGTTGAACGGGAAAAACTTTCTTGACTGGCAAAGGAACTTGCAAATAGTTCTTATGCAGGAAGAAAAGGAGTATGTCCTAGATGAGGCGATGCCCGAAGCTGCAGGCGACGGGGTCACTCAGGCAGCCCTCAATCGTTGGATTGATGCCAACAAGGATGTGAAATGTCTAATGCTCGCCACCATGAGTGCGGATCTGCAGAAAACGTTCATCAACTCAGATGCTTTCACAATCATCAGTGAGTTGAAGAACATGTTCCAAGATCTGGCTCGAGTCGAAAGATTCGAGACTCATAGGCAAATTCTTGAGACCAAGCTTAAGAAAGGCGAGCCCGTAAGTCCACATGTTCTCAAAATGATTGGACTCATTGAGAATATGAGTCGGCTGGATCAGCAATTTTCTCAGGAAATGGCTATAGACACCATCCTCCATTCTCTTCATAGCGGGTATGATCAGTTCAAACTGAACTACAGTATGAATAGTCTGGACAAAACGCTCACTGAGCTTCACGATATGCTGAAGACCGCTGAAAAGACGCTCAAAAGTGATAAGCAGGATGTGCTTATGGTGCGTGGGGGCAAGTTCAAGAAATCTGGAAAGAAGAGGAATGCTAAGAAAGGTGGCAACAAGGCCAGCCCAACTAAGCAAACTGGCGCCAAATCTGCAAAGAGGAAGGTCAGTCAACCCACTTCTGAATCCGAATGCTTCTACTGCAAGAAGAAGGGGCATTGGAAGAGAGATTGCTTGAAGCTAAAGGAAGATCAGAAGAACGGAACAGTCGTTCCATCTTCAGGTATTTTCGTTATAGACTGTATACTTGCTAATTCAACTTCTTGGGTATTAGATACAGGTTGTGGCTCACACTTATGTTCCAATCCACAGGGACTAAGAAGAAGTAGAAAGTTAAGCAAGGGTGAAGTCGACCTACGAGTGGGAAATGGAGCACGGATTGCTGCATTAGCCGTAGGAACTTACTATTTGTCGTTGCCCTCCGGGCTAGTTTTGGAACTGGAAGAATGTTTCCATGTTCCAAGTCTTACTAAAAACATCATTTCAGTTTCTTGCTTAGATGCTAAGGGATTTTCCTTTTTAATAAAAGACAATAGTTGTTCGTTTTATTTTAAAGAGATGTTTTATGGATCTGCTAGATTAGTCAATGGACTTTATTTATTAGATCACGACAAACAAGTATATAACATAAATACCAAAAAGGCCAAAAAGGATGATTCAGATCTCACCTATCTGTGGCATTGTCGATTAGGCCATATAAACTTGAAACGCTTAGAAAGACTTCAAAGGGAAGGAATTCTAGAACCATTTGACTTAGAGGATTATGGTAAATGCGAATCATGTTTACTTGGCAAAATGACAAAGCAACCTTTCTCTAAAGTTGGAGAAAGAGCAAATGAACTATTGGGTTTAATCCATACAGATGTATGTGGACCAATGAGTACAAATGCTAGAGGTGGTTTCAGCTACTTTATCACTTTCACTGATGACTTCAGTAGGTATGGTTATGTCTACCTAATGAAGCATAAGTCTGAATCCTTTGACAAATTCAAGGAATTTCAGAGTGAAGTAGAGAATCAATTAGGCAAGAAGATTAAGGCACTGCGGTCTGATAGAGGCGGTGAATATCTGAGCTATGAATTTGATGACCATCTGAAAGAATGTGGAATTCTATCAGAATTGACTCCTCCTGGAACATCACAATGGAACGGTGTGTCAGAACGGAGGAACAGAACCTTGCTAGACATGGTCAGGTCAATGATGGGTCAGGCCGAACTTCCATTAGAATTTTGGGGACATGCACTAAATACAGCTGCACTCACTATAAATAGAGCTCCGTCTAAAGCTGTCGAAAAGACTCCATACGAATTATGGTTTGGAAAGCCTCCAAATGTGTCTTTTCTTAAGATTTGGGGATGTGAAGTATACGTCAAACGATTAATTTCAGACAAACTTCATCCAAAATCTGACAAATGTATCCTTGTGGGCTATCCAAAGGAAACAAAGGGGTATTACTTCTACAATACATCTGAGAACAAAGTGTTTGTTGCTCGAGATGGTGTCTTTTTGGAGAAGGATCACATTTCCAAAATGACAAGTGGGAGAAAAGTAGACCTCGAAGAAATTCGAGTCGAACAACAAACTCTAGAGAATGCTCAAGATGACATTCAGGATGAAACTCAGAGATCTTTAGAAGAATCTGGTGAGAATCATGGTCAATCTAGAAATGTTACCCCGCGTAGATCGCAAAGATATAGATCTCAACCGGAAAGGTACTTAGGTATTTTGACGAACGAGAGCTATGACGTTCTATTACTTGAAAGTGATGAACCTGCGACTTACAAACAAGCTATGACGAGCCCTAGCTCCAAGCAATGGCAAGAAGCCATGCAATCTGAATTAGACTCCATGTCTGAAAACCAAGTATGGGATTTGGTCGATTTGCCAGATGGCTACCAAGCCATTGGAAGCAAATGGGTTTTCAAACTGAAAAAGGACAAGGATGGGAAACTTGAAGTTTTCAAAGCTAGATTGGTCGCAAAAGGTTACAGGCAAGTCCACGGTGTGGATTACGATGAAACCTTTTCACCAGTTGCAATGCTAAAGTCTATTCGAATAATGTTAGCAATCGCTGCATATTACGATTACGAAATATGGCAGATGGATGTCAAAACTGCTTTCTTAAACGGCGTTTTAACAGAAACTGTGTTTATGACACAACCTGAAGGTTTTGAGGATCCAAAGAATGCTAAAAAGGTATGCAAGCTAAAGAAGTCAATCTACGGATTGAAGCAGGCATCCAGGAGCTGGAATATACGTTTTGATGAAGCAGTCAGTGACTTTGGTTTCATCAAGAACGCGGACGAATCTTGTGTATACAAGAAGGTCAGTGGGAGCAAAATTGCTTTCCTAGTATTATATGTCGACGACATATTGCTTATCGGAAATGACATTCCTATGTTGAACTCTGTCAAGATTTGGCTTGGGAAATGTTTTTCGATGAAGGATCTAGGAGAAGCACAGTACATATTGGGCATCAAGATTTACAGAGATAGATCTAAAAAAGATGATTGGACTTAGTCAAAGCACTTATATCAATAAGGTGCTTGATAGGTTCAAGATGGCGGACTCCAAGCGAGGCTACCTACCCATGTCTCATGGAATGACTCTAAGCAAGACTCAGTGCCCAAAAACACTTGATGAGCGTAGACGAATGAATGGGATTCCATATGCATCATTGACTGGTTCAATAATGTATGCTATGATATGTACACGCCCGGATGTTGCGTACGCACTCAGTGCTACGAGCAGATACCAGTCAGACCCAGGAGAGGCGCATTGGATTGCTGCCAAGAATATTCCGAAGTACCTGAAAAGGCACAAAGATGACTTCCTGGTCTATGGTGGAGATGATGAATTAATTGTTAAAGGCTATACGGACGCAAGTTTCCAAACCGACAAAGATGATTTTAGATCACAGTCTGGGTTTGTCTTCTGCCTCAACGGAGGAGCAGTAAGCTGGAAAAGTGCTAAGCAAAGCACCATTGCGGATTCTACAACTGAAGCGGAGTACATTGCTGCACATGAAGCAGCAAAGGAAGCTATATGGCTAAGGAAGTTCATAGGAGAACTTGGTGTAGTCCCCTCCATTAAAGGACCAATAGCCCTGTATTGTGATAATAACGGAGCTATTGCACAGGAAAAAGAGCCTAGACACCACCAGAGAGTCAAGCATGTACTTCGTAGATTTCACCTTCTATGAGAGTTCGTTGAAAGAAAAGAAGTCGAGATAAGCAAAATTGGAACTGATGACAACATATCAGATCCATTAACTAAACCTCTGCCGCAGGAGAAGCACAACTCGCACACTGCAGCTATGGGAATCAAGCATATTGGAGAATGGCTTTGATGTCTCTGTTTAATGTTTTAAAGTTTTAGAGTTTAAATCTTTGTAAAACATTATTGGTTAATCATTCACAATAAATGAAAAGAATTCATTTTTCCATTTAATTTGTGGTTTATTAAATGATGAGACCCTTCAATTTGACGATATATTCAAGATAGACTGTCAGGACCAGTCCTGTGACTAAGAAATGTCTATCAAGTGAACTTGAATGTCAAAGGTTGAAAATGGTCCCTAATCGGAGTTTTCTATAAAATTGGACGCATAGAAAACGTTAGACGATTAGAATGCAAGATGACTAGTAGTTCTGTTTCTTGAACTATGTGGACATGGCAATGTCATAATCATTTGCATAGATACTTACTTTGGGAAGACTAGTATCGGACAAGACCTATGAAACTTTACTGTAAGAGATGAAAATCTGTCATAAGTAAATTTCATTAAATTATTAGACACTAAATCCTCAATACCTGAGTGATTTGAGATTACTTGTTTGAGAACTGGTTGCTTTGACGTTGACCAACCGTCGCACCGTAAAAGGAGGCTATAAAGGCAACGCTCAGGTAATCACCTATCAAACGAAGTCTAATCTCAAGATCGCAAGATTGGGATTGTCCTCCCATAAATCGGGATGAGATGCTTAAAAGTTGTACAAGGCCACTCGGAGAGCTAGAAACTGTGAAATGCATGGCCGTGCTCGGATGAATCATAGGCTATGATTATCTGTTTATTTGATCAGTTGAACTCTGAAACCGAGGAACACCTCTGGACATAATAAGGATGACAACTCTTACCTTATGTTCAAGAGCAAGCATCGAGCGACAAAGGAATTAGGAAATGCACACTTGTCCCTAAGGACAAGTGGGAGACTGAAGGAAATAATGCCCTTGGTCCAAGTATGCATTCTATGTTAAGTCTAATAAATGCGGTTCAGTATTAATTAACAAGTTAATAATTCAGTGAGATCAAGTGAGCTGAATGCCTAGCTAGAGGCCGCTTCAGTTCAAGTGGAATTAATGATATTAATCCACAGCTTACTCTTGACTGAACCCGTAGGGTCACACAAATAGTACGTAAACGGATCAAGTATTTAATGGCATTAAATACTCTATCTATGGATATTCGGAACCGACGGATCTTGGTTTCAGTGGGAGCTGAGATCGTCACAGGCAAGAAATGAATACTCCGGAAACGATGATATTGACGGAAACGGAAATATGGATCGTATCGGAAATATAAATATTATCCAAGTCGTAGATGTTGCCGGAAACGGAAACATGGTACGTATCCGGAAAATATTATCGGAAATGGAAATATTGCCAGAATCGGAAATATTGCCGGAAACGGAAATATTGTCAGAATCGGAAATATTACCGGAATCCGAAAATAAATCCGGAAACGGAAATATTAAATATTTGTTCGAAACGGAAATTAATTCCGGAATCGGAAATATTAAATATTGTTCGTATCGGAAATGAATTCCGGAATCGGAAAATTTAATCGGAAGCGCATCGTACGAATAAGCATCGGACGAGGCCTGCCGGACGAGGCCCAGCACGAAGCCAGGCCATCGCCCAGCAAGCCAAGCGCGCCGCACAAACAGCCACGCCAGGCCCAGCGCAAGGCCAGGCCCAGCAGGCTGCGCAGCGCGCACAGCGCGCACAGCACGCGCAGCGCGCAGCGCGCGCGGGCGCTGCGTGGGCTGCTGCTCACGCGCACGCATGGGGCCCATCGAGGCAGCCGTGCGTGTGTGTGCAAGTGTTTGTGTTCGTGCACGTTTCCTAAAACATGCAGAGTTCGGTTAATGATTAAATTCCTAATTCTATTTGATAAATTAATTAAATTAGAGTTCTTGTAGGATTCTAGGTTTAATTAATTTGTATCTGAATAGGATTTCGATTCCCTTTCCATACCCCTATAAATATGAGGCTAGGGCTCACAATTTATAACAAGTTTCAAAGTATTCAAAAGTGAGTTTTTTGAGAGAAAATTAAAACACACATCTTGCTCATAAAGTGCCGAAATTTTCTAGTACCTTAAGGGCGATTCTAGTTGGTCAATCTTAAGGCGGATCCGGACGTGCTGTGGACTATCTACGGAGGGACGACACTTGGAGTCCTAAAGACTTGTTCTTGTTCGGTTCGGGCGCAGCTAGGGAGGGCACGCAACAAAGAGTATGCATCTAAATTATGCTATATGATTATGTGTAAATAATATGTTGTCCTGGGTTAATGGTTGTTTCCGCATGATCTATGTTATGTCATATGTATCATAACCTAACATTAGGCTCAATTTATTATTGGCATTCTTCTTTCCTTTCCTTGTGTACTTAACTAATACATGTACTACTTGTATTTGAAATGAAAATTATCAATGGTTCAAGTCAGTGTGACAAGTTTTGAATACAGGTCAACACGAGGTCTTTTTTCTTAGCTACATGCATGTAAATTATGCCCTTGGACACCTATTTTTCTTCCCAATATAATGATTTTATATTCAGGTTCTCTCCGTTTTACTTCTTTCCCCCCTCTAGATAATCTGGATCTTTCTTCCCTTATGCTGGTTTGCCTCTTTAATTCCAAGTGTGTTGCTAGAAAGCAAGTGGCTCTACTGTGTTGGAAAGTCAGAGGCTTGAACTTGTTGTTTGGTCTGTATTAGACAGCTTGTTGCTTGACATAAATATGATTGCACTATACATGCATTAGTAAGCTGCTATCTTCTGTTTGTTTCTTTTTCGTGCTGCATTATGGCTAAAGTACGTTAATTAATATAAATTTGTTTGCAGACCGAGACTCCACCATAAGAATCCTCCAGCCTTTTCAGGTTTTTTGTATTTCATTCCTTTCCCAAGATTGCCATGTTGCTAGTAAATCGTTTCTCACCTTATCTATTATTGCACCTTTTATCAAACTTTCAGGGGAGTCCAGGGATGTTACAACATTAATGCAGAAAAAACTCGTGAAGAGAACTGGACTTGAAGGGTATCCAGTTGCTTTATAGCCAAGTACATTTTTTATGATGTAAGTTAAGCCTACCCAAAATTTCTATAATTAAATTGATATTCTCTTTCATATTTTACTGCCAAAGAACAATACAATCTGCCAATGATTAGGTGGTTGCAGCCCCATTTTTCTCTGATCTCCTTTCTGAGTATAACGTACATAAATTGTACCTTGAATATTATGTTTATAAAAGTACTTGACTAGTACAAGTTTTACTTAGCTTACTGTCATGGAAAATTATGAAATTATACGTGTTTTCTAAATGCAGTTGTACATTAAAGGGTTGAGCATACAAGTAAAAGAGTTCAACTTGTTGAGTCTTAGGTTCATTAGTTGAAAGTTAGGAACGAAAAAAGACATTTTAGACAAAATATGACCTATAATAATGAAACGAGTCTTAAATGTGCATAACTTGACCAAAGTAGGTGAGAATGAGTATTTGAAATATTAAAATAAGTCTAATAAACATGTAAAGAGTTTAAAATATTTATTTAGGTCCAGTAGTTGGAAGTTGAGGCCGAAATAAGCCACTTTAGTCAAAATGTGACCTATAATGATCAAACGAGCCTTAAATGTGCATAACTTGACCAAAGTAGGTGAGAATGAGTCTTTTAAACATAAAACTAAGTAAATTAAACATGTAAACGACACAAAATACTTATTTAGGTTTATTAGTTGAAAGTTGGGAGCGAAATAAGTCATTTTTAGTCAAAATGTGATCTAAAGTGAACAAACTATCCTTAAATGTTCATAACTTGAACAAAGTAGGTGAGAATGAGTCTTAGAAATATTAAAATAAGTATGATAAACATGTTACGGGTTTAAAATACTCATTAGGTTCATTAGTTGAAAGTTGAGACCGGAATAAACTATTTTAGTTAAAATGTGACCTATAATGAATAAACGAGCCTTAAATGTGCATAACTTGAACAAAGTAGGTGGGAATGAGTCTTTTAAACATAAAACTAAATATGTTAAAATATAAAGGGTTTAAAATAATTAGTTAAGTTCATTAGTTGAAAGTTAGGAGCGAAATAAGCCATTTTTATTGTTATATACTATTTAATTTAAATATCTATATAATTGGATACTTGTTTTATGTGATTTATGGAGGTTAACTAGTGGGCGTGGTCTAATTGTATAGGTATTCAACAATCGGAGGAGAAATCCTTCACTACGGAGGAGATAAATGAAGTTCGAGACAATTTGGCAAACTTCATTACTAGTGATTGTCTTTGATATTTTCTTGTAGTAAATCATAGATTATGAATGCTAGTTTTCCATATGATTGTAGTGTAATCGATTTTTATATTTACAATTATATACTATTTAATTTAATTATCTATATAATTGGATACTTGTTTTATGTGATTTATGGAGGTTAACTAGTGGGCGTGGTCTAATTGTATAATATATGTAGCAGGGATACCAGTTATATAACAAAATTCTAGATCAAGTGCGACTCATTTATATATCAAGTGCGGCTCTTTTTTATGCTTGTGCTGCCATTTTTATGTCAAGTGCGGGCTAATTTCTAAAATTGGCAGCACAAAATTTGTCAAGTGCGGGCTCATTTTCGAAATTGGCAGCACAAACTTTGTCAAGTGCGGGCTCATATTGCAAAATTGGCAGCACCAATTTTGTCAAGTGCGGGGTTATTTTGTAAATTGGCAGCACTTGAAGTATCAAGTGCTGCCAATATTTTGGCAGCACTTGAGAAATATCAAGTGCGGGCATGCCATGTGCTGCACATGTAAAAGCCCGCACTTAACCCCTTAAAATGAGCCCGCACTTGAGCTTTTTTCCTCTAGTGAAACTATCTTAATTTGCTCTGCCTTCTCTCTACAAATTACTTCTCTCTCTAGCCAATACTTACTTAGGCATCGGAGGTAATATTCCTACGGCTATATTCTTGTTTTGCAGATTGCAGGAAGATCGTGCCAGCGCATACTTGATACCTCCGAGGAACGTGTGACGTCATCACCAGAAAAGATCCCAGAACATTTGGCGCCGTCTGTGGGGAGGTATAGTATCATGGCCGAACTGCAATCTGAAGGAGAGTATAATGGTGAATTAGAGGAGCGACGGCCCCGGAAAGGAGTCAACGCCATATAGAGGAAGCTGTTAGGTTATGATACATATAAACAACATAAATCATGCGGAAAAACCTATATGCCAGGATTCAAATTAATTGCACATAATCAAATAATTAGTCTAGGATGCATACACTTTGTAGCGTGCCCTCCCTCGCTGCGCCCGAACCGAACAAGAACAAGTCTTTAGGACTCCAAGTGTCGTCCCTCCGTAGAAAGTCCACAACACGTCCGGATCCGCCTTAAGATTGACCAACTAGAATCGCCCTTAAGGTACTAGAGATTTTCGGCTAATATGGGCAACAATATGACTGAATTTTGCTCTCAAAATGTCACTCTGAATACTTGAAACTCGTCCTTAAATTGTGAACCAAGGCCACATATTTATAGGGGTATGGAAAGGGAATTGGAATCCTACTAGGATACTAATTAGCTTGATACTAATTAGCTTAATTAGAATTTTATTAAAACTCTTATTAACTAATTTATCTATTAGGATTAGGAATTTAATCATTTAACGAATCCCTTTAGATTTAGGATTTGTATCGGACACAAACACACACGTGCCTCGCCTTTGCGGACGCTCAGCCCACGCAAGCCTTGCGGCCCACGCGAGCCTCGCAGCCAACGCGAGCAGCGCAGCTCGCAGCCATCGCGCGCGCCTTGGCCTGCTGGGCCTGGCCTTGCGCTGGGCCTGGCGTGGCCCTTGGTTGCCTTGTGTGGTGCGCTGGCTTGCTGGACGCGGGCCTGGCTTCGTGTTGGGCCTTCGTCTGTCAAGTCTCGTCCGATGCTAATTCGTACGACGCGCTTCCGATTAATTTCCCGATTCCGGAATTCATTTCCGATGCGAACAATATTTAACATTTCCGATTCCGGAATTAATTTCCGTTTCGAACAAATGTTTAATATTTCCGTTTCCGGAATTATTTTCCGATTCCAATAATATTTCCGATTCCGACAATATTTCCGTTTCCGGCAATATTTCAGATTCCGGCAATATTTCCATTTCCGATAATATTTTCCGATACGCACCATGTTTCCGTATCCGGCAACATCTACGACTTGGACAATATTTATATTTCCGATACGATCCATATTTCCGTTTCCGGCAATATCATCGTTTCCGGAGTATTCATTTATTTGCCTTTGACGATCTCAGCTCCCACTGAAGCCAAGATCCGTCGATTCCGAATATGCATTAGATAGATCTAGTAATTAATGCCATTAAATACTTGATCCGTTTACGTACTATTTGTGTGACCCTACGGGTTCAGTCAAGAGTAAGCTGTGGATTAATATCATTAATTCCACTTGAACTGAAGCGACCTCTAGCTAGGCATTCAGCTCACTCTATCTCACTGAATTTATTACCTTGTTAATTAATACTGAACCGCATTTATTAGACTTAACATTAAATACATACTTGGACCAAGGGCATTATTTTCTTCAGAAGCAAATCGAGTCGCAAACGCTGGAAGCACGCCGCGACGAGTTCAGGAGGCCGAGGTATTGTGGAGGAGGAACCAGACCTGGAAGCACCTCCACCAGGCGGCCATCTAAGCCCCAGTGTCAGGGACGCCGTTCTGGATGAAAACTTGGACCTGCCTGTCTCGGTAGGATCACTGCGTGAAATCCTGGCAGGATTCCAACAACAAATGAATCAAACTTTCCGACATCAGATTAGCACCACGTTGCAGGATGAAATACGAAGGAATATGTTGATCTATAGCACTAAAGGACGGCTCTGCAAAGGCCTCTGAATCTAGGTCTCAACCGGATAAACAGGATGCCACTCAGATCCAACGTCTGGAGAGCAGGAGAAAGTTCCCGTCCTCAAGCTAGCCGATGAGCCAGTCCTTTGGCAGAACGCTCGGAGATTGACCACGGCCATCAAGCCTTTCTGCCTCGGCGAGAGCAGGCTACGCGACAACCTTCCCGGGTAAACCCACCGGCCATTCTGCGACCATATTTCCGTTTCCGGCAATATCATCGTTTCCGGAGTATGCATTTATTTGCCTTTGAGGATCTCAGCTCCCACTGAAACTAAGATCCGTCGATTCCGAATATGCATTAGATAGAGTATTTAATGCCATTAAATACTTGATCCGTTTACGTACTATTTGTGTGACCCTACGGGTTCAGTCAAGAGTAAGTTGTGGATTAATATCATTAATTCCACTTGAATTGAAGCGACCTCTAGCTAGGCATTCAACTCACTTGATCTCACTGAATTTATTAACTTGTTAATTAATACTGAACCGCATTTATTAGACTTAACATTAAATGCATACTTGGACCAAGGGCATTATTTCCTTAAGTCTCCCACTTGTCCTTAGGGACAAGTGTGCATTTCCTAATACCTTTGTCACTCGATGCTTGCTCTTGAACATAAGGTAAGAGTTGTCATCCTTATTATGTCCAGAGCTGTTTCTCGGTTTCAGAGTTCAACTGATCAAATAAACAGATAATCATAGCCTATGATTCATCTGAGCACGACCATGCATTTTACAGGTTCTAGCTCTTCTAGTAGCCTTGTACAACTTTTCAGCATCTCATCCCGATTTATGGGAGGACAATCCCAATCTTGCGATCTTGAGATTACACTTCGTTTGATAGGTGATTACCTGAGCGTTGCCTTTATAGCCTCCTTTTACGGTGCGACGGTTGACAACATCAAAGTAAGCAGTTCTCAAACAAGTAATCTCAAATCACTCAGGTATTGAGGATTTAGTGTCTAATAATTTTAATGAAATTTACTTATGACAGATTTTCATATCTTACAGTAAAGTTTCATAGGTCTTTCTGATACTAGTCTTCCCAAAGTAAGTATCTATGCAAATGATTACGACATTGCCATGTCCACATAGTTCAAGAAACAGAACTACTAGTCATCTTGCATTCTAGTCGTCTAACGTTTTCTATGCGTCCATCTTTATAGAAAACTCCGACCAGGGACCATTTTCAACTTTTGACATTCAAGTTCACTTGATAGACATTTCTTAGTCATAGGACTGGTCCTGACAGTCTATCTTGAATATATCGTCAAATTGAAGGGACTCATCATTTAATACTAAACCAAGATTAAATGGAATATGAAAATACATTTCATATATGATAAATGTTCAACCCCAATGTTTTACAACCATGGGCCTCAAACCCATCTTTAAAACAGTTCATGGAATTCAAAGCTATGCTTGATTTCCAGTGCTACAACGTGAGTGTTGCTTCTCACTTGTTGCATAGGTTTAGTATCATGCTTTGCCAATCTTAATATCCTTTTCATCGAATGTTCTTCGAGAAATGATGATAAGATCTTTTGAGTATGTTTATTTTGTGATCTAGTCTTTCTTGCTACATTAGTGGTTCTACGCATTTTGCAAAGAAGAATCATTAAGTCAACAGACATGTGATCTACCCAAGTTCAGTGAAGAACTCTTTAACATAAACAACCCTGATTTACTGCTTCTTAGGCAATAAGTACTTTTACTTCAACTGTATAGGTTGCTAGTGATGCTTTGGTTGGATTTACTTATCCAAGCAGTTCATTGATATGTGGAAGACTTTCCAGCTGTATCTTAGAACATAGAAATTAATATTTAATTTCCCACGCAACAACTCATGGTCTCCAATCCATGTTGCCATTTCAAAACACGATGCTCTATAGCTCGTCCTTGCCAATGGTTAACTCCAAAGGGATCTTGCTTGATCCTTTGCCAGTGTTTATGCGTGTAGCATCAACTATTTAGCATATCTTTATTTCCTTGTATCAAGAACTATTCCTATGTACCTTTTCAAGTACCATAAGTTTTTCTTGATCTCAATCTAGTTGATATTCACTTAGATCAATACAGATTGGTATATGTTCATTATGCCTAAAGCCATACGATACATTTTTGGCGATCCTCATATTATATCATACATGATAAATTCTTTTGCAGAATTATTCTCAATTGAATTCTATTCATGTAACTTTAGGTCATTCAATTTCAGTAGATACTGAATCCAACTAAATTCTTTGACATATAATATAGGTTTAAGAATCTCACTTGGATCCTTTGATGTTTAACTTAGTAAATTCTTATACATAGTTCAAACATTCTTTACTTAGATTTATTCATATGGGTCGAATATCTCCAATGGAGTCTTTCGTGTTTTACTTAGTAAATGCCATTACTTAATCTAAAACAATATCATAGGATCTTTGTAAATAGATCTTAATACCCAGTATGTACTAAGTTTCAACATGGTCCATCATTGAAGAATAATTTCAAATCTAAGTCATTAGCATTTGAATGTTATTTCACAATAGAGAGATATGTGTGTGATACGCATAGGACCAATTAAGTTTTACGTACTCCCACTAAACTTCTTATATATCTATAAGATTTATGTACATTTTATGAAACTAAAATACTTATTAGCTTCACTAAAATACGTTTCTAATTCCCAATTGCTTGCTTAAATCTGTACTTAGATTTCATAAGCTAGCTTTCCTTTTCAAGTATTTATTTGGATCCACCAATCCTATGACATGCCATGTACATAGTTTCTTCCAACATTTGATTGAGGAAGATGGTTTGTCATCCAATTGCCATATGTACCAATATGCAATCATTGCTTGATTTATAGACTTGAGCATTACGATTATGCATGAGGTTTCAACACGATTCATGCCATGAATTTGCTTGTAACCTTTAGCAACTAATCTAGCTTTGTGTTGTGAACACAATTCCATGTTAGATGGTTTTTATCCTTAAAACCAATTCGCAACCAATTGGTGTAAATCTATTCTTGCAAATTAACAAATTTCTATTTTGTCATCAAAACATTGATTATGTTTTATGGTCTTTAACCATTTAAAACATTGAGTCTATATATGGCCTCTAACCATTTTAGGGAATCTAGGTTTCATCATATCTTTCTTACAAGTCACAAACTCATTAATCTACATGATAATAGTTTGACTATAAGTTGTAGGTTTCTTAACTATCTAATAGAAGAATCTCATAGTTTCAGTGACTTGAACTCTATGCCTACTTGGGTATAGAACATCAAACAATAGAATATCAATAGCCACTTGAAATTCATTTGAATATTCCGTTCTCCTTGAAGCACTTGTTAAATCTTCTAAGAGATGTCTATTCTTTAAAGCCACTTCTAAAGTCCTTAAGAATAAGTGTTCGGATTTTCCGAAGAACTTCGAAAAGCCTTTGGAATGTCCGTTTATGTTTGTTGTTCGCCTTGAAGACTTTCGAGGTCTATTTTCTCCCACTTGTCATTTTAGAAACGAATCTCCAAAAGGATATTATTTCGAGCAAACAAACATTATGTTCTCAAAAATTCGTGGTAGAAACAATACCCTTGTGTCTCATTTGAATAAATTACAATGAAACATATATCTATACTTGGGCCTTAGTTTGTTGAATAACAAACACTAAGCTCCCACTGAGTTTTGCAACTCTTTAGATATATATATTGTTGAAAAGATATTCTGAAATTACTTTTCAATAGCTTTGACGAATTTGGTTTAGTTTGGTGGTAGTTGAGCATTTTGTTTTAGAAATTATAGGAAAAGTCTTTATGATTCATCATTGATCGAATCAAGTACTAATTGACTTCGATCATTCCAACGTAGATATGCCATATCTTATGGAGCTAGATCGTGAAATTACAACACACAATCATTGATGATCATTTTTTGGTCTTAAAGTAATCATCGTTATGATCTAACCTAGATCTTTTATGATTTCTTGCCAAGTGGATTTTATACTTCTGAATCTTATATCACATTTGAGTAAATAAACCTATATTCACTCAAATCCATGTGAAATAATAAAGTCATAAAATCATTCTTTAGCTTTGAACTCTATTGTCTAGACGTTCTAACAATAGTTCATATCCATTGTTACTTTCAACAAGTAAGACTAGCTTGTCTTAAATTGATCTAGAAATCAACCAAATTTCAAAAGTCCATTAAAATAGAGCTTCTGAATGTTGACTTGTTGATATGGTCTAAGTAACAATGCCAAAGATTTGCGGAACTCAAATCAAGAGATTGATTTGAACCTAGTAATGTTTTTATTGTTAAAGAGTTGTTTGTTTTTAATCAAGCATATTGACTCAACCCGTAAATGACCATTTCATTCAAATAAACAAACAAACAAGCATTGTTTTTGTTCTTCTGAATGTGAGTCTCTCTGTGTTTGAAGCAGAAATTTAGGTATGCTGATTATGGAACAAAATAACCATTAAGTTCCAGCCTTGAAAGGACTTAAAACAAACCAGATGACCCTACAACTCATGTAGCATTGCCATGCTTCATTTCCCACTTGTAGGCCATTAGTGTAGCCTAGCTTCCATTGTTTGAGTTATTACCGAAGTAAGAACCTCAGGCGGTATATGATACCAAGGAAATTTGATTTCTAGGTCACTTCTCTTTAAACATAAACTTATAGGTAGAAACGGAATCATAAATTCCTTTCATTTGTTCCTTGTTTTCCTATTTCTTGTACCCTTTCTTATAGTCTTAAGAATTGAATTCTCTAGTGTTGACTTTTATACTTTGTTAGACATGTTCAATGTCATTCCAAAGTTCTTACCATTTTATTTTATGTTGAATATTCTTTTCAACTAGACGATCTTACCAGAAGCTTCTAAAGTTCTCTAAGCATCGATCTATTCAAATGTCTAGGGACTAGACTCATTCGAGAATTAAATGGACAAAGATATTAGGTTGTTAACCATTGGTAAAGCTGAGCGTTTAAACTCAATGCTTTATGATCTCAAAACTACATTGTATTTTGAATTCGCAAGCACCAATCGGTTTGCCATTCGACTTTGATACTCGAAAACAACCATAAAAGTCGCTAAAAGAAACGTACATTTTAAATTGCTCATTTTCTCTCATTTCCGTGAATCGTTCTTAGATTCACTACCAATCGAGTAAGTTTACTGTTACCTTTCTAAAAGGATTTATTCTAGTACAAGATATTTAATTATAAACAATAATTAAAACATACATTGAAGCATGCAAAGACTAAACATTTATCATGAGTAATAACTTGAAAATTAAAGCAATCATGCAATTTAAACAAGTCATTGGCATTTTATTCGAATTTATTGTTCCGGCAGGTGTGAATAAAATGATTCCAAGATCCTAAAACCATTGAAGAATTAAGCACATTATGTATTTAGACTCAATTCTAAAATATTTTAGGTAAGCAAATCCTTTGCTAATAGTCTGGAAACTACTCTTGGTTGATAGGAACGTCTAAGAACTTATTAGGTAAACCTATCGCATTTGCCACGACATAAAAGGACTCCTTACTTATATCGTTGAGTTTCACGAAAACTAACATGTAATCACAATTATTTGTGTACCTTACCCCTTTAGAATCAATAAGTAACACCTCGCTATGGCGGAAAACTATTACTAAGATTGATGTAAAGGTTATCCAAGTAAGTGTTATTTTGGCATGACACCTTTTAACTCAATTTTTTAAGTTTGGAACTTAGGGCTCTTACTAGAAATACAATTTTTTAAGTGAACTAAAATCCTTAATCATACAACATAATCAAGCCATAATCTCATGCATAACTAAGATATATTTAAAGCAATAAATAACTTAAAACATGCATAAGATATAAATGTGATCTATAATGGCCCGACTTCATCTTGAAGCTTCAACTTCAAAGTCCGTCTTGAAAATGGATTGGAAACTCCGTCTTGAATTTCACCATGGGAGGCGCCATTTTCTTCAAATAGGATAAGCTATAATTAAACTTATTACAACTATTTGATGGTACGCAGACCATATTTAAAAGCAATAAAGTTTGGTACTTTAGACCAATATTACATTCAAATTAATGGTACGCAGACCATATTTTCTATCCTATTTGGGCCATACTAGTCGCTTTTCAATAACCTGCAAAACAGTACATATACAATATATACCATTCACCCATTCATTATCATGAATGGCCCACATAGCTGGTTAGTTAAAACACATGTTATGCATCACATAAATATTTGCAGCAATTAATCAAGGGCACCAATAAACTACAAATTATTCAGTCCTTATTAATTCTAATCAAGTTGTTTTAACCATAAAGGATTGTATACCTAATCAAGAGTTTATGACTAAAGGCTCCCACTTAAACCAATAACTTTATATGCTTAACTAATTTTAAACATAAAATTGTATTTCTAGTCTCACCGGAAACATACAAGTTTAATTTAAATTTAAAGCTCATATAAAATTATAATTGAATCCGCTTTTTAATTTATTTTCAGTTGAATTAAACAATTAAATTTAAATTAATTCAAGGTTTTAATTTTAGTAAAATAATTAGTATAAATTAAAATTTATAATAATTATAATATTCAAAATTAAATTCCTAGAAAACAATTTAAATTATTAATTTTGAATTTAATTAAAATTATTTCCGAACTGAAAATCTAAAATTAAAATCAAAACGTATCAATCGTCGCAAGACAAGGCACTTGGGCTTGCGCCCAAGCCCTATCGAGCTACGAGGCACGAGCAACAACACCACACGCACACGCAGCCATCGCTGGCTACGCTGCGCGCAGCCCAATTGCTTCGTCGCGTCTGCTTGGTGCACAAGGTAGCGCGCGCTGGGAGAGGGATCGTTCCCTACTTGCGCGTTCTGTCTTGCTTGCTTGGGCGAGCCAGGCTCGCTGTGGCGAAGCCCCATCGCTGCCCACACGCGTCTCGCTCGCTCGCTTGTGCCTTGCCCCATCGCTCTCGCCCATCGCACAGCACACACGCCCAGGCGCTGGGCCTTGCGCGCGCGCGCCTAGCTTGTTGCTCGCTGCATTCGTACCGCACGGGCGACGAGCTCCCTTGCTCGTCGTCGCGTGCCCGCACTATACAACACCCCTTAACGGTAACACGTAGCGTCCATTGCTTTGTGCGTGCAACATTTATGAGCGTTTTTCATAAAAATTTTAAATTTTTAATTCAAAATTAATGACAAATTAATAAATCATAATAATTTCATAATTTTAGGGCGAAAACGCGAAAATTTATTAATCAATTAATTTCCGATTAACATGGATTCAAATCTAAGTCATAAAAATTTAAAATTTATTATAAATTAACAATTTTTATGGTGGTTTTTAATCATGGATACCTAATTAAATCGTCAATTAATTATGAAAATAAAAGCAAATTCTAAATTATTCGAATTTCAACAAATTAGTTACAATTACAAATTAGGTTGTATAATTAACAAGCTTAGGCATTCAAATTTGTTAAACATATACAGTAGGTCAATAAAAAATTCAAGATTTAACAACAATAATCGCAAATATTCAATTTAACATCTTAAAATTACAAACTTTTGCGTTCGAAAAACTAAAACCTCCAAAAAGTCATATTTAGGCTTCGAATTTGGGAATTCTGGATTCAGCAGAAAAATAGTAATTTTGACAAAATTTTAGAATAACGAAGAAATTGCCGAAAAACTGCGTACATATAATTATATAAACACAATTTGCAATTAATTAACTATTACGAAAATTAATCACCCATTTTAATTCTTTGCAAATTTGTAAAATTTAACCATGTTAAGCAATAATTGATTATGCAATTAATAAGAGGCTCGTGATACCACTGTTAGGTTATGAAACATATGAACAACATAAATCACGCGGAAAAACCTATGTGCCAGGATTCAAATTAATTGCACATAATCAAATAATTAGTCTAGGATGCATACACTTTGTAGCGTGCCCTCCCTAGCTGCGCCCGAACCGAACAAGAACAAGTCTTTAGGACTCCATGTGTCGTCCCTCCGTAAAAAGTCCACAACACGTCCGGATCCGCCTTAAGATTGACCAACTAGAATCGCCCTTAAGGTACTAGAGATTTTCGGCTAATATGGGCAACAATATGACTGAATTTTGCTCTCAAAATGTCACTCTGAATACTTGAAACTCGTCCTTAAATTGTGAACCAAGGCCACATATTTATAGGCGTATGGAAAGGGAATTGGAATCCTACTAGGATACTAATTATCTTGATACTAATTAGCTTAATTAGAATTTTATTAAAACTCTTATTAACTAATTTATCTATTAGGATTAGGAATTTAATCATTGAACGAATCCCTTTAGATTTAGGATTTGTATCGGACACAAACACACACGAGCCTCGCCTTTGCGGACGCTCAGCCCACGCAAGCCTTGCGGCCCACGCGAGCCTCGCAGCCCACGCGAGCAGCGCAGCTCGCAACCCATCGCGCGCGCGCCTTGGCCTGCTGGGCCTGGCGTGGCCCTTGGTTGCCTTGTGTGGTGCGCTGGCTTGCTGGACGCGGGCCTGGCTTCGTGTTGGGCCTTCTTCTAGCAAGTCTCGTCCGATGTTAATTCGTACGACACGCTTCTGATTAATTTCCCGATTCCGGAATTCATTTCCGATACGAACAATATTTAACATTTCCGATTCCGGAATTAATTTCCGTTTTGAACAAATGTTTAATATTTCCGTTTCCGGAATTATATTCCGTTTCCAATAATATTTCCGATTCCGACAATATTTCCGTTTCCGACAATATTTCAGATTCCGGCAATATTTCCATTTCCGATAATATTTTCCGATACGTACCATGTTTCCGTTTCCGGCAACATCTACGACTTGGACAATATTTATATTTCCGATACGATCTATATTTCCGTTTCCGGCAATATCATCGTTTCCGGAGTATTCATTTATTTTCCTTTGACGATCTCAACTCCCACTGAAACCAAGATCCGTCAATTCCGAATATGCATTAGATAGAGTATTAAATGCCATTAAATACTTGATCCGTTTACGTACTATTTGTGTGACCCTACGGGTTCAGTCAAGAGTAAGTTGTGGATTAATATCATTAATTCAACTTGAACTGAAGCGACCTCTAGCTAGGCATTCAGCTCACTTGATCTCACTGAATTTATTAACTTGTTAATTAATACTAAACCGCATTTATTAGACTTAACATTAAATGCATACTTGGACCAAGGGGGCATTATTTCCTTCAGAAGCAAAACGAGTCGCAAACGCTGGAAGCACGCCACGCCGAGTTCAGGAGGCCGAAGTATTGTGGAGGAAGAACCAGACCTGGAAGCACCTCCACCAGGCGGCCATCTAAGCCCCAGTCTCAGGGACGCCGTGCTGGATGAAAACTTGGACCTGCCTGTCTCGGTAGGATCACAGCGTGAAATCCTGGCAGGATTCCAACAACAAATGAATCAAAATTTCCGACATCAGATTAGCACCACGTTGCAGGATGAAATACGAAGGAATATGTTGATCTATAGCACTAAAGGACGGCTCTGAAAAGGCCTCTCAATCTAGGTGTCAACCGGATAAACAGGATGCCACTCAGATCCAACGTCTAGAGAGCTGGAGAAAGTTCCCGTCCTCAAGCTAGCCGATGAGCCAGTCCTTTGGTAGAACGCTCGGAGATTGACCACGGCCATCAAGCCTTTATGCCTCGGCGAGAGCAGGCTACGCGACAACCTTCCCGGGTAAACCCACCGGCCATTCAGCGGCCATCCTCGAAACGTCAGGGACACTATGAAGCTGAATCTGAATTATCAGACACTGGATCTACTCCAGTTATGGAAGACCCCCCATTTTACCCCTCTACTCGAGGAAAAACTCAAATGACACCCAACAGAGTGAGCATGCGTCCTCGTATGATCTCAAGCCGCCGTGAACCAACTTATCATATCCAACAGGGATTGAATAACTTGACGTTGGGACACATGAGCACTCCCTTCTGTGAGGACATAATGAACGCCCTGAAAGAGGCTAAAGTCAAAACTCCCACCATTGAAGCTTATGACGGTACCACCGATCCAGACATGCACCTAGTTGCATACTGTCACCACATGTATGGTCAAGGAACAAATGAGGCCACATGGTGCAAATATTTCCCAGCTACCCTTAAATGAGTAGCGTCCAAATGGTTTGAACGACTGCCCCCAGGATCAATTGCTTCCTTTAACGAGCTAAAGACCTTGTTCTCCACCAGGTTCATGGCATACAAGGAGGAAAGGAAAACAATCATGCACTTGGGACGCATTCAACAAGGAAAGGACGAGTCTTTGCAAAGCTATGTCAAGCGCTTCAATCTAGAAGCCGGACAGATCCCAGATCTGCCCGATGGCGTCTCCTTCGATAATTTTATTAGAGGATTGAAGAAAGGGTCATTCAAGTTTGACTTGGTTAAGAAATGTGTCCGGACGATGGCTGAAGTCTTGGACGAGGCCGAAGCCTTTATTCATGCAACAGAAATATGCAGTGCATCCAAGGATGGAAAGGTTAGTGAAGCGACGGACTCCTCAGGGAAGAAAGAGAAGATAGACTGGAAAGTCCCACGAGTAAATGGTACTTGGGCTCTTTCTAAAGGACATGATACCGATTCTCCCGGGCAGAAGAGAGGACGCCCACAAGAGAGAGAATATTTCGAATACAATACAGACCTTCTAACAATCCTAGTGGACGTTGGGACCAGGTTCGACCTTGAACGGCCCTTCCCCATGAAATCTCCTGCTGAGAGTCGAGATCTAAGTTGTATTGCCAGTTCCACGAAGATATAGGACATGACACCAAGGATTGCAGAAGCCTGAAGAGAGCCCTAGACAGCCTAGCCTCCAAGGGGCACCTAAAAAACTAATTGCAAAGAAGCACTCACGTCACGGGAAAAAATCATTACAAGAAAAACAAGTCACCTATCTCAGCTACAGAAGGAAATCACAGCGAAGGAGGATTTGTAGCCGTCATATCAGGAGGACCAGCTGCTGGGGGGCCCACCATGAGGGGACAAAAAGATTATGCTCGCCGTCTAGGTCATGTAATGTTATCGGGGAAATCACCAGTGGACCCATTCCCTCGGATAAAAATATGTGAATCGGACGGTGGACGTGTAGCCACCCCACATGACGACCATGTCGTTGTCGAGATCAAAATCTCTAACATGAGGGTAAAACGCATCTTGATAGATACAGGAAGTTCATCTGATATAATGACCATGGAGTGCCTAAGTCGCCTAGCTCACGACCCTATCATTGGCTTTGGAGGAAGAATCATACATCCAGTAGGCGTCATCAACTTGCCGGTTCGGATTGGAGGGCAGAAAGATGGACGAAAGATGGGGGTGGACTTCCTAATCGTCAAAGATTTGACGGCGTATAATGTCATTTTGGGATGTCCCACCTTGAACAAGATTAAGGCAGTGGTGGTCACCCATCTCATGCTCCTAAAGTATGTGTGTGACGATGGGGCAATAGGGACTATACACGGAGATCAACAGCAAGCAAGAGACTGCTACCTCACAACTCTTAACCCATCAACATGGAGGAAAGACCCGGCCGGGACCAAAGGCAAAAGGAAATTTGAAGAGGAACCACCAACTGCCAGCGAGAGTATCCCAGTTAAAATAGAGAAAAGTGGCTGAAGAGTAGAATGTCAATAGACTAGTCAGAATAAGTTATGTAATATGAGCCTACAAAACGGCCTAGAAATTGTGTAAGAGCCAACAAAACGGCCTGTAATACGCGCCTAGAAAACGGCCAACCTACTTTCGCTGCTTAACTAAATATTAACTTTATGATAATATTCCTCCTATCAAAAATCTGATAAACTTATGGCCCAATAAAGCCACTCATCGAATGAAGAACTCAAAATCATATAACAAACGCAAGAAAGTGACTCAATCAAAGAAGTCACTCCACATTGACGACCTCCAACTTGGCGGCGTTACAAGTGGCTAATTGAACGACGACCTTAGAAGTGGCCTAGATTGATTAACAATAATAAATACGTGAAAACACAAAAAAGACTCAAAAAAGCAGTCATTCAATATGGACGCCTTCTCCTTTGATGGCGTCACAAAAGACTAATCGGTTGACAGCCTAAGGAGTGGCCTAGATTAGCGCCCCAAATTAGGCTGATCACCTAAAACACTAGGGCAATCGTCCACAATTGGGCAAGAAAGCATGTTCCTTAAAAGTCAGTATGAAACTGAGATGGAATAAAAACATAAGTGCACAGAAGGCACAAAATATTCATACATGCGCACAAGGCGCAACAAACCCAAATAAAATAATGCCCAAAGGCATCAATGTTATTACAAGCGCCTACGGCGCCACAGAAACCAGCACTAAAATACAGCAGCCTACGGATGAGGGGCCGTCGAGCTTCCGTCTTAGACGTCTTGATCTTCGGGAGAGTTTACCTCCTCTTCCTCCGCGTCCTCATCCTCCCCCTCACTAAAAAACTCGGGGGGATCAAGTCCAAGGCGTCGAGCGGCCGAGACGGCCATCTGTTACGAAATCCGGCGAATAAACCAGGAAAAGTCTTTCCCATCCATCGACTGATCCCCAAACCCGCCGAGCACTCTCCATAATGGCCTCCTCCCCAAGCTTGAAGGAACTAGCGGCTTCCCCCTGAATAGTTTCAATATCATCTTGGGTGGCCTCGAGCTTCTTCTCCAGGACGTCCACTTTGGAAGAGAAGTTGGTAACCCGCTCTTAGATGGCAGCATACCCGTTCCTAAGAGCAATCAGCTTCTCCTCATGCTCCAACAGCTTCTTCTCATAATTCTGAGCATCACCCTCAGCCTTTTTCACATCATCCGTCTCCGACCTGATGGCCACATCCGCGTCCTCATTGATCATTCTTACCTTTTTCTCAGCGTACTGCTCATGGTTCTCAATTTGGTCCTTGTGGTTCAACATCTCTTGATGCATGTCAAAGCGGTACTGTCTACCCTCGGCGCAACAGATAAAGAGCTGCCAAAAACCAAAATAAGTTTAACTCACTCCAAAACATTAAGAGAGGAACTAAAAAGAGTTTGTGAAAAGACAATTAAGAAAATGCTCACGTCAAGCACGAGGGATTGCATGGCTCCAAAGTACCCCTGGTCAAATCAATCCCAGGAAAAGAGTTCACATACTCCTTGGGAATAGCATCATAGACGGTAGAAAGGATCCTGTCCTTTTCCTCCGAGATAAACCTGCCAGATGGGGAATATACGCCACCTCGGCCCGCTTCATCCGCTTAAAGATATCACCTGAGCCAACATCCATACATCAAACAAATACTAAACTACTAAGTTGTCAAGCCGTCCTAAGTATTAAGGAACTTAGAAGTTGACGAAGCAGGCGAAGGCATCGACACGTCCCCAGCGGGAGAAGGATCTCTGGACTCCCTGCTCTTCCTCTCTCTAGACGAGGAAGCAGCAGCACGGCCAACATCTGCAGCTGCGCCAGTTGCACCAGCCTCACCAGTAGCAGCCGCCTTGGCTGCTGAACCACCCTCATCTGCCACTTGGGGAGACGCCTCCTTTGGAGGAGGAAGGTCTGCCACTTGTGGAACAGAAGATCCCTCTCCTACAGCCAGAGCGGCCGATGGCTTCATTGTTGACGGCTTCACCGCAACATCAGTACTGCTTGGCCTCTTGAAGAAGGGCCGCTTGGGCTTAGGGGCTACTGACGACGGGGCAGGACGCTTCCCCGTAACCGATGAAGTGGGCCCCTAAAAATGAAAAGGTGAATAGCCGGCAAAGACTTTAAAGACTCTAGAAACGCGTTCAACTGAATAAAACGTACCTTGAGACGGTCACCAGAAGCCGCCTCATCCGACTTCTTCGAAGATTCTTTCTTCTTGGCCTCCACGGCTTTGAAGACGTCGTCCGTGTACACCTGGGACAACCAGGTAGGCACGTCCATTAATCCCTTGTCTTCTGGGGACAGACGACTCAAAGCAGAATCTACACAAGCCAAGGGGATCAGTGAAGAACAAGAAATATAAGGTTATTAACAAAAAACAAACGCAATGCTACCTCTATGTAAATAATGGCAGAGACCAACGACCAAGAAAGACCATGTTGGTGAACTGTCCCACTTGGGGAAGTCAATTATTAGGCACCCACGCGTGACTCTTTGCAGACAGCCGATACATTTCGGCCTGAAATAAAGGCTTTATGAGCCTCCATTACTTTGAAAGAAGGCGAGGATAGGCGTCAGTTTTAGACAGGAAGCGAGGCCGATAATTCCAGCGAGAAAGACGCTCTGAGAGGGGAAGGTCCTCCATTCGGATAATAGACCACTTGGTCCTCCACCATACCCAGCTACAAGATTTACCCACCACCGTCTTATAACCCCGCCGATTATACAGGGTAAACCACCCCTGGGGAGAACGAGAAGAAGGAGCGATATCTACAAGTCTAACAAAAGAAGAAAAAGAAGGGGTGATGTCACTCAACGCACATTTTGTAATATAGCCAAAAACATTCGCCCAAGAATTAGGGGTCAGCTGGGCCAGGCCATTGTCAAAGCCCTCCAAAACGTCCATTACTAAAGGATGCAAGGGAAACCTAAGGCCCAACAGGAAGGCGGCTGTACAGACAGCAACCTCTCCCAAAGAAAGACGGTCTACAATACTATGAGGACGAGGACCCCTAAAACTAAAACCACGAGGCAAGAGCAAGAAACGCTCAAAGTCGCGTCCTTGCTCCTTCAGGTACCTCAACCATTTCCTGCTTGGGAGGATGTCAGAAGGAAACAAGTCCACGTCCTCTTTCCCGCGAACCATGGGTGGAAGATTTTTGGCAAATTCCTCGCCCGAAGAACTCGAAGAGTCATCTTCAAATCCTCACGTGGGATACGAGGACGGCAAGCCACACTCTTTCTTCTCCTTGAAGAACGAGCCGCCCTGGAGCCCCCGTCTCCTGAATGATGTGAGGAACTAACTCCCTCCCTATTTCCATATATGGGACGGGTTCGAAAAAGGAACCCTGCTGTCCCTCTCTCGTGGTGCTGCCCATGCACCCACATTGGTCGTTTGTTTAATACGTGTCATGCCGCCCTGCATAAGGAACATGATGTCCGACTTCAGAAAAGAGGAAAAAGCAAAGAGCAAGTGCACCATTCAGATACAAGAGAAGCGGCGACTGACAGGACGTCTCCCCAAGAAATAGAAGCATCATAAGAAAATTTTCAAATACATGCGTAACTGAAGAAACAGGAAACTAACAAGAATGCTTACCAATAAGTGATCAAACTGCTGAAACTATCAGGCAAAATTGTCCAAAGCTCCAAGAACAACGACCGAAGAATCCAAGAACACCCAATGCAAACACAAGAAGATCTTCGACGGGAAACCGCTTTCTCTCTCTAAAAATCTCTTTGAAATAACAAAAGGAAAATGAGAGAAAATAAACGATTTCTGGAGGTTTTAAAGGAGAAACCAGGTTCTGAAAAGCGACCACACGTGGCACTCCACCATGTCAAGAAGCCTACCCCACATGGGCGAGGGGCACCCTCCTTGAGGGGCAAATGATGTGGCCTAAACTAAAGAGTGCCACATAGCTTTACTATGATAGCCCAAAGAGGAGGCCCAAAGGCCCTCCAATAGGCATACCTCGAATCCATACAGAGCCAATACCCGCATCAGGTCCAAAACCCATCACTTAGGCCATGAGGCCTATTTGCTTGGTAGGATCCCTTATCAATCATGTCTAAAAGCCCAAAGCTTGCAGGCAAGCCCAAAAATTCAGAAGGTCCAACAGGTCTAATCACACCTCCTAATATCGGACACATGTTCCGATTTCAGAAAGCATCCAATCATGCAGCCAGGGTTTAGGGATTAATTCTCAAGAAACCCTAGCACTATAAATAGTGCAGATCCCTAGGTAAAAGGGGGTATTCAATACATAACCACCTACCTTAAATTATCTTTGCTCTGCCTTCTCTCTACAAATTACTTCTCTCTCTAGCCAATACTTAGGCATTTGAGGGAATATTCCTACGGGAATATTCTTGTTTTGCAGGTTGCAGGAAGATCGTGCCAGCGCATACTTGATACCTCCGAGGAACGCGTGACACGTCATCACCACAAAAGATCCCACAACACCGCCGGTGAGTCTAATTCTCCAACCCACCTGTAGGGGAAAAAAAATTAGATAATCCCAAGATCTCAACTTGCTCTTCATACCATGTTAAATATATGCGAGGGGGAAATATAATATTGTGTTTGTGTTTGTGTTGTATATGTGCCTCTATTTAAAATACAAACTAGATCTCCTACTTTTCGTAGGTTTTCTAATTCATATAGACTTCTATCTTATATCATATAGCTCAGTTATTACATATATAACTCTACTACATACGATATTCTATCATCTAGGATAACTACATTATCCTCAATAGGAGTATATAAAAGTAGATTTTTCAAATAAGTATCTAAGTACTACCTCCGATCCGTACGTTTTAAAATTATTTTTACGGTTACTATTTACATAAATATTAAGGCAAAGTACGAAAATGTGTAAAAAGATAGGTGGATATAATAAAGTATGATAGATACGTAAAAAGCGGGTGGTTGTAAGAAAAAAATGAATAAAGTAAGAGAAAGTGAGTGGAAAGTTGTAAATGTTATGGGATAAGATAGTAAATTTTTATGTAAAAATAGAATAAAGTAAAGTGTAAAGTAAATTATGAAACAAACCAAAATCGAAAGTGTAAAAATTATTTTAAAACGGAGGTAGTATTAGACAAGGTAATTCTCTCTGGAAAATCAAGAGTGTTCTTCTCACTTGAAAAGTGAGTCCTTACGGTTCTTGGTATTCAGTTGTTAATCTTAGGGTGCGTTCTATTCAACTTATTTCACCAGAACTTATCTGAAATTATCTGATTTGAACTTATCTAAACTTATTAGAACTCATTGGAACATATTATAATAAATAATAAATAATAAATAATAAATACTACCTCCGTTCCTAAATGATCTTTACGGTTACTATTTGCACGGTAATTAAGGAATTTTGGTGAACATGTGATGGTGGGGTAACAAATGGAAAATGAGTGGCTATAAATTGTCCACCAATGTGAGTTGGTGGAAACTAATATTAAAGTATTGTGAGTGGGTAAATTATGGTGGGCCAAATAAGAGTAAAAATGGAATAAAGTAGAAGTGTAAAGAACTTTCAGGAACGGACTAAAACGGAAAGCGTAAAGAACTTTTAGGAACGGAGGTAGTAATAAATAATAAATAATAGATAATAAATAATAAGTAATAAGTAATAAGTAATAAGTAATAAGTAATAAGTAATAAGTAATAAGTAATAAGTAATAAGTAATAAGTAATAAGTAATAAGTAATAAGTAATAAGTAATAAATAATAATAATAAATAATAATAATAATATAAATAATAAATATAAATAATAAATAATAAATAATAAATAATAAATAATAAATAATAAATAATAAATAATAAATAATAATATAAATAATAAATAATAAATAATAAATAATAAATAATAAATAATAAATAATAAATAATAAATAATAAATAATAAAATAATAAATATAAATAATAAATAATAAATAATAAATAATAAATAATAAATAATAAATAATAATAAATAATAAATAATAAATAATAAATAATAAATAATAAATAATAAATAATAAATAATAAATAATAACTAATAATAATAAATAATAAATAATAAATAATAAATAATAAATAATAAATAATAAATAATAAATAATAAATAATAAATAATAAATAATAAATAATAAATAAAATAATAAATAATAAAAATAACTAATAATAATAAATAATAAATAATAAATAAATAATAAATAATAAATAATAAATAATAAATAATAAATAATAAATAATAAATAATAATAATAAATAATAAATAATAAATAATAAATAATAAATAATAACTAATAAATAAATAAATAATAAATAATAAATAAATAAATAATAAATAATTAAATAATAAATAATAAATAATAAATAATAAATAATAAATAATAAATAATAAATAATAAATAATAAATAATAAATAATAAATAATAAATAATAAATAATAATAATAAATAATAATAATAAATAATAAATAATAAATAATAAATAATAAATAATAAATAATAAATAATAAATAATAAATAATAAATAATAAATAATAAATAATAAATAATAAATAATAAATAATAAATAATAAATAATAAATAATAAATAATAAATAATAAATAATAAATAATAAATAATAATAATAAATAATAATAATAAATAATAAATAATAAATAATAAATAATAAATAATAAATAATAAATAATAAATAATAAATAATAAATAATAAATAATAAATAATAAATAATAAATAATAAATAATAAATAATAAATAATAAATAATAAATAATAAATAATAAATAATAAATAATAAATAATAAATAATAAATAATAAATAATAAATAATAAATAATAAATAATAAATAATAAATAATAAATAATAAATAATAAATAATAAATAATAAATAATAATAATAATAATAAATAATAAATAATAAATAATAAATAATAAATAATAAATAATAAATAATAAATAATAAATAATAAATAATAATAATAAATAATAATAATAAATAATAAATAATAAATAATAAATAATAAATAATAAATATAATAATAAATAATAATAATAAATTAAATAATAATAATAAATAATAAATAATAAATAATAAATAATAAATAATAAATAATAAATAATAATAATAATAATAAATAATAATAATAAATAATAAATAATAAATAATAAATAATAAATAATAAATAATAAATAATAAATAATAAATAATAAATAATAAATAATAAATAATAATATAAATAAATAATAAATAATAAATAATAAATAATAAATAATAAATAATAAATAATAAATAATAAATAATAAATAATAAATAATAAATAATAAAATAATAAGGATAGGATTTCATGTTATTTTGTTATGTGTTTTTATAGTTTTTATATCTTTTTGTGTGATTTTTATAAGTCTCTTTCCATCTTGTGCTTTATAGGTGATTATGATGAAAATTGATGGAAAACAAGTAGAATTGAGCCAAAACAGGGCTTGTGCGATCGAGTTGTTACTTGTGCGCCCGAACAGAGGAGGGCTGATGGACATCAAGGAATCTGCAGTGTAGTGCGACCGAACGTTCCTTCTTGTTCGGTCGCACAAAATGGTTTTGGAGACAGAATGCCCCAAAATTGGTAAACGACCGCATAGATTTTGTTTCGACCGCACAAGAGTTTGTGCGCCCACACAGGTTTTTCTGTTCGACCAAATCAAAGCTCAAAGGAGACAAAGGCCAAGAAAACACCATTCGACCGAACATGCTTTCTTGTTCGGTCGCACATGACGAAGGAATTATTCTTCGCTGTGTTTGCTCGCACAGGGCTTAATGTTTGCTCGAATGGGTCTCTTATGTTCGGTCGCACAGAGGGTATGTGCGACCGAATGGCTGCGCGGGCTGCATATTTTCGAATTTCGGCTTCTATTTGGGGAAACTTATAAATAGATTTTTCATTTTTTTATTTTATTGGAGAATTTTAGTTTAACATTTTAGAATCCCAAAGATTTTCAGCATTTCTAGAGAGAGAAACTCTCCTCCATTGAAGCATCAAGTTGTAATTTCTTAAACTCTTCTTCTAATTTCTTGCAATTCAATTCAATTTCTTACTTCTTGCTCTTGTTATGATTGTTGATTGTTCTTTAATTCCTTTAATTCTTGAATTCTTCTTTGCCTTGACTTTAGTTACTTTGATTCTTAATTTTCTAGTTGATTGTTTAATTGGTTGTTCTACTCTTTGATTCTCTCTTTCTAATCTTTCAATTTCATGCTTGCTAGCCTAGAATTAATGGATTTCTTAATTTTTAGAATGATTAGTGAGTAGAATTAGGTTAGGGAAAGGGGAGAATCTAGGGGGCTTAATTAGGGGAAATTGATGATTGATTGTTGATTGATTAATGTGATTGAATATGATTTGGTGATAGGATATCCATGCCTAATTGAGTGGTAGTTGCAAATGCTATTCGATTAGATTCAATTGGAAGCATAGGTTAGGTTTGGCAAGAGATTGTGAGCCTATCTTGTGTAAGCAAATAGTTGTGCCTATTATATGCAAGTTTGTTTAGTCTAGGATTAGGCGAAAGCTCTTCCGTAGATTAGACGCTTAGCGTACCCCATCCGAGAGGTGGCGGGTTCGTCATTTGATGCTATTTGCCTATTTGCCAAGTTGTTGCATGATCATCATTTCTAGATAGTTTAGTTCATTTCCCCCAATTTCCCTAGCCTATCCCCGACTCCCTAACGTTTCCCTATCTTGATTCAATTTATCTTAATTGTTAGTTTTAATTTCTTAGTGATAATTCAAACCAATTCTTGTTCGAACTAGCTTAATATCTCAACTCGATAACCACCATTTCTATGGGACGATCCCTATACTTGCCGCTATAGTCCATATAGCCGGTTAGTTTAGTGGTTTTATAAATTTTGTTTGATTAGGTTGTTTTCTTATCAACGACGGAAAATAGCCCTATCAAAATGGCGTCGTTGCCGGGGAACGGTCGTTGTTATTGAGTTTTGTTGAGACTAGTTTATCATTAGAAAATACAAAAACATTGCATATCTTGCTTAGCTTTCTTTTCCTTGGCAATACTCACGGTTTTCTTGAGTTTGTATTCTTGATAGGGGTCGTGCTCGTCAAAGGACCCTCCATCCTCTTGACCTTGAATTGGAGAGGACACTAAGGAGACTAAGGCGTGTTCGAACTAGCTCATCAAGCCACAACAGATTCGAATCATTGAGTGTTGGTGTGGAACAAGAAGAGAGTGAGCAAGCTTTTGAGACTATGGCGCTCCCGGTTAAGAATTTGGGAATACCGGGGGTATTTGAAGCAACATGCGGTATCCAAGCACCCACAACTAGTGCTAACAACTTTGAGATCAAGCCCGCCTTGATCAATTTGGTTCAAAGCCACCCCTTTTGTGGGAAGAGCAACGAGTCACCTCACGAGCACCTCAAACAATTCGAGCACTATTGTGACACAATCAAGCACAATGGTGTCACATCGGACTACGTGAGGTTGACATTGTTTTGTTTCTCTCTCCTTGGGCGAGCTAGAGAATGGCTTGACAAGGAGGTCAAGCCCAACTCACTTCGCACTTGGAACGAGGTGACTAGTGCGTTTTTGAGCAAGTTTTACTCGCATGGAAAGACGGCGGAATATCGCCACAAAATCCAATCCTTTGAGCAAAAGCGAGACGAGTCACTTTTCGAAGCTTGGGATCGTTTTAAGGAGTACTAAAGGGAGTGCCCTCATCATGGGATCCCTAAGTGGTTGTTACTTCAAACCTTCTACTTTGGGTTGAGTCCAAGTTCAAAGACAAGTCTTGATGCGGGCGCGGGAGGTCCCATCATGAACACGACCGAAGATCAAATTGAAGAGATAATTGAGGACGTGGTCCAAAATTATCAAGCTTGGCACGTTGGTGCAAGGGACTATGATGGAAAGGGAAGGAATGATGATGGTAAAGGATCGATTTATGCTATAGAGCAAGCTAGGATCATTGAGAAGCTTAGCTCGAGGTTGGAGAAACTTGAAAGCATGCCAAGCTAACCACCATCACCATCTACAATTCCACCACCTTCGGCCACTCTTCTCACTAAGGGGAAGAGCAAGGTTAGTTCCCATGACACTATGCCTCCGGGCACTTCTTTTTGTGATAATTGCCAAGATTTTGGTCATTTCCCCAATGCATGTCCCTTAGTTCATAATGTGTCTTTTGTGGATTATGGCCCTTCATATGAAGGTGATTTTGATATGGAATATGCTCATGCCTTGAATGAGAGGGCTAGAAAAGATAACCCCAACAATCAAAATTTTGCTAGGCAACCTAGAGGTCCCCCTATGTATGGTTCCCACCAAGGCTATGGCCAAGGAAGTGGGTACGATAGCCAAGGCCGAGGTAGCTATAGAGCGCAAGGCTATCAAAGCCAAGCACCCTATGGTCAATCTCAAGGTTTTGGCAATCAAGGCCAATACAATCAAGGTAGTTATAATCCCAACCATCAAGGTGGAGGGGGTTATAACTACTCTTATGGGAAATTTAGGGGTGCCTCTAGTGGGGGTTATCCTTTAAACTCGGGAGGTCCATATGGTGTGTCTCAATTTACACCTCCCGGATTCAATGGACCGAGGACCTTTGGCAACCAATATCAACCAAACCTTAGTGGTTATGGCAATGCACCTCCACCACTCCCGCCTCTCAAGTCTAATCTTGAGGCTCTCATGGAGTCGTTTGTGGGGGCGCAAGTCAAGAAGAATGTTGAGTTTGAGGATGGATTTAAGCAATCCAACACTCGATCACTTGAAGATGATTGAAACTCAATTAGCTCAACTTGCTAATACCATTAAGGAACATCATGTGCATGCTAGTCTCCCACCCCAAAGTCAAGTTCCTAAGAAAATGAATGCCATAGTGACAAGGAGTGGGAGAATTTTAGATGATGTTCCTAGAGCTAATAAGGTTTCTAAGTCCAATGGGAAGGATCCAGAGGGAGTCGTTGAGTCTAGAGACAATGATGTGGTTAAGAGGAGCCTCCCATCGATGATGTGGGAGATACTCCTATACCAAAAGAGGCAACTCTTCTACCTCTCCCCACTCCTAAACTTCCCTACCCCCAAAGATTCATAAGGCACAAGTTAGATGTGCAATTCTCAAAATTCCTTGATGTTCTTCGAAAATTGCTTATCACTATCCCCTTTACGGATGCGTTGAAACAAATGCCAACCTACTCAAGATTTCTTAAGGAAATCTTAGGTGGGAAGCGAGATTGTGACGTAAAGGAGACGGTGAACCTCACCGAAAATTTTAGTGCTATTATTCTTAACCAAATACCACCCAAACTCAAAAAAAAAAAAAAAATACCACCCAAACTCAAAGACCCGGGTAGTTTTTCTATCCCTTGTGCTATTAAGACGCTTGAAATAAGAAATGATTTGTGTGATTTGGGTGCTAGTGTTAGTCTAATGCCTTATTCGGTGTATATCAAGCTTGAAGTTGGTGATCTTGTCCCAACCAACATTACATTGCAACTTGCCGACCGTTCGGTCAAATACCCTATTGGCAAGATTGAGGATGTACCCTTGAGAGTTGGTGGATTTGTGATCCCTGTCGATTTTGTGGTCCTAGACATAGATGAGGACGTGCATGTCCCTATTATTCTTGGTCGCCCATTTTTTGGCCACGGCGGGGGCCATTATTGATGTAATACAAGGGAAAATTACTTTGAAGGTTGGGAAGGATAGTTTGTTTTTTGACTTGAACAAGGCCATGAGTTATCCTAGTTCTACTAATGAGAAATGTTTCTTGGTCGACTCTTTTGATCCCTTAGTGTATGACATGCATGAGTGTGCTCTTTTGAATAGAGAAAGCTTAGGTGATTTAGGGGTTGAAGAGGCCAACTACAAGGAACTATTGGATTCTACCTCACCTTGCGCTCAATCGGAGCAATGCTTGATTGTGCTTGATCAAAATGATGCTTCGGATAATCATGAATGCCGAATTGGTAAGGAAACTCCTAAGGTAGAGCTAAAACCTCTACCTTTGAGCTTAAGGTACGTGTTTCTCGGTCCAAATTCTTCTTACCCCGTTATTATCAACTCTTCTTTGGACGACGAGCAAGTGCTCAAGCTCACTAACGTTTTGATACGTCATCAAAGGGCATTGGGCTACACCATTGATGATTTGAAAGGTGTTAGCCCAACACTTTGCATGCATCAGCTCGAGCTTGAGGACGATGCCGTCCCACATCGTGAAAGGCAAAGAAAACTTAATCCACCTATGGGAGAGGTGGTTAAGAAGGAAATCATGAAACTTTTAGCGACCGGGATTATCTATCCTATTTCAAATAGTCGATGGGTATCCCCGGTCCATGTTGTCCCCAAGAAGGGTGGGATGACGGTAGTGAAGAATGCACATGGAGAGCTCATTTCCACCCGGACCGTAACCGGGTGGCGCATGTGTACCGACTATCGCCAACTCAATCTTTCTACAAAAAAGGACCACTTTCCTTTACCATTTTTTTATCAAATGCTTGAACGGCTAACCAAACACCACTACTACAAAAAAGGGAATAGAGAACTGTTGAAATAGGCTTTAGAGGACGCCTAAGGACCGTTCTCCTGCTAAGCGATCTCTATACTTTAGAGGACTGTTGGGCTAGGCGTTCTATATAAATATGAATGGAGTACGTTAGTCTCAGTTAACTGTTCTCTATTCCCTTCCTTAAATAAGAAAAAATAGAAGGAATAGAGAACGGTTAAGACACTTAACTGTTATGTATTTAATAAAATAGAGGACAACTTGCTTAGATAGGCGTACTCTATTCTTCTTTTTTTACATTAAGATAGAGGACAATTTCTAAAATAACCGTACTCTATTCTTCCTTTTGTATATAAACATAGAGGACGATTTTCTTAGATAACCGTCCTCTATTCCACCCTTAATTTTTTTAAAAAAAAATTGCAAAAATAAGCATTAAATATATTAAAATATAACACACGTTTTACAGATTACTTGTATGCGTTTAGAGCAAGATTAACGCTAGTCTGAGCTAAGACTTCCACATCAGCTTTTTATTTATTTTTAATTTCTCAGATTCTTGTTGAGATCCTTTCAGACTTACTTAATTTTTCACTTCACCCCTCGTACTCATTAAGACTTCTCAAACTTATGAAAATAATAAAATAAAAAAGTAAAATAGTAATAATTAAGATTGAATTTGATGTTTAAACGTCTTAAGTAGAGTCTTGGAATTCCAAGACTCTTGTTCAGACTTTTGTCATACTCTTCTACTTAAATGGGAGGTCTTAGGTTAATACTCAATAAGACTATTTCTCAGACTATTGCTCAGACTAGCGCTAATCTTGCTCTTATAAAATGGAAAGGATAAAAAACATGATGCAACAATATCTTCCCCCTTCTTCGTACAGGTTCAAAAATCAAGCAAAGAAAATCAGCCTATGGTGTTCTTGAATGAGCCTGCACATCAGTAGGATCAACGAAAGGTATTCGCGCGACCGGAGGAACTTCAGCGCAAGACTAGAGGAACTTCAGCTTGCTCCGGAATTCCCTGAAATTTTTAACACATCACAACCAAGCTTCTCGGCAATACAAATAAGCTACCAAAGGTTCTGGTTCAATTAAAATCACACAAAAACGGCATAGCAGCAAGTCTGTATCATTCAGAAATATAGCTTCATGTAGATGGAGAATAACCCATAAAAATGACCAGCTAATGACATAATGTCAAACTATAAGGTTATTTCTCAAGAAGTATCAAATAGTTGCAATTCATAAATGTTGGAAAGCCTATAGATTTGATGCATACCACATGTAAGGTAACTAATGTCAAATGGGCAGCGTCAGCCAAAATCTGGATCCTGCCCAGGGAAAAAAGTGCATAAAAAGTTCGTATTTGTAAGTAGGAAAAGGAAATTGAAATACGATAAGAAGGTGAGCATACCATAGGAAGGCACAACAGGGTCAAGAATACCCCTGTAAAAACAAATCGCGGACAAGCTCATCCAGAGTAGATACATTCAACCTCATATGGCATAATTCATTCTACATTATTAGGGAAAAAAAGTATGCATTACAACCTCCAAAATTTAACCAATCAGCACTGGAACAATAAATTAATTCCTAACACATCATATTAGAAAAACAAAGGCTAGATGTATTCCATGTTGTGAACTGAACAAGGAATCAATCGATGAAAGTAGAAATGTAGAGTACAAATAAAACTTATGCACAATTCACTACAAACAAGATGAAAGAATTCAATTCCTACTTATGTAGTTCACCCTGAACTATGGTGCAAATCACTTAACTTCTGTGATCTCAATCAGAATATCACAAAAGGAGTCAAGGTCTAGACTTTATGTCCTGTTAAATATGATTATAAAAATTGCCTGGATCCCTTGTCCATTACTAGGGTATCTCATCCAAAACCCTCATCTGCTACCATGTCCGGAAGAACGTCAAGTGTTGCTCACTGTGATCACTGATCTCTGATACAACCAGAACTCCAGAACATTTAAAACCTGCATTGAAAACACAGATTAATAGTCCAGAAACGGAAAAGAAGAAAAGAAATTCATTAGAGACTAAAAAAAAAGGGTATTACCTGACTCCTTCTCAACAACTAACATATATTCAGCAAAACTAAGGATATCTGATTTTCCAACTTCCGGTCTATGACAATCTTCTCTGTAAATATTCTGAAGACATATTGAGGAGAAAAACACTATAACTGATTATCAGTTGTTGCAGATGCAGAAAAAGGTCTAACTACAATCCTTACGGGGAAAAAGTAGTACCTGTAAGTAGTAAGCAAATAGTTATCCAAAGATTATACCTTTACAATTACCAAATTAAATTTTAATCAACCAAATACAAAATATCAAATCATCAGCGAATGAAATTGAAATTAACTTCAGTTACCCAGATTCATTCAATCAAAAAAGATTTAAACACACCCATGTTATACCCACATCAAAATTAAATCGCCTAAGACCAAAATTCAAATACAATTACAACTTTTAACAAAATTCAACACCTAAAATCCATAATGATTATAATCGTCCTCTATATTTATGGAAGCGATGGACACACGCGTTCATCGGAGGTTGGGAGGCGGTGGGGAAGGAGGCGCGCACTTTAGATTCGAACGTAAACAGAGGAGGTAATGAAAGGCGGTGGAAAGGCGTTGCGTTGCTTTTGCGGAGTTCTCGATCTCTTGCTCTTAGTTTTTTGTGGTTTTGGGGCTATATTGTGGTTTGGGGACTATATTGTCGCAAGAGATAAGGTTTTAATTGGGTTTCAATTTACGGTTTTTACATTATTAGGTTTAAGTGATAATACCGCTAACAATAAAAGTAATTACAGTTTTTTAATTGTTATTATTAAAACATATTTAAGCTGAAATATAATCAATTATCATAGACACTGCTTTATATTTTTATTATAAGTATTTTCAGTTTAATTAATTTTTTTATTATCTCAAAGAATACAAGACAGTTAAGTAAATTACCGTACTCTATTCTTTTCTACCCACAGCTGTTATAATAGAAATGCGTACTCTATACTTCTAGAATACGCTTAGCAAACTTAAACGTTCTCTATTCAGTGTTTCTTATTCCAAGTTTTGTAGCACAAGTATTTTAGCATTCTTGATAGGTATTCCGGGTTTTTCCAAATTCCCATAAACCCGGAAGACCAAGAGAAAACTACATTTACTTGCCCTTATGGGACATTTGCCTATAGGAGGATGCCTTTCGGGCTTTGCAATGCCCCCGGGACGTTCCAAAGGTGCATGATGAGTATCTTTGGTGACATGCTCGAGGAAGAAATGGAAGTGTTCATGGACGACTTCTCGGTGGGGGGTGCTTGTTATGATGAGTGCCTCATCAATCTTGGAAAGTGCCTTGAGAGATGTGAAAAGGTTAACTTGGTGCTCAATTGGGCAAAATGCCACTTCATGGTGGAAGAAGGATTTGTTCTCGGGCACAAGGTCTCTCACCGTGGTATTGAGGTAGATAGAGCGAAAATCTAGGTCATAGAGAAGCTACCTCCCCCGGTCAATGTTAAGGGGATTCGGCCCTTCCTTGGGCATGCCGGATTCTATAGGCGGTTCATTAAAGACTTTTCATTGATTGCTCGGCCTCTCACAAACCTCCTCCAAAAGGAATGTGACTTTCACTTTGATGCCGCGTGTCTCAAGGATTTCAACACAATCAAGGGTGCCCTTATTTCTACTCCTATAGTTCAAGCTCCGGATTGGTCTCTACCTTTCGAGTTGATGTGCGACGCAAGTTATTTCTCGGTTGGGAGAGTCCTTGGTCAACGAAAGGACAAAAAGCTCCATGTGATCTATTATATGTCTAAGACTCTTAATCAAGCACAAGCCAACCACACCACGACCGAGAAAGAATTTCTCGCCATTGTGCATGCCTTTGAAAAGTTTAGGACCTATTTGGTAGGGTCAAAGACAATTGTGTACACGGATCATGCGGCTATTCGATATCTTATGGCGAAAAAGGAGGCCAAATAGAGACTCATTCGTTGGGTGCTACTCCTTCAAGAATTCGACATCGAGATTAGAGATAAAAAAGGAGCCGAGAGTGTGGTAGCCGAACACCTATCTAGGCTAAAACTTGGGAGTGAGGCTCCGGATGATGTGCCAATTGAGGATGCTTTGAGAGATGATACCTTGTACATGGTTGAGAATTCCCAACTCCCTTGGTTTGTTGACATTGTGAATTACTTGGTTTGTGGGGCGATCCCCGAAGATCTCACAACTCAATAACGCCGCAAGTTGAAGTATGATTCTAGCCGCTATATTTGGGATGAGCCCACATTGTTGAGATGGTGCCTGGGTGGCCTTCTAAGGAGGTGTGTCCCGGATGAGGAGTTCCCTAGTGTTCTTCGTATGTGCCACTCCTCCCCTTGTGGTGGGCATATGGGAGGTGATAACCGCTTCCAAGATTCTTCAAAGTATGTTGTGGTGGCCTACCCTTTTTCGGGATGCTTGGGCATTTGTCAAGTCTTGTGATCGTTGTCAAAGAACGGGTAATATTTCCAAGAGACATGAAATGCCACAAAAACCTATCTTAGAGTTGGAGGTTTTCGATGTGTGGGGGATCGACTTCATGGGTCCTTTCCCTTCTTCTTATGGCAACCTCTACATTCTTGTAGCGGTTGACTATGTTTCCAAGTGGGCGGAAGCCATTGCCTCTCCCACTAATGATCACAAAGTGGTTATCAACCTCTTCAAGAAGATCATCTTTCCGCGTTTTGGGGTTCCTAGGGCTTTTATTAGTGATGGGGGATCCCATTTTGCCCATGGTAAGTTCAAGGATCTCTTGCGGAAGTATGGTGTTCATCACAAAGTTGGTGTGGGCTATCATCCTCAAACTAGCGGCCAAGTGGAAGTCACCAATAGGGAGATCAAGTCTATTTTAGAAAAGTCGGTTGCCAAGAACCGCAAGGATTGGTCCATCAAACTTGATGACGCCTTATAAGAGTATAGAACGGCTTTCAAAACGCCGATAGGGATGACTCCTTACAAGCTTGTTTATGGCAAGAATTTCCACTTCCCGGTAGAGCTTGAGCATAAAGCCATGTGCGCCATCAAAACTCTGAATTTTGAACTAACTAGTGCGGGTGAGCGGCGCTTGCTTGACCTCCATGAGCTAGAGGAGCTCCGCATGAATGCCTATGACTCGGCAAGCATCTACAAGGCCCGGTCTAAACAATATTATGACTCTAGGATTGAAAAGAGAGAGTTCAAGGAGGGGGAGAAAGTTCCCCTTTACAACTCCCGGTTGAAGTTATTCTCGGGAAAGCTTAAGTCCTGGTGGAGCGGTCCATTCGATGTTGTTCGGGTTTCCCCATATGGTGCAATCGAGATTCGGAATGATGATTCCGGTTCCTTCAAAGTGAATGGGCATCGCCTCAAACACTATTACATGGGTGATCCTATTGGCTCATTTGCTTCCTTGGACCTCAACGACCCCCCCATGAATTTGGGGGGATTCGTCAAGCTAATGACGTTAAACGATCGCTACCGGGAGGCACCCCGCGGCCCTTATGCATGTTTTTGGTATGTTTCATTGCGGTGGGTTCATGCTTTCCACCGTTGCCTTGTTCGTCGATTTTTCGGTGAGTTTGGTTCGGTTTTTACCGGTTCTTTGCGGGATTGCTCCCACGACATCTCCGGTAACATCCTTCTATCTCCCTTGCATTTTTTGGGACGGGCATCTTGCATATGGGGCATTTGGTTGGATGGGTAGCTGTGCCCCTCCTTGTTTAGTTTTAGGCCTTAAGGACATGGCCTAATTCTAGATTGGGGGGAGTTTTGTTGCGTAGTTGCCTATTTGTGATGCTCATGTCTTGGAAATCATACCATTATGTGCACTTGTATATATTAGTTTCTTTGTTTTTAGTTTGTTTTTAGTTTCTTTTCTTTTCGTTTGTTTTGTTTATTTCTTTTTGTTTTCCTTTTTGGTGTGATTTCTTATTTTCTTCCTTTTTCTTTCTTTTTCTTTCTTTTTCCTTTCCTTTTGTCAAGGCAAGTTTTTCTAGGTTTTCTTAGGCAATATTCTTGATTTGGGCAAATAAAATTGGAACTTGTAGACTAGAATGCTTTTATTCCTAATTGGTAGATGTTTACACGATTTTTAATGTCTTGGGTCGAATCTAGGATTTAGTTGTCAAGAAAGTCGGTTGAACTTTGGGTAGCATGCGTCTTGGCTTGTGGTAAGATGGTGTTGATCTCTCTAGTGACTTGAAACCGGATAGAGTGGTATTTGCTCCCATGTGAGGTTCATGTTCAAATTAGCCCAAACATATATACATATATTTAGTGGCATGGATCCTTGGCATTGACTTTCTTATCTCCCGAATTTGACTATTTCCTTCCCGACACCGCGACCGAACTACTTTAGGGGACGATAGAGGCATTTCTTTAGGTGACTATTTTTCTTTTTAGTTTAGGACTTTATTTTCAATAGTATCATACGGAGTACCGGCCTCACAAAAATTTGAGTTAGCATTATTATATTACCCGCTTAACATGAATTAGAGTCGGTATATTTAAGGTACACTGGGGTGCACTATGTACCAATTTTTCCTTTTCCTTAATTGTGAGGAGAAAATATGATAGAAAAAACTGACGACAAAAAAAAAAACTATTATTTAATACACTCATACGCGGAGCATTCGAGTGCACCTACTTGAAATTCTCATATATTTTTGTTTGCATTTGCCCCCTTGCTAGCCATTTGAGCCTTGCCCCTTCATTTCTTATGAGCACTTTACAAGCCTAATAGCCTTTGTTTTATTTTCACCCTTATAAGTGATAGTGAAGCTTTGAGTTATGATGCTTGTTGGTCTTGAATGAATATGCAAAGTTAAGTAATGATTGTTATTGGTATGAATGGCAAAGTTTGGGATGTTGTATATAGTGAATAAATGATGCAAAAGCAAAAAGAGAGTAAAGTTTTGAAAAAGCCAAAAATAGAGAAAAACAAGGCAGTGAGAAAAGTTTCAATTGAAACACAAAAAAAAGAGAACAAATCAAGAAAAGTGCAAAAAGAGTTGTAGTTTAGAATTACCGTTGAATAAGCTTGGGGGTATCCCAAATAAGTGGTATGAGTTTGTTTTTGGTTCGATTTGCTTGAGTTGAGTTCTATCATTGCGCTTCACTTTAGGTATGAGCACCAAATCCCAAATTTGTTGCACACCTTACCCCTAGCCTACGTTACACCCTAAAAAGTCCTCTTGACCCTTTTGAGTCGAGTCATTGTCGGTGGAGGGAGGATTTGGTCAAGTTTATTGAATGGGATTGTCATTCTAAGATGTCGGGTAGCCTATCTTGTTTTCTCCGGCGCCTTCGCGGTGTCTCGAGACGCTATTCTCAAGGGTGGAAAGGATCTAGAGATTTGACGTGGTATGCTCGGTTGAAAGGGAATTGATTAGTGCTTGCCCTTAGTTCGCTTTTCTTGACGCTTGAATCTTTCACTCGATTTAGGACATTAGTTAGCGTGTATTCATTTATTTGATTGGTAATATTAGTGTTCTTTTATACTCGTTCCATAATAAAGGCCCCTATCTTGGATTTTGTAGTTTAATTTTACTTTCTTTTCTTTTCTTTTCTCTTTCTTTTCTTTTTCTTTTCTTTCTTTCTTTTCTTGGTTTATTTCTCTTTAGGTCTTGCCTTGATTAGATTTGCTAAATTTTGTTTTGTAGATTTTTGGAATTTGAGTAGTTGCTCATTCTTCCCTAATTGAGTTTAGTTTGCTAGAGACTAGCAAACGCTTAGCTTGGGGGAGTTTGATGAGCGACATTTATGTCGCTCCTAGGATAGGATTTCATGTTAGTTTGTTATGTCTTTTTATAGTTTTTATAGTTTTTTGTGTGATTTTTATAAGTTTCTTTCCATCTTGTGCTTTATAGGTGATTATGATGAGAAGTGATGGAAAACAAGTAGAATTGAGCCAAAACAGGGCTTGTGCGATCGAGTTGTTACTTGTGCGCCCGAACAAAGGAGGGCTGATGGACATCAAGGAATCTGCAGTTTTGTGCGACCGAACGTTCCTTCTTGTTCGGTTGCACAAAATGGATTTTGGAGACAGAATGCCCCATAATTGGTAAACGACCGCACAGGTTTTGGATCGACCGCACAAGAGTTTGTGCGCCCACACAGGTTTTTCTGTTCGACCAAATCAAAGCTCAAAGGAGACAAAGGCTAAGAAAACACCATTCGACCGAACATGCTTTCTTGTTCGGTCGCACATGACGAAGGAATTGTTCTTCGCTGCATTTGCTCGCACAGGGCTTAATGTTTGCTCGAATGGGTCTCTTATGTTCGGTCGCACAGAGGGTATGTGCGACCGAATAGCTGCGCGGGCTACATATTTTCGAATTCCGGCTTCTATTTGGGGAAACTTATAAATAGATTTTTCATTTTTTATTTTATTGGAGAATTTTAGTTTAACATTTTAGAACACCAAAATAGATTTTCAGCATTTCTAGAGAGAGAAACTCTCCTCCATTGAAGCATCAAGTTGTAATTTCTAAAACTCTTCTTCTAATTTCTTGCAATTCAATTCAATTTCTTACTTCTTGCTCTTGTTATGATTGTTGATTGTTCTTTAATTCCTTTAATTCTTGAATTCTTCTTTGCCTTGACTTTAGTTACTTTGATTCTTAATTTTCTAGTTGATTGTCCAATTGGTTGTTCTACTCTTTGATTCTCTCTTTCTAATCTTTCAATTTCATGCTTGGTAGCCTAGAATTAATGGATTTCTTAATTTTTATAATGATTAGTGAGTAGAATTAGGTTAGGGAAAGGGGAGAATCTAGGGGGCTTAATTAGGGGAAATTGATGATTGATTGTTGATTGATTAATGTGATTAAATATGATTTGGTGATAGGATATCCATGCCTAATTGAGTGGTAGTTGCAAATGCTATTCGATTAGATTCAATTGGAAGCATAGGTTAGGTTTGGCAAGAGATTGTGAGCCCATCTTGTGTAAGCAAATAGTTGTGCCTATTATATGCAAGTTTGTTTAGTCTAGGATTAGGCGAAAGCTCTTCCGTAGATTAGACGCTTAGCGTACCCCATCCGAGAGGTGGCGGGTTCGTCATTTGATGCTATTTGCCTATTTGCCAAGTTGTTGCATGATCATCATTTCTAGATAGTTTAGTTCATTTCCCCCAATTTCCCTAGCCTATCCCCGACTCCCTAACGTTTCCCTATCTTGATTCAATTTATCTTAATTGTTAGTTTTAATTTCTTAGTGATAATTCAAACCAATTCTTGTTTGAACTAGCTTAATATCTCAACTCGATAACCACCAATTCTATGGGACGATCCCTATACTTGCCGCTATAGTCCATATAGCCGGTTAGTTTAGTGGTTTTATAAATTTTGTTTGATTAGGTTGTTTTCTTATCAACGACGGAAAATAGCCCTATCAACTTGCTACTTAATTTATTTATTTCCTTGCTATTCAAAAATTCTCCTAAAATTATAGTCTGATCAAGTAGGGGCGAAAGTTCGATTTTCAGTTTGGATTAAGGGCCAAATCGAACTAATTCGGTTTTCATTTTTTGAAACCGAATCCAAACCAAATAACCTTTTAATCCAAACAAAACCAAAAGGAATTTTTATTTTTCATTCAAATCAAAACCATAAAACCGAATTTTCATGGAGCTTTCATTTAGGCCTATTTTTGGGCCTAAATTATACCTGTTTTTAGCTAATTTTCGGTCCTTTGTTACACTTTTTAGCCGTGTTCGGTTTATTCGGTTTCAAACTTTTCAATCCAATCCAAACCATAAAACCAACCTTTTAGAAAATCTCAGTCCAAACTGAACCGGATAGAAAAAAAAATCAAACCGGATTTCTTATTCGATTTGGTTCGGTTTTCAGTTTTTTCTACCAAACTTTCACCCCTACGATCAAGGATAGCGAGTAATCCGTATTACTTGACAAATACGGAGTAGAGTAGTTTTTGATTTTCAAACTAAGACCCTGTTTAGTTCACCTTATTTCAGGACCTTTTTACTTATTTCAGATTTAATCAGATCAGATTAGACCAGACCAGATCAGATCAAAAAAAATAAGTTCAGATCAGATCAGATCAGAAAAAATAAGTTCAGATTAGATCAGACCAGATCAGGTCAGATCAAATCAGATTAGATCAGATTAGATCAGATCAGATCAGATCAGACCAGATTATTATGATGATTATTATTATTATATATTTATATCATTGTTATTATATTTAATATTTTATTATATTTAATATTTTATTTCTCTGTACTATTATTTCTTTAATACAAAATAATGTTGTTGTCGGTTCAATTAAAATCTACTCCCTCCGTATTTATTTAAGGGATACACTTGCCTTTTCCGGCCGTATTTATTTAAGAGATACACTTGCAATTTTTAGTAACTTATCAACACCACCATCTAATTAAATAATCTATCTAATATATCCTATGTTCCACCACCCTATTAAACAAATAATTTCAGAACTACACCCCACCTGCCACTCCCTAAAATGACATGGTACCCACTTATTTTACCTATTAAAATATCTACCCAACCTCACTTGTTTTATTACTTTATTTCATTCAATTGTTCTTCTTAATACACGTGTCCGGCCAATTCTACCCCTTAAATAAATACGGAGGGAGTATTACTTAAGGCATAAAAAAACATTAACAAAACATTCAAATTCATCATGTCCAAATTAAAACCATTAAATTCAGATCAGAAACGATATGATCAGGTCATGTCCATATCAAAACTGATTTTTATAGATCAGTATTATTATATATCTAGACCAGAACTGATAGTATCATATAATATCCAGATCATAACTTATTTGTACATATCATTTCCAAATCATGTTCAAATCTGCAAAGATCTTGTCTACATCAGAACCGATCCTTACATAACCAATATGTTCAGATTAAAACCGATTTGTACATATCATGTCCAAATCAGAATCGATATGTCCAGATTATAACTGATCTAGATATTGACTCCATACAGATTATGTTCAGATCAGAATTTATCTGCAAAGATCATCTCCATATCAGAACTGGTCTGTACAGATTATAACCAAATCAGAACTAATCTGTACAGATCATGTCTAGATCAGAAATAACAGATCATGTCCAGAGCAGAACTAATCTGTCCAGATTAGAACTGATCTGTACAGATCATGTCTAGATCAAAAATAATCTGTACAGATCATGTCCAAAGCAGAACTGATCTGTCTAGATCAAAACTGATCTGTACAAATCATGTCCAGATCAGAACTGAACTGAACAGATCATGTCCAGATCAGAACTGGTATGTACAGATCATGTACATATCAGAACTGAACTATACAAATCGTGTCCAGAACAGAACAGATTTGTACAACTCATGTCCAGATCAGAATCGCTCTGTACAGAATCATATCCAGATCATAACTTATATGTCTAGATCATAACCGATCTATCTAGATCATGTCTAGGTCTTTCTAATATAAGGAATAGTTAAATCATGAGCAAATTCAAATAAATAATAACAATATTATAAAGTTGAGTAATATTTATTTTACACGAAAGTCGTTTAATATTAATAAATGTAGATTTTTGTTTAAATTTAATTATGAAGAATCAGACCAGATCAGGTCATATCATACCAGACTAGATCAGATCAGATCAGATCAGAAAAAATAAATTCAAATCAGATCAGATCAGACCCGACCAGATCGAATAAGGAGAAATAAGGTGAATGAAACAGTATCTAAGAGATTCTGTTTGAATAGAAGAAGGGCCCACGTACGCCCACAGGAGGCGGCCATCATCTAGATAAGTATAGAGATGGGCGACACTATTTATTTAGCATTGTGTACCAAACACCAAAGTTTAGCAGACAGCCTCCACGTGGGTTTGTGCGCCCACAACTTTCCTAATTTCTGCCCATAATCAATCAGTCAATAATCAATGAGGAGCCCCCAGAAACATCTTCCAAATCCATCAAATTTCCCATCTTTATCCTTTAAAAGATCGCTCTCATTGATAGTACGATCATAACACCAAACCCCACAAAACAATCCAAGTTCCAACTAATTACAAATTTGCCAAATTGAAAATGTTATATTTATCCTGGTAATCTGGAAAAAGAAAGAAAGAAAGATGATGCTGGTGTCTGTAATGGCGGAGATGCTGGAGGAGTACACGGTCGTGCTAGCACGAATATTGGAACACGTGTTTAATGAAGCGCCTTTACCACGAAGGATTCGGTTTTTGATACTTAGGAATCTTCCTTTTGTTTCGTCATTACCTCTTAACCCTTCTCTTCTCCCTCCTCCTCCTCCTGCTTCTGCTCGTTCTTCTTATCATTGATTTTACCAATTCTCTAGCTAATCAGGGCTATACTTGGAAATGCTTATGAGTTATGATAACTTTTAACGGCATCATCTGCTAAGTGCTAACCGTTAATACCTTGTAATTTCTATCTTTTTATTTTTGTTTGCAATTTTCATTATTGTTTGTAGAATTTCTCTGGGTTTTTTCTGTACAGTTTTGCGGAGTTGTAAATTGTAAATTTATGGAGCGTTAAACGTTATATAGTCCGACTTATTGTAAATTTATGGAGCATCATCTGTCCGTTTCTTATCCTAAATCAGCTTATTTACTTTGGGGGTACTGTTTCGATTACAATTATATTCTTTCATGCATACAAATGGTGTAGGATATACCAATTGCTTGTTGGTTTAGTGGTTTAGTGGTGATTGAAGCTGAATTTGGTAGAAAGAACCCGCGTTCGATCCCCCGCAACGACAATCGGGAGGGGACTGGAACCTAACTATCCATAACTCGCCCGGATTTCGACACTAAAGGTGAACCGGGTGTTAAAACCAAAAAGAAAAACAACTGGTGTAAGATATAGGATATGTGAATATGATCCATAACCATAACCATACGTTCACGTTATACGGTGTACTCGGGTGTTGCCGTATTGGTTGCCATGTTAGTGTTATGGTGTACATCTAAGTGTGTGAATCAATTAGTCTGTACATAGCTAAGTGACGATATGATATTATGATCATATATCGGTACTAGCACGACATCTAGAAAGGTACATAACCAAAAAGATATAATCTCTACTTTGGAAAATGGCCGTTTAAAGAAAAGTCAATGTCTTTTAGTTGTGGAGTCACGTTGATTAAGAGATCCTTTTAAAGCCACTTGCTTATAGAAGACTAATCCAAAACCATGGCCTGTTCTATTACAAAATAAATTTGAAATTATCAAGTCAAAAATTCGATCAATGGAATGGTATCCTTAAACTAAACAAGTGGGACGTAATTACACTAATTTGAAATTGGAGTACGTACTTTAACATTGTAATGGAAGGCACTTCGATCTGCTTAGACCAAACCAGCTAGGGTAAAATGAGAAGCAAAAGCCTGATCTAAATGAGCTAGATCCAAATTAGTGCAAAATAACACCGCCAAGAGTTGTGAGGGAAAGGATCAAGTAGTTGAAAGCCTCGCAACAACGGAGGACATGATCATCATTCATCGCTAAGGAGATTAGCGAGTATGGACAAATGGATATGGATCTCGATCTCGATCTCATACCCCAATAGGTCTTGCATGCACAAGGTGTACAATAAATTTATTGTACATCAACCTAACTTTTACCCACTTTTATCTAACTTTTATATTATTAAAAGAAAAAGTTGATAGATAAACATTTTAAAGTGTTAAATAATTAATTTTATACATTATTAGTAATTTTGAAGAAATATTTTTTGTTAATTTGAAAATTTTATCATTAAAAAATAGATAACTTTTACATAAATAAGCGTAACTTTTAAACATTTTACGTTAACTTTAACTCCGGTGTACAATATTTATCGTACACCCCATGTAAATAAGAATTTGTGCTCACACCCGAGGCTTGTAACATTTTGACACCCCTTGACGTCCAAGTTTGCTTATTGAATAGCTCGTCAACAAATCTCCCTTTTGTTTTCTCAACCTCGGCACCGAATCACCAAACTCCCGCAGCACGAAGGTAACCTCATGTTACTTATATGAAAAGGAAATGGTAAGTTACTGTAAGTGCATCCTCTTTCTTTAGGTAGGTATTAATTGGTGACAAAACGAAAAATTTCATCACATGTTTTTAGTCATTTAAAAAGCAATGTAAGACAAAATAAAGCTCGTAGTGTAGTTTTTAATTTCACTTTGTGTTATGAAATTAGGGAGAAAGGGAGACAGAGGAAGAGAGAAACGGGCGGTTATCATCTTATTCCAATCAATATATTATGTACATATACATGTATTATATAGGATACGGATGTCAGGAGTATAATGGGCATCCACAATACAATATATTTATAACACTTTCCCTTGGATGTCCATTATCTAAAACAATACAATGGCCCTATAATGTACATGAGATGATGCCTCATTAAAAACCTTTCTAGGAAAACCCTGTGGGATAAAACCTGAGTGAAGGAAAAGAGTACAACACTCATCATAATACGCTTGAGATGTTGTCTCGTTAAAACCCTTACCAGGAAAACCCAATAGGACAAAACCATGGTTAAGGGAAAAAGAGTGCAACGCGTATTTTCTCCCCCTGATGAATACATCACTTGAGATCTTCTAGTTCAATGAATCTAATACCGTTGATAACTTTCCAAATATAGCAACATGAAACTCCTTGGAAGTTGATTCTCTACACTTTGACTTGAATATTCAAATCTTCACTTGTATGCACTAGATGAGTATTTATATCACCAGACTTTTGAAAATAATACCTGAAATAAATATATTTTCTTGTACATAATATTACAAAATATATCTTTTCATATTGGACATATATAAACCTTCTTCTGGAGGTCATAAGTAGTAGTAGTAATCATCAATGTTGATCAAAATTTCTCTAGTCATACTTTCATGACAATATATGATAAATAATAATATCATTGTCCAACTTAGGGTATAATGTAATTTATGGTTCTTCTGGACCATAAAATAAAACTCAATGTAAGATCATTACATACTCTTATCTTAAAATTTTGAATCAACTCATATTCGTACAAGAATTTTTCCGTGAATAAATTAATATGTATATTTCATAATTTTAAAGTATTCAAACTACTGGTTGAGAACTTGAGATGAAATTTCAAAAACACTCTTCAAAGTTTTGATAATATGTCATCAATAAAAGGGCACGGTGTTTAAGAACAGTATGTATAAGTTCTTCAGGAACTTTTCTTATTTGCATGATTCATAACATGCTATTAAATCAACATTATATATATATACTTCTTTCGCAACTATTCGCCCATTGGAGTAAGAAACTCCTCTTATAATACTCATAAAGTTGCAAATCTGTCTTACCTTTCTTTGGATGCATATTCATATACGACATAATAATAGTTTTGAAACATGTAATATGAAATTATAAATGGACAATCTACATCATACCATGATAAAACATAAAAACAAACTAAATATATGATGAATGATGCATTTACCTATTAACTACACATGTATATGAATGTAAGACTCAAATGCAAAACACTGTACAGTGTGGATAGTTCAAATCCATAACTTGTTGGACTTCAGGTCCATGAGCTCATTTGATCATTATAATATGTCTACATCAAAATAGACATAGATTTACGATCCCCTATTCAATCCATTATTTCTCGCATATGCATTATATTTCGGTTCCATCATCTACCGGTATCATCAATATTCTTCAACATATACTTTGCATGCTACTCATCAATGATATCTGAATACTTATTCAATAGGTATCATTCTTCTTTTCTCACAGGCCATCTATTTTAGTTCAAATATCTATACCACTTCAAGGGTATTTCATATATATATACACTGTATATTAGTGTTTTATTTCTTTTCAAATATATCATCAACTGCATTATCTTGCCTTTTTCATATAAATAAATCAATATTTCATCACTGTGTTGGAACCGTATATATGATCTACACTTCAGGTGCAGAGATTTAAATAAATATTGGCAAGATCATTATAGTAACATCGAGTACTATGACCATTATACACATTTATGCATCTGAACATGTAACAATTTAACATAATCAAGTCATAGATATTTATGTCCAAACATACTTCGAGGACATATAGTTGGCATTTACACTTACTCATATGGGGATCAATATATTATCTTTCAATTTTGCCAACTTATTCTAGCTCGTCTCCCCTTAAGTTGGGAAAATATTCTCAATATATTATGGGGCATAAAATCTTTCACCAACTAATAATACACTTTTCAGCGTGTATTTTAATAAATGTTTCATATTTTTGTTCTCTTCTGGAGATTAACATTGATCAAGGGGAGTAGATACACCGTGCAGTTGTATTTTTTTTCTTCATATTTTCTCATTTCGTGCTGACGTATGATCGCCCCAATCAAGAGATTTATGATACTTAAATCAATTACAAAACACTTGTAAACTTCTTGGTGATCTTCAAGTCACCTACTATCATTATGGTGAACTTCGGGTCACTTACTATCATGGTGAACTTCAAGTCACCTATCATATCATTATACAAGTCACTTACTATCATGTTTCATTTTTTGTAAACTTCTTGGTGATATTCAAGTCACCTACTATCATTGTGGTGAACTTCAGTACACTTACTATCATGGTGAACTTCATATTACCTATCATTATAAAAGTTTTCAAAGCTATATATTAATATCTCTTGTATTTATTTTCTAAATCGATTCATTATAACTATTCGATTGAAATACAACTCAACCTCAGCAATATGTCTTGCCTTTGAATATATATACAACATATGAGGGAGTGTCAGCACATAAACTTTTATTTGAAAAGAATTTTCAAATTCTTATGACGGGTGTTCTTAAACCCGGATGGCCTGAATTATCACATCATACGTATATAATATCATATAAAATATTTCGTTCGATAACTGCTGGTTATCTTCCCTAAGTGATCACTTACTTTAATTATAAAATACTATAATTTGGACATGTTGTGATGTGATATAACGATACAAACTGGTGTCTCATTTCTAATAGCAAGACAATTTAACAAAACTTGTGGAAAGATAGCGTGTACTCTTCTGGAGTATACATTGTAAATGTGTTACATATCAATTTCAATAAATATATACATCTTTCTTCATCTGGTACATATCAATTTCAATAAACATATACATCTTTCTTCATCTTCGGGATGATATCAATATCATAAGCTCATACTCGTATTCATAAAAGGAGTCATTGATTTATGAACAAAAGCTAGTACCACATTTAACATCCATGTATCATTTTAATCCATATACCACTATTTTTAAACTAAAAAGCTATCTCCCACTGATCTTTATATATATTATATTCTTAACTATTGTAAGAAATATTGTTTTTCCCACTAAATACATCTCTTCATAATTATTCTCATTGATATATGAGGGGGCATTTATAAACTTTAATAACCAATTATTTTCTTCAGGAGTGGTGATCAAGAAATCAACCATGTTCAAATGGTTGTCTAAAACGAATTTCTCCAAATTCACAAACAAGACTTTTCATAATATAAATCACCCAAAATAGTACAATGTCTAAAGCATAAAATCACAATACAACCATAAGGTTCACAACATAAAAACACAATTAGCGTGGCGGACTAGTGGCGCATGATCACAAGAATTCACGATGTACAACTAAAAAAAAAAAATCAAAACTATGACAATTAAAAATAGTAAACGCAAATTATAACAATTGTGAATACCGTAATAATTTATTAAATTAATAGCAACTTGGTATCAAATTGATAATTACGGAGTAACTGCTTGCAAAAGAGAAACATAATATTGGCAGTCCTAATGTACAGTATTCTTGCAATATGATATTACCATCAATATATAATTGAACACAAGTTAGAGCAATCAACCAATGATGTCTTGGCCTAGTGGTTAAGACTGAGGGCCTGTGTACAATAGATCTCAGGTTTGAATCTCCCGTCCCCATTTGTAATTTATATTGCCCTTGTTGCTCATTTGCACCAAAAAAAAAACAAGTTAGAGCAATCAAAAAATCCACTTTCAATCCTATCCCCAAACGTAACTTATACAATAAATGTAATTAGTACTTTCATACTACCTGTATACTAATATCGCCAAACAATTGCCGCAAGATATTAAGTGACCAAAACAACGAATCACATAACATTATCAATTGATTATTAATTAAACTAAAGATATTGACTTACAATTGTAATGGTGTTTCCTTCTATTTCCACTTTATTCAATCGAAGAAGATTTGCTTAATTTTTCCGACAATGAATTGGCTATGATGCTGATAACATATTATGAAATTAGGGAGAAAGGGAGACAGAGGAAGAGAGAAACAGGCGGTTATCATCTTATTCCAATCAATATAATATGTACATATACATGTATTATATAGGATACGGATGTCAGGGGTATAATGGGCATCCACAATACAATATATTTATAACACTTTGTATGTTTTAGTTGTTCATTTTTCCAGTGTTAAAAAAAAGTTCCAACTTACAACTTGTTACAATGTACTGTTAGCTCCTCTCTCAAGCTAGACCGGCCTAATTAATATCCAAACTGTTAGATATTGTGAAACTCCGTGAATTGGAGTGTACTCCATTGATCAAATATATAGGGAATAAAATGTGAGGCCTAATAGGGTTAGGAACACTAATACGACTAGAAATCTAATATATATCATAAGAGATTAAATCCTAGTAGATTTATATCTCTATCACACCCCCGCAGTCGTAGCGGGAGAAGTTCGTACGTTAAGATTGGATCTGAAATCCAAAAAAAAATTCGAGGAAGGCCCTTAGTGAAAATGTCTGCAAACTGATACCGTGAAGTGACGTGCAACACCCGTACCTGACCCAACGTTACTTTCTCGCGAACAAAATGGATGTCCATCTCCACATGTTTGTGCACTGATGTTTGACGGGATTGCTTGATAAATAAATAGCACTGGCATTATCACAATAAACAATGCTGGCCTGCGTTGAGGAAAATGTAACTCAAGAAGAAGGTTACGCAGCCAACACGCCTCTGCAACAACGTTTGCGACGCCTCTATATTCTGCCTCTGCACTTGATCTAGAAAGAGTAGGTTGGCGCTTACAAGACCAAGAAATAAGATTGTCACCTAAGAAACAACAATATCCTGAAGTCGAGCGGCGAGTGTCAGGACATCCACCCCAATCTGCATCAGTATATGTAATCAAGCGCAAAGTAGATGTAGGATATAAGTGTAATCCGTGAACAATGGTGCCCTGAATATAACGCAGGATGCGGTTTAATGCATACAAATGAGGCTCCTGTGGATCATGCATAAAAAAAAACACTTGCTGCACCGCATAGGCAATGTCAGGGCGAGTAAATGTAAGGTACTGTAGAGACCTGCCAGACGGCGGTACTGAGTTGGGTCCGCTACAAGGGCACTTGAATCTGCACTAATATTTGCATTAGTGTCTACAGGAGTGGCAACAGGCTTACAAGTCCCTATGCCTGCACGTTCCAAAATTTCCTGTGCATACTTTTGCTGAGAGAGAGACATATAAGAAGGAGTACGGGAGACAAAAATTATCAAAAGGTAATTCAGAGGCCCCAAATCAGACATTGAGAATTTTGTTTTCAAATGGGAGATCAATCTGTCGCGCAAAGCATCAGATGATGTGCACAAAATAATATCATCAACATAAAGTAGTAGGTAAGCCATATCATCACTATGCTTAAAAGTGAATAAAGATGTGAAGGAAATGTGTCCTCCACCCAAGGCGCATTAGTCTAATACCAAGGTTCAGATTAATTACGAACAATTAATTCAGTGAGATCAAGTGATCGGAACAGCAAGCTGGAGCAATGCTTCCGATCAGTGAGTTCTAATCTATATTAGGCTCACAACTTACTCTTCACTGAACCTATAAGGTCACACCAACGACATGTAACAAATCACCGAATTAAATGAATCGAAAATTCATTTAATAGCTTTTCGGGAATTAGTTCGGAAAAAAATAATATACGATATGACGTTGGATCGGAATCGTATATCGTATCGCGAATATTCGTAAGCTAGGCGAAACGAAAAATCGTATCGTACGACGGTGATTCGTCGAGTACGATGCCATAAATAATAGGCGTAGCGCGTTGGTCGCAAATACGAGCCGCAACGAAGCTGCCGGCCCATCGAGCAAAGCGCGCATGCGCGCAAGGCCCAACGAGCCAGCAGCTCGCGTGCAACATGGGCAGTAATGCAGCGAGCAAAGCAGCGAGGCCCACGGCTGCGATGCTCGGCTGCTGCTGGGCTTCGGTGAGTGTGAGCATGTGTGAACGGTTGAGGCCTTGTGCCTTGGCCGGTTACACATGCTTACCTAAGGGTTATAATCCACACACTAACACACTTGTGTTTTCCAACCCTAACCTAATTCTAAAATTACGTACGTTCAGTTTTTTGCCTCCGCTCTAAACTGTTTTTCCCAAAAAGCAAAACACTCTTGAGCATTGTCTAAGCTACGAATCTCAAGACGGATCTGAACGTGCCGGTGAACCAAATAGAGGAACGACGATTGGAGTTCTTTGTTCATGTTCATGAATCATAAACTAGGGAAAATACGCTTCAAATGTAAGGTTACTTAATATGTGCTTTATACATGTTTCCTGGCTTTGGGGATTGTTCCGCACATGTTAATATGTATTTAACTGTATTCCCCTACAGTGGTATCATGAGCCTTATGTATTAAAGTACTTTTTAGCATGATTTATATGTTTTTGTATGTTGTAGAAATTTTTCGGATTTTTTATTGAATTTACGAAATATTTGGATTATTGGATGAATCGCGTAATATGTTCTGAATTCAAAAAGTGTCGAAATTTCGATTTTTCTGACCCTAATCTGATTGAAAACGATTTTCTAAGATCATCGCATGGGAACAGAATCGCAAAAACAGGCCTCAAAGTATGAATTTTTGGGCGTTTTTGTTAATTAACGAATTAAATTAACAATTTCGGAAAGTATTTCAATTAATTGCATGACCTAAACTACTCGGAACTGATTGAAATTTTGCTCTACTGTTCTTGGGTATATATATAAAAATTACGGTAAAATTTTGGGCCATAAATGTTAAGTATAAACTATAATTTTATTTTCCCTAAATTTGTAATTTTTAGATCGCAAATTGAATTTTAAAATAATTTAGATCTGGAAATTTGGTTAATTGGGAAAGGGAATATAATCTCTATTATATAAAGGAACAGCTGAGGGTATTTTTGTAACATCACTTTTCGTGTCCCCATTTGAAAAGACCAAAGTACCCTCACATATTTCTACTGCTCTTTCGTTGTTACTGAGTTGTTGAGTTGCTGAGCCTCTCTTCACCTTTCTCTCTCCTCGCCCATTTTTAGGGTTACCCCTCACCTTTCTCGTCGTCTCCTCCGATTTCTCCCCTCCCTCTCTCCTCCCTGTAAATTCTGGAAGCTCCAATTGTCAGGCTTGAGAAGTTGATGTTCATCAACGTAATTACCACACCGAATTCGAGGTTTATCTTCAATCATAGTGTCTGATTCAATCATCAATTCCCAATGTTTCTAAGGATTTATGCAAGAAAAAGAGGGTAATTTACTAATTTAATTATTTATAACTTCAATTTGAATTTTTATTTCTCGGTTTTTGTTTTCGATTGTATGTAATTTGTTTGATTTTGGTCTGACAATGGAGCTTTTTTTATTTAACAGGCGAATAAGTCGCCAAAATTGAAGCAGTGTAAGCTTGATGCTCGCCTTGAACAATGGCTTCCGCAAGGTACTGCATTCATTTTCTTTTTTAAACTTTTGAAGTTTTTGATTTTGTACAATTTTGTATTTTTCTCTTATATGTTAGTTATCCGTTAGTGTTTGACAATGGGGTTTTGAAAGAAGATATTGTTTGCAGAGAGGGGTTCTGAAAATTTATTTGAGTATATTTTGGAGTCACATTGGCCTGATTTGGATCTTTTCACATTCAAATTTGTTGTCAATGAGTTTTTGATTGCCGGGTCAGTTTGGGTCACTTCTTTGCTTTAATTTGGGTTTTTATAATCCCTATTTGTATAAGTTTGGAGACTTGGAACGTGACTCGAACCTCTGTTATTCTCTTTTGTATTTCAGTAAAATTTGACTTGATGCAACTAAATTTTGGAATATGTGGATTTGGGTCAATTTTTAGGGGTTGTTGTCTCTGTGATTGAGATTCGTGATCATGGAGTCTTTTTTTAAGATTTGTTTTTACACTTGAAATTCCACCACTTTTGGTGAAATGTTACCAGCTTTGAAAAATCCTAGATTTATACTTTTCAATTAAACCTTCAATAGAAATCAAGGTTGAACTTGAGAGTTTGTTTAGGTATTTGGATGAGATTTTGAGCAACAATGTCGGTTGAGTTTCGTCTAATATTTAGTGCGAAATCAATTTGATTGATGGGGTACCAAATGACCATTGATTTACAAAGACCCACATCTTTACAAATCTACTAAGTTTTCCAACTGCTAACCTTTATAGCCTACTAAAAATTATCAATGTACACCTAAGTAGCTAACCATACCAAACCAGAAATTCTACAGAAAAGCTGGGACTGATTTTGTCAGGAAAACTCCACTAATATTTTTTCATACCAAGAACTCCACACTGATTGATATATTATATTTATGTCTACATGTTATGCTTGGAGATATAGTACACAATGCTTGGAGATATAGTCACACTTTATTTTTTCCCAATTGCAGTTTCGCCAATGAAAAAGCCAAAGGTTTATGTGACTTCTTCATTAAGGTCTAACAAGAAAGTATCTGGTTTGGTGGACAAAGGTAACTTAAAACAATCATTGACATTATAGCTCATAGATGAAGATAATGAATCCAGAATGTTGTTTTTATTTCATTTATCAGTGGAAAGCTGCAAAAGAGGAGAAAGAGGAATGTAAAACTCTGTTAGAAATTCTTGAAAAGAAGAGACAACAAGAGATTGAGGTAAACTTTAGCAGTACGTTCTCTGATTATGGTGGTATGATGTGTAATAATGTCAAGCTAAACTGTTGATTTGAATGCAGGGATGGTGCACGCAGCAGAGTGCAAGTGGGGAGATACGGAAGCTATTGTGGCGACAATGAAAGAAAACCAGATTAACTCTCGGAGAGGGCCAAGCCTGTTTGGCATGTTGGTAACGAATAAGTCTTGGCAACATTATGCACAATAGGCAAATCACCAGCAATATGTTGTTCCCAGGTCACCGTATGCTGTAATTTAAAAACAACGCCACCACCACCAACATGTCGTCTTTCTTGATTCCTGCTCCTCTTGAAGCTTAGAACATCAAAGCTGATTGCGCTCGAGGTATTCTGGGATCTCTCATTGTTAATCTTTTCTTCTTTTAGATTTGGCTTTATCATTTTGTGATTTCGTGATTGAATTTTTATTATTTTCGTCGGATGATTGAATTTTGCTAATGTTGATTGGTAAATATTGACAGAGGCAACCATAGCTGGATTTAAAGTTGCAGTAATGGCTTATGTTGTTGCCAGTGCTACTGTGGTATGTGTGTTGTTCGGATCAGTAACCGTGTTTTTCTAATTTATTTGTCTGAGTACTGTAATAATTTTAGTGGAATTTTTCAAGCTTTTTATTTGTTGTTAAATTCATGGAAGTAGAATTTATAGTATACTTGAAAATCCAGAAGAATTGTAACAAGTTGACCTTAGTGATTATAAGTAAGAGAATCGAAACCCAAAACCCCCTAATTGGGTCATTATTTTAGCTGACCTTGGTGATAATGGTTATACAATGCATGTGGAAATTGGTTTAATGCGTATCTTTTCTTACGATGCCGTGTCTCTTTTTAAATCACCAACAATAATTTAAAGTTTTTATATAATCCCGCACGCATCGCGTGCATATAAGACTAGTTTCATATAAAGTGACAGTTTTTAAAAATTATTGGATTAAAATTTTGATTAGATTCGTTAATTTTAATCATCACTTAAACCAAATTGGTAAAAATCTGAAATTTAAATGTTTAGAACGATTTAAAATTCTGGATTCGATTATCAAAATGTTCAAAATTTTGTTGACATTGTTCGTTCGTTAAATTTGAATATTGTTAGCCTAGATTTAATAAATTTTACAAAATTGGATTGTTGTAAAAATTAATTAAATGACCAACTTGTTATTTTTCGAAAATAAAAACGATTAATTTTGTTAATTTTATGAAAAATAACTAATGCAAATATGGTTTCGTGAAATTAATTTTTTTTAATTAGTTGGTTCGTATGGCACGAACCAAAGGTACGAGACGAGGGGTGTGCGGTGCGTGTGGCTCGTCGTAGCCCATGCGCGCTGCCTCCTCGCAGCACTGGCGCAGCAACGCGGGCAGCCAGCGAGCGAGTGAGGGACGAAGGGAAGTAGCAACGAACAAGGGGTGCTCGGGTTGGACTGTGCGACGAGAGGAAGCAAAGAGAGAGGAGAGGGAGCCGTGTGGTGCAAGAGAGAGGAGAGGGAGCCGTGTGTTGCAAGAGAGAGGGAGAGAAAATAATGAGGGTTTAATCACTACAAGAAATTGTACTATTAACGACGGGAAATCCCGTCGCGAAAGGCCAATAATCATTGATTAACGACGGGATTTCCTATCGCGAGCCCGACATAAAAGGGGGTCTTCGTTAATAGAAAATCCCGTCGTAAACCCGTCGTAAAAGACATTTGCGACGGTTATTCTCGTCATTGTTTGGTTGTTAGCCCCGTCGCAAAAGGCTTTTGCGACGGGATTTTTCACCCGTCGTAATTAGGTTGTCGTTAAAGATACAAATTCTTGTAGTGAATGAAGGGGATCCAATTGAAATAAAAGGGGTATTTATAAGCTTCCATAATCCCGGCTAGACTTCGTAAATTGGGTATTGGGCTTATATTTAATGATTGGGTTTGAATTTGGATTTTAAATTAGAATATTTAGTTGGGCTTAACCATGAAAACGAGTTGGGCTTAAAATTAATTCAAACCTTTTAAAAATCGAAACCCAAAATAATTTCCCGACTTCGAATAATAAATTTGTTTCGTAAGTTATTAAAATAATAAATATTCTAATTTAAAAAAATACATTTAAATAATACTTAAATGCGATTTAAATTCTAAAAATGCTAAACATGCTTTATAAGTATAAATTAAATATATTTATAAATACAGAAAAATACAAGGTATTACAGATGTGTATTGAGATTCCTCTATTTATTTTATTTAAACAAGGAAAATTACGTTTATTTATAATGTTTTCACTTTTATCAAAATTCCGATATTGGAAAAATGAGAAAAATTAATGTCCAAATGGAAAAGTTTGAGAAATTAAATGACCCAATGAATTTAATTGGTTAAAATAATCATTTGACACAAATTTTGATAGAATATTAAAGCATTTATGTGATAATATAAAAGAAAATGTAAAGAACTTTTTGATACACCCAAATAGGAAAACGTAAATAACAAAAAAAAACGGAGGGAGTAACATTTAATTCTTAAGATCAATTATCATTGGAAGTAGTGACTTTGGAAAAAAGCATTTCATTCATCCAACTTCCAAGTGCTCATCTAAGCAGTGCCACATCTTCTACTATATTTGCCACATCAGCCGCCACATCACGTGGGTAGTCGACCCACTGGGTCAATAAAGTTTTCTCCTATTTACATCACTTCTCAATCCGATGAAACTCTATAAAGTTTGTTCTTTATGGACGAAGAAATTACCCCAAAAAGGAATTTAAAAAATATAGTCCTCCCCCCGGGAGGAAAAAACACATTACATTACATTTACATACACCAAGTAATTTGATTCATTTTCTAATAGACAGGAATCAAAAAGCTAAAATAGCCTTCAAATAAATAAATACTTTGAATAGGCAAATGTCAACTTTAATTTAGTGCACGGAGTCAGTTGTGACCTTCACGATTCACCTTATGGGGGGCGGGCACGCCTTCAATGGTATCTTCTGAAGTGGTCATGGTGGAGGAAACTTTATAGTGCTCCAACTGCAAAAACGTACATGACAGAATTCTTCATAAGTAGTTTGACTTCCCTTATTTCCTGATGACCTTTTCAATTTTGGATCAATTGTTTGAGGGAACACTAACAATAACTCCCTCCCTCCGGAAATTACTCAAATGTACACCTTAAAATATAATAATGTCATCCATATATTTCCATTAATGCCTACTTCACAGTATCAGATCAATTGTATCCCGGTCCTGTACTCAGTCGCTATGGCAAAACTATAGATACCATAAAACTGATTAAGAATATAATTTGATAACCAAAAATGTCACTGGAACTACAAAGTACAAACGAATTGCAGAAGTTCTAAGCGACGTTTCGGTCAAAGCATTTAATTTTATTTAAATCTTAAAAAGTAAGGCATCTCCATAAGAAATTACAAGCATATATGGGTTCAGCACAACAGGGTGATGTAATTTATTTGAGAAATAAATCAAGAATCCTTGAGCATAAAGTTGGCATCAACATACTGCTGCTAACTATGATAGATCCAAAACCAGTTGTAAGGCTTTCATGCATTCTTGCCTAAGGATAAAAGGTTGATACCTGCTTACAAGTCTCTTGATGTGTGGCCACAAGTTCATTGTATTTTGTCTGCAGCTCTGACATCTCTGCTTCCAGCTTCTCATATTCAACAATCGTTGGACCCCCCAACTTTTGTTGTACAAATCTGTGAAATCAAAATCATTAAGCATTAGGAGAATGCTTATTGAATAAATATTACTTGTCTTAAATGATCAACAATATTAATGGATGTTGTAGATTTATTTTAAATACGAGCATAGAGCATCTTTTGGGTAGGAAACGTGTAGGTAATTTTATACTTTTGATTCTTCTCTTCCCTCCAATCTCATCCATAAGAAACACATTCACTCCAAAGTTACCCAAAAAATGTGGTCGGTGACATACATTTCGTATATATACTCCAAAGTTACCCAAAAAATGTGGCCTTCAAACATGTGGTCAGTGACATACATTTCGTATATATACTCCAAAGTTACCCAAATAGGCTTATAGCTCCTAAGAGAAAACTCAAATGGTATACAACTCAGATTTGAGACAAACCCGAGCATCTAAAGAGTTTGTCTTGCTTATGCACTTAAGAACTCAGAAGGTATCAACCACGGCAATAATAATAATCACAACAAAAGGAAGTGAGTTATTGATGTACAATGAAGTGTAGTTGAGATCAAAGGCCTATGCCTCACTTCAACATTATTTCAAAAAGACAGACGATTGGCCAATGCTTCATATTGCACTAGGTCAGAATCTAGATCCTCTATGTTGAATCATCCTGATTATAAAGTAACGATCTGCTAAATCTCTGTAATCTGTTATTAATGACTGAGGCTGATAATTCAAATCTGAAGATTAGCATGAGGCGTCCAAAATAACCCAATAAATATAGTTAAATAAAATATGTAAACTTCTTGAGACAATACCTTAGAATAGCATGGAGCCATGGTCAGGTATTTGTTTTCAAGCTTTCCCAACAGATTTTACCTTCAATTATCCATCATAGTTAACTGAGCTCCCCACCAGCTGTTCTGGAATTTTGAACATGATAGTTTACAATCTTTAGGTCTATTTTTAAGCCATCTGATGAGGGTGGAGGGAAGACATTTATGTGGGACGTTGAACATAGTTACCCAACTCAAATGGATAGTTGTCAAAGTTATGAAGATGCAAAACCGATAGCAATGTTTTTCTAGAGGACCAAATACCTAACTTGCTTCTTTGATGTTAACCTGATAAGTATTTAGGATTTCAAAGAGCAGGCCACAACGTGTATCATTATCCTACCACAAGAATCTATGGTGAAAGTCAAATTCAAAGTAAATGAAGATATATATGATAATCTATTGAGTCGAAAATAATCATCAAGCAAAATCAGAGAAAGTAATAAGGCGCTTACTCTAAAGCAAATGCAGGCTTGTTATCTTGCTCATACAATGAAACAAGAACTACAAAACAACAAGAGAAAAGCTTAGCATAATGAACTGTAATGCAAAAAAATCAAGAAGTTATCCATCTTAAATAATCTTGTGCTTTTGCACTCATGTATGTATATACATAAGTACATCTATGTGAATATATACGTACATGTATGTGCATATTTGAGTGATTATAGATAAACGCAAATCTGAACCTTTAGTTAGAAAATCAACAACGCCACTAGACTCTAAATACTTCCTAAAAGCTTCCTTTTTTGCTTCTTTTTCCTGCACAAAAAAGATATATTAGAGTCAATAATAATGCAAAATCTACCCAGTAACCTCAACAATGGTTAGTTTGACTGTTCGACTTTGATTTTGACATAAAGAGAGCCCATATATTATAAGTAAAATAGTGATCACTATAAACCATAAAATATCAGCAAACGTAAGGAGTAAATAAACCATTTAAGGGAGCAAATGTCATCTATGTGCAAGAGGACAAGAGGGAGAAATGTTCCTCTGAGGCTCTGACTCGTTGAGCGTACTGAATGCTAACATCAACAATAATGAATATTATCATGATTGCACCACAAGTACACCCCTCTCCCCCTACCCCACAAAATAAAAAACTAACTAATTGCATTTCCTTGTTAGATGAATAAGACTACTTGCATGTTCCATGGAGGAGGACAGTTAGACACCAGCAAGTTCATGAAGGAAATAATGCCCTTGGTCCAAGTATGCATTTAATGATAAGTCTAATAAATGCAGTTCAGTATTACTTATGCAAGTTAATAATTCAGTGAGATCAAGTGAACTGAATGCCTAGCTAGAGGCCGCTTCAGTTCAAGTGGATTAATGATATTAATCCACAGCTTACTCTTGACTGAACCCGTAGGGTCACACAAATAGTACGTAAACGGATCAAGTATTTAATGGCATTGAATACTCTATCTAATACATATTCGGAATCGACGGATCTTGGTTTCAGTGGGAGCTGAGATCGTCAAAGGCAAGTAAATGAATACTCCGGAAACGATGATATTGCCGGAAACAGAAATATGGATCGTATCGGAAATATGAATATTATCCAAGTCGTAGATGTTGTCGGAAACGGAAACATGGTACGTATCGGAAAATATTATCGGAAATGGAAATATTGCGGGAATCGGAAATATTGCCGGAAACGGAAATATTGCCAAAATCGGAAGTATTATCGAAATTGGAAAATAATTCCGGAAACGGAAATATTAAATATTTGTTCGAGACGGAAATTAATTCCGGAATCAGAAATGTTAAATATTGTTCGTATCGGAAATGAATTCCGAAATCGGCAAATTAATCGGAAAGCGCGTCGTACGAATTAGCATCGGACGAGCTTGCTAGACGAAGACCCAGCACGAAGCCAGGCCCACGTCCAGCAAGGGAAACGCGCGCCACAACACGCCAGCCCAAGGCTGCGCCAGGCCCACCGCAAGGCAGGCCCAACGCGCGCCCAAGGCTGCGGCAGCGTGTGGGCTTCGTGGCAGTGGGCTGCGATTGCTCGGGCAGCGAGCGCGCGCATGGCGCCCCTCGTGGGCTGTTGTGCGTGCGTGTGTGTTTGTGTTCAATTACGAAACCTAAAGCGTATAGGATTCGTTTGATGATTAAATTTCCTAATCCTAAAAAGATAAATTAATTAATTTAGAGTTCTGCTAGGATTCTAATTTAATTAATTCGTATCCTAGTAGGATTCAATTACTTATTCCATGGCCTATAAATATGAGTTCAACGCTCATAATTTATAACAAGTTTCAAGTATTCAAAGGTAAGAATTTGAGCAAAAATTCAGCCAAACACTTGCCCATATTAGCCGAATATTTTAGTACCTTAAGGGCGATTCTAGTTGGTCAATCTTAAGGCGGATCCGGACGTGCTGTGGACTTTCTACAGAGGGACGACACTTGGAGTCCTAAAGACTTGTTCTTGTTTGGTTCGGGTGCAGCAAGGAGGGCACGCTACAAAGTGTATGCATCTAAATTATGCTAATTGTTATGTGGAAGTTAATTTGGAATCCTGGCATTTATGGTTATTTCCGCATGATTTATATTCGTTTATATGTATCATAACCTAACAGTGGTATCAGAGCCTCTAATTAATTCCATAATAATTGCTTAACATGGTTAAATTTTACAAATTTGCAAAGAATTAAAAGGGGTAATTAATTTTCGTAATTGATAATTAATTGCAAATTGCGTTTATTTAATTATATGTACGCAGGTTTTCGGCAGTTTCTTCGTTACTCAACGAAATCGAGTGATTTTTGTGTCAATTCCGCATGTAAAAGGCATTCTAAAATTTTGACAAAAAGACTCTTTTTCGGCCGAACCCAGAATTCCCAAATTCGAAACCTAACTATGACTTTTCGGGCGTTTTAGTTTTTCGAACGCAAAAGTTTGTAATTTTAGGATGTTAAATTGAATATTTGCGATTCTTGTTGTTAAATTTTGAATTTTTTATTGACCTACTTTATATGTTTAACAAATTTGAATGCCTAAGCTTGTTAATTATACAACCTAATTTGTAATTGTAATTAATTTGTTGAAATTCGAATAATTTAGAATTTGATTTGATTTTCATAATTAATTAACGATTTAATTAGGTATCCATGATTAATAACCACCATAAAAATTGTTAATTTATGATAAATTTTAGATTTTTATAACCTAGATTTGAATCCATGATAATCGGAAATTAATTGATTAATAAATTTCGATTTTTCGCCCTAAAATTATGAAATTAATATGATTTATTAATTTGTCATTAATTTTGAAATAAAAAGTTTTAATTTTTATGAAATTCGCTCATAAAACTTGCACGCACAAAGCAATGGACGCTACGTGTTATCCTTAAGGGGTGTTGTATAGTGCGGGCATGCGACGACGAGCAAGGGAGCTCGTCGCCCATGCGGTACAATGCAGCGAGCAAGGGCAATGGCACACGAGCACAAGGCAGCACGATGCCCTTGTGTCGAGTGTTGTGTGCAGCATGGGCGAAGGGGCAAGGGCGAGGGCGATGGGCACAGGCGCAAGCCAGGCAAGCAGTCGCGTGTGGGCAGCAAGCGTGCTGCGCCACAGCGCACGCTGCCGCGCCCAGCGAAGCAAGCAGACGCGACGAGTGAGCGGGCTGCGCGCAGCGTGGCCTGGGCTTGCTGCGTTGCATGTGGCCTGCTTGCGTGGTGCTGTACGATCAGTCGAGGGGCGATGTTGCCTCGTGCACTCGACGGGGCTTGGGCGCAAGCCCATGTGCCTCGTCTTGTTACGATTGATGCATTTTAATTTTAATTTTAAATTTCAGTTCAGAAACGTTTTTTAATTAATTTTAAAATTCGTAATTTAAATTGTTTTCTCAGAATTTAATTTTGAATAATCTAATTATTATAAATTTTATTTATACTATAAATTTTATTTATACTAATTATTTTACTAAAATTAAAACCTTGACCTAATTTAAATTCATTTAATTCAACTGAAAAATAAATTAAATGGATTCCATTATAAATTTATATGAACTTTAAATTTTAATTAAATGTGTATGTTTCCGATTAGACTAGGAAATACATTTTTATGTTTAAAATTAGTAAAGCATGTGAATTTACTGGTTTAAGTGGGAGCATTTTAGTCATAAACTCTTGATTAGGTCTACATTCCTTTAAGGTTAAACAACTTAATTAGAATTAATAAGGACTGAATAATTGGTAGATTATTGGTGCCCTTGATTAATTGCTGCAAATATTTATGTGATGCATAACATGTTCTACTAACCAGCTATGTGGGCCATTCATGATAATGAATGGGTGAATGGTATATATTGTATATGTACTGTTTTGCAGGTTATTGAAAAGTGACTAGTATGGCCAAAATAGGATAGAAAATATGGTCTGCGTGCCATTAATTTGAATGTAATATTGATCTAAAGTGCCAAATTTTATTGCTTTTAAATATGGTCTGCGTACCATCAAATAGTTGTAATTAGTTTAATTATAACTTATCCTATTTGAAGAAAATGGCGCCTCCCATGGTGAAATTCAAGACGGAGTTTCCAATCCATTTTCAAGACGGACTTTGAAGTTGAAGCTTCAAGATGAAGTCGGGCCATACTAGATCACATTTATATCTTATGCATGTTTTAAGTTATTTATTGCTTTAAATATGTCTTAATTATGCATGAGATTGTGGCTTGATTATGTTGCATGATTAAGGATTTTAGTTCACTTAAAATCTAACCAACATAGTAAGAGCCTTGAGTTCTAAACTTTAAAATTGAGTTAAAAGGTGCCATGCCAAAATAACACTTACTTGGATAACCTTTACATCAATCTTAGTAATAGTTTTCCGCCATAGAGAGGTGTTACTTATTGATTCTAAAGGGGTAAGGTACACAAATAATTGTGAGTACATGTTAGTTTTGGTGAAACTCAACGATATAAGTAAGGAGTCCTTTTATGTCGTGGCAAATGAGATAGGTTTACCTAATAAGTTCTTAGACGTACCTATCAACCAAGAGTAGTTTCTAGACTATTAGCAAAGGATTTGCTTACCTAAAATATTTTAGAATTGAGTCAAATACATAATGTGCTTAATTCTTCAATGATTTAAGGATCTTGGAATCATTTTATTCACACCTGCCGGAACAATAAATTCGAATAAAATGCCAATAACTTGTTTAAATTGCATGATTGCTTTAATTTTCAAGTTATTACTCATGATAAATGTTTAGACTTTGCATGCTTCAATGTATGTTTTAATTATTGTTTATAATTAAATATCTTGCACTGCAGTAAATCCTTTTAGAAAGGTAACAGCAAATTTCCTCGATTGGTAGTGAATCCAAGAACGATTCACAGAAATGAGAGAAAATGAGCAATTTAAAATGTACGTTTCTTTTAGCGACTTTTATGGTTGTTTTCGAGTATCAAAGTCGAATGGAAAACCGATTGGTTCTTGTGAATTCAAAATACAATGTAGTTTTGAGATCATAAAGCATTGGGTTTAAACGCTCAGCTTTACCAATGGTTGACAACCTAATATCTTTGTCCATTTAATTCTCGAATGAGTCTAGTCCCTAGACATTCGAATAGATAGATGCTTAGAGAACTTTAGAAGCTTATGGTAAGATCATCTAGTTGAAAAGAATATTCAACATAAATAAAATGGTAAGAACCTTGTTGGAGTGACATTAGACATGTCTAACAAAGTATAAAAGTCAACACTAGAGAATTTAATTCTTAAGGCTATTAGAAAGGGTACAAGAAATAGGAAAACAAGGAATAAATGAAAGGAATGTACGATTCCGTTTCTACCTATAAGTTTATGTTTAAAGAGAAGTGACCTAGAAATCAAACTTCCTTGGTATCATATACCGCTTGAGGTTCTTACTTCGGTAATAACTCAAACAATGGAAGCTAGGATACATTAATGACCTACAAGTGGGAAATGAAGCATGGCAATGCTACATTAGTTGTAGGGTCATCTGGTTTGTTTTAAGTCCTTTCAAGGCTGGAACTTAATGGCTATTTTATTCCATAATCAGCATACCTAAATTTCTGCTTCAAACACAGAAAGACTCACATTCAGAAGAACAAAAACAATGCTTGTTTGTTTTTTTATTTGGATGAAATGGTCATTTACGGGTTGAGTCAATATGCCTGATTAAAACAAACAACTCTTTAACAATAAGAACTTTACTAGGTTCAAATCAACCCCTTGATTTGAGTTCCAAAAATCTTTGGCATTGTTACTTAGACCATATCAACAAGTTAACATTCAAAAGCTCTATTTTGATGGACCTTTGAAAGTTGGTTGATTTCTAGATCAATTCAAGACAAGCTAGTCTTACTTGTTGAAAGTAACAAAAGATATGAACTATTGTTAGAATGCCTAGACAATAGAGTTCAAAGCTAAAGAAAGATTTTATGACTTTATTATTTCACATAGATTTGAGTGAATATAGGTTTATTTACTCAAAGTGATATAAGTTTGAATCTGTTTGGCTAGTTCAAAGATTCAGAAGTATAAAATCCACTTGGTAAGAAATCATAAAGATCTAGGATAGATCATGTTAATGATTACTTGAGACCAAAAATGATCGTCAATGATTGTGTATTCACGATCTAGCTCCATAAGATATGACATATCTAAGTTGGAATGATCGAAGTACTTGATTCGATCAATGATGAATCATAAAGACTTTTCCTATAATTTCTAAAACAAAATGCTCAACTACCACAAAATAATACAAATTCGTCAAAGCTATTGAAAAGTAATTTCAGAATATCCTTTCATAATATATCTAAAGAGTTCCTAAACTCAGTGGGAGCTTAGTGTTTGTCATTCGACAAACTAAGGCCCAAGTATAGATATATGTTTCATTGTGATTTATTCAAATGAGACACACGGGTATTGTTTCTACCACGAATTTTTGAGAACATATTGTTTGTTTGCTCGAAATAATGTCCTTTTTGGAGATTCGTTTTCAAAATGACAAGTGGGAGAAAATAGACCTCGAAAGTATTCGAGGCGAACAACAAACATAGATGGACATTCCGGAGGCTTTTCGAAGTTCTTCAGAAAATCCGAACACTTATTCTTTAGGGACTGTAGAAGTGGCTTTGAAGAATAGACATCTCTTAGAAGACTTTACAAAGTGCTTCAAGGAGAATAGAATATTCAAAGGACTTTCAAAGTGTCTGTTGATATTCTATTTGTTTGATGTTCTATACCCAAGTAGGCATAGAGATTCAAGTCACTGAAACTATGAGATTCTTCTATTAGATAGTAAAGAAACATGGAGTTCAGGTCACTGAAGCTATGAGATTCTTCTATTAGATAGTGAAGAAACCTACAACTTACAGTCAAACTGTTATCATGTAGATTAATGAGTTTGTGAACTTGTAAGAAAGTTATGACGAAACCTAGATTCCCTAAAATGGTTAGAGGCCATATATAGACTCAAATGTTTTAGATGGTTAAAGGCCATAAAACATAACCAATATTTTGATGACAAAATTGAAATTTTGTTGATTTGCAAGAATGGTTTACATCTATTGGTTGCAAATTGGTTTTAAGGATAAAAACCATCAAACATGGAATTGTGTTCACACACAAAGCTAGATTAGTTGCTAAAGGTTACAAGCAAATTCATGGCTTGGATTGTGTTGAAGCCTCATGCATAATCTTAATGCTCAAGTCTATAAATCAAGCAATGATTGCATATTGGTACATATGGCAATTGGATGACAAAACATATTCCTCAATCAAATGTTGGAAGAAACTATGTACATGGCATGTCATAGGATTTGTGGATCCAAATTAATGCTTGAAAAGGAAAGCTAGCTTATGAAATCTGAGTATGGATTTAAGAAAGCAACTGGCAATTGGAACTGTATTTTAGTGAAGCTAATAAGTATTTTAGTTTCATAAAATGTACATGATTCTTATAGATATATAAGAAATTTAGTGGGAGTAAGTAAAACTCAATTGGTCCTATGTGTATCACACACATATCTCTCTATTGTGAAATAACATTCAAATGCTAATGACTTAGATTTGAAATTATTCATCAATGATGGACCAAGGCGAAACTTAGTACATACTAGGTATTAAGATCTATTTACAGAGATCTTATAATATTGTTTTGTATTAAGTAATGGCATTTACTAAATCAAACACGAAAGACTCCATTGGAGATATTCGACCCATATGAATAAATCAAAGTAAAGAATGTTGAACTATGTATAAGCATTTACTGAGTTAAACATCAAAGGATCTAAGTGAGATTCTTAACCTATATTATATGTCAAAGAATTTAGCTGGATTTAGTATCTACTGAAACTAGATGAGCTAAAGTTACATGAATAGAATTCAATTGGGAATTATTCTGCAAAAGAATTTATCATGTATGATATAATATAAGGATCGCCAAAAACGTATCGTAAGGCTTTAGGCATGACGAACATATACCAATCTCTATTGATCTAAGTGAAGATCAACTAGATTGATATCAAGAAAAACTTATGGTACTTGAAAAGGTACATAAGAATAGTTCTTGATTCAAGGAAATAAAGATATGCCAAATATTGATGCGGCACGCATAAACACTGGCAAAGGATCAAGCAAGATCCCTTTAAAGCTAACCATTGGCAAGGACGAGCTATAGAGCATCGTGTTTTGAAATGACAACATGGATTGAAGACCATGAGTTATTGTGTGGGTAATTAAATATTAATTTCTATGTTCTAAGATACAGATGGAAAGTCTTCCACATATCCGTGAACTGCTTGGATAAGCAAATCTAAACAAAGCATCACTAGCAACCTATACAGTTGAAGTAAAAGTACTTATTGCCTAAGAAGCAATACAACAGGGTTGTTTACGTTAAAAAGTTCTTCTCTGAACTTGGGTGGATCACATGTCTGCTGACTTAATGGTTCTTCGTTGCAAAATGCGTAGAACCACTATCGAAGTAAGAAATACTAGATCACATAATAAACTAACTCAAAAGATCTTATCATCATATCTCGAAGAACATTCGACGAAAAGGATATTAAGATTGGCAAAGCATGATAACTAAACCTATGCAACAAGTGAGAAGCAACATTCACATTATAGCACTGGAAATCAAGCATAGCTTTGAATTCTATGAACTGTTTTAAGGATGGGTTTGAGGCCCATGGTTGTAAAACATTAGGGTTGAACATTTATCATATATGAAATGTATTTTCATATTCCATTTAATCTTGGTTTAATATTAAATGATGAGTACCTTCAATTTGACAATATATTCAAGATAGACTGTCAGGACCAGTCCTGTGACTAAGAAATGTCTATCAAGTGAACTTGAATGTCAAAAGTTGAAATTGGTCCCTGGTCGGAGTTTTCTATAAAGATGGACGCATAGAAAACGTCAGACGACTAAAATGCAAGATGACTAGTAGTTATGTTTCTTGAACTATGTGGACATGGCAATGTCGTAATCATTTGCATAGATACTTACTTTGGGAAGACTAGTATCGGAAAGACCTATGAAACTTTACTGTAAGAGATGAAAATCTGTCATAAGTGAATTTCATTAAAATTATTAGACACTAATCCTCAATACCTGAGTGATTTGAGATTACTTGTTTGAGAACTGCTTACTTTGACGTTGTCAACCGTCGCACCGTAATAGGAGGCTATAAAGGCAACGCTCAGGTAATCACCTATCAAACGAAGTCTAATCTCAAGATCGCAAGATTGGAATTGTCCTCCCATAAATCGGGATGAGATGCTGAAAGTTGTACAAGGCCACTCGGAGAGCTAGAAACTGTAAAATGCATGGCCGTGCTCAGATGAATCATAGGGTATGATTATCTGTTTATTTGATCAGTTGAACTCTGAAACCGAGAAACACCTCTAGACATAATAAGGATGACAATTCTTACCTTATGTTCAAGAGCAAGCATCGAGTGACAAAGGAATTAGGAAATGCACACTTGTCCCTAAGGACAAGTGGGAGACTGAAGGAAATAATGCCCTTGGTCCAAGTATGCATTTAATGATAAGTCTAATAAATGTGGTTCAGTATTAATTATGCAAGTTAATAATTCAGTGAGATCAAGTGAACTGAATGCCTAGCTGGAGGCCGCTTCAGTTCAAGTGGATTAATGATATTAATCCACAACTTACTCTTGACTGAACCCGTAGGGTCACACAAATAGTACATAAATGGATCAAGTATTTAATGGCATTGAATACTCTATCTAATACATATTCGGAATCGACGGATCTTGGTTTCAGTGGGAGCTGAGATCGACAAAGGCAAGTAAATGAATACTCCGAAAACGATGATATTGCCGGAAACGGAAATATGGATCGTATCGGAAATATGAATATTATCCAAGTCGTAGATGTTGCCGGAAACGAAAATATGGTACGTATCGGAAAATATTATCGGAAATGGAAATATTGCCGGAATCGGAAATATTGCCGGAAACGGAAATATTGTCAGAATAGAAAATATTATCGGAATCGGAAAATAATTCCGGAAACGGAAATATTAAATATTTGTTCGAGACGGAAATTAATTCCGGAATCAGAAATGTTAAATATTGTTCGTATCGGAAATGAATTCCGGAATCGGGAAATTAATCGGAAAGCGCGTCGTACGAATTAGCATCGGACGAGCTTGCTAGACGAAGGCCCAACACGAAGCCAGACCCACTTCCAGCAAGGGAAACGCGCGCCACAACCCGCCAGCCCAAGGCTGTGCCAGGCCCACCGCAAGGCAGGCCCAGCGCGCCCAAGGTTGCGGCAGCGTGTGGGTTTCATGGCAGTGGGCTGCGATTGCTCGGGCTGCGCGCGCGCGCATGGCGCCCCTCGTGGGCTGTTGTGCGTGCGTGTGTGTTTGTGTTCAATTACGTAACCTAAAGCGTATATGATTCGTTTGATGATTAAATTTCCTAATCCTAAAAAGATAAATTAATTAATTTAGAGTTCTGCTAGGATTCTAATTTAATTAATTCGTATCCTAGTAGGATTCGATTACTTATTCCCTGGCCTTTAAATATGAGTTCAAGGCTCATAATTTATAACAAGTTTCATGTATTCAAAGGTAAGAATTTGAGCAAAAATTCAGCCAAACACTTGCCCATATTAGCCGAATATTTTAGTACCTTAAGGGCGATTCTAGTTGGTCAAATTTAAGGCGGATCCGGACGTGCTGTGGACTTTCTACAGAGGGACGACACTTGGAGTCTTAAAGACTTGTTCTTGTTTGGTTCGGGCGCAGCAAGGGAGGGCACGCTACAAAGTGTATGCATCTAAATTATGCTAATTGTTACTCCCTCCGTCCCGGATTACTTGATCTGTTTTCCTTATCGGGCCGTCCCTTAATACTTGACCTGTTTCTAAAAATGGAAATATTCTAACAATATTATATTATTTCTCACTCCACCCCTATTAACCCACCTATCCCCTACTCCATACAAAAAATAATTAAAAATTCAACCCCTACTCTCCCCAACCCCACCCCTTTACACATTTTCCACTAACTACATTAAAATAATACCCCATTATCAACTACTACCTATTAAATTAAATAAGTCAATTCAAGTCCCTTAAACTCTGTGCCGGTCAAACCGGGTCGAGTATTCCGGGACGGAGGGAGTATGTGGCAATTAATTTGGAATCCTGGCATTTATGGTTATTTCCGCATGATTTATATTCGTTTATATGTATCATAACCTAATAGTTCAAGTGAAATCTGTTCCCACAATCAATTTGTAGTAAAAGGAATAACGCCCTAGGCCTATTAAGGCAGTAACTTTTCTCACCTCATAGAAATATGACAACTCTCTTGACCAAACATATACATAGTATACTAGTATATAAGTTCAAAACAATTTCCCTTATAAATAATTAGATTTTAGATTGTTGTGAAAGGAGGGGAGATCATTAGAAGACTTTGCTAGCATCTTTAGAGGGCACATCGTTTTGACAAATGTATGACAGTAGAGATGTTCTTGGGATAATTTTTAACCTTATGGATTGAAAATAGAAGCGAGGGAACATACATATAGCCGAAATAGGGGTCCAATGTAAAAGATCAATCATAAAAAAATACCTAACATTAGATATCACCACTACGCAGCTACGACAAGCAAATAGAAGAGTAAAACTTTTATAGTTAGCTAGGGGTAGTTTGTTGGTGTTAAGAAGATATATAGATCTATTAGTGTGTCCATACATTAAGAATACACTTTCAAATATTGTTTTACTAATGAGCTTTATTTTTTCCGGCACAACAATGGAACTGGAAGCTTTTATGCTACAAAGCCCAGTACAAGTATTCAATATGCAAAACAAACCTTAAAAAAGAGAACAATTTCATCATCTATCCGTCATTGCAACTGTCGTCTACTAAAAGATCTTTTCTAATATCGAATGATCATCCTTAAATTGAAATTGAGTTCCTAGTAAACTCTTATGTAACCCCACTAGTCATCTCCTTTCTTCCATACACAAATCCATCCACAACCCTTAAAAAAGTAAATTCCCTGGTTTATGATAACTTTATAACATTCCTATTGCTTCTTCCCTCTGTTAGGATATAAATGTGGAGAGAAGCACAATCAAGGAGACATAAGGTTGGTGCTTGAGCTTACTCGTAGGTGAGGAGGATGTATTGTTGAAGCCTCGTCAAACCCGCGGGTACAGGGTTCCTGTCCGCATCCTGGCATAAACTCCTCGACAAAACCCGCACCCCTATCTGCGGGAGCCTCGGGTGCGGGTTTTTGCAGGCTTCTCTATTTTTTTATTCCCTCTCCTTGGTTCATTTAAATGTTGTGGTCTAATCTTGACTATTGTCTGATTTGTAACTCTTAGACTATGTATACATGCTTATTGCATCGTATGAGCACACAATTCACATATTCAAACACTTAGAACTAGGGTTCTTGAGAGAGTTTGGTTAGGACATTGAATTCTAAGCAATTGAGTTCTTGTAATCTTCATCCATCATCAATACTACTCTCCATGGTGCATAAGGTGGGTTTTTCTCCCGGTTCTCAGATTTTCCACGGTACCCTTGTCCCCTCTCTCATTCCAATTTCTTCATTATTTTTTCTTGAATTTGTTATTGATTGGTAAATGTAATTGAAAATTATATTGTTACACTAAATAAATTCACCCTCTTTGTGTTTATAATCCTTAGCTAGTGAAGCATATACTTCATGAGATAATACTATCAAAATACCAAGATAAACTACCTTACATTTACAGCATATATGAAACATAAATTTCTCAGTACAGGAGTGTTTATATCTTAAATCTTGCTCCCTGAAAAATTTCTACTTTTATTCGTTTTGTCTTTTCAGCGATTTCCGATGGATCACCAAATCATATACAGTACATTGGTTCCCAAAGTGCAACATGCCTACTGGCTTATCGTAATTCTCAATTTGACTTTAGTGCTTTCTAGACATCAAATAAAGTTGTAATTTCTTTGTCCTGAAAAATACCGAATAATTCATAGAATGCTTGATTCCTTAAAAAAAAATAACACCTAACATCAATCAACAATTTATCAGCATTCAAGACCACAAAAGAACACTTACAGTACCTAATTATCAATAACCAAACAACAAAATTAGTAAATCAAAGCTACTATTTTGAAAATAGTAAATCAAATGAACTATAAGAAAAGCATGATTTTGTATATTGAATTAGAGGCAGCTAACAGATTGACAGGAAAGATCATACAGTCGGAAAATTGAGAAAAATGCAGATGAAATGGTGGGTGATCTGTGGGATGAAAAATGCAGCCAACAGATTGACAGGAAAGAGCATACAGTCGGAAAATGCAGACTTACCATCATTACTTACCATTCATGTTTCTGGTTTCTGGTTTCTGGTTTGTGGTAGAGAAGTTGCAGAGTTGAGGTTTATTGATTCTCAATTTCCTACTATAGAGAGACCAAAAGGAGCGAGTTGGTTTAATGGTAAAATTGATTCACCTTAAAAATAAGTTGATAAATTCACATAAAAAATAAAATAAGCTAGAATAAATGAGAGTTGTCAAAATACATTGTGGAGTATAAAATAATTTCTACTCCATCGTGTTCGAAAGTTATTCTTATTTTTTGAATTGGTGTTTCTTTTTTATTTTCCCCATTTGAAATCTATTTCAGGTATATAATTCTCAAAATTACCTTCATCCTAAATTCTAATTTCAACTTTATCCTATGTTTATTTCCCTAACCAACTCTACTTGTATTTTTTTTTATTCATTTTCCACTTGCATTCTTTTTTCATTTTATGTTAGGGTTGGATCTTAATTTTCACAAAATCTTATTTAAAGGCAGCGTACAATAAAAATAGTTTATAGGAGTAAAAGTTTGTTTTAAATACCGCAACATATTACTTAGAATCGGAATATTCATTTACCATTTTGCACTTCTTAGACCTGGTGATTGGGGTCGGTGTGGGTTAAAAACATAACATGTCATAAAATAATCACTTTAAAATGGATCAATATTTGATGATCGAAATGGGTCACTGGTCAATAGTTGATAGTGTGCGGGCCAATAAACGAGCAAAGAAAATGTAGAAAAAAGAGTCAAAGCACAAGTAGAAGTGAATAAAATCTATAGATATACTTTTGTTTTTACAGAATAACTATTTTAATTTCCAAAATTATTGGGTATTGGTATGCTCTATATTGACCATGTCTAGCAAAGCTCTATTTAACTTGACCTTAACCCATTAACAATTTGATTACCCTGTCTATTAACCAGGTTTAGTGGCGCCTAGTACGGATGTGCCTCCACCAAATGGTTGACTTCAGTAGTCGGCACTTGAGTGGGGTGTCATCAGCGATTGTCCGTATTATTTTTAATTCATTAAATTTTATTTTGTATAACCTTCAATGCGATGACTGATGAAGAGATGAGGTAGGGGTATGTCTATCTTTTTTTTTTTTTTTTTTTTTTTTTTTTTTTTTTTTTGAGGGTAACACACGAACATGCTTTTTTGATAGAAAAGGGTAACACTTTGATTTCTCATAACGTATTTGAAATTTTGATTTTATTGCAATCCAGCCTAAATCTTAATTACTATTAAAACAACCATAAATCTTTATTAGCGAACCAATTTCATAGTAATCCACAAATGGGGAATATAATTAATAGGGGTGTAAACGAGCCGAGCCGAGCTTTACCATGTTCATGTTCATTTAACTTATGCGAGCTCGAGCCCGAGCTTTTAACCGAGCTCAAAAATCTGTTCAAGCTCGGTTTGTTTAAAAGATTTTGTGTTCGTGAACTGTTCGTGAACAGCTCATTTATTAATCGAGCCGAGTTTATAAACGAGCTTTTTTCATGAACGAGCTTTCTTAAACAAGCTTTAGAGTATAACCACTTGAAAATCTAACAAATTATAATCATATCTAATAATAAAGATTAAAGTACATTACTTTATTTGATAGGAAAAATTACTTTAAATAATCTAATCTTTCGACGATTTTCCGATAATAATCCAATCTTTGAATTATTATTTAATAATCCAACCTTTGCACCCCATTATTTTTTATTACACCTAACAAGTCACCAACCTGATATAAAAAGTTACCAAGCTACGTGGCAGTGTGCTATTAGTCCAATGTAAAATATATTTTTTTCTTTAAATTTAACCACTTTTATACCATGTATCCTTCTTTCTCTACTTAATTAGCCGGAAAAAATGGTGGCTTTCAACATCCTTGCTCCATCCTCTTCAAGTCATCAAACCAGCGCAACATCATCGTCACCATTGTCGATCTTCAATTAATAAAAATCCCATGTGCTTTGATTTTCTTCTTTTGTGTGCGTGAGATTTTGGACTTGGTCTGTCACTTCGATAATAAAACCAACGGGAAGATGTTCTCGTTCCTCTCTCCGACCAAAATCCGCTGAAGACTACCCGATGGAGCGGGTTTGATCATATATCGATAGTGTCCAAATAGGTTCTTCCTTAATTACCCACCCGTATCGAAACGGGCTGTGAGATTAAGTCTTTGGCCATGGATAATGATCGTAACAAGAACATAATTGTTGAAGAAGGTTCATTCTAAAGGTGGGTGAAGTTGTTAGGGTAGCTGAATTTGATGGTGGTGTGGTTTTGAAGGGGGGGTGGGAGGTGGGGTGAGAGAAAATATCAGAGAAGGGTGGGAGGGGGAGACAAAACGCGGAAGAAGGAAGGAGGAGGTACAACCGTACAACTGAGGAGGAAGAAAAAATGATTAGATTTTTCTTTTTCTTTTTTTAAAGTTGACCTTCTTGACAAGTTCCCGGTTATTTGGGTTCATCAAAAGTTAATGGGGTGCAAAGGTTGGATTATTGGATAATAATACAAAAGTTGGATTATTATCGAAAAATCGTCGAAAGGTTGAATTATTTAAAGTAATTTTTCCTATTTGATAAACAAACTAATAATTTAGAAAGAGTCAAAGAGCATTAATTTAGCAATTAAAATTTTATTTCAAAATATTTTTATTCTATTATAGATTTCAAAAGTCAAAAACATGATTTTTATTTATATTTGAAAAACGTATATATGGTAAATTATGATACATAACATAACTAGACGAAGAACATAAATGAAAGAGTTGTTCATGAACATAAATGAACGAGTTGTTCATGAATTTAAATGAACGAGCATACCTATGTTCATGTTCAAGCTCGTTTATTAAGCAAGTTTCAAAAGTTGTTCAAGCTCGGCTCGTTTAATAAATGAACGAACATGAACGAGCTTTAAACGAGCCCGAACCCGAGTAGTTTATTGACTGGCTCGGCTCATTTGCACCCCTAACTAAACATAGGGAGATGAACAAACAAGGAAGTACGTGCACTCATAACGTAAAGATTTTATTAATTTAAGAGACATAAAACTAAGTGGCTGTGTTGGTTAACATAAGAAAGAGAAGTTCCCATGAAATTCAAATTTTTGGGAAGTATTTTTGACAAATACGGCTTACCCTTCTCATTCATGTTTTATATATATATAATTGAATTGTTGATTATCTAATTGCCAATTGCGTGATTATTTAGCTGCCTTTTTAAATTTTGCTGATTACGTGATTATTAAATTGTCGATTTGCGCTTTAAAATTTTGTTGATTACATGATTATTGAGCTGTGTTTTTTAATTTGTTTTTGATTACTGAATTCTAATTTTGTTATTGATCTATTTTGCTTTTGATTTTTTGATTTAGTTTTGATTTCCTGTGTTGTTTTTGATTTAGTTTTTTGATTTCCTAATTTGTTTTTGATTTATTTTTTTGAGTTTTGGATTTGTTGTTGTTTAATTTTTTTTAATTATCGAATTGTTCTGCTCAGTTCGTATTTTAATTTCTGTGTTCAAATTCTTATTTACAGATTTAGCAATGTCATCAGAACTTCATCCTAGTCCGACCTCATCATTGACGAAATCCAGTGAGTTTTCTTATTAATGTGTCTTATATTTAATGTTCTGAATAATCGTTTTAAATGTTCTGAATAATAGTGATTTATGTTCTGTAAAGTTGTTTCTAGTGTTCTGTATATTTGCTCTCATTTTTCTGAGAAATTGTTCTTCATGTTCTGAATGATTGCATTACATGTTCTGAATAATCGTTCCAATGTTCTGAGTAATAGTATTTTTGTTCTGAATACTTGATTCTAGTTTTTTGTATAGTTGTTCTTATTTTCAATTGTTTTTTATATTCTGAATTATTGCTTTACATGATCTGAAAGTTTAACATAATGTTCTATCGGATTAGATTATGAATCCTCATGCATCCATACTAGTTGTTACAACGAGATTAGAATATGAATCCTCATGCAGCCATACTAGTTGCATAAATATCTTATATGTCTGTAATCGTTCGTAAAAAAAAAGAATCTTCTGATGCATATTTTTGGTTTATAAAGCATTTGCCATATTTTTCGAACATATGGTTAAAGTTTTAAAACATATGATTTGAGTTTTAGAACATTTGCTATGGTTTTCAGAACATATGGGTTAAGGTTTAGAACATTTTCTATGGCCTTTAGAACATTTGCTATGGTTTTTTAGAACATTTTCCATGGCTTTTAGAACATATGACTTTTTGTTACTATTGAAATGGTTTATGAACAATTTGCTGGAGGTGAATTTCAATGGGAACATGATTGATATTAATCAAGATTAACAATGGCTTATCAATTGTCTAAATGCTTTACTTGATACAAATCAGCAACTTTGACCCCAATGCAGAAAAGCAGGAAGAAGAGAAGTCACGTGTCAGCCATCAAATCGTATCTGGTAGCACAGGTAGCAACCCGAAGGTCTGGTTTTGCTAGAAAAAATAATCAAGCAGACCCATAAGGTTGGCCTAGTTATTTTATCTCTCGTAGAATTGCATATCTTTATGCTCCTATTTGACATTATCATAGATTTCCAACAGAAGAATCGTATAATAAGCTTTTTGGGGGATGGAAGGAAGACGAGGTAAGACCTTATTGTTGTGTTTTGTCAACTGGGACCAGTGATGATGACTTCCTGCCTAGTTGATTCTTATTGTTGTTGATGTTGGCCTTCTGCTGCTGTAAGTTTGTTGGTCAAGTGATGCCTATTAGCTCAATTGATAGAGCTTTGTGCGCTTGCACAATGATGTAGGTTTGAATCCTACATAGGCAATTCTTTGTATTCCGTTTATGGTATTAACTCGTATTTGATGATTCTTTACTTTTGAATCACTTCTATTTACTTTTGAATCAGTTCTATTTAATTTAGAACATAAGTATCAGTTTTTGGAACATTAGCTTTTGTTTTTAGAACATGAAGTCACAAACATTTAGAACATAAGCAACACGTATTTTAAAATATTGAATTTCATTATATATATTTCAACTTTTAAAATAAAAGAGGTTAAATACATTACACTGCACATTGAATTTATTTATTATTATTATTATTATTATTATTATTATTATTATTATTATTATTATTATTATTATTATTATTATTATTATTATTATTATCATTGAAATGTGAATTATCATTTCTCTTAAATTCTTGAACATATGAAAAAGTATTTAGAACACGAGACTTAACTTTTTAGAACACGGACAAAAAGGCTTTAAATGTATTTAACTTATATAGAACAACCTATGTAGGATTTGAACCTACATCCATGTGTAATGGCACATTGCTCTACCATTTGAGCTAATAGATTTTAAAAAATATTCAAACAAGTTATTCATTGTTGACAAAAATTTATGTAAAGAAACAAAAATGGAAGCCCAGAACACACATGTAAACCTTTAGAACATAAGCAATGTTAATTCATAACATAAGCAACATTAGTTTAGAACATATGCAATGTTAATTCAGAACATATGTAATGCTAGTTTAGAACATAAGACAAGGTGTATGTCATCCAACTCAATATCTATTTCTTCTTTGCTATACATGACCAAAGTAATTATATTGGTGTCTAAGCTTGTTACAAGTTCAACAGAAAACTTTGACTTATGGGCACCAATATGCAAATCAAGGAAGGCACCAAAGCCTATCTTCCTAATGGAAGCTCTGTGTTGTCTGGGAATTTTAGGAATAAGTGCCATGAACCAATTTGCTGGTATTGTTTGGATCAAAAGTCTTTCCTCCTTCTTCACCGACCTTGAATTGTTATCCACTTCTACGCAGTCTTGTGACCCCGAACGCACCTCAACTATAGACTTGTGCTTCTTGACATCTCTAACAACAATTTTTGTACTCTCTTTCCTCTTTGCAACATGTTTCCTTAGTTTGTTATGTTTCTTATTCACTTCCTCTTGTTCTTTGTTCACATTAACATCGGTTTCTTCAATGAGGTTAGCTTCAGTTTCTCTATTGTTGTGAGTTTCGATTACCCTGCATCACATGAAACAAATTTAGTTCTGTTATAAACAATGTATATATGTTCTAACAATTGAATTATATGTTCTAACAAGTGAAGCTATATGTTCTGTACATTATTCCTATATGTTCTAACAGTTAAGCTACATGTTCTAAGCAGTTAATCTGTATGTTCTAAGATATGATGTTTAGAGATATTAGAGAGATATAGTTTTATATTTGAGAGATTTTATTTTAGATTAAACTTGGCAAAACAACTTAAGGCATGGAACTACAAACCAAAACAACAATATAGGAACAACTTAACAACAACACATGAAACATTGAAAATGACAATCTCCTTCTAATTAAGGGCAAAAACCTCTACAGATTGAACACATTGAGGCAGGTGGGCAACTAACGGACTATGTTTGACACTTCCCATTCTGAATTTTTATGCGTAGATCAGTAGATGTCAATTACTTATAATTTGTTGGAATTGTCTGTCTACTGCAGAGATGGGAAGAGGAATCTGAAAGACAGCGAATTTTGAACAAAAAGCACATCAAGGGTAATGTGGCTCGCTCAAATAGAGAATTCTGAATTCAGAAAAAGATATCAAGGAAGGAGCTCAAAGGCACCAGTTATATGGATTATGACTTGTTTCTGAATTCTTAATGTTGAAATATAATATAAGCACATAGATGAGAGTTGGCCGGCTCAATTTCACTTAGAAAGTTGGTTTCATATCATGGTTAGCAAGCTTGGGAAGGTTGAAAACCAAGGAGAAACTACTCAAAGTTGGAGACACTTCAAGCATCTATTATGAGACTGCACTGATGAATCATCAATCATTAACCAGAAAATTAGGCAACTTGCCCTCTGGGTTCTACATTTTCCACCAAAATAATCAAACTGCCATCGCACATATTATCCCGACAAAGGTTCACAAATTCTAGGATACAGTTATCTTTATCTCTGGAGCAACTGTCAAATTCAAAACACAGTGATCAAATTCACACCTAAACACACTTTGATACACCAGGAAAAACGACTCGAGCTCTAATACAAATTTAGTCAATAGGAATCAGTAATAATAAAAGTCTGATAAGAATCTCGGGAAGTGAACAATAAGTAAGTGAAGATGAACATATCACATATTCACATTGATTCTTAAACCTGTCAAAACAACGTAAGGCATGGAACTACAAACCAAACCAACAACACTTGAACAATGTAATAGCAACATAGGAACAGACCATTAGGGAAACTCAAACACCTAAACTAATAGATGGAAACAGATAATATCAACTAGTAAAACCGTCAAACGTCAGATAAGACAACATATAATTAATTTCACTAGCTAGCTTTCAAATTCAGAACATGTGCACTTGTAATTAGAACATATGCAATTATGATGTTCTACAAAGTGATCTATGATGTTCTACACAGTGATTTATGATGTTCTACACAGTAATTTACGATGTTCTACAAAGTGATCTGTGATGTTCTACACAGTGATTTATGATGTTCTACATTCTTAAGCTTCATGTTCTAAAGTATTGAGAGTATAAAATATTACTCTAAATTATTCATGATGTCGTTCAGAACATTCAAAAAATATCAAAACAATATCTTAAAATGACGAAAATATCTTAAAATTCTCAATTCTCAAAACAATTCAAAAAATCACAAATTAAATTCTAATTAAAAATACTAAAAATTCATAAAATTCAGAACATTTATAATTGCATCAAACATCAAATATAAGGAATATAAAAATTTCAAAATCGCTAGAAACATCCAAATATTTGCAAACCAAATAATTACAAAAATAAATTATGAGAAATTCGGAAAATAATTACAAAATTTCGAAATTAATAAATAAATTTCGCTACAATTAAACCACCGAATGCTTACTCTTCATTATCGTCTGGATTTTTTGCTAGTTTGTCGTGTTTGTTTTTGCTGAAAATCAATATTTAACAAAAATTATCTTCAATTAATGTATAAAAACAACGAATTTGAAATTAGGTTACAAATTCACTTACCTTCGTCGTTCGTATTGTTTTTCTACTCCAATCATCTTCAATTGAAAATGTTAGGTTAAAATTAGGAAAAATTGTAGAAGGCGAGAAGAAATGTAGAACAATTGAACTCGAATTTACCTTAAATCAATAATTGGAGTTGCGACGACGGAGCGATTTGCCGTTTTGGAGGCTGCGATGGCGGTTTTCTTCAAAGGAGAGAGGAAATTGAGGGGATAACAGGGAGTTCAAAATCGCGTGAGAGGGAAAGAGTGAAGAGGAGGGTCTGGAGAGAGAAAGTTACGTGGGTTTAATGAAAAAGTGATTGGTTTTAATTGGAAGTTTGATGGGTTTTCTTATTTGATCCTAGCCATTAGATTGAATCTAATCCTACGGATTAGATTCATTCTCATATATAGTAGTATACTCACATAGGGACCTATTTTCACATGATCCCTCCCCTATATATATATATATATATATATATATATATATATATATATATATATATATATATATATATATATATATATATATATATATATATATATATATATATATATATATATATATTACATCCCAATTAACCTAGGAAGGTTAATCCAGTAACCTAACATAAATAGCACTTTACAATATTAACACTAATATACTCCGTATCTTTTATATTGTAACATCCCCCTCAAGGTGGATCATGAAGATCTCGAATGCCCATCTTGTCAACAAAAAACTCGAATTGCGCCTTACCCAAAGCTTAGGTAAATATATCTGCCAACTGTACCTTCGTCGATACATATGAAGGACAAATAATTCCTTCCTTAATCGCATCACGAATAAAATGACAGTCTGCCTCAATGTGTTTCGTCCTCTCATGGAACACCGGATTCTGTGCCATATGCAATGCAGACTGACTATCACAAAACATGCGCATACCTGGTTTGTGCGCCACTCCCAAATCACTCAGTAGTTGCTTCAACCACTTTAATTCACATGTCAAAGCTTCCATCGAACGATATTCTGCTTCTACCGAAGAACGGGAAACAGTATGTTGTTTCTTGGTCTTCCAGGATACCGGAGACAAACCAAGTAAAACAAACCAACCAGTCAACGAACAACGTGTCAATGGGCAACTCGCCCAATCAGAGTAGCACCAACCATCTAATTGCAATGTGTTGTCAGACCGGAGAAGGATCCCTTGACCCGGACACTTCTTCAAGTACCGAACAACACGTAGGGCTGCATCCCAATGTTCCTCTTTCGGTGCCTGCATAAACTATGACAAAATATGAAAGGAATACGCCAAATCTGGCCTCGTTACTGCTAAATAAATCAGACGTCCAACCAGACGCCTATACTTCTCGCCGTCAGCCAACTCCTTTCCCTCTGCCAACGCAAGTTTATGATTCTGCTCCATCAGAAAGTCCACCGGCTTCGCTCCCAACAATCCAGTTTCTGTAATAATATCTAAGGCATACTTTCTCTGACAAACATAAAAACCAAGACTGCTGCGAGCCACCTCTAGGCCAAGAAAATACTTTAAGGCTCCAAGATCTTTCATTTTAAAGCATTCACTCAAATATGCTTTAAAACTCTCAAGTGCAAATGTATTATTTCCTGCAATAATCATATCATCAACATAAATGAGCACACTTACTTGTAACGAACCCTTGGAAAGAGTGAACAAAGAGTAATCAGAATACGATTGCTGGAACCCATACGAAATTAGGGCCTTAGACAACTTCTCAAACCAACATCGGGGAGCCTGTTTCAATCCGTACAACGACTTTCTCATTCTGCATACCTTGTCAGAATTATTTTTCTGAAAACCCGGTGGAATCTTCATATAAATCTCATCCTCTAAGTCACCGTGTAGAAATGCATTATGAACATCCATCTGGTGAACCTCCCAATTCTTAACCGCTGCAACGGCCAAGAAAGTACGAACTGTCGCCATTTTTGCCACAAGCGCAAAAGTTTCATTGTAATCTAAACCCTCCTCTTGATGATTACCCAGAAAAACTAACCTTGCCTTAAAACGCAACAAATTCCCATCTTCATCACGTTTTTCTGTGTACACCCTTTTGCTCCCAAGTGCTTTCTTTCCCGCGGGAAAGTTCTCTAATGTCCAAGTACCCTGTTCTTCAAGAGCATCAATTTCAGAAGTCATAGCTTTTCTCCATCCCTCATGTTGCATGGCCTGTTTAAATGTTTTAGGTGTCTTTTCTTCCTGCAATGCTGCAATAAAATTTCTGTGTTTGGGCGAAAAACGTTCATAATTAACAAAATATGTGATAGGATACGGAGTACCTGAGGAAGATGATGTCGTAGATGAATTATCAGAAGTGCTATATTTTTTCCGTATTGTATGAAGTAGATGATCTCAGAGCTTCGTTGACTGAAACTTTATGCGCTTCCCTCTTCCTAATTCCTGACCCGTATCCCCACATATTTCCTCACTACTTGTATCTACTTGCTGCATTCCTATATCACAGGTGACTGATAAGGATGGTTGGCAAGTTGGGCGAACATGCCGGGCTCCGGCTCCGCCCTCACCCCGTCGTTCACAACGCTGCTCACACGCAGCAGTAGCATTCCCTACAGTCGCCTTCTCTCCAGGCTCCTCGCCCAAAACAGCACGTTGTTGCTGCTGCACCAGGCACATTGCCCAGCGCCTCAGTACACACCTCGTGCAGCGCCTCCTGTGCACTGCCCAGTGCCTCACTTCACGCCTCGTGCAGCGCCTCCTGCGCACTGCCTTGCGCCTCACTGCGTGCATCTCCCAGCAACTGCAGCGCCTCTCTTCCACTCTGCACACAGCCTTGGTCCTCACTCACACTCCCATGATTGCCCATCACTCCCACACAAATAGACCCCATGCCATTCTCATCACATGTATCCAAACTCCAATGATCCATATCATCTAAAACATCACATATATCCTCGCCCTCCCCACTGTAATTAGGTACCATCAACGATGCATTGGATGTATCCGCATACGGAAACACCCGTTCATAAAATTTGACATCACGAGAAACAAAAAATTCACGTGTTTCCAGATCATACAAGTGCCACCCTTTTTGCCCAAAAGGATAACCTAAAAACACACATTTCCTACTTCTTAACTCAAACTTGTCACCCTTACTTCGTTGATTATACGCATAACACAAACAACCAAAAATTCGAATAGGAACATATGAAGGCGATTTTCCAAACAACATTTCATACGGAGTCTTATTTCCAAGTAGCGGGGTAGAGGTACGATTGATTAAATAACATGTCGTCATTACACATTAACCCCAAAACTTTTTAGGCAAATTTCCTTGAAAACGTAATGCCCTCGCAACATTGAGAATATGTTGATTTTTACGCTCAACCCTCCCATTTTGTTGATGGGTACCAACACATGAAGACTCAAACAACATACCATGTTTAAAGAAATATCCTTGCAAACAATTAAACTCCGTACCATTGTCACTACGAACAACCTTTATAACTGTTAGGTTATGATACATATGACAAAACATAAATCATGCGGAAAACCTTAATGCCAGGAAACATATTATTTACACATAATCATTTAGCATAATTCAGATGCATACACTTTGTAGCGTGCCCTCCCTAGCTGCGCCCGAACCGAACAAGAACAAGTCTTTAGGACTCCAAGTGTCGTCCCTCCGTAGATAGTCCACAGCACGTCCGGATCCGCCTTAAGCTTGACCAACTAGAATCGCCCTTAAGGTTCTAAGAATTTTCGGCTAATAGGCTACAAGTGTTTGACTGATTTTGTTCCAAAATCTTACCTTTGAATACTTCAATCCTCGATGTAAATATGTGACCCTAGGCACCTATTTATAGAGTTTATGGAAAGAAATTATAATCCTATTAGAATACAAATCTATTAAATTATAATCCTACTAGGACTCTAATTAAAAAAACTTTATCTATTAGGATTAGATTTAATCATATTACGAATCCCGTAGCCTTAGGATTCCGAGTAACACACACGAGTGGCGATGCACCGCACGCAGGCCTTACGGCCCACGCACAGCACACGGCCCAGCTCGCCGCTGCCTTTGATGCGCGCGCCCCCAAGGCCTTGGCTGGGACTGGCCTTCGCGCTGGGCCTGGTCTTGGCTTTGGCTTGTGTTTGCGCTTTGGCTTGCTGGGCGATGGCCCGACTTCGTGTTGGGCCTTCGTCTGGCAGGCCTCGTCCGATTCGAATTCGTACGATACGCTTCCGATTAAATTCTCGATTCCAGAATTCATTTCCGATCCGAACAATATTTAATATTTCCGATTCCGGAATTAATTTCCGTTTCGAACAAATATTTAATATTTCCGTTTCCGGAATTATTTTCCGATTCCTATCATATTTCCGATTCCGACAATATTTCCGTTTCCGGCAATATTTTAGATTCCGGCAATATTTCCATTTCCAATGATATTTTCCGATACGTACCACGTTTCCGTTTCCGGCAACATCTACGACTTGGATAATATTTATATTTCCGATACGATCCATATTTCCGTTTCCGGCAATATCATCGTTTTCGGAGTATTCACTTGCTTGCCTTTGACGATCTCAGCTCCCACTGAAACCAAGATCCGTCGATTCCGAATATCCATAGATGGAGTATTTAATGCCATTAAATACTTGTCCGTTTACGTACTATTTGTGTGACCCTACGGGTTCAGTCAAGAGTAAGCTGTGGATTAATATCATTAATTCCACTTGAACTGAAGCGGCCTCTAGCTAGGCATTCAGCTCACTTGATCTCACAGAATTATTAACTTTTTAATTAATACTGAACCGCATTTATTAGACTTAACATTATATGCATACTTGGACCAAGGGCATTATTTCCTTCAGTCTCCCACTTGTCCTTAGGGACAAGTGTGTATTTCCTAATTCCTTTGTCGCTCGATGCTTGCTTTGTCGCTCGATGCTTGCTCTTGAACATAAGGTAAGAGTTGTCATCCTTATTATGTCCAGAGGTGTTTCTCGGTTTCAGAGTTCAACTGATCAAATAAACAGATAATCATAGCCTATGATTCATCCGAGCACGGCCATGCATTTTACAGTTTCTAGCTCTCCGAGTGGCCTTGTACAACTTTTAAGCATCTCATCCCGATTTATGGGAGGACAATCCCAATCTTGCGATCTTGAGATTAGACTTCGTTTGATAGGTGATTACCTGAGCGTTGCCTTTATAGCCTCCTTTTACGGTGCGACGGTTGGTCAACGTCAAAGTAAGCAGTTCTCAAACAAGTAATCTGAAATCACTCAGGTATTGAGGATTTAGTGTCTAATAATTTTAATAAAATTTACTTATGACAGATTTCCATCTCTTACAGTAAAGTTTCATAGGTTTGTCCGTCTTCCCAAAGTAAGTATCTATGCAAATGATTATGACATTTCCATGTCCACATAGTTCAAGAAACAGAACTACTAGTCATCTTGCATTCTAGTCGTCTAACGTTTTATATGCGTCCATCTTTATAGAAAACTCCGACCAGGGACCATTTTCAACTTTTGACATTCAAGTTCACTTGATAGACATTTCTTAGTCACATGACTGGTCCTGACAGTCTACCTTGAATATTTCGTCAAATTGAAGGGACTCATCATTTAATAAACCACAAATTAAATGGAAAATGAATTTTATTCATTTGTTGTGAATGATTAACCAATAATGTTTTACAAAGAATTAAACTCTAAAACTTTAAAACATTAAATAAGGACATCAAAGCCATTCTCCAATATGCTTGATTCCCATTGTTGTAGTGTGCGAGTTGTGCTTCGCCTGCGGCAGAGGTTTAGTCAATGGATCTGAGATGTTGTCATCAGTTACAATCTTGCTTATCTCGACTTCTTTTCTTTCAAAGAACTCTCGTAGAAGGTGAAATCTACGAAGTACATGCTTGACTCTTTTGTGGTGTCTAGGCTCCTTTGCCTGTGCAATAGCTCCGTTATTATCACAATATAGGGCTATTGGTCCTTTAATGGAGGGGACTACACCAAGTTCACCTATGAACTTCCTTAGCTATATAGCTTCCTTTGCTGCTTCATGTGCAGCAATGTACTCTGCTTCAGTTGTAGAATCCCAATGGTGCTTTGCTTAGCACTTTTCCAGCTTACTGCACCTCCGTTGAGGCAGAAGACAAACCCAGACTGTGATCTGAAATCATCTTTGTCGGTTTGGAAACTTGCGTCCGTATAGCCTTTAACAATTAATTCATCATCTCCACCATAGACCAGGAAGTCATCTTTGTTCCTTTTCAGGTACTTCAGAATATTCTTGGCAGCAGTCCAATGTGCCTCTCCTGGGTCTGACTGGTATCTGCTCGTAGCACTGAGTGCGTACGCAACATCCGGGCGTGTACATATCATATCATACATTATTGAACCAATCAATGATGCATATGGAATCCCACTTATTCATCTACGCTCATTAAGTGTTTTTGGGCACTGAGTCTTGCTTAAAGTCATTCCATGAGACATGGGTAGGTAGCCTCGCTTGGAGTCTGCCATCTTGAACCTTTCAAGCACCTTATTGATGTAAGTGCTTTGACTAAGTCCAATCATCTTTTTAGATCTATCTCTGTAAATCTTGATGCCCATTATGTACTGTGCTTCTCCTAGATCCTTCATCGAAAAACATTTCCCAAGCCAAATCTTGACAGAGTTCAACATAGGAATGTCATTTCCGATAAGTAATATGTCGTCGACATATAATACTAGGAAAGAAATTTTGCTCCCACTAACCTTCTTGTATACACAAGATTCGTCTGCGTTCTTGATGAAACCAAAGTCACTGACTGCTTCATAAAAACGTATATTCCAGCTCCTGGATGCCTGCTTCAATCCGTAGATTGATTTCTTTAGCTTGCATACCTTTTTAGCATTCTTTGGATCCTCAAAACCTTCAGGCTGTGTCATAAACACAGTTTCTGTTAAAATGCCGTTTAAGAAAGCGGGTTTGACATCCATCTGCCATATTTCGTAATCGTAATATGCAGTGATTGCTAACATTATCCGAATAGACTTTAGCATTGCGACTGGTGAAAAGGTTTCATCGTAATCCACACCATGGACTTGCCTGTAACCTTTTGCAACCAATCTAGCTTTGAAAACTTCAAGTTTTCCATCCTTGTCCTTTTTCAGTTTTAAAACCCATTTTCTTCCAATGGCTTGGTAGCCATCTGGAAAATCGACCAAATCCCATACTTGGTTTTCTGACATGGAGTCTAATTCAGATTGCATGGCTTCTTGCCATTGCTTGGAGCTAGGGCTCGTCATAGCTTGTTTGTAAGTCGCAGGTTCATCACTTTCAAGTAATAGAACATCATAGCTCTCGTTCGTCAAAATACCTAAGTACCTTTCCGGTTGAGATCTATATCTCTGCGATCTACGCGGGGTTACTGTAGGCACGGAAAAATTATTAATGTGCCACGTTGGATGTTATTCGGGTCAAAAGTCAAAATATTGACTCGGTAATTATTTGACGGTCAATGAAATTATTAATTTGGTTATACAAATTAATTTCTGCACATTTTGGTTATTTTAAACCCATTCATTTACAGTCAAAATCCAATAAAATGGATCAAGATTATTTAATGGGTCATGACTACCAAGTCCAGTTAAAAAAAGCCCAGTGTGCATCAAAACCCTAATATCCCATTCACCCTATAAATAGAGTACCTTACCTCATTTTAAAGGGGAGAGGAGAAACAAACGACAAAACCTAAAACTCTCAAATCTCTCCCTGCCAGTCAAGTCACAACTCTCTCCCTAGAAGAAGAACATCAAGCATTCAAATCGACGTGCCGTTCCATTCTAGAAGATCAACCTTGAAGAAGATCAAGCCCGGAGACCCTTATTCAAGAAGATCAAACCAGTTCGTGAGCAACACCAAATCAACATCAAATAATCCCGGTGGAAGAAGAACAACAAGCATACAAAATTGACGTGCCGTTCTATTTCTACATCAACATTCTTGAACGAGATCAAGCCCAAAGTCCCTTATTCAAGTACAAATCAAATTAGTTCGTGAGCCAAGTCAAATTCAAAGTGGAGATCGAATCAGAGGAGCAAATATTTAGAGATTGTACCCAAAATTACACAAATCAATACAAATATTTTTTGTTCACATTGGATTCACGTATTTTTACAGACTCTGAAATTTGTGTTTACAAATTTGGCACGCTCGGTGGGAAGATTTCTACCTCTCATCTCTTTCTCCACAATCAAAGTACTGACGCACTTTCGAGTCGTAAAAGCATGACGATGAAGAAACAAGATCCAATCATGGCGGCCAAGAAAAGATCCATTCATTTTGATGCAACTTTGTCGTCGCTAACAAACCCTGACGTTGGCTACAAAAGCAACAAGTTCTTCCCTCCAACACCAGTCCAAGATCCGTCAAAGGAGCTAATCAATGGAGAGGTTCAATATCCTTCAAAGGAGTCCATCAACAGGGTGGTCCACGAGCCAACCAATGTAGCAATAGACGTCATCGTTGTAAATGTCATGGCGATTGAAGCAAACACCATTGAGGAAGAATTAGCGAACATGAAGAAACTCCTTGAAAAACTTGTCCATGACGGCGTAGAACACAAAGCTCAAATCAAACGTCAAGACGAAAAAATTTCCAATTTGACCAAGAAGCTCGAAAAAAGGCCAATTGGTGAATCATACGAAAATGGTGGAACCGAAAGTGAAAGCAAAAGCGACGAATCTAAATCGACTGTAAAGTCCAAGCCAAGAAGGAATAGAAAGCACCGTGGTGATTCGTTCAACTTCCAAAAAGTTCAAGACATGATAGCCAAAACTATCAAACGCCAATTTGATGAAGATCCTGACGAAAGTGGCCATTACATCAAACCTTACACATAAAGGATTGATGCCTTGGTGATGCCCAACGCTTATCAACCTCCCAAATTCATGTTTTTTGATGGAAAAGGAAATCCCAAACAACATGTTGCACATTTCATTGAAACGTGTAACAATGCTGGCACCGAAGGGGACTTGCTGGTGAAGCAGTTTGTTCGATCGCTAAAAGAAGTTGCCTTCGATTGGTACACAGACGAATTAGCTCCTGGATCAATCGATAGTTGGGATCAAATGGAGAAAATGTTCCTGAATCGCTTCTTCAACACTCGTCGTATTGTCAGCATGCTGGAGTTGACACAAACAAACCAGTTGGAAGGTGAACCGGTCGTAGAGTACATCGATCGCTGGCGGACATTGAGTCTTCAATGCAAGGATCATTTGCACGAAACTTCTGCAATTGACATGTGCATCCAAGGCATGGATTGGGACTTGGTCTACATCTTGCAAGGAATCAGGCCTAGAACAATCCAGGATTTGGCAACTCGAGCTCATGAAATGGAGAATTCGTTAGCCAATCATGAAGAAAAATCTGATTAGTCGAGCATTTGTTGAGACTTCGACGATTCGGGTCTACAAGTCTGCAAGAAGTTTCAACAATGATCCTGGGGCAAAGGTGAAAAAGATCGTCCTCAAAGCTCCTAAGCACGAGCCTAAACTACATAACAAAAAAAAAAAATTGCAACAAAATTTGAACTACGTTTGGCTTGATCCAAAAAAGTGAAAATATAATCACTTTATGGTACGTAGGCATCTTGGTTAATTATTTACTCAAAGGCAGCCACCATTAAAAAAATATTAAAGGAGTAAAAATAAATTTTTTTTCAAAAAAAAAATACAAAATGTTTTTACAATGAAGTACGACGGCGGGGGCATGGGTAAAAGTAAATTCAAATGGTTTTACTTTATCTTCAAAAAATTAATAACCCCAAAGTTTTTCGCCATTTAGTCAAAGTTTGGAGAAAGCTTCCAAGCACCAAGCACCTCGAACCAACGATCTGGAGAAAGCTGTCAAGCACCAGGGGTTCAACTACATTGAGATCTGGAGAAAGCTTCAAAGCACCAGAATTTTTTAAAGACCTGAACGAAGTCGTCAAATTTCCTGGAGAAAGCCACCAAGCACCAGGAATCCAAAATTTCACCATCGCAAATCAAAGTGCAAATTGATCATTTTTTTCTTGAAGACCTGAAAGAGTCGTCAAATGTCTTGGACTAAAGCATCAAACACCTCAAACCAAAGATCTGGAGAAAGCTTCCAAGCACCGAGGGTTCGCGAAAACTACATTGCGATTTGGAGAAAGCTTCCAAGCACCAGAAATTTGCAAAAGAGCTAAATTGAAGGACGGAGAAAGCTTCCAAGCACCAAAACTTTGCCAAAATTTCTTGTTGAAGACCCGGAGAAAGCTGCATGCACTAGGGATTCACCAAATTGTTCAAACGAAGATTAGAGAAAGGTCTCAAGATCCATGCGTTATCAAAATTTCATGAAGATCCAGAGGAAGCTACAAGCACCAAATCAAATGTCAAGGTACAATTCCTCATCTTCCCCATGGCTAGATGCCCGACTTTCCAAGGATGCAATAAATGTGGTGTTGAGGTCATAAATTCACGATAACATCATCAAAGTGTCGTCGTACGTGTTATCTAACTTCATATAAATGACGTTGATCTCTAATGTCGTCATGTCATTCATGGCTTCAAGTGCTTCAGGCGTCACAAATATGGCTCGAAGACAGTGTCGGTTCACCCAGTTATGTAACTCCAGGGGAGTGAATTTCTTTAGCATTAATCTTGGTTTTCACGGTCACACCAAAATGATACACCTGCAAAAGAAAAAAAGAAAAACGGCCAAACATATAGTTCTCCTTGAGTGCTTCATCATTGTTATGAGACGTCAACTCGTCAGGCCTCAAAACTTCCTTCGTGGCTTGGCGTTGTCTTCTCCATGTATCGGGACAAGAGCCTGGTTTCCTCTCTATGATTTCGAGATGGGACAAAAATGGAAGACGAGAGTGAAACGAAAGCAACTTGTGTGTATAGCAGTCTCGGTCTTCAAGATGGCTTTATACCCGCAGCTTCGTGAACCAAAGAAAGACATCTTCCCCGTGAAGCACATCAAGGCCTGATTGGTGGGTCTCCTTCAAATCCTCTTCCGCGTACATGGCCTTCCTTGGCGTCAAGATGACAAAAGTAAACAACAGAATTGTCTGGATTTCCTTGAAGCAGTTTCTTGGTCAAAACTCCCATCAGAAGGTCAAATGTGATTCGATAGGATTGAAATTTGTTCGGCCCATTAAGGACTCATATATCAGATCTGTCGCCGAGGGTACTGGGAAGTGCTTGAAACGAACCATGGTGATCGACTTTGTTCCTACAAAAGAGTTTAATGTCAGTGATTAAACCATACAAAATCAGGGTGGCATCTTGATTAAAATACGATCGAGCTATTGTATTAAATGATACTTTCTGTTCGTATTGTGGTGAAATTACAATATGAGGTTGATATTTATTGTCAAAGAACATGCATTTTCAACCTTACTAAAATAAAAGCAGTGAGGAACGTAGTATTGGATTGCTAAGTTGGTCATCATGTATCAAATACCATCATCAATATGCCATTATTTTTCTTAAGAAAAGAAAGAAAAAAAATAATAAAAAAGAAGGAGGCAGCAAGCTTGTTCACGTGAGCGTAAGAAGGGAAAAGACAAAAAAAAAAAAAAAAAATTTATGCTCATTATATCATCATTCATCATTCATCATCTTTGATTTATCAAGAAAATAGAAAAGAGGAGACCATAGATTCACGTAAGAAGAAGAGTGAATAAGACAAAAAAAAAAAGGCCTTCATGATCATCAATCATCATCATCCTTTGTCATTATCACAACTACTAGTACTCCGTATATTACAAAGACGGATAAACAGGCCTAGCAGCACAAAACTGAGTAAAAGAAAGCAAAGGTGCGACAAAGATTCAAACAGATTAAATACATAGTACCATGGAAATCAAATACGGAATAGTTCAGAGGTCCAAAATTGCTGAAGAAGGCGTAGCAAGACGCACCTCAAGGACAGAAAACAGCGACGCAAGGAAGACTTCTATAGGACTTGTCGACGGCGGCATTGGTTCGGTGCTGATCTCCACTGGGTTGTTCTTCCTTCGTGTTTTCAATCATGCAACAATTCGAGGATGGCTCCTTCACGAACTCACGGACGGCTCTTTCTACGAACAAGAACAGGGACGGTGCACCTCGGTATAACGGGCAGCTTCGAGCTTGCAAACAGTACACCAAGGACAAAGAACGGACGATGAACGGACGGCTCCAACTCGAACTTACGGACAGCTCCTATCGGACAAACAGTAAATGATTATTATTTACCCATAATCATTTAGCATAATTCACATGAACAGCTCGAGACTCGATCACGAGCAAACACGCAAAATTGTGTATGTGATACAGTCTCGAGGGGGCAATTTGTAGGCACGGAAAAATTGTTAATGTGCCACGTTGGATGTTATTCGGGTCAAAAGTCAAAATATTGACTCGGTAACGGTCAATGATATTATTAATTTGGTTATACAAATTAATTTCTGCACATTTTGGTTATTTTAAACCCATTCATTTACAGTCCAAATCCAATAAAATGGATCAAGATTATTTAACGGGTCATGACTACCAATTCCAGTTAAAAAGAGCCCAGTGTGCATCAAAACCCTAAAATCCCATTCACTCTATAAATAGAGTACCTTACATCATTTTAAAGGGGAGAGGAGAAACAGACGGCAAAACCTAAAACTCTCAAATCTCTCCCTGCCAGTCAAGTCACAACTCTCTCCCTAGAAGAAGAACGTCAAGCATTCAAATCGACGTGCCGTTCCATTCTAGAAGATCAACCTTGAAAAAGATCAAGCCCGGAGACCCTTATTCAAGAAGATCAAACCAGTTCGTGAGCAACACCAAATCAACATCAAATAATCCCGGTGGAAGAAGAACAACAAGCATACAAAATTGACGTGCCGTTCTATTTCTACATCAACATTCTTGAACGAGATCAAGCCCAAAGTCCCTTATTCAAGTACAAATCAAATCAGTTCGTGAGCCAAGTCAAATTCAAAGTGGAGATCGAATCAGAGGAGCAAATATTTAGAGATTGTACCCAAAATTACACAAATCAATACAAATATTTTTTGTTCACATATTTTGATTCTCGTATTTTTACAGACTCTGAAATTTGTGTTTACAGTTACATTTCTAGATTGACCATGATTCTCACCAGATACTTCTAAAGATCTCTGAGTTTCATCCTGAATGTCATCTTGAGCATTCTCTAGAGTTTGTTGTTCGACTCGAATTTCTTCGAGGTCTACTTTTCTCCCACTTGTCATTTTGGAAATGTGATTCTTTTCCAAAAAGATATCATCTCGAGCAACAAACACCTTGTTCTCAGATGTATTGTAGAAGTAATACCCCTTTGTTTCCTTTGGATAGCCCACAAGGATACATTTGTCAGATTTTGGATGAAGTTTGTCTGAAATTAATCGTTTGACGTATACTTCACATCCCCAAATCTTAAGAAAAGACACATTTGGAGGCTTTCCAAACCATAACTCATATGGAGTCTTTTCAACAGCTTTAGACGGAGCACTATTTATGGTGAGTGCAGCTGTATTTAGTGCATGTCCCCAAAATTCTATTGGAAGTTCGGTCTGACCCATCATTGATCTAACCATGTCTATCAAGGTTCTGTTCCTCCGTTCCGAAACACCGTTCCATTGTGGTGTTCCAGGAGGAGTCAATTTCGATAGAATTCCACATTCTTTCAGATGGTCATCAAATTCATAGCTCAGATATTCACCACCTCTATCAGACCGCAGTGCTTTAATCTTCTTGCCTAATTGATTCTCTGCTTCACTCTGAAATTCCTTGAACTTTTCAAAGGATTCAGATGCTTCATTAGGTAGACATAACCATATCTACTGAAGTCATTAGTGAAAGTGATAAAGTAGCAGAAACCACCTCTAGCATTTGTACTCATTGGTCCACATACATCTGTATGGATTAAACCCAATAGTTCAGTTGCTCTTTCTCTAACTTTAGAGAAAGGTTGCTTTGTCATTTTTCCAAGTAAACATGATTCACACTTACCATAATCCTCTAAGTCAAATGGTTCTAGAATTCCTTCCTTTTGAAGTCTTTCTATGCGTTTCAAGTTAATATGGCCTAATCGACAATGCCACAGATAGGTGAGATCTGAATCATTCTTTTTGGCCTTTTTGGTATTTATGTTATAAATTTGTTTGTCGTGATCTAATAAATAAAGTCCATTGACTAATCTAGCAGATCCATAAAACATCTCTTTAAAATAAAACGAACAACTATTGTCTTTTATTAAAAAGGAAAATCCCTTAGCATCTAAGCAAGAAACAGAAATGATGTTTTTAGTAAGACTTGGAACATGGAAATACTCTTCCAGTTCCAAAACTAGCCCAGAGGGCAACGACAAATAATAAGTTCCTACAGCTAATGCAGCAATCCGTGCTCCATTTCCCACTCGTAGGTCGACTTCACCCTTGCTTAACCTTCTACTTCTTCTTAGTCCCTGTGGATTGGAACATTAGTGTGAGCCACAACCTGTATCTAATACCCAAGAAGTTGAATTAGCAAGTATACAGTCTATAACGAAAATACTTGAAGATGGAACGACTGTTCCGTTCTTCTGATCTTCCTTTAGCTTTGGACATTCTTTTTTGTAATGGCCTATTCCATCACAATAAAGACAGCTTGATGTGGACTTGTCCTGCTTTGATTTAGCATTGCCCTTGGACTTTCCACCTTTCTTGAACAGTCTCCCTTTAGCCTTGAGTAAATCTTTGGCTTCACTGTCCAGTATTATCTCAGCCTTTCTGACAAGGTGAACAAATTCTGCAACTGTTTCTTCTCTTGGTTCACTTAGGTATAGTTGCTTGAAGCGACCAAACCCACTGTGCAGTGAATTGAGCAAGATAGAGACTGCCATCCTTTCGCTTATTGGTGTTCCTAGCAGACTTAGGCGATCAAAATATGAAAGCATAAGATCCACATGGTGTTAGGTTATGATACATATGACAATTCATAAATCATGCGGAAAAACCATAAAGCCAGGAAAGCATATTATTTACACATAATCATTTAGCATAGTTTAGATGCATACACTTTGTTGCGTGCCTTCCCTAGCTGCGCCCGAACCGAACAAGAACAAGTCTTTAGGACTCCAAGTGTCGTCCCTCCGTAGATAGTCCACAGCACGTCCGGATCCGCCTTAAGCTTGACCAACTAGGATCGCCCTTAAGGTACTTAGAATTTTCGGCACATATAGGCAATTGTATGACTGAATTTTTGCTCTCAAAAATCACTTTGAATACTTGAATTCTCGATATAAATTGTGAGCATTGATCACCTATTTATAGGGCATGGGTATCGGATATTAGAATCCTACTAGGAAACGATTTAGTGAATCTGAATTAATCTAAAATTCAATCACTTAATTTATCTAGTAGACTTAGGAAATCAATCTTATACGAATCCTAACCGATCAAGGTTTCGTACGCAAGCACAAACACACACGCAGGCGCAGCAGCCCACGAGGGGCGCCATGCGCGCGCGCGCGCTGAGCCCAGGCCCAGCAAGTGCTCGCAGCCCACGAGGGGCGCGCGCCTGCTGGCCTTGCTCTCGCGTTTGGGCTTTGCTTGCTTTGGTCGCGCGCGGGCTTTGCTAGGCGTTGGGCCTAGCTTCGTGCTAGGCCTTGCGTCTAGCAAGCTCGTCTGATGTTTATTCGTACGATACGCTTCCGATTAAATTCCCGGTTCCGGAATTCATTTCCGATACGAACAATATTTAATATTTCCGATTCCGGAATCAATTTCCGTTTCGAACAAATATTTAATATTTCCGTTTCCGGAATTATTTTCCGACTCCGATAATATTTCCGATTCTGACAATATTTCCGTTTCCGGCAATATTTCCGTTTCCGGCAATATTTCCGATTCCGGCAATATTTCCATTTCCGATAATATTTTCCGATACGTACCATGTTTCCGTTTCCGACAACATCTACGACTTGGATAATATTTATATTTCCGATACGATCCATATTTCCGTTTCCGGCAATATCATCGTTTCCGGAGTATTCATTTCTTGCCTGTGACGATCTCAGCTCCCACTGAAACCAAGATCCGTCGATTCCGAATATCCATAGATGGAGTATTTAATGCCATTAAATACTTGATCCGTTTACGTACTATTTGTGTGACCCTACGGGTTCAGTCAAGAGTAAGCTGTGGATTAATATAATTAATTCCACTTGAACTGAAGCGGCCTCTAGTCAGGCATTCAGCTCACTTGATCTCACTGAATTATTAACTTGTTAATTAATACTGAACCGCATTTATTAGACTTAACATTGAATGCATACTTGGACCAAGGGCATTATTTCCTTCACATGGAACCTTAGTGTGACGCCTACCCTTTGTTTAGTGTGAAGGAGCTGAACATGTGTTTCTTGGACCTCCATCCTATAACACCTGTTGGGAGAACTAACCTTTAGACCAGACATTGATTCAATCAACTCATGGACGTTCAGGTCCCTGTCCTCCGTGCTTCCACGACAGGTATCCCTCAGATTCTTGATGAGCGTAAAAGGTTCGTAAGCTACAAACCTTCTAGCCCATTCATCAGGGATATTGTTCAGCATGAGACTCATAACCTTTTTGAGATCCGTATCCCAGGCGGCAAATCTTTCAGGGGTCATGTCTCTGACATAGTAGCTTGGCATGGGATGTAACAGTACATACTCAAGTCCATTGAGTCTGACTATTTCAACTAGCTTAGCTTCCCATTCAAGAAAATTTGTTAGGTTCAGCTTGACCATAAGCTCAGAACCCATGATGATGTTTTGATTGTTGTTTGCCATAGTAAACTACAATAGAAAAGAACAAACAAATAAATAATCATTCCCAGTTTCTCTTAATAAACTTAAATTCTAGCATACATGCATAATTTAATGTTCATTAAGCATTTTATTCAAGTTATGTGTTCCGGCAGGTGTGAATAAAATGATTCCAAGATCCTAAAACCCATTGAAGAATTAAGCTCATTATGTATTTAGACTCAATTCTAAAATCTTTTAGGTAAGCAAAAGCCTTTTGCTAGTAGTCTAGAAACTACTCTTGGTTGATAGGTACGTCTAAGAACTTATTAGGTAAACCTATCGATTTTGCCACGACATAAAAGGACTCCTTACTTATATCGTTGAGTTTCACCAAAACTAACATGTACTCACAATTATTTGTGTACCTTACCCCTTTAGGATCAATAAGTAACACCTCGCTGAGCGTAATCTATTACTAGATTGATGTAAAGGTTATCCAAGTAAGTGTTATTTTGGCATGGCACCTTTTAACTCAATTTTTAAGTTTGGAACTTAAGGCTCTTACTATGTTGGTTAGATTTTAAGTGAACTAAAATCCTTAATCATGCAACATAATCAAGCTTCAATCTCGTGCATATTTAAGACATATTTAAAAGCAATAAATAACTTAAAGCATGCATAAGATAAATGTGATCTAGTATGGCCCGACTTCATCTTGAAGCTTCAACTTCAAAGTCCGTCTTGAAAATGGATTGGAAACTTCGTCTTGAATTTCACCGTGGGAGGCGCCATTTTCTTCAAATAGGATCAGCTATAATTAAACTAATTACAACTATTTGATGGTACGCAGACCATATTTGAATTGAAAAACAAATTTGGTGCATTAGACCAATTACATTCAAATTAATGGTACGCAGGACATATTTTCTATCCTATTTGGGCCATACTAGTCACTTCATAACCTGCAAAACAGTACATATACAATATATACCATTCACCCATTCATTATCATGAATGGCCCACATAGACTTTGTTAGTAAAAACACATTGTATGCATCACATAAATATTTGCAGCAATTAATCAAGGGCACCAATAATCTACCAATTATTCAATCCTTATTAATTCTAATCAAGTTGTTTAACCTTAAAGGATTTGTAGACCTAATCAAGAGTTTATGACTAAAATTGCTCCCACTTAAACCAATAACTTTATATGCTTTACTAATTTTAAACATAAAAATGTATTTCTAGTCTAACCGGAAACATACAAGTTTAATTAAAATTTAAAGCTCATATAAAATTATAATTGAATCCATTTATTTAATTTATTTTTCAGTTGAATTAAATGAATTTAAATTAATTCAAGGTTTAATTTTAGTAAAATAATTAGTATAAATAAAAATTTATAATAATTATAATATTCAAAATTAAAATCCGAGAAAACAATTTAAATTATTAATTTTAAAATTAATTAAAATTATTTCCGAACTGAAAATTTCAAAATTAAAATTCAAAACGACTTAATCGTAACACGACGAGCACTTGAGCTTGCGCCCAAGTCCCATCGTGTGCACGACTGGTCGCTGCACAAGGCACGGATAGGTCTACGCAACACGCAGCCACAGGCCACACGCACACGCAGCCATCGCTGGCCACGCTACGCGCAGCCTCTATGTTGTGTTGCGTCTGCTGCTGCTTTCCCTCGCGAGGCATCGATCGCTGCACGCGAGCCATCGCTCGCTGCGCGTGCCAGCGCTCGCTGGCGTGAGCCTTCGCTCGCTGGTGCAAGGCAGTGCGCGCTGTGGCGCAGCTCGCTTGTTGCCCACACGCGACTGCTCGCTTTGCCCTGACCTCGCCCACGCCCAGCGCATAGCACACACGGCCAGCACCTTTGCTTCGCGCGCGCGCCATGCTATGCTGCTCGCTGCATTCGTACTACACGGGCGACGAGCTCCCTTGCTCGTCGTCGCGTGCCCGCACTATACAACACCCCTTAAGGGTAACATGTAGCTTCCTTTGCTTTGTGCGTGCAACATTTATGAGCGTTTTCATAAAAATTTAAAATTTTTAATTTAAAATTAACGACAAATTAATAAATCATATTAATTTCATAATTTTAGGGCGAAAAATCGAAAATATATTAATCAATTAATTTCCGATTAACATGGATTCAAATCTAGGTCATAAAAATTTAGAATTTAACATAAATTAACAATTTTTATGGTGGATTTTAATCATGGATACCTAATTAAATTATTAATTAATTATGAAAAACAAATCAATTCTAAATTATCGAATTTCAACAAATTAATCATAATTACAAATTAGGTTGTATAATTAACAAGTCTAGGCATTCATAATTGTTAAACAAATACTGTAGGTCAATCAAAAACTCAACATTTATCAACAAGAATCGCAAATATTCAATTTAACATCTTAAATTTACAAACTTTTGCGTTCGAAAAACTTAAACCTCCGAAAAGTCATAGTTAGGCTTCGAATTTGGGAATTTTGGGTTCGGCCGAAAAATTCTGTTTTTGTCAAAATTGTAGAATGCCTTTTACATGCGAAATTGACACAAAAATCACTCGATTTGGGTGAGTAACGAATATTCTGCCGAAAAACTGCGTACATATAATTAAATAAATGCAATTTGCAATTAATTACGAAAATTAATCACCCCTTTAATTCCTTGCAAATTTGTAAAATTTAACCATGTTCATGCAATTTAGATTATGAAAATAATAAGAGGCTCATGATACCACTGTTAGGTTATGATACATATGACAAAACATAAATCATGCGGAAAACCTTAATGCCAGGAAACATATTATTTACACATAATCATTTAGCATAATTCAAATGCATACACTTTGTAGCGTGCCCTCCCTAACTGCGCCCGAACCGAACAAGAACAAGTCTTTAGGACTCCAAGTGTCGTCCCTCCGTAGATAGTCCACAGCACGTCCGGATCCGCCTTAAGCTTGACAAACTAGAATCGCCCTTAAGGTTCTAAGAATTTTCGGCTAATAGGCTACAAGTGTTTGGCTGATTTCGTTCCAAAATCTTACATTTGAATACTTCAATCCTCGATGTAAATATGTGACCCTAGGCACCTATTTATAGAGTTTATGGAAAGGAATTATAATCCTATTAGAATACAAATCTATTTAATTATAATCCTACTAGGACTCTAATTAAAAAAACTTTATCTATTAGGATTAGATTTAATCATATTACGAATCCCGGTAGCCTTAGGATTTCGAGTAACACACACGAGTGGCGATGCACCGCACGCAGACCTTACGGCCCACGCACAGCGCACGGCCCACCTCGCCGCTGCCTTTGATGCGCGCGCGCCCAAGGCCTTGGCTGGGCCTGGTCTTGGCTTTGGCGTGTGTTTGCGCTTAGGCTTGCTGGGCGATGGCCCGGCTTCGTGCTGGGCCTTCGTCTGGCAGGCCTCGTCCGATGCTAATTCGTACGATACGCTTCCGATTAAATTCTCGATTCCGGAATTTATTTCCGATCCGAACAATATTTAATATTTCCGATTCCGGAATTAATTTCCGTTTCAAACAAATATTTAATATTTCCGTTTCCGGAATTATTTTCCGATTCCGATAATATTTCCGATCCGACAATATTTCCGTTTCCGGCAATATTTCAGATTCCGGCAATATTTCCATTTCCAATAATATTTTCCGATACGTACCACGTTTCCGTTTCCGGCAACATCTACGACTTGGATAATATTTATATTTCCGATACGATCCATATTTCCGTTTCCGGCAATATCATCGTTTCCGGAGTATTCACTTGCTTGCCTTTGACGATCTCAGCTCCCACTGAAACCAAGATCCGTCGATTCCGAATATCCATAGATGAAGTATTTAATGCATACTTGGACCAAGGGCATTATTTCCTTCAGTCTCCCAGTTGTCCTTAGGGACAAATGTGTATTTCCTAATTCCTTTGTCGCTCGATGCTTGCTCTTGAACATAAGGTAAGAGTTGTCATCCTTATTATGTCCAGAGGTGTTTCTCGGTTTCAGAGTTCAACTGATCAAATAAACAGATAATCATAGCCTATGATTCATCCGAGCACGGCCATGCATTTTACAGTTTCTAGCTCTCCGAGTGGCCTTGTACAACTTTTAAGCATCTCATCCCGATTTATGGGAGGACAATCCCAATCTTGCGATCTTGAGATTAGACTTCGTTTGATAGGTGATTACCTGAGCGTTGCCTTTATAGCCTCCTTTTACGGTGCGACGGTTGGTCAACGTCAAAGTAAGCAGCTCTCAAACAAGTAATCTGAAATCACTCGGGTATTGAGGATTTAGTGTCTAATAATTTTAATGAAATTTACTTATGACAGATTTCCATCTCTTACAGTGAAGTTTTATAGGTCTGTCCGATACTAGTCTTCCCAAAGTAAGTATCTATGCAAATGATTATGACATTGCCATGTCCACATAGTTCAAGAAACAGAACTACTAGTCATCTTGCATTCTAGTCGTCTAACGTTTTCTATGCGTCCATCTTTATAGAAAACTCCGACCAGGGACCATTTTCAACTTTTGACATTCAAGTTCACTTGATAGACATTTCTTAGTCACAGGACTAGTCCTGACAGTCTATCTTGAATATTTCGTCAAATTGAAGGGATTCATCATTTAATAAACCATAAATTAAATGGAAAATGAATTCTAGTCATTTGTTGTGAATGATTAACCAATAATGTTTTACAAAGAATTAAACTCTAAAACTTTAAAACATTAAATAAGGACATCAAAGCCATTCTCCAATATGCTTGATTCCCATTGCTGCAGTGTGCGAGTTGTGCTTCGCCTGCGGCAGAGGTTTAGTCAATGGATCTGAGATGTTGTCATCAGTTCCAATCTTGCTTATCTCGACTTCTTTTCTTTCAACGAACTCTCGTAGAAGGTGAAATCTACGAAGTACATGCTTGACTCTTTGGTGGTGTCTAGGCTCCTTTGCCTGTGCAATAGCTCCGTTATTATCACAATATAGGGCTATTGGTCCTTTAATGGAGGGGACTACACCAAGTTCACCTATGAACTTCCTTAGCCATATAGCTTCCTTTGCTGCTTCATGTGCAGCAATGTACTCCGCTTCAGTTGTAGAATCCGCAATGGTGCTTTGCTTAGCACTTTTCCAGCTTACTGCACCTCCGTTGAGGCAGAAGACAAACCCAGACTGTGATCTGAAATCATCTTTGTCGGTTTGGAAACTTGCGTCCGTATAGCCTTTACAATTAATTCATCATCTCCACCATAGACCAGGAAGTCATCTTTGTAGTAGTGAGGGTTTAGAATACCTATTTTGGTTCATAAGTTGAGAGTTGGGAGAGAAAACGACTATTTTAGCCAAAATATACCATATAACGATCAACGAGACTAAAATAACATTCTCGTTCCCAACTTTGAACCAAAGAACCTAAGGACTCATTTCAAACTTTTTACATGATTAATATGCTTAGTTTTAAGTTTTCAATACTCATTCCAATCTATTTATGCACATTTAAGGCTCATTGGGTCGTTATAGGTCATATTTAGGCTAAAATGACATTTTCGCTCCCAACTTTGAACTAACGAACCTAAGGACTCACTTCCAACTTATTACATGATTAATATGATTAGTTTTAAGTTTCCAAGACTCAATCCAATCAATTTATGCACATTTGAGACTTGTTTGGTCGTTATAGGTCATATCTAGGCTAAAATGAGGCATTTTCGCTCTCAACTTTGAACTAACGAACCTAAGAACTCATTTCAAACTTACTACATGATTTATATGATTAGTTTTAACTTTCCAAGACTCAATCTAATCTATTTATGCACATTTGAGACTTGTTTGGCCATTATAGGTCATATTTAGGCTAAAATGACATTTTCGCTCCCAACTTTGAATTACGAACCTAAAAACACATTTCAAACTTACTACATGATTCATATGATTAGTTTTAACTTTCCAAGACTCAATCCAATCTATTTATGCACATTTGAGACTTGTTTGGCCGTTATAGGTCATATTTAGGCTAAAATGACATTTTTGCTCACAACTTTGAACTAACGAACTTAAGAACTCATTTCAAACTTATTAAATTATTCATATGATTAGTTTTAACTTTCCAAGACTCAATCCAATCTATTTATGCACATTTGAGACTTGTTTGGCCATTATAGGTCATATTTAGGCTAAAATGACATTTTCGCTCCCAACTTTGAACTAACGAACCTAAAAACTCATTTCAAACTTACTACATGATTCATATGATTAATTATAAATTTCAAAGACTCAATCCAATCTATTTATGCACATTTGAGACTTGTTTGGTCGTTATAGGTCATATTTAGGCTAAAATGAGAAATTTTCGCTCCCAACTTTGAACTAACGAACCTAAGAACTCACTTCAAACTCTCTACATGATTCATATGATTAGTTTAAACTTTCCAAGACTCAATCCAATCTATTTATGCACATTGGAGACTTGTTTGGCCATTATAGGTCATATTTAGGCTAAAATGACATTTTCGCTCCCAACTTTGAACTAACGAACCTAATGACTCACTTCCAACTTCCTACATGATTAATATGATTATTTCTAAGTTTCTAAGACTCAATCCGATCGATTTATGCACATTTGAGACTTGTTTGGTGGTTATAGGTCATATTTAGGCTAAAATTAGGCATTTTCGCTCCCAACTTTGAACTAAAGAACCTAAAGACTCATTTTAAAACCTTTACATGATTAACATGCTTAGTTTTAAGTTTCCAAGACTCCTTACAATCTATTTACGCACATTTAAGGCTCATTGGGTCGTTGTAGGTCATATTTAGAGTAAAATGACATTTTAGTTTCCAACTTTGAACTAAAGAACTTAAGGACTCAATTGAAACTTATTACATGATTAATATGATTAGTTTTAAAGTTTTCAATACTCATTTCAATCTATTTATGCAAATTTAAGTCTCATTGGGTCGTTATAGATCATATTTAGACTAAAATGACATTTGATCTAATGCTCCCATCAAATTTTTGTTTTTGAAGGTATATACTCCGAGAAATGCGCCTTATGCTAGTGAGGAAATTGATGTGGTTCGTGAGCAATTGGCTAAGTTTTTACCAGCAAGTATTTGTTATTGGCCTGAGCGCGCTTGGTCGAGTTGTTTGATATTAAAATGTATGCGTACGTTGAAATTAGAACGTACAAATGTTTAAATGTAGTACCTCCACTTTTGTTTTGGGATATATTAAATATATAAAACAACCGTTATTGTTTTTATATTTGTTATACAGGTTGCGATATTCTATTTTGTTGTGACAGGTTTCTAAAGGCACTCTAGGTATCCCTAAAAAAAACTAAAATTTTCCCGCCAAAAGTGCTTTGTTGCAGCGTACATATATATGTGTACGCTGCAACAAGGGTGTAAAATTTGGCAAAATTCCAGACTTGTTGCAGCGCACAAATAGATGTACCCTGCAACAGGTGGGGTCTTTTGCAGCGTACACGAATTTGTACGCTGCAACAAGTCAAGATTTTTGCCAAATTTTTGACATTTGTCACATGTACGCTGTAAAAAAGTACTTTTCGCAGCGAACATTGTACGCTGCAACAAGTTTAGACTTGTTGCAGGCCCCCCAATTGCAGCATACGATGTACGTTGCAACAGGGGTCTAAAAGCCCGCTGCAATAAGGGTTTTTTCTATTAGTGGCTTGTCTGCCTCCCCTTCCTGGTCCTCTACCACAACGTTTCTTCTCATCCCACCAGTCAGGGAAACCAATCAATTGGTAGCAATTCTCCTAATTGTGTCCCTCACGGTTACAGTGAGTACAAAACTTATCATTCGTCCTCGGTTTTGTTTCTACTTTGAAGGCCATCACAGCCTCCTTCTACTTTCCAGATTTCAGACGCAAACTTTCGGTATTAATAACCGATTGGTAGGCTTCATCTACCGAAGGTAGTGGTGTTTGTGCCAACAATTGAGCACGACGATCTTCATAATGATTGTCAAGTCCAATAAAAAAATAATGTAAATGATCTTCGGCACGAATCTCACTTACTTGTAGGGCAATGTTACACTTACAACCTCCACACGAACACCTCGGAACCCGAGCATGTTGTACCACTTCCTTCCAAATTTTCGACAGCCTGCCATAAAACTCAGTGATTGATTCGGTTGCTGCCTGTTTACACTTACTCAAATTCATCTTGAGTTGACACACCCGTGTACCACTCACCACACAAAACCTCGTCTTCAGGTGTGACCATAGCTCTACAGCAACATCGAAGTCCTCTAGCGTAGACATCAAACTCTCGTCCACCGTGTTTGTAATCCAAGAGACTACGGTAGAATTGACAGCAATCCAATGCCTCCTCTTTGTCACATCTGACGGTTCCACAATCGAACCATCAATGAACCCATATTTCCACTTCGAAATCAGAGAACGACGCATAGCTTTAGCCCACTCATCGTAGTTTGAAGCCCCACGTAATCTGACTGGCGTAATCAAAGCACCCGGACCATCACTCGGTCCAAGATAGTAGTCCAAATCAACTGTGGTGTCTACCTTGGGTGTTTCTTCCTCTATGCCCATGATTGAATCAATAGGCAACCTCACGTACACAAGCAATCACGATGACTGCTTGTCTCAACGCTCGAAAGTTTCTCGGTTGCGGAAAAAAATTAATTAGGGTTTTTCACCTAAGCTCTTCCCAAATAACACATGTGAGTGTCCCACATTAAGAAAAGATGAGAGAGTTAATCACTTAATAAGGTTTAAGTGGCTACTCCCCTTATTGCCATATAGTTTTAAGGTGGAAACTCCTTTGTACTTGTTAAGTGGGCTCTCTCTCTTGATGACGGGTGCGGTCCAGACCCGTATTTAACATGGTATCAGAGCTGGGCCCACGACTTGAACCTTGGACCGTTAATATTCTGGGCCAAATTAAAATGGCACGTGTGAGGGGGAGTGTCGAGAAACGCACTCTGGCCCACGAAACATCACATGTGACCGAAGTAAAAAGTGGACCTCACACGTGAGGGGGAGTGTTGAAGAAAGCTTTCCCAAATAACACATGTGAGTGTCCCACATTGAGAAGAGATGAGAGAGTTAATCGCTTAATAAGGCTTAAAGGGCTACTCCCCTTATTGCCATATAGTTTTAAGGTGGAACCTCCTTTGGACTTATTAAGTGGGCTCTCTCTCTTGATAACGGGTGCGGTCCAGACCCGTATTTAACAATTTTCCGTATTCAATAGACTATTCGCCTCACTTATGCACGGCATGGTTACATATACGGATACCATTAATACCACCACTTTAGGATAAGCATATCTGCGTAAGTGAGGTCAAAGGCATTGGGAATAAATGTGCTAGCCTATGGGACCAATTATGAGTTGTGGACTTGGTAACTACCATTTACGAAGGATGGTTGTGGACTTGTGGTGTTGTAGCGCATTGTAACAACCTCACCCGTGAATGAATATTCCTTGTCATGGACAGAGGTGGCATTGGGTCGTTTGATTCAGATGGAACCGAGTCGGGTCAGATTGTCCACAATATACACACTTGATAACCTCGTGACGGATTATATAATTAAAATTCTATTTACACAAAGTCTAGGGGAAAATCCACCCTTTTCAATCTCATACTGCTAGTACAATAAAAAAACAATTGAAGTCTGGAACAACTAAGTTTGTATGAAAACCTAATGGATCTAAGTGGGGAACCCTTTTTTTTTTAACGCAAAGACGAAGAAATATTATTTAGGCTTAAACCAATTGTTCGGTACAAAGCAACTTGCTAAAAAAGGAAGCAAAATGGGATTTAAGATTGTACCTACCCTTCCCAAAACTAGCAAAATGGTTCCATACTTGTATACACTAGAGCTCCTCCGACATTTAACATTCAGTTTTTGGTAATTTCACCATTCTCCACTTGAACAATAACCTTTGGAGTTTGGACCTACTGGTGGACGAAGTCCTTAGCCTTTGAAGAAGAAGCATCTTTATTATCCAACCTTTAGTCACCTGAATAGCTTCTTTAATTGAAGTGACAATCAATTAAAAAACGATCTGAGAAGCTGAAGGAGTAGTAGCCACATTGTTGGTAAGAGCAGCTCGAGTAACTTCCTCCCCGACTTGCTGCACAAAACCTAGGTTTGAAGCTTCAAAATCTTCTTCTGCCCAACTGACATTGAAAGAAAATAACTTGCAAGTTTGAGCCACATGATTAGAAAAACCCACAGACCAATTCTACCAGTTGAAAGTAATTAGTCAGCACGAGCCAACAAGAAGCTGAAGCCTGAGTTCTCGCGGATAAGAGGAGGAGGTTCAATGTCTGAGACATCTGTTTTTTCCATTGACTTTGATATGTCATCAACAGAAAATGGAATGCTGCATTAGATAAACAAAGATTAGCCTCTAACAAGCATAATATAATGCTTCTTTATGATCATTTGAAACACTTTTCATATCCTGGGTTCCAGAAACAAAATGCAAAGTTCTAGACTCGAGAGGGAAGAGAAACATGTATGTCGAATGTTGAGGCATTACTACCAATACGTTCTTTCAGTTATTTTACATGAAAACCAGTAAGATCAATGTGGTTCAATATAATCTCTAAGGCAAATCAGAAATAAAAGCAGACCTTGAATCATCATCCAACAGGAAAGAAGTGCTAACTGCACCATTTGCTTCTTCCATCATCAGCACCCTTAAACTAGATATAACCTGTTTGCAAAGAATAAATTTAGCTACCGATGGAGCTGACCAAACTCTACATCTTCCATTTTCTTAAAGGAAAAAGTTGACAGTAGGGTTTACCTCTGAACTCACGCTATGGGTGCCATACCTGTCATCCCAGTACATTGTGCCAATCCGGTACAGCTGTTGAATACTGAGAACCTACAAGGGCACATAATCAGAGGTCAAAACATTTGAAAATAGAACTATGGAGATCAACTTTTGAGCTCAATCTTTTTCTACTCACAGGGCAAAGGTAATGGCTTATTTCATCTAAGGATTTCTTTGGCTTCTGATGTATAATCTGCATTAACAAAGTAATAATACAAAATAGAAAATCGTATTACCACTCTAATTTCACACATAAGTCATAATACTAACTGTGTTTGATTAATGAAAGGTAAATTAAAGAGGTATCTTACCAGAAAACCGATAGCCTGTCTAATATGCTTCAGTTCATCCCATGCTGAACCTGCATACTGCATCCTTTCCAAATTATTACGTACAAAAAAAAAAACATATTTTTAAAGATAAAAGTAATTTGAAACTGCTACCTCTTCAGTTGCAAGGTAACACCAATGTTCAAGCTCAGCCAGACCTGCCTTAACATATTCACCATTACTAAATGAACAGCATTCGCGCCTTAATAAAAGGCTGCATAGAGAAGTGGAGGAACCATAAGTAATATTTTCTATGAAGAGTAAACAAATCCCATAGTAGCAATGAAATACAATACCTGTTGAATAATTGAACATTAATGAATGACAATATTTGTGTGAATACCTTCCGTACCAAAAACGGAGGTACCTGAAACAGAGGCAAGAAATAGAAAGCCAAAAAAATAGTAAGGGTGCAAAGACGGGCATTTCAAGCGTACACTAGGATATATGCTAACTTAAAAGGATGACAAAGGTGAAGCAGTAAACTAATAGTGTCTATAATGTTTTTCAGAAACGCATGCATACACCAGTGCAATCAGTACCAGACCCTTGAAATATATTGCTTCTCCATTGATCTTCCTGCTCCCTGTCCTAATTTTAATTTTCTTCCACCTTTCCTGTATACTCTCTTTCATGCTGTTTTCCTTTTTCTTTTCTTCTTTACAGCAATGGAGGTAAACTACTTTGGCACAGGAAACGAAGAAACCAAAATAATACATCAAAAAGAAATTAAACTAACATGATTTCCTTTCAATGTGTTCAAAAAAGTCCCGAGACTTTTAACGATTGCTTGCCAGTGAGCAATCAGCTCTTGCTGGGCTGCAGTGTTTGCAACTGAACGTGATGAACCCTTGACTAAACTTGCTCTTGATGTTCGTGGAGCCTATTTCAACAAAGGATATCTCAAATCAGAGATAAAATCAAGGACTGATGACCTATTTCAAGTCAAAGAACAAGAGGCTAAGTACTGAACCTGGATGCACAATCCAAGCACTGGCGAAATTTCTTTCTTAAGATTGTCTCGAATCATTCCATAAATCTTTTCAACATATGCTGTAAGTTGCTGTTTGAACAGCAAAGCTGGATACTTGGCTTCAACTTGGCGTAGAGAATCTATATCACCAGTCATGCCATTATTGGCAAAGGCAAGGCTAACTCCATGCGGAATTCCTCGGAAACTCTATACAAAGGTAGGGAGGGAATGTGACTGTTAAGTCTGTTACTGTATTATCTGTTACTGTATTATCAGATCCTTCAAGAATTTGCAACTGGTCAAGTGACATAATTAGGAGAGAAGAAGCCTTCTATACCTGGCTCATCCTCCCAAAAAGAGTGGCTGACGAAGTTCTGCGGCGCTGTGGTGCCATTCCAGCTGCGCTAGTTGCTTTCAGTGTGTGTTGCAGCAGCAGAAGAAGAGTTGACGCATTTGACAACCAATAAGCCAATATGTCATTGTTATCCTGGGCCTTTTTTAAAAGAAAATAAGATTTCGTTGAAAATCCTCATTTAGAAGACTAGTCTATAATAATAGCCAATCTATGTCACACTAGATCTACTAGACTCTTTATTATATCTACTTTGATTTTCATCCAGAAACGTCAATTATCTTGAACCACATATTTGTAAATGAAATGTAAAAATCAAGGGAATAAAAGAGAATATGATGTGTTATATGCTCAGGATGAGCTTAAGATCATTATATTAACAAGAACTAGCAAACAGTAAACTTGAGAAGTGTGTGTATTTACGTGAAAGCCCATACAAAAGTTTCTTTCATACTTCCTCCATTTCTTTTGACTTGCAGCACACTTTTTCGCGCAGTTTAAGAAAATGGAATCAAAACTCTTTATGTAAGGACGTAATTGGAAATTTTCATTTTTTATTTGGTGGTCAAGAACTTAAAGCGTAAAGTGATGGCATATATGACATTGCTTAAAAAAGAACTTTCCATTTATAGTGTGTTGCAAGTGTTATGATATTTTCTATTTTGGGGAAGTGATGCAAGTAAAATTAAACGGAGGAAGTATATTCTATGAATTCACAACCTACCTGTCACCAATTGCAGGACAGTGGTCAGTGTCCCCATTTCAAAAAATTGAGCCTTGATATGTGGAACACCTACCCATATCTTAGTAGCATATCAAGTAAGATTACAAACCTCAATAGCATGACCAATTGTCTGTATAATTCGGTCAAATATACTAGTTCTCTCCACTTCAAATGATCTCCAATGAAGAAGGCATTTGTATATTATGCAGGCAGCAATAGGTCTGTTTCCTGTAAAACCCAGAGGCTGCATTATACACTGAATAAGCAGTTCCTGATTTTCCTGTTGTTTCTCATTAAGAGATTTTTGTGGTTTCTCTTCTACTTCAGCTTCTCTATGATTCATGGAAGGGCTATGCAAATCCTGCAGCATCAAGAGGGGGTAAATAAAAAGAAACTGTAGTAAGCATAATGCAACGTTGCAAAGTGGCCAGACATAAATTTAAAGAAGGATACCCGATAATGCGTGTCTACAAAATGACCACTCTCAGACCCCCTCTGCCATTCAAGCAGAAAAAAATAACATTAGATAAAATTCTGATTTAATTTACACTGTCGGAGTTGATTAATCTGGTATTCCCTTTATTGCAAACTAATGTTCCTGTTAACATTAGGTCGTTGGCCATTTTAAAAAGTCCCAAAAATATCATCTTGGTACTTGAAAAAAAAAGTACTTCTCATGTGCACTATGGGCCTCACTTTCTCTTATTTCCTCTCTTCACTACAGAGAACATATTTTTTCTCTTCGCCACATCAACTCTTTTTCTCTCACAATAGCAACACTTTCCCTTGCATACTTTTTGCTTCTCCAATCTCAATCAACTTTAAAATTTGACTGGTTCACATATAACAACTTCCAATATCCGTGCCCAAAACTAACATCAAGAGTCAAGACTGTTTCGAGACAGAGGGAGTATTTAATATCCATCAATGAGTATACCTGAAGAATCGATCTTTGGCGACCTGAAGCAAACTTATTGGATGCAATGGAGACAGCTTGCTGGCGAAGAACTTGATTCTCTGATTCCAAATTGGCAATCTTCTCCTCTAGCCTGATTTGAAGGAGTTAAAACAAATGTGAAATGATGTGCAGTCTAACTCCCAACATCGGTACAGTGTCAACAACAAATAGCAATGGTGATTTCAGGTCCTTCAAGATTCTTGATCTTGAATTCAGTATTATAAGACTATATATGTAGCAAGTGATTGACTCGTCTTTAATGATAGCAACCACTAGCCGAACATGATGTAAGAAAATAAACACGCATCACCCATTCGAGATGGGTATCCAATATATCTATTGATGATTCAAAATAAGTGGGGTAAATATACAAAAATACAACTTAAAACTGAAATCAAATAACATTCAGGTACATATACAAACATCACATCAAAAGGGTGGAGGCAGTGACAGAAGCAACACACATCAACTTTACTAGAGGCTTAATCAATCCATAGATAATCTATAAGTAACCCACCCTCCTCCGGGGTCAAGATGCACAAAATATTACCTCCTAAACACTAGAGACTAGCAGGGAGGATAAATATGCAAAAAGACAACTTAAAACTGAAATCAAATATCATTCATTTACACATACATACATCACATCAAAAGGGTGGAGGCAGTGATAAAAGAAACACACAGCAACTTTACTAGAGGCTTAGTCAATCCAAACCCTCTTCCGGAGACGCCAAGATGCACGCAAACTTACCTCCTAAACACTAGAGACTAGCAGAGGGGTTCTATAAACTTATCAACTAATTACACTAACACAGGCCCATATTGACTACCATGAGGTTTTTTCTGGTAGTTGGTTCAGCCATAGGTTTTCCCCCTATTCATTTTTTCACAAATTCCTTTTTCCATAAATTGCTGAAAACAAAAAGACGACATCAAAATTCAAGATCTAATAAATCAAACAATTCAAAACGACTCTTCAAATCAACGTGTTTTTAGTTCTCGAATGTTCAATTAAACGATTAATTCTTTATAACGTACTCCATTTATTTTAACAAATAAGCCAGCAGTCGTTGACGTTTTGTGATTTGGAATTCTCTCCAATTTGAACCTGAGAGAAACTTCACTCAAGCTCACCGCCGGATGTAGTAACCTAAACCTTAAGGAGGCCTTTCCATAGTTGGGGAAAGGCTGATGTGGTCTTAAACCCGGCAAAATTCCGTAAAGAATGAATAACTGGCTCAAAGCCTAGTGGATTGTTTCCAGCTACAATGCTACCGGTTGAATCAACTATGGAATACAGGAAAGTAGGCAACCTAAAAACTTGGCAGTCTGAATATATCATCAGGAAAGCTTCTCACATGATAATGATGATACTGACTGGATAAAGCATATGCGATCTGCCATACTGCAGATTTAGAAGCCTATTTCACCATTCTCTAAAATTTCTGCCAATGAGGTTAGAGTAAAAATTTAAATCTGTATTCAAGGGCCCATTAGTGTAGAGTCTTTAGAACTCAGAATCTATAAACAATGTAATCAGAAAGAGAAAAAACCTAATGCAATGCTGAAAGTCATGCCACTTGTGAGCGAGCTAAGGCTTTCTACAGCCTTACATTAAGGATTTCAGAAACCTTTATTCTATAAAACACGACTTGACATACTTTGCATCTATTTATACCACAACTTCTATGGAATTTGGTCAGAGACATAACACTGTCATTATCCACACATGTAGTGAAGGAGACTTGCCTATGCTAGAAATAAAATTACCTATTGAGAGATTCTTGGAACAGTAGAATCTTTTTATCTGAGTCATCCAACTTTTTGCGCCTCTCTTCATTCAATTCATGTGCTTCAACAAGTTTCCCATCGGATTCATCAGCTCTTTGTTTCTCTGCTTCGAATAAGGCCTGAAGATCATAAAACTTGAGTAGCCATTCAATGAAAAAAAGTATATGTGATGAAAATGTAAAAAATGCACATAGGCTGATCGTGGAAAATGGTACTTATATTTATGCAATACTTATTTATAATTTGAATGCAACTTTAACCGTATGCTTTATGGGACAGAGGAAGTACGTCCAAACCTTAAAATTCTCGACTTCTACTTTTAGAGAATTGATTTTTTCCGTGTCTTCAACCAATACTTGGGTCTCTTTAACAACAGGAGGTGCTTCTTCAAGAGCCTGCCTCAGAGCTTTTCGTTCCTTTGCAAGCAGAGAATTTGTTTCATCTATTTTATTCCCCATAGCTTGCACAGAAGTTTGTAATTTTGCAATTTCCTGGGCTTTTGCTTCCTCTATATCAGTCTGCAAGAAAATATCATATCTGGTCATTAGAACATCAAAAGGAGGAATTGTACTGACCTGAGAGCATTCAGTTGAAACCTATTTTTAACAGAGTCATAACTTCATAACTTGCAGATAAGCATATATGAAAATACCCGCAACCGTTTTTCCAGCTGTAAACGCAATGAGAGGTCCTCAACTTGCTTCTGAAGTTTGTCCTTTGCTTCCTTAAGGGCCCCTGTTTCTCTTGAAGCCTGCCCAATGAAAATAACTTCCTTTGGTCAAAATCATGAAGTTAAACTGTGGGGAGTGTCGATTAGGTATTATCATGCCGGACGATGGTACCTTTGACTGGGACAATGAAGTTAACAAGAGATTGATAAGATGAGAAATTGCACTTAGCTTTGGTCATATTACTACTTTTGTAAGTAGCAGAAAAGGCTTAACATGGAGGAGGATAAGCATGCATTTGACTCTATCGGCTCCGTCTCCACGGCCAGGTGGTAAAAACTTTGGTATATAATATGAAAAGCTTAACTGTTTATTAAGTGGTTTATTGTAATTCCTAAATAAAGCAATGCTATCTCCATTGATTAGTTTAGGGATCCTCATATTTACATAAATAACTTGTACTTTGACAACAATTTAGAAAAATAGCTCCAATGAGACTTTAGAGCTCAGACTGTAAATTGAAATAATTAATTTACCTATTAATTATATGGCTTACTTTTCTTGCTTTTTTCCCTTTTTCATGTCAAGGTACTCGTATTTTCTTACGATACTTATTAATGTTCATTTTCTCTCTTCTTGTTTAATTTCCTTTTCATGGTAATTCTATTTCCTCATGTGTTTTTTTTCTTCATCTTCTCCCTGCGGAATTGCAGCTCACTAACCAAATCTTATCAGAAAAGGTTATGTTACATTAAGAACAACAAACAATAAACTAGGAAGTTAGACTCCAACTTCGATCCTTTATCCTTACCTGTTAACTAAGGATCCATGTGTCAAAATTATACACAATGGACTCAGCTGGTCTAGGTTCATCTTTTACTTCTCCACTCCAACTAAAAGCTGGCTTGCTAATCAATTTTAAATTGCATACACATACAAATTTAAATAAAATCTACAGCAAACAAAAAAAAGGAAATAAAAAAATTTAAAAACAGGCACCACAACAGCATGATCAAAGGATTTGTAAATCACGGAATTAAATAAATAAAAATTAAGCCAATAAGGCAATTCTGGTTTCAGAACAAAGTAACAAAGAAGACAATATTAGCAACAAACAAAGTCACATAATTCACAATTTCCCAAGATTCACAGAGAAGATAGCCAACTATTGCAAGAAAAAAATCAATTTACAAGGGATCCCCTGCCATCTCTGCACAAGTAAACAAAAAGGTCTTAGCCTTGTCCTTAATTCTATAAAGAACAGTGACACAGTCAAAGCCTTATTCTAAAAAGAAAGCTTCTCTTTTCCCAACAGAATCACAAGACGAAGAGCTTAGATTGCTGCGTAGTAAGCAAGTAATTGTAAACAGAATTGCTTGACCAGTGCCATCATCAACACAAACCCTCCTATCTGAAGATTCCCAGCAGCAATGCAAGACAATAAAATTTACTTGAACATGAATAACATACTGCTGATTAATGCTATTTGCCTATTTGTACAAAAAACTCATGATTTTGAAACATCGCTAAGTATACCTTACCCTTTTCCCCTTAATACAGTAACATCAATCAGAAAAAGTGTTCATTTCATTTACATGAATATACATACTCTGTGTGATGGCCCATATTTTGTTCAATCAGCCAATCTTTGAGAATTTGATTCTTCTTCAACCACATCCTTCAGATAAGGTATGCTAATATATTAAGAAACAGAAACATAGCATGACTGTTTCACAACCATTAAGGTCAAATTCATCACCATGAACGTCAAGTGAGTTCTGTATAACTGTGGTATCAGGGAATTGTACCAAACCAGACTACTTGTTTAAGAGTAAAAGTCAGCCAAGCCTTAACCCTGAGTAGCTAGTTTCTACAAGGGTACTGTCGTGTAGACCTGTCCCCATATCATGGACCAAAGGAATAAGCCAAAGCCACTCACATACCAATCAACCAACACTTAAATAATTATGGATGTGCAACGCACTGCCCTTCAGACACCATTTAGAGTCTTCCATGTGACTCCAATTATTTAAAAAAACATCGGTGTATTAATGATCAAATACATTAACCCCACCCCCCCCCCCCCCCCCCCCCCCCTTCATTTATCAAGGTAACTTTTCCTTCTGCCAAGCTACAAAAAGGGGATTCAGAGATATTTTAGAAAGGCTCATCCAACTTATCAAGCTATTCATCTATAGTTCTACAAGTTAATTATTTAATGATGAAATACCTAATTTTTCTAAATTGTGGAAAGTTGGAAACTCAGATATGACGTCATACTCGAGACTCCAAATAATCCAGAGTGAGAAAGTTCCTTGCAATAGCTCAACATGAACCTTTCAGATTTCAAAATGTTCTGTTTGTGTCCGCTGAGGACACTACCGGTGTGTTGGATAGTGTAATATGCAGGCAAAGGGAGGAACGAGAAAGTGAGGAACTCATGTACCCTTGTTTGGATATTACTTGGGGTGAGGGAAGGGAAGTGAATTAGAGGGATCGAATTTCCTTCCCTTTTAATAAACCAAATCTTCCAATGTTGGAAAGACTTGGAAGGAAAATACAAGATCACATCTTCCCTCATCTCCCCTCCCTTTCTTTTCTCTATCCTTCCCTCCCTTCCCTTTCCTTCCATAGCAGCTATCTATCATAGTGTGAAGTGATAAGAAACACGAAATGTAACAATAACATGAAAACACAGGATGAGCAGCAACACACATCATGCAAGCAGAACTGACCATCTTTAGCTTTCTTAATTCTTGTTTTGCAAGTCTTCCCCTCCATCTGCACTGCGTAACTACAGATGCTTTTCTAAGATTTTTGTAGTATGATGAAGCTCTATGGCAACGCCATTGGCTCTGTCCCAAATATAACCAATGTGTCAGAAGTATTATCTTCTGAAAAGAGTAACATGATAGAAGAATTATTGGTGTTATGGAAATGGACCTGAATAAGAGTTGCCACTTTATTTTGCCTTCTAATAAGGCATTCTTTACGAGCAGCCATTGTCCGTAAAGTCATTTGCAAGGCTAGAATTGAGACACGAAGTTTGTTATACTTATTCCTTGCTTGATATTTACGTGTATTCTTTTGAATTTTAATAGAAGCTGCCTCCCTTCTCATTTTGTCCAACAGTTTGCAAGCCAGGTTTCCTAAAGCCACATAAAATACGCATACGAGTCAATCACAATTATAAATTGCATGTTAAAATTCATATGACTAAGTAAAGAAATTTTTTCTTGAGTTCCCAGAGCACAGGAACAGCTGCAGCTTTTAAGACCTTGATGCCATATTCAGCCTATCTACCCTAACTACATATAAGAGATACTGAGAAAAGAGAACAGAGGGATGAAAAAAGAGGGAGGGAGAGACTCGTAAGCAAAGGTGCAGAAAAATTGTACATTATTTATCATCTTTTTGTTCATAGAGCATTATAATAAAGTGAAATGTATAGTATCATTTCTTGTATGGGGACACAAGTTAAGTAGTTCCCTTATTAGATAAACATAATGTTTGGGCAGAGATGGTGGAGGGAAGGAGTCAGTAGGCCTTGTCCCTACCAAATCCTCCGACATTAAAAGAATTTCGTTTAGTAAAAGAGAGAGGATAATGGATCCCTCCAATTTCCTTCCTCGCGCTTCTGCCACCCACATATCAAATTAGGGGCTAAATAATATCCTCACTCTCCTTACCCTCCATTTCCGTCCAACTTCCCTTATCCAAACACACTGCGAAAGATTTATATACTTTTCTTTAACAGCTGTCACTCATGTACAGGGAGACAGGGACACTATTCAGTACTGGAGAATCTACCTCTCAGAGATGCCTGTATGCACTCTGCTGCCTCACGTAATGCAATAAACTGTTTACGAGCACAATGAGTTCGCACCCGTCTCTGTACAATCTTTGCTGCTCTGCTGAGTACCTCAGCTCTTCTGGCATCCAATTCAGCCATCTGACCAGCTCTCAGGAAAACTTTAGTCTTGCCTATCTGCAAAGTATTTTATACATAAATGTCTGAAGAGAGAATAAAAGAAAACATATATCACTACTAGCACAATTCTGTCAGGAATTCAGCACCAAACAGAAACCATAGATGCTATACTGAAGAATCAATTAGTCATCATCTCAAGGATACGAGTAAAGTAATACCTGGTACCCTTTTAGCCCTTTCTTTTCCAATATCTTTTTACATGCAACTTTGTCGTCATAACTGCAGATAAATGTGGTCAGTTAATACCACATAAACAATTGGTAATGGGTGAGGAGATGTGGGGAGGCGAGTTTAACTCTCAGCTTTATATTTAGGAGTAAAGCAAAGATGAGACGTACTTCCCTTGTAAGGCCTCTGGAGCAAGGAGTCCAAATCTATTTATGAACTCAAAGAAAGGACGACGAGTAGGGAAGCCTGCACAGCTGATTCTGATTGCTTCTAGGACCCCCTGGATGGACAGGAAAACGTTTGATGAGTCAAATTGAAGCAGAAGAACAAGATATGTGGTAGGAATACATTACTACCCAAGTAGTATTCAAATACAGAAGTTAAGATGCACTCACACCACAACGCAATTGTTGTAAGATGTTCACATTCTCAAAAATAGCAGGCTTTAGATGATTATTTGGCTTTATACATCTAATGTAATGAGGTTCTGTTGAGCTTAGTATCTCCATCAGCTGTTGCAGTTGTGACTACAGCAATAAACCAGATAAAAACTATCAACAGTTTTTTTCTAAGGAAATGAAAACAGTTCCTTAGAAGTAAAATGTGTTGTACAATACCTTAAAACGAGAGGCTATTGAGGAAAACTTAGAAGACTTGTTAGAGGATTTTGGTGTCTCCTCATCCACTGGAGGGAAAAGGCCTGCTACAAATGGGCATTTGGAAGAAGTTACCAAGTCTTGATGTTCTGGAACCATATAGTCCTTATTTTTATCCAAAAATTGATCCGACTGATATAGGACCTAGACCAATATGCGGTGAATGCAAATGAGTATCATTGCCCTAATGAAAAAGCACAATGAATGGAAAAAAAGTTGACATACCTCGCCAGCATAATGAGAAATAATGAAATCTGTTCGTGAAAGCTTTGGCTTGAGAAGGCGCTTGTGATTTTTGTAGGTCTGATAAAGCTTTGATGCAAATGTCTCATGAGTTGACTTGGGAAACATACTAAAGAGAGAAAATAGAGAGAAAAATATACATGAGCTCAACTGGTAAATATTATAAAGTCTTGCAAAGATAAAAGAATCCCATGAAAAAACAAAGGGAGAGAGAACTATGTGCTATGTTTATTCAACACGTGTGTATATACATTATTAAAAAATTCTTACCAAGCCTCATCCAGAAGAGCAATTATTCCACCCGGTTTCTGCAAACAAACATTATGAAAGGTCATGCAAAGAAACTAACTGAACTACTTTGCAGTTCCTACATAATCGAGAAAAATTACATCAGTTCAGTGAAAAGCAGGTGAGCAGAACAAGGCCTCTGACGCGAAAGAAAATAGTGACTCACATATTTCTTGAAAGGACTCTTCAAAAGTTAATTGTTGATTACTTTAATTACTGACTGTGTAAAAGCTAAGCCTTATAAGAGAAAATTAAAGGGAAAAGAACCAGGAAAGCAAACAATATGTCACAAGTCACAACTTCAGGAAGAAATTTGTCTCAGTGTTTAATCTATGTTCTCCTTAAGAAGAAAAATTCACAAACGTTCTTGATCCATTAACCTCTTCCCCTGGGGGCTGCACCTCCTTTTCTCCCTGCCTTTTCATTCATGGTACAGGGGTTGGAGCTGTTGGAACGTTGGACGGAGGAACATGGTTCCCCGTAATTTATCAGCAATAAAAGGGAAGAAAAAGGCAATAGACGGTTAAACTCTCAACCCGAAAGAAAAAAAAAGTCAATAAGAAGCATGTACTTCGGGGAGAGGAGGGGAAAAAAGGGGAAAGACCGATACATAAAATGTTAGGAGTAAATAATTGGGTAAAAGAAAAGAAAAAAACAAAAAGAAAATTACAGTCTAAGTAAAACTAATCCACAAATCACAAGACCAATATCCCCCCTTAATTTGTAGGTAAAGTTCTCTCAAAATAGGACACTAAGAATCTTTATCAGATATAGGCCATAAAACCACAATTATGCTAAGCTGTTCTCCAAAGATAAAATTACAGCTCCAATCCTGCCCTCCACAAAGAAACTTCACTTAGTTTCTGGTGCCACGGCTGTCACCCTTACTTTTGAAGTGATGAGGTGTTAGCTCATAATTCATGACTATGAATGTTGATATGCTGGACCAATCACTACTAAGCACGGCAAGTTCTACAATTCCCATTTTTAGTAAACCATAAATTGGAAATAAACTATTCTGACTGATGCTACATCTGTTTAACTTGAGACCTTAAGTTCTTATCTATACATTCTCTGCATTCCACAAATAATTTCTATTGCTTATCTTATTTCTTAAACAAGAATAACTTTGTAAATAACTTCATGGTTCTATAAGCTAGTGATTATAATCCTATTTTACTTGTATATCAGCACACCAAATTAACACAACTCGTTCACTATTACCAAGGAAATTGAAATCACAATGAGATAGTAGATTTAGCAACCGTAGGGTATGATATATTTTCCTGTCTCACTTACTCTCTACTTTCTCTGAATCTCACACCCAAAATCTTTGAGATAATGTGTTGAAAGACGGTGAGCGCATTTGTGTTCCCCTCACACCGATGAGATGACTCATGACTGACATACATCTTACATCAAGTCTTTCCATTCCCTTTATGCTTGAAAGCATTGTCTTAAAATTTGTAACGTTTAGTACTGAAATTCTTGTTTTAAACAACAGACTGGAAGATAACTGAGAAAGGAAAGTTACCTTTTCTATGAGATCAAGAACATCTTGATTGTCGACAAACTGAATGTAGCTCCAATCAATCTTCTCTTTTGTGTACTCCTCTTGCTCCATCTTGAAGACATGCTGCACGTGCCCACAAAATTTTAATTAGCACTGAAAGAGTATTAGCATATTAACTTGCATGATTTATACAAAATAGCACACCTGGTTGAAATGTTGCTGAAGCTTTTCATTTGTGAAATTAATGCAAAACTGCTCAAAGCTGCACAAGTTGATACCATAGTATGAGTTTCTCCTTCGGTCTTACAAGACAAAGGCTTTCTGAAAAAATTAAATACCTATAGGCACCGTTTGGTTTGACGGAAAACGTTTTCCATGGTAAACAATTTGCAAGGGAAAACATAATTGTAAAATAGTTTTTCTTTGTCTGGTTCCTAAGGTTTGGATTAAAAGGAAAATGGAAGTGGAATGGAGAGGAAGGATGGGAGGAGAGAAAAGGAGAGATAAGCAGTAGGGAGGAAAATGTGGCATCCCATCCTTACAAAAGGAAATTGTTTTTCACCCCTTAATAAACCAAACAAAAATAATTTCCCTGCAAAATGTTTTCCTTCAAAACAAACTGAGCCTTAATCCTCCATAAGAATGATTCTCACATTGTTTCTACCCCTCAAAATATAATTGCCACAATTTTACCTGATTGACTTTGTTATAGTTGTGTTACCTTGTGCTCTTTCCGAGAAACTGATTTTGGCACACCTTATATTGGTTTTGGCGCACCATCTTGTGAGTGAACCACTTGAAAACTGTACTCTCTCAGTAAATGCGCCAAAGTCAACTATTGGTGTGCCAAAATAATCTCCCTCCTTCCCATCATCCTCTACCACTCAAATTGATGGAAGATATACTGATTTCTAAGATATCAAATCATAATCTACTCCTTCTTTAGAATGAACGTTCTGTTAAATATCCCAAGATACACATGATTAAAATTTATGGACCAGTGGAGTACTCTTACAACTGGGAAAGAGTTATCCACCGTAATTAAAAGAACGTATCAACCACACCGAAGAAAAAGGCCACAAACTTTCAAATTGTCAGAATAATCCTCAAAACCACTTTTTTGCCACCAAAATCCGACGTACGTTATTTCCCCTTCCTAATGAGAACAAAAATGATTATTTATGCCACATGAAGTTCCATAAGCTCCTTTAAGAAGTAATTTTTCCTACCAAAACATCCAACACAATTACCTAAACAGAAAGTAAAAAGCCCCAATGGGAATCCAAACAAAACGCCATTGTAAAGCTTTAGAAGGCTACCATACAACCAAAACAATCCCCCGCCACCAGAATTCAGATCTGCAAATCAAATTACAGCTTCCATAACGATCCACTAGTGCCTCAGCCTTAACCAAAGGAAATTGTGTATAATTCTCCTCAACTTTTAGTTATACTCAGCAAATATGCTAAACAAGGACAGGGAACATATGAAATAACAGGTCCAAGCACAAATGGTTGCGGGAAATATATTACCGAATAAAATAGATTCTTTGCAGATACCTAAACTCAAAATAGTCAGATCAACATGAAACTCCTCCTACCCATGCCTTTTTAATTTTTTTTAAAACATCTATTTTCCCTTATAGATTTTGTATTTTCTTACCTGTTATGCTTAAAACTTTCAAAACCATAGATATCAAGGACACCGATCAAAGACTTTGAATTTGGATCCTGTCCAATTGATACATTTATTTTATCAACCAACCTGCACAAGGAAAATATACATGCTTAAGATGAGCACAACATTTCTATATTCAGATACAAAAACAGAGAGGAAGGGGTTGCAAAAGCAATGCTCTAACACCGTAATCATACCAGTCAAAGAGTCGTGAGTATATCGTCTTAGCTAATCCATCCCTACTAACTGTGGCATTAAGAGGATCAAGACTTCTCTTTATGACTTCTTCAGGGGTAATCATGACACGTTTCAGTAACGCATCTTCCAGTGCGTGAGCATCACACCTTACATAAATTAAAATGAACGGTTATTTCTTTGTTTGAAAATGTTGCCACAAATTGTTGGTATGCAAAATTAGTTCATACATGAGAAGTCCCGAGACAATATTGAGATGGAATCTTGACTTATCATCTTTTATAACAGATGAATCTATCTCTTTCCCTTTAGCAAAATCGATATTGCCAAGATGAAGAATTGCGGCAACTACCCTAAAAATTGCTTCCTGAAGAAAAGAGAGTGAGGACAAGAGGGTGCACAATTTCAACTACATAAACACGTGCTGAAAAGAATACCTGCTCCTTTTCAGTGATTCCAACAATATCCATAGCTCTCCGAGTGGCAAGGTAGTCTTGTGCGTCACTCACACCAACCAAATCAAAGCACTTCGACTGATTAAGATAATGGAATAATTTTGGGCTTCCTAGTTTATATTTCTCAATCTCCTTGAAACCAGAACAACATCACACACAAAATCCATTGATTAAAACATTTAAAAATATTACATGTTTATATTTCTAGTAATAATAATTGTTTTAATAGATTAATACCTCTTGAGGTGCTGCACAAAGCATGTAAAAACAATGGTAGTTACGTTCAGGATCATTGACTTGGCAAACACGAGATCTTTCTAAAAGGTATGTTCTGATAGCTGCCCCTGATATTCTTCCACGCTTGTCGAATTGGATCTCCACAAATTTGCCAAAGCGACTGCAACAACAAGTAGTTAGAACGTCCAAACTAGTTAAGAGCATCAACCATGTATCACCTGGACAGGTATCCAGGTATCGAAGAACATCTTTGACAATTACTACAATGTAATGCATGCTCAGAACCTCAGAGATGAATTAATATTGATCCTTATTTGCCAAACCTCTCTAGGATTAGGGAGGAATTAAGTTGCATAAAGTAATAATTCCTCTGTTCATTAAGTATCGCTGCACTTCTATTTTAGGAAGTTTCACAATTATTGGAACATTTCTATTTTTAGATGTGTTCACGCTACAAGTTCTCAACCCACTTGTTTATCTTTATCTTTCTTCTCTTTTCTAATCACATGGGTCTTAAATTTGTGCCAACCCATCCACTTGCAAATGTTACGATAATCGGAGGAAGTATCAAGTTCAGTTGAAGAGAGATTTAAAAAACCACATTGTTTCATTACAATAGGGAAAATATCGTCACCTGGAATTATTATTCCGTACTGTTTTTGCATTTCCAAATGCTTCAAGAACTGGATTTGACTGCATTTCAATCAATTAGCACAACTGAACTCCATATGACATCAAACAAAAAACTGGGGAGAAATAAAATAATCATACTTCAAGAACTTGTTGCTCGACTGTGCGCCCCTCAGTTGATGAACGGCCCCCCAAATAAGCAAGGTATTGCATCAGCATCTTTGTCGTCTCTGTTTTACCAGCTCCACTTTCACCACTTACAAGAATTGAGTTGCTTTTCCCCTCGTTAATCATTGCTCTGTCCGGAAAACCAAAACAAATTACTCTTGTACGACACTTATATTTTGATACGTGGCAGAAAGGAGAACAACTACCTGTAAGCAACATCAGCAACTGCAAAAACGTGAGGACTTAGCTCTCCCAACGGTGCCCCTTTGTATTGTTGCATCATGTGAGAATCATATAGATGAGGCAGTCTTTGAAATGGATTTATGGCGATGAGTATATTTCCGGTGTAAGTCTATCAACAACATATTACCATGAATATTATTCCCACAAATTTTAAAATATATCAGTTTGAATCTTTTCTTATTTTAAACTGTATAACAAAAAAATATTAAGAAAGAGAAGGATACACAAAACAATTATGTCCTCTAAATTAAACAAAATTTACAAGTGAACTTAAGTATGTGACATCCCCTTAAGAACCTATACTCATAGGCTGCAAGGAACCCAGGTACACCCTTCGCTTCAAAGAAAGAAATCCAAAAAAAGACTTAAAAATTCTTATGATATTCCTTTCCAACCCGAGGCGCCAAAAGCAATAGCTGCGAAACCTATTCCCAAACAAACACTTCATTTTTATTAATGCTTTCCAATAGTAACAGGGAAGACCGAATAATAATTCTACTTTTCTATTATGAGAGTCTCATGTCTCTTCTTTTGCTGCATTTATCTTTACAAGGGAGGGGAAATCGACACTCAGCATTACTTACGTAGATTTCATTGAACTCATATCTAGTGCGCAGGTTCCGTAAAACACCTGGCTCGTGCAAATATGATAGCTTGGTCATGTCATCAACCCCAGCTGGAGGAGCTTCCATATCTTTGGGATGTAAGTTAGATAATTTTGCAACAACCTGTACACCATCCAGATAAGACACTCAGTAGGATACAGGTCACTAAATTCATTAATTTCTGAGATAAACAGATTCACATCTTTGCCACGAAACTAATTGTTTTGAAGATGAACTGATAAACTGAGTACATAGTGGAAGCAAAGAATCTAATGTCACGCTTACATATCATATAATAAGCAATGGGAGCATGATATGCCATGATTTTCAGAAATGATAAATAACAAGCTGTACAGCATCAAAATCGTATCGTCTATTTTATGTGCATGTGTGAGCCAAAGTCCTTCGGACGTATAACGGATTACACTTGGGTCTTGACAATAAGAGGAATCAAAACAGGACGGTCTGCAAAAAAGTCATTTTATATGTACAAAGGATCTCGTGTCCCTTCGCATGTAGGACGGAGTACATTTTGACAATAAGAGGAATTACAGGCTGTATGGCCTATTCATAACACAAATCGTGCTTAATAATATTAGGGGTGAGCAAAAAATCATGGTACTATTAATCGGAAACATTTGCTGTTAGGAACTTGCGGTTCCAGTTCCCCCCGGTCCCTGGTAACGAAATTGGGAACCTGTTGCAACAAGTTTCATTTCCTGCTCTTAATTTTTTGGAACGTAACACCGATTTCAATACGGAGTACTCGAAATAAGAGACCGGAACCAAACAAAATTGCTACATATGCCCAAAACATAAAACAATCCAAGCTCATTTTTGGAAAATGTAAATATAGATTAACAATTTAAGCCCAAACTATAAAACAATCAAAGATAAAATCATAAAATAGATTTTTTAACAATTTGACAATAATTTATTTTAATTTGTAAAATGATAGGGTACTCTGAACCGGAACCAGAACCTGCAACAAGCTATAGATCCGGAACTCATTGTCAGAAACCCGTTGCAACAGGTTCCGAATTCGGTTCTGAAATTTTAGTATGGTACCTTGTTGTGCTCACCCTTACTTAATACGGCCCTATGGTTCTTGAAGGAAAATCTTTCACCAAAAATATAATCTACAAATTGGATTTTCTACAAACAATCAAAGTTGGAACAGGCGAGATAAACATCTACGAGCTTAATAGGTCAGGACAATGCCTAGAAGAGAATCATGTTTGAAGACCAAAAACAAGCTGAGTTGTTATCCTAGTTGGAAATACTAAGAAAAAAGGTTAAACCTACAAGTAATTTTAGTGGGAGTTGAAGACACATATAGTTGACGGTAGCCGAAGGCTCTCGTGACTAACTTGTGTGAAACCAGCTTGACCCACCCTTTTTGTTAGCATCAAAAACACATGATCAAACCTTCATTCTCTAAACTTGTTATCAAAGTGTTGAACAACAAGTTGACAAGCAAATGCATAAACTGTTAGAGTACCTTTTTTCCATCTGAAGTCTCAATTTCAGCTTCGTGTCCCTTTATTTTTATAACTTGCCCATCAATCCAAGCTAACTTTGGGTCTTCAACCCAAATAGTAGAGCCTGCTATTATGTTAATTGGAGTTCCCTGCAGAAAATAACATGAATACAAAATTACAGATTATTCTTAAACATAACTCAAAGACACCACTGAACAGAACTTGGATCGGAGGAGGTATCAAAACAGTATCATCAATATGCAGTTGTAACTGAGAAGAAACAAGTAAGCTAATGTCCTAGAGTCAGCACAAGTTTATGTGTTGGGATATACATAGCTTTTTTATATTTTAATTAAGTTTACTGTGTGGTACATTTCCCCAATCCGCAACGGACTCGTCAACATCAGATATGGATGTGATGAACATTGTTAAACTATAACTCAAAGCTACATGATTAGTAGCTCACTCATGCTGTCATGCATACGATAAGAATCAACCTGTCCCTCATAATCCCATGGAAGAATACTAGTATAAGATAACTGCTTGCGGTAATCAATCACAACTGTACACCCAGATAAAATTTATTAAGCATTTTGCCATAACGAAAATGGTTCTATGTGCCTCAATTACTATTTATTTGAACTTTAGTTCATAAGGCACTAATGCACTATCAAAGTGTTTCAAAGAAGGTTATCGATCTTTAAGTTAGTCTGCCTTTGACCTTGATCAATTTACAACTCAAAATGGAGCCTTTTGTTACTTTACTGAAGGAATACAATATTAAAATTCACAGGAAAAAAAGACATTGTTATTCAGTCCATGATAAGCCAAACCAAAAATAACGATACTCTTTCATCTCTCCGGACAAATGAGCAGATTGATAAATCACTATCTAGCCATATGAAGTTCAACTTTCAGTTAGTTACCATTTTTAAGAGGACACTTCTTAGTAGTTGGTAGAAGTAGAAGATACTTCTACAAATTGCTACATTGTACTCCCATCGTTCCTACTCACTGGCAAAGGTTATTCGACACATTTGGATTCAACATTGGCAAGTACAAGCGCATTGATATTTTAGTATTCCGTATTTTACACGAACAAATAGGCAAATAGCAATGCGCGGTTTTCTTAAACGACATGTATATGGACCAGAACGAGTAACAAACTAGACTAGCTCAGATCAATGTTTCCCAATTATGACATTTTACACTTTGACATCTAAGATGTTGAAATCGAATCACAAAATGTGAGATTATAAAAAACAATCATCAATTATACACAACCTCACTCTAATATTCGAAATTAACATGAAAAAACGATCATCAATTAAACCAAAAATAAGAACCGAGAATAAGATCGCATACCATTTCAAAGAATAAAAAATACGGCCGAAAATAGAAATCAAAACTCGCTAAATTTCGAATTCATAATCAGCAATTGAGTGTTCGTCGTTCAAAATTCTTGTGCGAATTTCTCCAATTAGGTTAGAAATTTCCAAAATCAGAGAAAAATCGGACATTTTTCTTCTTCTTCCTCCTCCTGGATGGTTGTGGAATTGGAAAGAAAGATTTTCTCTCTTCTCGCAAAGCAAACGGAGTGGTTTGTGGGAGTGACATTCTGCAATCATCCCTGTAACTTCGCGTTTATCTTCACTCAAACACTTGACATCACTCCCCATTTGTAGGAGACATTATGGCTGTTAATCATTCATTCTCAGTGTTTCTCTCTCTTGAGTCTCTTCTTCGTCGCTCAACGTTGGCGCGTAAAGGGTTCAGCTGTGCGTTTTTTAGTTTGTTATATGACGTGGGTGATAACGAAACCATCATCGGTCGATCAGACAATCACACTCCTTGATTGATGCAGGTGAGAAGACACAACTAAATTATCTTTAAGGGGCATTTGGTTCGCACGGGGTAAACCGAATGGAATCAACAGAGAAAGAAAGAGAATGGGAATCATTCCCTTTGATTTAAAATGTTGTTTGGTGATACTTTGTTCAATACTCCGTATTTCCTTTTCTCACAAAAGCTCTACCCTTGCAGCAGCCGCCGACGACCTTTTTCACCCTAGCAATGACATCTCCCTCGCCGGCTTCTCCCTCGCCGTCTCCACCCTAGCAGCGGCTTCACCCTCGCCGGCTTCTCCCTCACCTTCTCCACCCTAGCAACGGCTTCACCCTAACAGCAGCTTCTCCCTCACCTTCGCGCGACCTTCTTCCCCCTCACCTTCGCGCGACCTTCTTCTCCCTCGCCTTCGCGCAATCTTCTTCTCCCTCGTTGTGCGCCACCGAAGCTAGGTAGGGTTTCTTTGGTGGCCGATTTGTGGCGGTTGGTAGCTGGGGTGGAGTTTCGGTGGTGTTAGGTCGAATTTTGGGCGATCTCTAATGTGACAAGGGTGGTTGTGTGGTGGTGAGGGGTGGTTTCGTGGTGGAGGGAGACGAAGGCGGCGGGGTTGCGAAGGAGAAGGTTGGGTGGTGGGTGGGGTTAGGTGGGGTTAGGTGGGGTGGGTCGACGGTGAAGGTGGTTCAGGTGGTGGTGATGTTGTTATAATGGTGGTCAATGGGGGTCAACGATTTTGGGTGGTGTGGGAGGAAAGGGAATGGAAATACCTTGGGGGGGTAGGGTTTCAATGTAGAGGGCTTTTGGGGTAAGTCAAAAAGAAAAATGGGTAAAGGGAATGACAAAAGATGCTTAACAAACAACAACAAAAGGAATCATACAAGTTGATTCCCTTTCCCTTTGATGAATACCCCCAACCAAACGCCCCCTTAGTTTTTTAAAAAGTCAGAGCAAATTCATTGACAAAGGAATAAAATGTAGAAAACGTATATAGTTATAGTTATAGTTATAGTTAGGGGTGTTTATCGGTCCAAATCTGGACCGGATTGGACCGACCTGGATCGGACCGAATACCGAAATTATGATAATCCAAGACCCGAATACCGGACTGATTATGCTTGGACCGAACCAGGATCAGACCGAAAAAATCAGTCCAAAATCCGTACCGGACCTATTTGGATCGGTTGTAGACCTATTTCTATATATTATTTATTTATTATAAAAAATATGATAAAAAAGAAAAAAAATATAAAAAAAACTATTTGTTTGAGGCCTTTCTTGGAAGCTAAAATAAAATATATCACAATATTAGTAATATTTACAACATATTAAAGGAGAGAATTAAATTATTAAATAGGTTATATTATATTTTATTAAGGAAAAATCGATCCGGTCCAAAATCGAATTTTGAACCGGACCGGACCGATGACCGGAAATTGATATTTCTCGACCCGAAGACCGGACCGATTGCCTTCGGTCTGGTCCGGACCAATTTTTGCACACCCCTAGTTATAGTTATGTGTACAAAGCAATTGGGTTTAACCAAGGTGTTATAATGGAAGCCAAAAAGATTATAAACAACATAAATAAACAACATAAAATATAGCGTGGTTCACCCATGGTTGTGCAAAACTATCCGGAAGAACCAAAAATCCGATCCGAAACCGATCCGAATATTAGGGTACCCGAACCGATAACGATTTCGGTTTGGGTACCCAATCCGAATCTTTGTTAACGGATCGGGAAACTGATACCCGTTAATAAAGATTCGGGGTACCCGAATTACCTGAAAAGACTAAAAATAATGAAATAAAAAACGCTGAAAGGTCGCAAATAATGAAATAACCTAATTCTATAACCTAATTCCTTTTGACCGCCGCTCATCCTCACTCACTCTCCCAGGCTCTCACTCTCTTTCTCTCTCTTCTCATTCTCTTAGTCGTTTACAAACCAGAGATCTGGGATACCCATCATCTACTATGTGTAGACACCTACTTTTGTCCCCATTCCCGAAAGGGAAAGGTTCGATGATGAAAGCATAAATCTCCACTTGACAACGCATCTCCTATAAAATAAACGAATCTCAATTCCCCTTTTCATTTCACCCGAAACCTGCTATTTATGGAAACATGCTAAAAATAGTAACTGCCGTAAAAGGTAGCTTCTAAAAGTGGCAAGTCATAAAAGATAGAAACCTGTTAGAATTAGGTGTTGCACTCCAACATAAATCCTAAATGAGATAGAAAACTGAGAGAATCCTATTCCTAATATGATTCGTAAATTAGAGTTACGTATTAATTAAAATCCTAACGAGCCTAGAGTTCGTAACGGGCCCAGACGCATTCCGTCATAAAATTGATACGCAATGAAAGACTCGATTAAATCTCAAACACTCCGGATTCTAGGAATCCGAATCCGACAAAGAAACGGCCCAAACAGCAATTTCAACGCCCAGCCCTGGGCGCTGAAATTGCCTGGATCCTATTTTCAACGCCCAGAGCTGGGCGCCGATATCTTTGACGCCCAGCCCTGGGCGCTGAAAATACATGGGTACGTGTTTTTTCCTAATTCTTTATGGATTAGAACTCTGCAATTCTATCTTTCCACGAACTCTTCCCTATAAATAGACCCCTAAATTCGACGTGAAAAGAACACAACACACAACAACACACAATTATATTCTGAGTATTGACTCCAACCCTTAGCCTAAGCATCTCGCTGCGAAACTGTTCACGCGTTCTGTCGCAATCGATCCATAAATCGAACAAAACGTATCCTGTCCCATAATTGAGATTCGTTAAATAAAAAGGAGAAATAGCAAAGTCAAAGTGGTTAGTTTTCTGAGAACCGTGACGCACCTCTCAAGGGTGCGTCGTAATGTGTCCCTTTTCGATGATTTAACTACTTTCCTCGCCCTTTTTATGAACTGTTGAACTAACCTAATCTGATTGTTCTATCACGCCTAACAAATTTAATATTTTTGGGAAATCGGATTATCATGCTAGGTCCCTTAATGCTATTTAAATCAGATAATCACGATCGAATTAGTATTATATGTTGCATATTGCTAAAATCAACTCAGATTAGTTTAATAGTTAACGCATGTCCTTTCAATTATTTATGCTGAGCTAGTAAGGATATCCTGCCTCTGGAGTTATCGACGAGCGAAGTACTCCTCTCGGTAGTCACAGTTCCCCGAACCCTCAATCTCTACCTTGCGGGTGTATGTTGAGAGATCCCCACACCAGGGATCACAAGGGAACCTACGGCCGTCGTGGTCAAACATAATTGCACTCCCTTTATGTCACGATAACCGGGTTTTGTCAGTTTTTCTCATTGTCGTTAAAAACTGAATGGCGACTCCTATATTACTAGTCAATTGGGTGTAAACTCACAGGAAATCCAATTACACTTGATTGAATAAAAAGAATCGTCACACCCACGAGGGACGAGGTCACGCATTAGCCTCGTGCTTTTTCGACCCCCTCACAGTGGCGACTCCGCTGGGGATAGTGAAGGAAATACTCATGCTTGTAGGTAATCAAAATAGCCGAAGGGTGAAACGATCCTACCCCGCGTTTATTTCCCCATCAAGTTGGGACGACCTGAAAATCAGCATATTAATGTGAACGGGAAGAACCGCATAAAGAATCTCGGCTCCCTCGGGAGTTGGGACTAAGGATACCTTTTTTCGCCAATAGGGGGGTGCATACGCCGCGCATGTTTCCCACTCGGTACTTGTGCAGGTAGTACACCTATCCCCAACCCAATCGCTCGCTCATTAGGTCCCTCTCGCCTGCATGCCCCCTTAGCTTGCACTTGCGGGTTGGCCTATTGGGCGAAATTCGTCTGTTGAAGACACTACCTTGACCGGGGCATGTGTTGGATCTACGATAGAAGCGGTACCAAGCCAGGCGCAAATAAACTACCCATAGAAGCCTATCATAAACTACGTGACATATTTAATTTTCAAATCCATGTTTGTAATGTAGTTATGTGTAGCGAACTATGTGACTATGTTATGATTGTGCGTACGAATAATGCTAGACAAATAATTCTAGAAAACCAACGACCTTAAAAACTTCCCAAACATTCATAAACCAATTGGCCAAAGAGTTATACCAAAATACGTGTTCCACAAACCCGAACGATCGCCACAAAAATAAGCGACGCTCGGGATGGCCTGTAACGAATCCCACAAACGCTGCACAACGCGTAAGGACGTTATTAGGCAAGCACGCAAAATCGAAGTCGCATAAACAAAAGTAGACGCAAACAGAAAACGAGAACCAGCCAGGGACGCATTTTCAACGCCCCTGGCTGGGCGCCGAAATTTCTCACGCCCACTGCTGGGCGCTGAAGTTGCTGCCTGGCCTTTTGGTCAGGCACAGCAGCCTCGGTGCCCGCGCATAAAAAATATACGTAGAAAAAAAAAACTTTTCGAAAAAAATTGCTGCGAGGGCGTATGAAAAGGCACTCGATTCTAAAAGAGACTAAAAAATAAAAATAAATAACTCTTTGTGTCGTTGTTAGGCCTCCTACGACGACAATGCTCGGCACCAAAACCGAACATGCTAATAACTATGAATATCACATGGGCAAAGTATTTATAAAATAATGTTCAAATAGAGTCTTCGAGAAAAATAATGTTCGAATAAAAAAATAAATCCGAGTCTAGACTAGGCTATGCCAAAGTACAATCTAAATCCTAAGTCTTAGTTGTCTTATCCATAGAATCGGTCCCAATGCTTGGTGTCGTTCTGCAAGTTAAAAGGTTAAACCATATTGAGTCTCCCCTCCTAACATTTAAATCAATAAGCACCCATATGTAATTGTCATCCCTTGCTAAGAATCCACGGCCTCAATACTCTCTCACCAATAAAAAGAATATACTATAGTATTTGCAAAATGGAAACAGTCACATTCTAGAAATCATCCCCCATAGTCGCACAACCCCAAAGTGAACCTAAGGTGTCAATACCATTGGCAAGAAAAATTAATGGCCTCAAGGCTTATAATCACATTGGGTCACGACTATCATAGTCCTCTCGAGTCACTCACTCCTTGAAATACTATTAAGTACGGACTAAAAGATTTTCCATGAATGCAACATGACCAACCATGAAAATACCCAAATCGGCATACCAATAGGGCTACCATTGGGGTAAAGCAATACACACTAAGAGAGAAGCCGCACTAATGATTCTAGTCTTGCAAAAATAAAAATTCGATCTCCCCAATTAACTACCTTGCCAACATTAAACAAAATGGCGCATGACAAATGAACACCCAAGGGTTAAAATCTAAAGTGTCAACCAACGAAAGTTATGGTCCAATTAGCCTAAGTCTGAGAGTTGCTTGGTCAAGTATTATAGGCTTACGCCACGTCATTATTTTGAGTCTAGGCCACCTCCTTGTATTCATACACGGGTTATAATCAGAAAGATTAATGAAAGTTTGAGTCTAAATCACAACTTCCAATTAAATCCCAGAAACTGGAATCTGAAAAGAAACAAAAATTACTTTCGATGTAATTCTTTCGTTAAAATTCAATAAGGTAAAAACAACATTTTGAATCTACGCTATTTGCATATTTTAAGAAACGACTAAATACGCTTGCAAAGTAAGACAATTTAAAGGTCCACCCTAGGCCTACTAAAATTAAAAGGTCCACTATAGGCCTACCAAACGAGGCTCACTCAGTCTCGCCTCGTGACTCAAAGACCATAACCATCTACCTTTTAGCCCAAATTAAAAATTGAAGAATTTATGTTGGGGAGGAATCCCAAGAAAAAAGAAAGAAAAAATAGAAAGAGAAAAGGGAGAGCGAAAAGAGCAAGCCAGGGAATACTTATCCCGTAGTGCAACATTTACCTAAGTAAACGAAGGAAAAGAATTGAGTCAACCAATCAAAATCATAAAATTCTACGATGTCTACCCTTTCCAATCCTTATGCTCTTAGACGCCTTCGCTCTGGGGTCCCTGTTCAGCTCATTTTAACCTATCCATGTTCTCATTGCCATGACCCAAGAAACCATTACCTCGACTCTTGTTCTTGAACTCGTTGTCAACCGCAAACCACGCACGACCATTGACACGTGCGTCATACCCCTTATTTCCAAAACCTGCTCTTATACCACCATTAGCATAATGACCATATAACTTGTGTGAATACATCCTGTTGATATACCCTTGAGCCGTCCCCATGCTGCTCATTGGCCTTGGTTGATGTAAACTCGTGACACTAGCACGAAGCTGCAAATTGTGAGCCCTAGCAGATATAATCCTCATGCTTGACCAACACCTATACAAATTCTCCTATCTCATTCAACCCATCTTTCAAGCCGTCTTGAGTCACAAACAAAAAAAAGGAAACAAATGAAAAGTGCAAAAAAAAAAAATGTGAATAATAAAAAAGAAACTTTGCAAAAGCGCCTCTAAAGTTAGTCTAAAAAGAAAAATAAAGAAGCATTTAGCGCACCAAAAAATATCCGCCCATAAACCATTTTCAGCGCCCAGAGCTGGGCGCCGAAATCTTTAGCACCCAAGCCTGGGCGCCGAATCTCTCTGCTTGCTGAAAAATTTGTCCAGAAGTGCTCGTCATTTTATCCGCACATGCACGGAAAAATAACGAACACTTGGAGGGGTACAACACGTATTCAGGTATACGTACCAAAAAAAAAAAAAAACACATGAAAAGAAAATACATGTACTCAAAAATATAAAACAAATTTTTTGGCTTACGGCAAGGCAGCAGATTTAAATAATAATAAACTTCACTTATTCTACCGTTTCAAATAATATGTTTCCACCTCAGAACATACTTGTTTAAAATCGGCATTCTATGAAACCATTTTCTAGGCTAAGAACTACGCAAGACCTGATTCCAAATTAAATCTATTTATGGCGGATACATAGGCAATCCATGATTCGGTCCAACCAATTTGCAAAAATATTAAAGCCTATAGGAAAACAAGAATAAAGATAGAAGTCCCTTATTGAAATTTAATTACTTGCAACCCAAGTCGAAAAAATTTAAGTCAAAGGAAGAATCCAAGTCATCAAGATGCCAAAATAAGCACACATCATGAGGGCACGTACCCTTGCCAGAAGGAGCACTCACACTCCTAGGCACTTAGCCAAGACTCAAAAAGATCGCTTTGCCTCAATTGAATGGGGGCTAGTGCAAGCGTCTATGACCTCTAAAGTACTCGACTTGACCCTCCCTAAAGCGAACTAACTCACTTAAAGACCTTCTTTCACCACTAGACACAGTCATAATCGCCAACAAGTAGTAAAGGCAGTAAGCTTGCAATAAAGAGAATTGTTCTACGGCGTCGCCCCATCGTTCCTTCGAACTCAGGGCACCCGTCCATGGTAATTCAAATGCTTGCTAATCCCCTTTGAAAAAAAAACAGACATTGTCAATAGGACTTGGCACTTAACCAAGGATCACCCTACTCAGACATGTAGCATGGGCATCTAAAATCGAAATCTGAAAGCATCATTAATGGGAAGACATAACAGCAACTCAGGGCTAAAAAGTGAAATGAAAGAGCTAGGGAAAGAACTAAGTATACCTTGACCTTTTGTGCAGACATACACCAAGTAAATCTAAGTCAATTTGAAAACGGTTTATATTCCCGCAATTCTGGAAAAGATGGCCCTAAAAGCCTAAAGCACATGCCAAACGGGCACAAGTATATCTTGACGCCTGCACCCTGGCTTCCAGCAAATCCTTAGACAGCATTCCAAAAATCGTAACAGTATTTTGATTCACTCATGTAATCCTGTACGAACCCTTCTATAAGTCAACCTACTTAGGACACCTCGGATTGTACACAGTAGGACTCGGATTTTAAATAATTTTCAAATGATTTTTAAAGACTTCTTCGGAAAAATAAAGTGTCGTTGGTTTAAGCTTAGTGTGCGTCCATCTCAACGTTGCAAGTGAGTCAAAAAGATTTTTAAATATGATTATGGGTAAAGAAAGGCACCTAGCTTTTAGTCAAGGCACACTTCAACATGTGACTACCTTGACCATGGCAATGTCGCACAATACGACATTTACAAGAGAAGTAGCAAATCACTACTCGAACATACCCCGCACTAAACGAGTCTGGTGCAAACTATTCATGATCCGTGTCACCATGAATGCATAAAAACGTATGCAAAGCATTATAGCACCAAGCCAATCCCGTAGCTACAATTGGGAGCTTGAGAAAAACACTCTAAAAATGCTCGAAATGACGATTTTATCGCAAATTCTCGACGCTAATGCTATACATATGTCATAGGGGCTCAATCCTAAGCTTTAATCGTGCAAAACGAACCTTAGAATGGCTACAACCCCTCCCAGATTCTAAGCGCTACTTAGAATATATAAAGTTACCCCACTAACAAGGGTAACTGAAAATCGCGAGTCACCAAAACTCCGATCAAACTACTGCACATAACGCTCGCCCTACAAGCGCCCGTTACACAGTCTACCTTGTTCCAAAGCAAAAGCGAAAGAAAAAAAAAATCAAAAAAAAAACTGTTAAAGTTCTGCCCATAAATCATTTTCAACGCCCAGAGCTGAGCGCCGATATCTTTAACGCCCCAGCCTGGGCGCTGAATATCTCTGCTTGCTAAATCTTGCCCTGATATAAAAACAAGAAAGAAACACCTATGAATCCTCGCATCGAACGAAGTAATAAGCCGTGCAAACCCACGCAGAAGGTGCTACACTTATTCGAGCACCTGAACAAGGCATGATGAAATACTCCAATGCAAATGATATCCCAACACCTGGAGGAATGTTCTAAGACACACCGTTAGGCCACACAAGCCTACGTCGCACCATAAAGTTTAACCATCCCACAGTACAAGTCTAAAAAAGAGAGTAAGGCATATTGCACTAATGTAGGCACGACCAAGAGCATGTGTAAAAGAGGCAAAGACTACTTATCGCCCAAATTCAAAATGCAAGCCACACTACTTCCATATTAAGGATTAAAAGTAGCAAAACATTACCTACCACGGAAGGGATAGCTCGCACCTACACGAGTGGAACCCCAAGGCATCTTTCTCAAAAGAACCTACAAAAATCGTACGCCAAAAGGAAGCATCCCAACATGCATACTTGGGGGCTCCAAGCTACGAAACGACTATAGCAAAATAAAAAAAATCGAAAAAGCAAATGTTTGAACAATCGAAAGGGTACGATGTTTGAGCCCGCTTCATGAATAGGCCTAAACCCTATCAAGCTTTTAAGCAAACTATTTAAAATCAGTCATTGCTCAAAAAAAAAAATATGATTCAAGCAAACTGATTAATGGACCGCACACAACGGCCATTCTATGAACACTCGTTCGCACATACATATCATCATTCACGAACGCATTCAAAAGAAAAAAATATATATACAAGAGCGATCAAAGTCTTACGCCTCAAGGTATGTTCCTCGGGCCATATAGACTCGCCCAACTGTTGCAATAACTGTACGCCTTAAAGAGCAACAATTCCTTAAAATAATCGCCCCAAAGAGACAAGCACCGTAGTCCACCAATCGGCTACAGCTTCTTAAGAAAATCATCACGTTCTAAAAATAAAGAAAAAACAAAAGAGAAGAGAATACATAGAACTTCCAAGTGAAATAAACGAATGAACAATAGGCCAAATGTGTCATCAAGAAAGCTCGCCAGGAATTATTTTCAGCGCCCAGCGCTGGGCGCCGAAATCTTTAACGCCCAGGCTTTGGCGCCGAAAATGATCCCAGACCCTTTCTGACTTCTAAAGGGCCCTGCCATATTCCTTCGACTTTAAAATTGCCGAAAGTCGCACCTCACGGCTTTGTTAAAAGTAGCACGCCACTACAAAGATGGCTCGCACTTACGAGCGCAATCCCAAACACGATCAAGGACATTACGAAATGCGTATCCCCAAGGAACCTCTTCAACAAGAAATGACCGTCAAGCACGAATTCTTGGGGGCTCGAAAGAAAATATAGAGTATACAAAGTTAAAAACAATATTCCCAGACTACGCTATACGAAGTCCCGTGTTTGGATGTCTCAAAAAATAAAAAAATAAACCGGTTTACGACCTCAAGATAAAGGTCGCCGTTGATACCTATACATAGTCCCCTAATCAAGGACCCAGGTAGTGGCAAAATTGAGCCGTAAGGACTAACTCAAAACCATAAAGGATGATGACCACAAGACAATGGTCCGTCTAAGCATGTTGTTAACCCACATTCAGGTTGCAACTAAATCCGAGCATCCCTCGAAAGAATTCGCTCCTGCAAGAATAAATGAAAAGAAATTCTCAAAAGAAATCACAAGAAAAGAAATGAAATAGGGACTTGCCCACCTCAATCGGACAAGATCGCGGTACACGAATCCCAAATTGAAAAGACGAATTCAGGTTCGCTCACCTCCAGTGAGCGGGGCGTCCACCCTTAGCGGACAGGGCTCGCCCACCTTCAGCGGGCGGGGTCTGCGTCACTAGCCGCACAGGTCCTCAGTTTTCGAAAAATAAAGTCTTCAAATTTAAAATAGGCTCGCCCTCTTCAGCCGTCGGGGTCTACGTCACAAACCACGTAGGTACTTATTTTCAAAAAAGCAAAACAAATTTCAAAATAGATTCGTCCACTTCTATCGGACGGGGTGTCCACCCTTAGCGGACAAGGTTCGCCATCTTTAGCCGGCGGGGTCTACGCCACGAACCGCGTAGGTCCTTATTTTCAAATTTCAAAAACAGATTCGTCCACTTCTATCGGACGGGGTGTCCACCCTTAGCGGACAGGCTCGCCATCTTTAGCCGGCGGGGTCTGCGCCATTAAACCGCGCAAGTCCTTAGTCGCTGCAGCGATAACTTTTGCTGAATTTTCCTTCGTTTTACGTCCTATAAAAACAAGGGTGCTGGATTTTCCTTCGTTTTACGTCCTATAAAAACAAGGGTGCTGGATTTTCCTTCGTTTTACGTCCTATAAAAACAAGGGTGTTGGATTTTCCTTCGTTTTATGTCCTATAAAAAAAAGGGGGTTTTCTCGTTTAGCTAGCCCTGAAAATGAGAATCTTTAAAAACATTTTTTACCTCGTGATTGGGCTTGGCCAGGCCCAATTAAACTTTATAGCTTTGATTTCGAAAAACTCTGTAGCTACTCCCAATGACAAAGTGAGGGAGTTTCTACGCACCTTTAGATCCTTCCAATGACAAAGTGAGGAAGCTTCTATACTATCAGTTGACAAATCCCAATGACATGTGAGGGATATGTCGACACTTCAAGTGATGACCCTTAAGTCAAATGTTATCACTCAGGGGCTCGTGAGACCCTCGCCAAACAGGTCACATACACCGTGGCTTGTGTGACGCACTCCGTCTAATACTTTGACCATCGTCTTATTCCAAGACTCAGTCAAAGTGGGGGCTAACTGTAGACACCTACTTTTGTCCCCATTCCCGAAAGGGAAAGGTTCGATGATGAAAGCATAAATCTCCACTTGACAACGCATCTCCTATAAAATAAACGAATCTCAATTCCCCTTTTCATTTCACCCGAAACCTGCTATTTATGGAAACCTGCTAAAAATAGTAACTGCCGTAAAAGGTAGCTTCTAAAAGTGGCAAGTCATAAAAGATAGAAACCTGTCAGAATTAGGTGTTGCACTCCAACATAAATCCTAAATGAGATAGAAAACTGCGAGAATCCTATTCCTAATATGATTCGTAAATTAGAGTTACGTATTAATTAAAATCCTAACGAGCCTAGAGTTCGTAACGGGCCCAGACGCATTCCGTCATAAAATTGATACGCAATGAAAGACTCGATTAAATCTCAAACACTCCGGATTCTAGGAATCCGAATCTGACAAAGAAACGGCCCAAACAGCAATTTCAACGCCCAGCCCTGGGCGCTGAAATTGCCTGGATCCTATTTTCAACGCCCAGAGCTGGGCGCCGATATCTTTGACGCCCAGCCCTGGGCGCTGAAAATACATGGGTACGTGTTTTTTCCTAATTCTTTATGGATTAGAACTCTGCAATTCTATCTTTCCACGAACTCTTCCCTATAAATAGACCCCTAAATTCGACGTGAAAAGAACACAACACACAACAACACACAATTATATTCTGAGTATTGACTCCAACCCTTAGCCTAAGCCTCTCGCTGCGAAACTGTTCACGCGTTCTGTCGCAATCGATCCATAAATCGAACAGAACGTATCCTGTCCCATAATTGAGATTCGTTAAATAAAAAGGAGAAATAGAAAAGTCAAAGTGGTTAGTTTTCTGAGAACCGTGACGCACCTCTCAAGGGTGCGTCGTAATGTGTCCCTTTTCGATGATTTAACTACTTTCCTCGCCCTTTTTATGAACTGTTGAACTAACCTAATCTGATTGTTCTATCACGCCTAACAAATTTAATATTTTTGGGAAATCGGATTATCATGCTAGGTCCCTTAATGCTATTTAAATCAGATAATCACGATCGAATTAGTATTATATGTTGCATATTGCTAAAATCAACTCAGATTAGTTTAATAGTTAACGCATGTCCTTTCAATTATTTATGCTGAGCTAGTAAGGATATCCTGCCTCTGGAGTTATCGACGAGCGAAGTACTCCTCTCGGTAGTCACAGTTCCCCGAACCCTCAATCTCTACCTTGCGGGTGTATGTTGAGAGATCCCCACACCAGGGATCACAAGGGAACCTACGGCCGTCGTGGTCAAACATAATTGCACTCCCTTTATGTCACGATAACCGGGTTTTGTCAGTTTTTCTCATTGTCGTTAAAAACTGAATGGCGACTCCTATATTACTAGTCAATTGGGTGTAAACTCACAGGAAATCCAATTACACTTGATTGAATAAAAAGAATCGTCACACCCACGAGGGACGAGGTCACGCATTAGCCTCGTGCTTTTTCGACCCCCTCACACTATGTGAGTCTTTGATCTTATACTACTATTCTCCATCGTAACCTCAACACTTATAATATTACAATCTCAAACACTCACTACTCACCGTCGTCATCGGCCGTTTACCACTTCATCGGAGTTTCCAATGTAATTAGTTCCATTTTAACCTTAAATGCCATTAATTTTTGAATTTTCGAGTGAAAACTTTGTAGAATTTTGTCATTCAAGAGCTTAATTTTTTGTTGTTTCTTGATGCTCATTCAATCTAATTGTTGTTATATCCAAGTTCTTGAGATTTACAAATGTTCAGATTTAGATGATGATTCTTTTTTCTTTTTTTGGAAGAATAGATGGTGATTCTTTGTATTGTAAAAAAGGGATATGTGTTAAAAATTGGGAATAAAATTATAAATTTTAACAAAAGTCAAATAATCGGTTAGCTCGGATAATATGTTCGGGTATCCGGATATTCGGGTACCCGAATTTCGGATACCCGTTTCTTATCGGTTCGGTTTCAGATATCGGTTTTGGTGTTATCGGGTTTCGGGTAACCGAACCGATAAGCTTATCGGTTCGGTTACCCGAACCGTGCTCACCCCTAGGTTCACCTACTCTAACTTTTCCTTTTCCTTTCCCTTTCTTTCCCACTGTTACACTTTGTCCACATGTCATTGATTTAGGTACTTTCTTCTCTTTATTTTTTTCCCCTTAACATTGTTGGAATTTAAAGCTGGAAAAGTGTATCGAAAATCAATCGGGTTTGAGCACCTGGTCGGGCGCGAGTGCAAGTGAAAAATTGCAGTTGAAAAGGCTTTGGTGAAATGCACCGAAAACCTGCCGGGTTTTGAAAACCTGATCGGTTTTGAAAACGGCGTAAGTAATGAATATTTTTTAATGCCCTCGCGCCCGGCCGGTTTTGAAAACAAAGCTTCAAATTTGTTCGGTTTTTTATTATCTCTTTGGATTCATCTTTTATAAGAGTTTTTAATTATGTTTTATGGACACTTATTATTCTGATTATGGTGATTATTTAAGTGGTCCATTATTTCTCTTGTATGGGGGTTATCAACCCTTTATTTTTCATGGGTTTAATTGGTTGATTAATATCATTGGATTCCTTTGAGTCCTTTGATTTCTTTAGGTTCTTTTGTCTCCTCCGCAAATCTTGTATATACTCTTCGTCTTCTGATTTTTTGACACACAATGTCATTCTCTCATCTTCTTCTTTTCTCCCTCTCTTTTGAGAATTAGTTCTAGTAACTCCATCTCACACCCAAGAGTGTCATTGTGTGTTGAGAGTTGTGTAAACCTTAGGGAACGAATCGATGAATACAATTGTGCACCCCCGGTTGCACCTAATTTCGTTTACAAGGCAGTGATTTAGTAACCACGGCACACCAAGTTCCGTAAGATTTTTCTTATTCTCTTGTTCTACATTTAGCCTTGAAAACACTTAAATACAACAATTTGAAAACGAGATATTATGTCTATTGTTATGGCTAACTCTATGTTGAACAAGACTCTTCCCCACCTCTCTAAGTTGGAGCCTATTGATGGCAAGAACTTCAAGAGATGGTCAAAAAAATGTTTGATTTTTTTTAGCAACTTGAAATAGATTATGTGCTCCAAGAGGATGTGATTGAAGCAATTGAAGTAAGCAAGGCAGTAGCACCAGATCCCTCCCTTTTGGTGGAGGATGTCAAGAACGCGGCTGAAGCATTGACCAAGAAGGAGAAAGACAACAAACTTGTTCGGGCTCACATTCTCCATCATGTGAATGAACTGTTGTTTGACCTCCTCATCACCAATCGGTCAAGTAAGTCCATTTGGCACACCTTGCAAAAGAAGTATGGAGCCGATGATGCCAGTAAGAAAAATATGTTGTTGGTAAGTGGATCGATTTTAAGATGGGGTGTTAGGTTATAAACAATCTAATTGACATGCGGAAAAGCCATAATAATTGCCAGAATCCATGTAAATCACAATCAATTAGCATAATTTAGGAATACATACTATATGATGTGTGCCTTCTGTAGCCACCTAATTTGTGTCTCCACTTAGGGCCGACGACGAAACCGTTAGCCTAGTGCCAAGATTGGTATAACTCCAAGTGGAAGTCCCAATTGCTAAAATACAGTGAAAATATTCCAAGTCCAAAAGCCCAAAATCCAATCCCCGAGTGTGTTCCCATCCTTGAACTTGGTATAAAAATTCAACTTCCAAACACAAACTCTCAAAACGGACCTCTCCATTGGTCTTCGAGCTACATTTCCAGTCAAAATGACATTAAGCAATCCGAATTCGGGCGCCGACCCAAAATACCGAGCATCCCGGGCCCCGACTTGTAAAACCGGATTCAAACTGTATGAAATGCGACCAAAGCGATTGCGTCTAAAAACAACCAAACAACCTACCCAAGTAAATCCTTCCTAACTACAATACAAAAGCACAAAGGTCATCGTCCTTTTTTTGGCAGCGCCAGTTGGCGCCAAGCGCCAACAAGGCATCAAGCGCTAGGCGCTAACAAGGCATCAGCGCCAGGCGCTGGCCCAACGCCAGGCGCCAGGCTTTTGTCGGGTTTTTTCAGCCGCTTTTCTATATAAACCCCCCATTTTCTAAGCATCAAGGAGATGGAAAATCACACAATTAACGCAAAGGCGTAATGCTAAAATCAATCTACAATTAACAAATCCTCTCAAATTTTCAAAATCCTAAAAACACATGCTTTCTACTATTCTTGCTATTGGAAAATCACCTTGGAGGAATCAATCTCGCCTACTTAGGTAATCCGAGTCCCCAAAAATTTATTATTTGCTAATCTATTTTGCTAATTTCTAAAACCAAGGATGTTCATATGATGTTCATACTCACTTGAACTATGTAAATGCATTAAAGGGGTAATCTTTGAGGGGATTTCATACTTGAAACCTCCCTCAAATGATCTTCCATACTCCTATTTCAAGTCCAAGATTTAAATTCATGCATTATTTCAATAAAATTTGGTTAAGAAAGTGAGGATTTTATTCTTGAGAACATTCCTTCTAACAACCATGGCTCAAGTTTTCAAACGTTTTAATCTTTATGCAAAGTTCCATAATACTTGAAGAAGTGCAACTCATTCTTTAAGTTAGAACACATGAATTATCTAATTTCATGTACAAATTCAAGTTTCAAAGTTCAAATATTCAATGATGTTTTATTGGGAACCATTCTCCTAAAACTAGAATCAAATACAAGTATGGAGTTTATCAAAGGTGGAGCCTTTACATAAAGTCTTGGCCTTTGAGAATAAGAACCTCCTAATTTCTACATTCAAGTTCTATTTTCAAGTTCTATTTTAATATTTCATATGCAAAATCGATCATACTTTTTAATGAGCAACTCATTTTAAAGTGAGATTGTTTTACACGATTGGACTCGTAGGGGGGCCAAATCACTTTGAGTAATTGTTCCTCAATCGGATTTTAAATATCAAAGTTATTCAATTTCTATCATACAAGTTCAGTGCTTTATTGCTTATTTCAATTCCGCACCTTTACACATTTCACCTTTCAATTATGCACTTAGTATTTGTGCAACTTTACTTGCCTAGTCCTTCTAGGCAATGTGGTTTACACCTAGTCCTTTTTCTAGATGGTGATTTATAACTTTTACTAATTCCGCACTTTATTTTCTATTGTGATGATGCTTTACTTGTTTATTGTTTTCATCACCCAACATGCTAAATCAACAAAATACAATTTCTAATCACGCTTAATAAAGATACTTTTTGGAGAAACCGATTTAGGTTCCTTAAATTTGACCTAAAGCAAAGTGATTACCATACAAACTTAGAAATTTCAGTGTTCTAATTTTGCATGCCCACCCACCTAAAAGTAGTGTCATGCTAGGATTTTACTCCGAAAATGATGCTTGTATTGTATGAACCAATTGCAAAATTCACTCAAATAAGTGCCTCATTCCCTTACCTGGGTTTCAATCGGTTTCATTTCCAATGCCTTATCCCAAGTCATATTTGGTCTTTCCAAACCTCACCCGAAAACTTGTTTGGTGTCGAATCCATCAATGTTCAAAATTCCAAAAGCTGCAGTGGTATATTACGCAGTTTCCTATATTTCGAACCTGGATTTTCTATGTTTAAATTCATTTACATCACTTGTGTGATCCTAGAATTTGGCTCTCCTTTTAGGGGGGGGGGATTGAGAAGATCAAGTCAAATCTAGTTGATCACACTCTTGACAAATTGAACAAGTTAGAGTCTTTGGCGAATCTTAAACAAGGTTCATCAAGCACTCATAACTTACATACAAAATTCAAATTACAAGCTATACGAAATACGAAAAATACCACTACTAAAAGAAGAAGAAAAAACCCTACAATCTGGAGACTCCACTAGGGAGTCCTAAACTTGCATTTTGAGAAAAAACATATTTCGAGCATTCTGCCACTGACTGGCTGAAGCGCCTGGCGCAGCCCTTGCGTCTGGCGCAGTCAGTGGAAGTCTGCCCAAATCATGTTTCAACGTTCAAAATGGGAGTTCAGCTCGAGTTTTGAACTTTGAAAGAGCCGCCCCCAAACTTTGAGAACGAGCACCGAAACGGTAAATTTTGCAAATTTTGGTTCAATACCTTTGTGTTTAGGCATTGAATGCATTTTTCGAAAATACAAAATCAAATTTTCTACCCTTTTCCATCAAGAATGTTTTCTACATTCGGGCTAACCATGGGGGCATTGACTTGATCACTATCCATACGGCTTATGACCACATTGTTTAATCATTTATGAGCCTACCAAAACTTGGCATTTGTCATAATGATCTTGGCATTTGGCATGTAGATCATTCGCTAACATATGTCTCCCTTGGGTGGAGGCGCCTTGTTACCGATCCGCCTCTTAGTCAAGTACCCTTTGACACCCTAAACCGACCATTGTATCATACAAAAACTTAGACTGGCCTTAGGTTGAGAACTTTGCATTCATATCCATGTTAGTGTGACAATGTGCTTATGTGCATTTTGTGTGGGAGTCTTTGCACGCGTGAATGACTAACCCTGAATTCTAGCTTTGCCAAAACCTTAGTCTCTAAACTAGGAAAACCAAACCTAGGAGCATCATCAAACCTCATGTATTAAAATCGTCGATTTAGGGTTGTCATTAGGAGTGCCACTCCGTTGATTCAAAAGACCCCAAACACGCCTCACGGGAAAAAAAAATCAAGAGTCCTAATCCATGGCGTTATAATGCCGGATTTCTAGTCCAAATTTCCAATTTCAAGAGTTCTAATCCATGGTGTAATAATGCTAGATTTTCTAGTCCAAATTCCAATTTCAAGAGCCTAATCCATGGCTTCATAATTCCGGATTTTCTAGTCCAAATTTCAATTTCAAGAGCCAAATCTATGGCATCATAATGCCAGATTTTCTAGTCAAATTTCCATGTCCAAATTCCAAATTTAAGAGCCTAATCCATGGCGTCATAATACCAGATTTTCTAGTCCAAAAAAAGCTCCAAATCAAAAGCCCTCAAGTCCAAATTTCAAAATTCAAGGTCTCATTTGCCATACAATTCAAATTACCCTCCTAAAATTCCAAACTCAATTTCCATGTGGTTATCATTTATCAAACTACGAGTCCAAAAATCCTTACCTACCCCATCGAGTCATGACCCTCAAATACAATCTCAAAATCCTTCCAACGGGTTGAAAATCCCTAGAAATAATACCATATACAAAATTCTATGACAGGTTGAAAATCCCCAAAAATAATAGAAAAACCACGTTCTACAAATATCAGATTTAAAATCCCCAAAAATAATACAAATACTACATTCCAAACCGGGTTGATATTCCACTAAAATATTCCTAGTTCAAATACAAATTCCGTGACGGGTTGAAGAAATTGTTGAAGAAATTAAAACAACAGAATTCCAAATTGGACTTACCACCAATTGAAGTTGCTCGAACTGAAGATGCCGGAGAGCCCAGATAAATCTGTCTTTCTCCCTCCACTTTTATGCAATTTGAGGGTTGTACTTGAGGTTAGTGGTGTTAAATGGCGGTGGGAGTTGAAAAGAACAGAAAACCTTTTCCGATGTTACAGGCGGTGTTACAGGCGGTGCGGTAGCCGACGAAGGAGCAAAGATGAAGAGGAAGGTAGTTATCGGCGTTGAGAGATGCGAAGAAGCGAGCAGGAAACCTTTTCCGGCGAAGGAGCAGATAAGAGATGAAGAAGGGAGTTATAGGCGGTAAGATTTGTGTAGAAGGGAGCAAAAATTGGCTATGGAGATTCGAAAACCTAGCTTTCACTGGGTTCTTTTTTTTGGAATTCTAGATCTACCGTACATTAAGGACTAGTGGGTCGAGAAGATGATGATAAAGTATGAAAGTTTCTAGGTAATTGCAGCAACCTCAAAGGGAGAAAGATGCGACTATTCTAAATTACAGCAATCAATAAGGGCAGAAGTTGCAATTAATTTGCCTAATTGCAACTTGTAATGTATGTACGCGCTGCGAAATCTCATAAAAAAAATCTTTTTCGCAACTCGGGGTCAATAAAAATCGCCATTGACTACCGCACATGCCTCGTTGCTCATTGCCTCGTACCGCATGGGCGACGAGCTCCCTTGCTCGTCGTCGCATGCCCGCACAATGCAACACCCCTTAAGGGTAACACTTAGCTTCCATTGCTTCGTGCGTGCAACATTGCTGATCGGTTTTATAAAAATTAATGATTTTTATACTTTAATTTAATTGATGAATTAATAAATCATATTAATTTCATTAAATTTGGGCAAAAAATCGAAATTTTATTATTCAAACTAATTTCCGATTACATTTATTTTCATGGATTCAAATCTATGTCATAAAATTTTAAAACTTTTCAATTTTAACAAATTTTATGGTGGTTTTTAATCATAGGATCCTAATTAAATTGCTAATTAATTATGAAAATCAAAACAAATTCTAAATTGTTCGAATTTCAACAAATTAATTACAATTACAAATTAGGTTGTATAATTAACAAGAATAGACTTTAAAATTGTTAAACATATACACTAGGACAATCATAGATTAAAGATTTACATACAAGATTCGCAAATAATTAATTTAACATCATAAAAATTACAAATTTTGCGCTCGAAAAACTAAAACCTCCGAAAACTAATAGTTAGGCTTCGAATGTGGGAATTCTAGGTTCGGCTACAAATCTTTGATTTTTGTCAAAATTTTAAAACGTCGTTTACATGCGAAATTCACTATAAAATTATACGATTCCGACCATTATTAACAAAACTGCCGAAAAATCCTGCGAACATATAATCAAATAATTGCACGAATTTGCAATTAATTACATACATGAAATTAATCACCCCTTTAATTCATTGCAAATTTATAAAATTTAACCATGTTAACTATAATTGATTATGGAATTAATTAGAGACTCGTGATACCACTGTTAGGTTATGACAAATATAAACAATATACTTCATGCGGAAAAACCATAAAGCCAGGAATCCAAATTAATTGCCACATAGTCAATTAGCATAATTAGGATACATACAACGTGATGCGTGCCTTCCCTAGCTGCTCCCGAATCGAACAAGAACAATAACAAGTTTAGGACTCCAAATGCCGCCCCTCCGTAGATAGTCCACAGCACGTTCGGATCCGCCTTAGATTCAATTAACTAGAATATTATCTAAGGTTTTATGTTTATTCGGAGGCTGGCTTGCTGCTCGTTGGCCCATGGGCGCTGGCTTGTTGCTTGCTGGCCCTATGGCGTTGGCTTGCTGCTCGGCCCAGTTGCTCGTCGCGCGCGCAGGCTTGCTGGGCGCTGGGTCTGGCTTCATGATGGTCCTTGCGTCTAGCAAGCTCGTCCGCCGATCGTTTCGTACGTCGCGCTCGATTCGTTTTCCGATTCCAGAATTTATTTCCGATTCGAACAATATTTAATATTTCCGATTCCGGAATTTATTTCCGATTCGAACAAATATTTAATATTTCCGATTCCGGAATTTATTTCCGATTCCGAAAATATTTCCGATTCTGGTAATATTTCCGTTTCCGGCAATATTTCCGATTCCGGAAATATTTCTACTTCCGACAATATTTTCCGATACGTACCATGTTTCCGTGTCCGGCAACATCTACGACTTGGTTTATATTTATATTTAAGTCACGATCCATACTTCCGTTTCCGGCAATATCATCATTTCCGGAGTATTCTTTATTTTGCCTTTTGACGATTTCAGCTCCCACTGGAACCGAGATCCGTCATTTCCGAATGTTCATAAATAGAGTATTTAATTCACTTAAATACTTGATCCGTTCACGTACTATTTGTGTGACCCTACGGGTTCAGTCAAGAGTAAGCTGTGGATTAATATTATTAATATATTCCACTCGAACTGAAGCGGCCTCTAGCTAGGCATACAGCTCACTTGATCTAACTGAATTATTAACTTGCATAATTAATTAACACTGAACCGCATTTATTAGACTTAGCATTGAATGCATACTTGGACCAAGGGCATTATTTCCTTCATCAGCTCCATACACCCTAGTATTTCCCTCAAGGGCCAAGACATTGTTGCAGTGCAATGAAACCCCATAAGGGACCTGCCTTTCACATAGTAACTATTGATCCATCTAACCCAAAGCTTATACTTTTTGTGAGTGATTTCCCATAGAAGCTTGAAAACTGCATCTTTGTTCCAGATCTCCATGTTTTTTAAGTTCTAACCCCCAACTTCTCTAGGTAAGCACATGTTAGCCCAAGAAACCAAGGCTTTCTTGGAAGCATTAGTATCCCCTGTCCACGAAAAGAACCTGCAGTAGTTTTGGATCTCTCTGATAGCCTTCTTAGGAATAACAAATTTTTGATACCAAAAGGATTGTAAACTAAGAAGAACAGTTCTAACCAACTGAAGCCTCCCTGTGTAAGATAAGTATCTGTTTATCCATCTCTTGCTAGAACTCTAGCAATCAAAGGTTTGCATTGAATATACGATAGTTTCTTTGTACAGAGAGGGACCCCAAAGTACCTTACTGGGAACTCACTAGTAGGAATATTCAAAGTATGCAAAATTACCTCCTTAATCTCCACATAAACACCACAGGTGTAGACATTACTCTTGTCTAAATTAGCTCCCAGGCCTGAAGCTCTAGATAATACTTAAACTTTTGGAACATCAATGAAGTAGACACTGCGTCAGTTTTGTAGAACATGAGCAGATCATCTGCAAACATCATGTGTGTGATATTAAACCTTTCACATCTAGGGTGAAAGTTGAAGTTGGGATAAGCCTTGAGTTGCATTAGATTCCTAGATAAATACTCCATACCAATTGTAGGAAAAAAAAAAGGAGATAAAGGATGTCCTTGCCTTAAACCCTCTTAGCAGGAAAGGGTGAGCAAGGTTTACCATTCAGCAAAATGCTATAAGAAACAGATGAGATGCAGGCACAGATCCAGTCAATGAACAAACTAGGGAATCCCAATGATCTCATAACATCTATCAAGAAACTCCACTAAATGGAGTCATAAGATTTCTTGAGGTCCACTTTAATCATACATCTTGGATAAAGATGCTTCCTATTATAACCATTAACCAATTGAGTGGCTAGTAAAATGTTATCAAAGATGTGCCTCCCTGGGATAAACCCTGCTTGGCACTCACTAACAACTGAACCAACCACCTGCTACAGTCTAAAGGTTAAGATCTTAGAGATGATTTTCTAAAGAATAGTGCAGCACGCAATGGGCCTAAAGTCCTTAACCTTAGTTGGGTTAGAGACTTAGGACAGAGTGATAGTAGTACAGTTAACCAAAGGCAACAGCTTCTTATGAGTAAAAAAAAAATCCATAATACAAGAGTAGATGTCAGTTTTGATTACCTCCCAAGTCCTCTTGAAAAATACTGCATTGAATCCATCAATGCCTGGAGCTTTACTATCATCAATGCCCTTAAAAGAAGAATCAATTTTCAACTTTTGTAAGAGGTTGACACAAATAGGATCTCTCTTGATATCTCAGTGTATCTTCAGATCTCATGGTGGTAATATCAATCATGGGAAGAGAAGCTGTTGACCCTAAAATTTTGATGATAACAAAGCAAACTCCTGACTATTGGTTAAGTTATGTTGCATAATAGGTTCCGAGATCCTTAGAGGGATAATGCTAAGTTAGGGAGATCCTGAGTTGGATAAACTAAGCAAAGTGGAATATATGCAAGTCACTTGATCCATGTCAGACACTACGTTGAAGAATTAATCATCTAGCAAGTTTACAAGGCGAGATCCTTAGGCGAGTTCCTAAGGCGAGATCCTCATATATTATGTGGATCCTCGATGTTCCAGAGAAGGAACAAATTGGGAAGACTTCGAGTGAAGCTTCTAAAGGTGCAACATGAAAACTACAACATATGAGTTTATGTTTAGGATTTATGTAAGTATTTAATATTGTTTATACGTAATTTGGAACGAAAGGAACCTAAGTATTTTGGTACGTTTTAAATTGAAATATATTAACTGTAATTATAAAAGAGTTTTAAGTTGGGAAAATCTTTGTTAATAAATAAAATGAATTTAATTAATAAATGTAAACATAGGATTCTGTTTTCATTCTCCTTGTTTCTCAAGCAAAAGATTTTCCATAATCCTTAAAACTCTCCCACGTATTTCTGTTTAAACGTGCAAGTAGTGTTTTGATTTGGTCTCCCTGTTTCTCTCCAACTATGCCCATGTTACTGAGCAGTAACAGTTAGTGGGTAGTTGAGAAGAACATGGGTATCCAACCTTAGGTAAAACTCCTCTATAAAAGGAAAAGAGTTTTGGCTTTTCAAAACACAACTGATTTCTACAAAATCTATCTTAAAGAGCGTAAACGTTTTAAAAGAATCAGTTTGCAAAATAGAGTGTTCCTTTAGTTCCTTATTACTATAAGCTTTATTACGTACTAGAGTTTATCTATCATATTGTATCTTGGGTATAAGGATTGAGTGATCCTTGAGTGACTTAGAGTTAAGTCAAAGAGAGAAAGAGCGACTAAAAGTTTAGTCAAAGAGAGAAAGAGCAACTTAGAGTTAAGTCAAAGAGAAAAGGAGCTACTTAGAGTTAAGTCAGAGAGAGAAAGAGTAGCATAGTAATCGAAGGGGATTGCTGTGGGGAACTCATGTTCGAGAGGAACTCGAGTTAAAGAGTGTATTTGTAATAGAGTTATTGCATTAATACAAAAGAGTTGTGAGGTTCTTCTTGATTAGGATCAAGAAGGTTCCTCAGTTTTATATCTTTCTTCGCTCATTATTCTCAGTCTATTTATTGTTTAAATTCCGCAAGAAACTTACTCAAGTTCCCAAGAAACAATTCACCCCCCCTCTTGTCAAGTGTTTCTACTGGACTAACAGTTGGTATCGGAGCAGGATCTCACAAAAACATAGGAAACCCTGTTGAGAAAAAGTTCCTGGAAAGTATGAACGCTTACGAGAAACTCGAGGAAGGATATTCCACTCAAAGACCTCCAATGTTCAACGGGAAATTCTACACCTATTGGAAGAACAGGATGGAGATCTATATCAAGGCAGAAAACTATCAAGTCTGGCGAGTCATAGAAGTCGGTGATTTTGAGGTAACAATGACCAATGCTCAAAATGAGGTAGTTCCTAAAACCATGTCTGAATTTACTAAGGAAGATTTTGAGAAATTTGAAATCAATGCAATGGCTTTGAAAATCTTGCATTGTGGCCTTGGACCTCACGAATATAACAGAGTTATGGGGTGCAAGAGCGCAAAGCAAATCTGGGATCTCCTTCAAATAACTCATGAAGGAACTAATGAGGTCAAACGTTCAAAAATTGATTTATTAATGTCTAAGTATGAACGTTTCGAAATGCAACCAAGAGAAACAATACAGGAAATGTTTACTCGTTTCACTAACATTACTAATGAACTAGTTTCTCTTGGAAGAATTATTCCCTCTGATGAACAGGTTAGGAAGATCCTAAGGAGCATGCCACAGGATGATAGATGGAGAACCAAGGTCACAACACTGTTTGAAACAAAGGACTTCACCAAATTCAACATTGAACAATTGGCGGGATCCTTGATGACTCACGAATTACATCTAGGAGCAGTTGTTCCTGAGAACCGAGGCCTTGCTCTTAAAGCTGAGGAACATGAGGACTCAGAACCTGATGAAGATGAGGTTGCTGAAGGAAATAATGCCCTTGGTCCAAGTATGCATATAATTTTAAGTCTAATAAATGCGGTTTAGTATTAATTAACAAGTTAATAATTCAGTGAGATCAAGTGAGCTAAATGCCTAGCTAGAGGCCACTTCAGTTCAAGTGGAATTAATGATATTAATTCACAGCTTACTCTTGACTGGACCCGTAGGGTCACACAAATAGTACGTAAACAGATCAAGTATTTAATGGCATTAAATACTCCATCTATGGATATTCGGAATCGACGGATCTTGGTTTCAGTGGGAGCTGAGATCGTCAAAGGCAAGCAAGTGAATACTCCGGAAACAATGATATTGCCGGAAACGGAAATATGGATCGTATCGGAAATATAAATATTATCCAAGTCGTAGATGTTGCCGGAAACGGAAACATGGTACGTATCGGAAAATATTATTGGAAATGGAAATATTACCGGAATCGGAAATATTGCCGGAAACGGAAATATTGTCAGAATCGGAAATATTATCGAAATCGGAAAATAATTCTGAAAAAGGAAATATTAAATATTTGTTCGAAACGGAAATTAATTCCGGAATCGGAAATATTAAATATTGTTCGTATCGGAAATAAATTCCGGAATCGAGAATTTAATCGGAAGCGTATCGTACGAATTAGCATCGGACGAGGCCTGCCAGACGAAGGCCCAGCACGAAACCGGGCCATCGCCCAGCAAGAAAACACGCAACAAACACACGCCAAGCTCGACCAGGCCCAGCGCAAGGCCAGGCCCAACCAAGCCTTGGCGCGCGCGCATAATGGGCTGCGGGGCTGTGCGCCGTGCGTGGGCCGTGAGGCTTGCGCATGGGCGTGCGGCTCGTGCGTACGTGAGTGTTTGTGAATCCTAAAGCTATCGGGATTCTACATATGATTAAATCCTAATCCTAAAAAGATAAATTAATTGATTTAGAGTTCTACTAGGATTCTAAGTTAATTAATTCGTATCCTAGTAGGATTATAATTCCTTTCCATAAACTCTATAAATAGGTGCCTAGGGTCACATATTTACATAGAGGATTGAAGTATTCAAAGGTAAGATTTTCAAGCAAAAATCAGCCACAAACACTTGCCCTATTTAGCCGAAATTTATAGTACCTTAAGGGCGATTCTAGTTGGTCAATCTTAAGGCGGATCCGGACGTGATGTGGACTATCTACGGAGGCACGACACTTGGAGTCCTAAAAACTTGTTCTTGTTCGGTTCGGGCGCAGCTAGGGAGGGCACGCTACAAAGTGTATGCATCTGAATTATGCTAAATGATTATGTGTAAATAATATGTTTCCTGGCTTTATGGTTTTTCCCCATGATTTATGTTTATTCATATGAATCATAACCTAACAGTGGTATCACGAGCCTCTTATTATCTTCATAATCTAAATTGCATGAACATGGTTAAATTTTACAAATTTGCAAGGAATTAAAGGGGTGATTAGTTTTCGTAATTAATTGCAAATTGCGTTTATTTAATTATATGTACGCAGTTTTTCGGCAGAATATTCGTTACTCAACCAAATCGAGTGATTTTTGTATCAATTTCGCATGTAAAAGGCATTCTAAAATTTTGACAAAAATAAATTTTTCGCCGAAACCCAGAATTCCCAAATTCGAAGCCTAAAACACAAAAGTTTGTAAATTTAAGATGTTAAATTAAGTATTTGCGATTCTTGTTGATAAATCTTGAGTTTTTTATTGACCTGCAGTATATGTTTAACAATTATAAATGCCTAGACTTGTTAATTATACAACCTAATTTGTAATTATGATTAATTTGTTGAAATTCGAATAATTTAGAATTCATTTGTTTTTCATAATTAATTAATAATTTAATTAGGTATCCATGATTAAAATCCACCATAAAAATTGTTAATTTATGTTAAATTTTAAATTTTTATGACCTAGATTTGAATCCATGTTAATCGGAAATTAATTGATTAATAAATTTTTTATTTTTCGCCCTAAAATTATGAAATTAATATGATTTATTAATATGTCGTTAATTTAAAATTTAAATTTTAAAATTTTTATGAAAACGCCCATAAATCTTGCACGCACAAAGCAATGGACGCTACGTGTTACCCTTAAGGGGTATTGTATAGTGGGGGCACGCGACGACGAGCAAGGGAGCTCGTCGCCCATGCGGTACAATGCAGCGAGCAAGGGTCATGGCGCACGAGCACAAGGCAGCACGCTGCCCTTGTGTCGAGGGCCGTGTGCATAGTGGGCGAAGCGGCAAGGGCGATGGCATGGCGCAAAGCCAGGCGAGCAGCCGCATGTGGGCAGCGAGCATGCTGCGCCACAGCGCGCGCTGCAGCGCCCAGCGAGGCATCCAGACGCGTCGAAGTGAGCGGGCTGCGCGTAGCGTGGCCTGGGGTTACTGCGTTGCGTGTGGCCTGCTCGCGTATTCCATACGATTAGTCTTGTGGGGCGATGCGGCCTCGTAGCTCGATGGGGCTTGGGCGCAAGCCCAAGTGCCTCGTCTTGAGACGATTGATACGTTTTGATATTAATTTAGGAATTTCAGTTCGGAAATAATTTTAATTAATTTTAAAATTAATAATTTTAAATGTTTTCTTGGATTTTAATTTTGAATATTATAATTATTATAAATTTTATTTATACTAATTATTTTACTAAAATTAAACCTTGAATTAATTTAAATTCATTTAATTCAACTGAAAAATAAATTAAATAAAATGGATTCAATTATAAATTTATATGAGCTTTAAATTTTAATTAAATTTGTATGTTTCCGGTTAGACTAGAAATACATTTTTATGTTTAAAATTAGTAAAGCATATGAATTTATTGGTTTAAGTGAGAGCAATTTTAGTCATAAACTCTTGATTAGGTCTACAAGTCCTTTAAGGTTAAACAACTTGATTAGAATTAATAAGGACTGAATAATTGGTAGATTATTGGTGCCCTTGATTAATTGCTGCAAATATTTATGTGATGCATACAATGTGTTTTTACTAACCAACTATGTGGGCCATTCATGATAATGAATGGGTGAATGATATATATTATATATGTACTGTTTTGCAGGTTATGAAGTGACTAGTATGGCCCAAATAGGATAGAAAATATGGTCTGCGTACCATTAATTTGAATGTAATTGGTCTATTGCACCAAATTTGTTTTCAATCCAAAAATGGTCTGCGTACCATCAAATAGTTGTAATTAGTTTAATTATAGCTGATCCTGTTTGAAGAAAATGGCGCCTCCCACGGTGAAATTCAAGACGAAGTTTCCAATCCATTTTAAAGACGGACTTTGAAGTTGAAGCTTCAAGATGAAGTCGGGCCATACTAGATCACATTTATCTTATGCATGCTTTAAGTTATTTATTGCTTTTAAATATGTCTTAAATATGCATGAGATTGAAGCTTGATTATGTTGCATGATTAAGGATTTTAGTTCACTTAAAATCTAACCAAAATAGTAAGAGCCTTAAGTTCCAAACTTAAAAAATTGAGTTAAAAGGTGCCATGCCAAAATAACACTTACTTGGATAACCTTTACATCAATCTAGTAATAGTTTTACGCTCAGTGAGGTGTTACTTATTGATCCTAAAGGGGTAAGGTACACAAATAATTGTGAGTACATGTTAGTTTTGGTGAAACTCAACGATATAAGTAAGGAGTCCTTTTATGTCGTGGCAAAATTGATAGGTTTACCTAATAAGCTCTTAGACGTACCTATTAACCAAGAGTAGTTTCTAGACTATTAGCAAAAGGCTTTTGCTTACCTAAAAGATTTTAGAATTGAGTCTAAATACATAATGTGCTTAATTCTTCATTGGATTTTAGGGTCTTGGAATCATTTTATTCACACCTGCCGGAAAAATAAAATCGAATAAAATGCTAATAACTTGTTTGAATTGCATGATTGCTTTAATTTTCAAGTTATTATTCATGATAAATGTTTAGACTTTGCATGCTTCACTGTATGTTTTAATTATTGTTTATAATTAAATATCGTGCACTGCAATAAATCCTTTTGGAAAGGTAACCGTAAATTTCCTCGATTGGTAGTGAATCCAAGAACGATTCACGGAAATGAGAGAAAATGAGCAATTTAAATGTACGTTTCTTATAGAGACTTTTATGGTTGTTTTCGAGTATCAAAATCGAATGACAAACCAATTGGTGCTTGTGGATTCAAAATACAATGTAGTTTTGAGATCATAAAGCACTGAGTTTAAAAGCTCAGCTTTACCAATGGTTAACAACCTGACATCTTTGTCCATTTAATTCTCGAATGAGTCTAGCCCCTAGACATTTGAATAGATCGATGCTTAGAGAACTTTAGAAGCTTCTGGTAAGATCATCTAGTTGAAATTTAATATTCAACATAAAATGGTAAGAACCTTGTTGAAGTGACATTGGACATGTCTAACAAAGTATAAAAGTCAACACTAGAGAATTCAATTCTTAAGACTATAAGAAATGGTACAAGAAATAGGAAAACAAGGAACAAATGAAAGGAACTTACGATTCTGTTTCTACCTATAAGTTTATGTTTAAAGAGAAGTGACCTAGCAATCAAACTTCCTTGGTATCATATACCGCTTGAGGTTTTTACTTCGGTAATAACTCAAACAATGGAAGCTAGGCTACACTATTGATCTACAAGTGGGAAATGAAGCATGGCAATGCTACATTAGTTGTAGGGTCATCTGGTTTGTTTTAAGTCCTTTCAAGGCTGGAACTTAATGGCTATTTTGTTCCACAATCAACATACCTAAATTTCTGTTGACAAACACAGAAAGACTCACATTCAAGAAAAACAAAAACAATGTTTGTTTGTTTATTTGAATAAAATGGTCAATTACGGGTTGAGTCAATATGCTTGATTAAAACAAACAACTCTTTAACAATAAAAACTTTACTAGGTTCAAATCAATCTCTTGATTTGAGTTCCACTAATCTTTGGCATTGTTACTTAGACCATGTCAACAAGTTAACATTCAAAAGCTCTATTTTGAGGGACTTTTGAAAGTTGGTTGATTTCTAGATCAATTCAAGACAAGCTAGTCTTACTTGTTGAAAGTAACAAAAGATATGAACTATTGTTAGAACACCTAGACAATAGAGTTCAATGCTAAAGAAATATTTTATGACTTTATTATTTCACATGGATTTGAGTGAATATAGGTTTATTTACTCAATGTGATATAAGTTTGAATCTATTTGGCTAGTTCAAAGATTCAGAAGTATAAAATCCACTTTGCAAGAAATCATAAAGATCTAGGTTAGATCATGACGATGATTACTTTAAGACCAAATATGATCATCTATGATTTTGTGTTGTAATTTCACGATCTAACTCCATAAGATATGGCATATCTAAGTTGGAATGATCGAAGTCAATAGTACTTGATTCGATCAATAATGATTCATAAAGACTTTTCCTATAATTTCTAAACAAAATGCTCAACTACCACCAAACTAAACCAAATTCGTCAAAGCTATTGAAAAGTAATTTCAGAATATCTTTTCATAATTATATATCTAAAGAGTTGCTAAACTCAGTGGGAGCTTAGTGTTTGTTATTCAACAAACTAAGGCCCAAGTCTAGATATATGTTTCATTGCGATTTATTCAAATGAGACACAAGGGTAATGTTTCTACCACGAATTTTTGAGAACATAATGTTTGTTTGCTCGAAATAATGTCCTTTTGGAGATTCGTTTCCAAAATGACAAGTGGGAGAAAATAGACCTCGAAAGTCTTCGAGGCGAACAACAAACATAAACGGACATTCCAGGAGGCTTTTCGAAGTGCTTCAGAAAATCCGAACTTATTCTTTAAGGACTTTAGAAGTGGCTTTTAAAGAATAGACATCTCTTAGAAGACTTTACAAGTGCTTCAAGGAGAACAGAATATTCAAAGGACTTTCAAATGGCTATTAAACTATTGTTTGATGTTCTATACCCAAGTAGGCATAGAGTTCAAGTCACTGAAACTATGAGATTCTTCTATTAGATAGTGAAGAAACATGGAGTTCAGGTCACTGAAGCTATGCGATTCTTCTATTTGATAGTGAAGAAACCTACAACTTGCAGTCAAACTATTATCATGAGTTTGTGACCTGTGAGAAATCTATGACGAAACCCAGATTCCCTAAAATACTTAGAGGCCATATATAGACTCAAATGTTTTAAATGGTTAGAGGCCATAAAACATACTCAATGTTTTGATGACAAAATTGAAATTTTGTGGATTTGCAAGAATAGTTTCACCCCTATTGGTTGCAAGTTTGTTTCAAGGATAAAAAGCATCAAACATGAAATTGTGTTCACACACAAAGCTAGATTAGTTGCTAAAGGTTACAAGCAAATTCACGACGTGGATTGTGTTGAAGCCTCATGCATAATCGTAATGCTCAAGTCTATAAATCAAGCAATGATTGCATATTGGTACATATGGCAATTGGATGACAAAACTTATTCCTCAATCAAATGTTGGAATAACTATGTACATGGTATGTCATAGGATTTGTGGATCCAAATAAATACTTGAAAAGGGAAGCTAACTTATGAAATCTATGTACAGATATAAGCAAGCAATTGGGAATTAGAATTGTATTTTAGTGAAGCTAATAAGTATTTTAGTTTCATAAAATGTACATGATTCTTATAGATATATAAGAAATTTAGTGGGAGTACGTAAAACTTAATTGGTCCTATGTGTATCACACACATTTCTCTCTATTGTGAAATAACAATCAAATGCTAATGACTTAGATTTGAAACTATTCATCAATGACGGACCAAGGCAAAACTTAGTGCATATTGGGTATTAAGATCTATTTACAAAGATCTTATGATATTGTTTTAGATTAAGTAATGGCATTTACTAAATCAAACACGAAAGACTCCATTGGAGATATTCGACCCATATGAATAAATCTAAGTAAAGAATGTTTGAACTATGTGTAAGCATTTACTAAGTTAAACATCAAAGGATCTGAATAGATTCTTAACCTATATTATATGTCAAAGAATTTAGCTGGATTCAGTATCTACTGAAATTGAATGAGCTAAAGTTACATGAATAAAATTCAATTTGGAATTATTCTGCAAAGAATTTATCATGTATGATATAATAAGAGGATCGCCAAAAATGTATCGTATGGCTTTAGGCATGACGAACATATACCAATCTCTATTGATCTAAGTGAAGATCAACTAGATTGAGATCAAGAAAAAATTATGGTGCTTGAAAAGGTACATACGAATAGTTCTTGATTCAAGGAAATAAAGATATGCTAAATATTGATGCTACACGCATAAACACTGGCAAAGGATCAAGCAAGACCCTTTGGAATTAACCATTGGCAAGGACGAGCTATAGAGCATCGTGTTTTGAAATGGCAACATGGATTGGAGACCATGAGTTGTTGCGTGGGAAATTAAATATTATTTCTATGTTCTAAGATATAGCTGGAAAGTCTTCCACATATCAGTGAACTTCTTGGATAAGAAAATCCAAACAAAGCATCACTAGCAACCTAAACAATTGAAGTAAAAGAAATTATTGCCTAAGAAGCAATAAAACAGAGTTGTTTACATCAAAGAGTTCTTCACAGAACTTGGGTGGATCACATGTCTGCTGACTTGATGGGTTTTCATTGCAAAATGCGTAGAACCACTATCGAAGTAAGAAAGACTAGACCACATAATATACAAACTCAAAAGATCTTATCATCCTATCTCGAAGAATTCGATGAAAAGGATATTAAGATTGGCAAAGCATGATAACTAAACCTATGCAACAAGTGAGAAGCAACACTCACATTGTAGCACTGGAAATCAAGCATAGATTTGAATTCATGAACTATTTTAAAGATGGGTTTGAGGCCCATGGTTGTAAAACATTAGGGTTGAACATTTATCATATATGAAATGTATTTTCATATTCCATTTAATCTCGGTTTAGTATTAAATGACGAGTCCCTTCAATTTGACGAAATATTCAAGATAGACTGTCAGGACCAGTCATGTGACTAAGAAATGTCTATCAAGTGAACTTCAATGTCAAAAGTTGAAAATGGTCCCTGGTCGGAGTTTTCTATAAAGATGGACGCATAGAAAACGTTAGACGACTAGAATGCAAGATGACTAGTAGTTCTGTTTCTTGAACTATGTGGACATGGCAATGTCATAATCATTTGCATAGATACTTACTTTGGGAAGACTAGTTACGGACAGACCTATGAAACTTTACTGTAAGAGATGAAAATCAGTCATAAGTAAATTTCATTAAAATTATTAGACACTAAATCCTCAATACCTGAGTGATTTGAGATTACTTGTTTGAGAACTGCTTACTTTGACGTTGACCAACCGTCGCACCGTAAAAGGAGGCTATAAAGGCAACGCTCAGGTAATCACCTATCAAACGAAGTCTAATCTCAAGATCGCAAGATTGGGATTGTCCTCCCATAAATCGGGATGAGATGCTTAAATGTTGTAAAAGGCCACTCGGAGAGCTAGAAACTGTAAAATGCATGGCCGTGCTCGGGTGAATCATAGGCTATGATTATCTGTTTATTTGATCAGTTGAACTCTGAAACCGAGAAACACCTATGGACGTAATAAGGATGACAACTCTTACCTTATGTTCAAGAGCAAGCATCGAGCGACAAAGGAATTAGGAAATGCACACTTGTCCCTAAGGACAAGTGGGAGACTGAAGGAAATAATGCCCTTGGTCCAAGTATGCATATAATTTTAAGTCTAATAAATGCGGTTCAGTATTAATTAACAAGTTAATAATTCAGTGATATCAAGGTAGCTGAATGCCTAGCTAGAGGCCGCTTCAGTTCAAGTGGAATTAATGATATTAATCCACAGCTTACTCTTGACTGAACCCGTAGGGTCACACAAATAGTATGTAAACGGATCAAGTATTTAATGGCATTAAATACTCCATCTATGGATATTCGGAATCGACGGATCTTGGTTTCAGTGGGAGCTGAGATCGTCAAAGGCAAGCAAGTGAATACTCCGGAAACGATGATATTGCCGGAAACGGAAATATGTATCGTATCGGAAATATAAATATTATCCAAGTCGTAGATGTTGCCGGAAACGGAAACATGGTACGTATCGGAAAATATTATTGGAAATGGAAATATTACCGGAATCGGAAATATTGCCAGAAACGGAAATATTGTCAGAATCGGAAATATTATCAAAATCGGAAAATAATTCCGGAAACGGAAATATTAAATATTTGTTCGAAACAGAAATTAATTCCGGAATTGGAAATATTAAATATTGTTCGTATCGGAAATAAATTCCGGAATCGAGAATTTAATCGGAAGCGTATCGTACGAATTAGCATCGGACGAGGCCTGCCAGACGAAGGCCCAGCACGAAGCCGGGCCATCGCCCAGCAAGCAAACACGCAACAAACACACGCCAAGCTCGACCAGGCCCAGCGCAAGGCCAGGCCCAGCCAAGCTTTGGCGCGCGCGCATAATGGGCTGCGGGGCTGTGCGCCGTGCATGGGCCGTGAGGCTTGCGCATGGGCGTGCGGCTCGTGCGTGCGTGAGTGTTTGTGAATCCTAAAGCTATCGGGATTCTACATATGATAAAATCCTAATCCTAAAAAGATAAATTAATTGAATTAGAGTTCTACTAGGATTCTAAATTAATTAATTCGTATCCTAGTAGGATTATAATTCCTTTCCATAAACTCTATAAATAGGTGCCTAGGGTCACATATTTACATAGAGGATTGAAGTATTCAAAGGTAAGATTTTCAAGCAAAAATCAACCACAAACACTTGCCCTATTTAGCCGAAATTTATAGTACCTTAAGGGAGATTCTAGTTGGTCAATCTTAAGGCGGATCCGGACGTGATGTGGACTATCTACGGAGGGACGACACTTGAGTCCTAAAGACTTGTTCTTGTTCGGTTCGGGCGCAGCTAGGGAGGGAACGCTACAAAGTTTATGCATCTGAATTATGCTAAATGATTATGTGTAAATAATATGTTTCCTGGCTTTATGGTTTTTCTGCATGATTTATGTTTATTCATATGTATCATAACCTAACAGTTGCTACGTTGGTCAGAAGAATAAGAAGATTTTACAGGAACTCTAAACCTGGAAATCTAAAAGGAAGGAACTCAGTAAGAAAATCAAGTGGTTCCAAGTCTGATCAAGGATGTTTCAAGTGCGGAGATTCTGACCATCTAATCAAAGACTGCCCTCAGTGGGAAAATGAAAAAGGGAAAGGCAAGGGAAAGGATCAATACAAGGAAAGATTCAACAAATCTACCTTTTCCAAACCCAACTTCAAGAAGGCAATGATCGAAGCTTGGGGAGAAGCCACTTACTCGGAAGAAGATGAGGATCAACCAGAAGGAACAGCAAACCTTTGTCTTATGGAAAAGTTCGATGAATCAATCCAAGATCCATCAAGTGAAGTAAGTTCCTCAACTCTTCTATCCCTGTCTAAAATTAAATTAGTGGAATTATTGATAGAAACTCTAGACAATTTTAAAAATCTTATCGTAATAAAGGCTCAAAGTGACAAGGCAATGGAACTTAGCAAAGAACACATAACCTACCTCGATAATGTTAAATCTGATGTACATGGTAGGTTCTTTCAGTTGCCTGACAGGAACACCTCTCTTAAAGACTCTTTTGAAAGAGTTGAAAATGTATATATTATGCTTGATGAAGCTAACCATGTTGATGAAACTCAGGAACAAGAAGATTTTGAAATTGGTTTAATTCGTTTTACAGATAATGATGAGGAAATCTCTCCTGGAAGACATCAAAATGAAATAGCAGATCCACAAACACAAGAAACTGCTACTAACCAAGAAGTTCCTTTAAGAAGAAATCCAAGAGCTCCTGATCCCGAGGAACCAGAAAATGCTGATCCTGAGGAACCAGAAAAATGCTGACTTGAGGAACCAGAAAATGCTGATCCTGAGGAACCGGAAGAAGATCAAGAAACTTCTGATGCAGAGGAACAAGGATCTCAGGAACCAAAAGGAACTGAGGAGACCTTAGATGTTCCAGTGGCACAATTTCAACCTAAGCCCTGGAAACATCAAAGTTCTCACCCAATGGATCTGGTCATCAGTGACATTAGGAAAGGAACTCAAACAAGGTCTCAACTAAGGAACTTCTGTGCTTTTCATACGTTCCTCTCCACAATCGAGCCAAGGAACCACACTGAATCTTTGAAAGATGCTGATTGGATCACTGCCATGCAAGATGAGTTAAATGAGTTCCAAAGGAACAGGGTATGGCATCTGGAACCCAAACCAAAGAATCAAAAGGTCATAGGATTGATGTGGGTGTTCAGGAACAAGCTCGATGAACATACAACGGTCATCAGGAACAAGGCAAGGTTATTAGTCAAAGGCTACAATCAACAGGAAGGTATTGATTTCGAAGAAACTTTTGCACCTGTTGCTAGATTAGAAGTTATTCGAATTCTAATTGCTTTTGCAGCCTTTATGGGATTTAAGTTGTATCAGATGGACGTCAAATGTGCTTTCTTAAATGATTTTCTTGAAGAAGACGTCTATGTGGAACAACCCCCTGGTTTTGAGAATCCCGAATCTCCGAACCACATCTATAAGCTTGACAAAGCTCTCTTTGGGTTAAAGCAAGCTCCTAGATCGTGGTACGAGAGATTATCCAAGTTTCTTTTACAAAATGATTTTAAACGAGGAAAAATTGATAAAATTCTATTTCTAAAATCAAAAGGATCTGACTCACTAGTTGTACAAATTTACATTGATTATTTACTGTTTGGTACAACTAATGAAAGTTTTTGCAAGGATCTTGCAAAGTAAGTAAGCAGAGAGAAGCACGGGAAAATGAGATTGGACCTCGGGATGATCAAGCTAAGATAAGTAAGCAGGAAAGTTCCTCACAAGGTATTACTTTTATAGATTTATGCATAACTACTATATACCATTATAAATACATGTGCGTAAAGCATAACTGAAGTTCACCATTGTTAAGGAACAACCAAAGATTTAGAATTAAAATATGTATTTAATTAGTCAGTAATATGAGATACGTGATTCAAATAGTTTCCTTAAAATAGGAGGATCATGGATATATTTTTTTACATTTATTTTATTTTAATTTTCCACAAAGTATTTTTTATTTTCCTTTATAGATATATCCATAACTTTTTTCTTTCCATCAAATTTTATATTTTCCAAAATTAAAAGCTAATGGATCACACCTATGGATCTCTCATACTCAAATCCACCACAAATTCAAAACTCATCAATTCCACCACCACAAACCCTAAAACTCAAAAAATCCCCAAATTCAATCCCTAAAAATTAAAAAACCTCAATCTGAAAGCCTAACCACCACCACCGGCGGCCGGACTCAACGAGCTACAACCACCGGTGGACTCGGCTCGGCGACCGGCGACAACCCGGCCAACCGACCGAGCACCACTGTGTCGTTGGCCGCCCAAATCATCCACGACCCAACTGCCCTCAAACAGCCACAAAACACGACCCCCTTCCGCCGCGGTCCCTACGGTGCCGTTCGACTCCACCATCAACGCCGAAAACCGCCCACCCACCAATCGCCTACCCACCAACCTCCCCTCCAACACGTTCGCGACCAAAACACCACCCCCAACACGTTTGCAAATCACCCACCCAGCCCAAACCCAAAACCCGCGACCCGACGACCCAAACACAAAACCACCCCTCTGTTTCAGTTATGTTCTCCGAGAGGAATGGGGAGAAGCACCACAGACCCGCGAAAAGAGAAGCGGTCGGGTGGTGAGATGTTCCGATAACTCGAAAAAAAAAAAGGGAAATGCTTGTTCTCAGGGGGAAAGTATAACAAACCGGGTTCTTTGGTAAGGGATGCAAGTTTGGCTAAGGAGGTTTGCATTTCATATTAAGGATTTTATGGGTTATTGAGTTATATTAAAGGGATGACGTTGTTATACAAAAAAAAAAAGATATGAAAGGGTTCAAACGGTGGTTCCTAAGGTGAACAGTCCTCTGTTGTTTGTTGATATATCTTGTGATGATGAGGATAATGATGAAAAAGTGGAAAAATGAAAGGACGCAGTTGAAATTGAGAAAGGATTTGGATCGATATGCAGTTGAAAAATGAACAACCTACACTTGCTACATACCTAAGCCATCTTTCCTGATCCTATCCATTTGTGTTACATTATGCTTTTGATTTTTTGGAACTTTTTTTTTTTTTAATTCTTTTTGGTATGTAACCCTCTATTGGGAAACATACGATTTTTATTCTTTTATTTCTGTGGAACTCCTAAAAGATCGTATCTCTAAACACTTGGCTGGTTAATTATTATGTTTATATTCGAATTTAGTACGTTGGAACTTAACTTTGAGGCTAACTTAGTTTGCCAACCGTTGATCGGAGGGCGCTATAATCGGTATATATTAGTACTGTATTTTTCTACTTTTTGTTAATGCCAACAGGGAGAAATGAATGCAAACTTAACTTAAATTTATCACTTGAGTCCGTCTCACTACTCTCTTCTCGATGTAAGCTAATTTTTTGTTAAATTTTGTTTTTCGTTTTCAATTTTATTTCGTTTATTAAAATCAATTTTGCTTTTCCTTAATTTCAATTTCGGTAGCTTAAATTGATTTTAATAAATCTACTTTATTGTTTTGTTTTATATTTATGCTAATTGATTATTGTTACATTTAGTGAAAGTTTTCTTTTGTTGTCATCACCAAAAAGGGGGAATATTGTTGACCCTAAAGTTTTGATGATGACAAAACAAAATCCTGACCATTGGTTAAGTTATGTTGCATAATAGGTTCCGAGATCCTTAGAGGGATAATGCTAAGTTAGGGAGATCCTGAGTTGGATAAACTAAGCAAAGTGGAATATATGCAAGTCACTTGATCCATGTCAGACACTACGTTGAAGAATTAATCATCTAGCAAGTTTACAAGGCGAGATCCTTAGGAGAGTTCCTAAGGCGAGATCCTCATATATTATGTGGATCTTCGATGTTCCAGAGAAGGAACAAAGTGGGAAGACTTCGAGTGAAGCTTCTAAAGGTGCAACATGAAGACTACAACATATGAGTTTATGTAATCCCCCGTAATTTTATAAATTTTATTAATATATTTTAACGTATAGTTAATTATATTTAAATAGAAATTTATGAATTTTAGAAATAAATATGTAATTAACGAATATTTATTTTGATATGTTTTAAATATTTCAACGATTTATGAAATTAAAATATAGAATTTTATGTTGAAAATAATTTGAATTGCAAGAACACGTTCGAAATTGAAAAACAATCCTAGTCGGTTTTGGATTCAAGTTCTAAAACTAAATCCTAATTCTAGCCCAATTGGGTGAAGCCCAAAATAGTAAAACCCAAAACACTTCACTCCCTTCTCTTTCAATGTTACGTAAAAACAAGCAAAACAACAAATCCCTTCCCTCCTATTCCTCTCACGTGAAAAAGAAAATCCTCAACCCTCCTTCCTTCGACTTCACGTGAACCCTCAACACTCCGCCTCAGCCGCCGGCCGCCGCCACTGCAAACCGGACCACCGCCGTCGCCGCTGCACGGTAGTCCCTTCTCCTCTTGCTCGTTCTTCTTCTCACGCTATTTGATTTCTTGCTCTCCTCCTCAATTGCCTTTCTGTTTTCACACAGTTCTCCGCGAGTCTCCTCTCTTCCACACCACCACCCAGCGTCACGACAACAGCCGCCGCACCGCCGCCCAGTCCGCTCTATCGCGCTGCCCTGCTATCCGCCGGCCAACCTTGTTCTTCCCTCTTGTTTGTCGTTCCTCTTTCCTTCTTTCGCGTGCCACCACCATCAACGCACGCCACCATTGACGCATCTACCACCCAGCGCAACCATCTGCCGCCCAGCCGCGACCACCTGCTGTCGCGCCCTACCGCCGGCCAGCACCTCCCCTCTCTTCTCCTTTGGTTAATTTCTAAACCCTTAAAACTAATTAATGTTTTAATTACGTTTTAATAATTTAATTTATGTTTCTTGAATTAAATTTATGATTTTTATGATTTATTTATGATTTTAAGATTTTAATGTTGAATAATTGAATTATTAATTTTCAGATTTCATAAATTGTTTGAAACGAGAATTTGAATTATTTAAAGCATGAATTGTAAGGTTTTAATATTTTAAATTCATGGTAGGATGATTATAAGTTATTAAATTATTATTTTTATGATTTTAAGTATGCTGGATATATTTTGGAGTAGTTTGGAATTAATGTATATTGCTGGAAATTGTGAATGGGCATGTTTATTGGAGTTTATGATAATTGGCGATCATTAGTGTAGTAATCACTATGTTAGGAGGTTTAGTAGTTGAGATTTGATATTGGATAATGTTCGAATTATGTTTAGGAAGGGTTTGAAGCACCCTAATGTTGCTGAAAATTCAGTGTGAGTTGATATGAATCTATATTGGTTGTTTTTAGGTGGAGAATTCTTTGTAGGCGACCCTTGAGATTGTTATAGTAGCCTATCAATTTGTTTACACAAGGTACGTACATACCTGTGTGTTTGTGGATGTGTGTTATTGTTGAAATCATGTTGAAATGTATTTATGAACTTGTTTATGTTGGAATTTCATACTCAATGTCGTTGGATGAATGCGTTGAGCATATATTTTTATTATAAGAATTATAACATGTTAGCATGGATGTTTGATGCAAGCATGTCAGTTGGGAACATTATATTATTTCATATATATTGGTTAGATCGATTGATCGTTGTTCCCTTTTAGCTTTTCACTACTTTATGAGGGCCGAGGACCTTGTTTAGTAAGTTAAAACCTTATACCCATATAGAGGGGTTGATCATTGTTAAAGGAAAGGTTGAATTAATTGGAATGAGTCTTGATTGATACCTTTGTGATCACTTACTTAATTCCAAGATAAAAACTGTTGAGAATAATTGTTGATTGTATGACTTATGTGATTGTTGAGTCATAACAGAGTTTAATTTGTAAATCATGTAAAGTGAAACTGAGTAGCAATAGCTTTAGACTGTGCACGTCTAAAGTGACGGACGATCAGGAGTTGGGGTCATGTGTCGCCTATGGCTTTCTCTGGGCCGGATTGATCACCGGTTCTATTTTATTCAAAAGTCCCTCGATATCGCAGGTCATTGGGGTTTACGGAGTCGCGCCCGGACCTCGTCTTCCTTAGTGAAGAAGTTTCTAGTAGACAACTCAGTCCATTGACTATTTCAATTAAAATAATGTTAATGATACAAAGGTCTAGTTCAGTCAAATATAATCTTCAAGTCAATACGTTTTGGTTATCCTTGCTTATGTTTTATAAGTATCATGTTAGGATTGTTCGTTCAATAGAATCATGTTAGGATTATTATTGATTTAGTATGTAGTACTCAGCTTTGCTGATTACGTGCTTTTTCTTGTGCATGTTGATCATGGCTATGCCTTATTGATCCTGTGATGACCCAATCTTTGGTGAGCAGTCTCTAAGGATCAATAAGCATTGTCCATCTGCAGGTTTGAAGATGTTGCATTATTGAGATCGGGAATAGAGAGCTTGTATTTAGTTTTGATTTGCTAAGTTGACTTGGAATTTTTTTATTTGGAATTTAAACTTGTTAATTGATCTTATTTTCGGTGATTGGTTTTGGCATTAACTATGTAATCGATTATTTATAAACCTAAAGTTAGTTTTATGTTTTCCGCTGCAAAATTCAGAATAAGCCGTTACGTTTTCACACGGGCGATAATGCCTTGATAATTCTCCATGTTTTATATTAAAAGAGTACTTTAGAAAAGGGAGAATTGCCGGGGTGTTACAGTTTATGTTTAGGATTTATGTAAGTATTTAATATTGTTTATACGTAATTTGGAACGAAAGGAACCTAAGTATTTTGGTACGTTTTAAACTGAAATATATTAACTGTAATTATAAAAGAGTTTTAAGTTGGAAAATCTTTGTTAATAAATAAAATGAATTTAATTAATAAATGTAAACATAGGATTCTGTTTTCATTCTCCTTGTTTCTCAAGCAAAAGATTTTCCATGATCCTTAAAACTCTCCCACGTATTTCTGTTTAAACGTGCAAGTAGTTTTTTGATTTGGTCTCCCTGTTTCTCTCTAACTATGCCCATGTTACTGAGCAGTAACAGTTAGTGGGTAGTTGAGGAGAACATGGGTATCCAACCTTAGGTAAAACTCCTCTATAAAAGGAAAAGAGTTTTGGCTTTTCAAAACACAACTGATTTCTACAAAATCTATCTTAAAGAGCGTAAACGTTTTAAAAGAATCAGTTTGCAAAATAGAGTGTTCCTTGAGTTCCTTATTACTATAAGCTTTATTACGTACTAGAGTTTATCTATCATATTGTATCTTGGGTATAAGGATTGAGTGATCCTTGAGTGACTTAGAGTTACGTCAAAGAGAGAAAGAGCGACTAAGAGTTAAGTCAAAGAGAAAAGGAGCGACTTAGAGTTAAGTCAGAGAGAGAAAGAGTAGCATAGTAATCGAAGGGGATTGCTGTGGGGAACTCGTGTTCGAGAGGAACTCGAGTTAAAGAGTGTATTTGTAATAGAGTTATTGCATTAATACAAAAGAGTTGTGAGGTTCTTCTTGATTAGGATCAAGCAGGTTCCTCAGTTTTATATCTTTCTTCGCTCATTATTCTCAGTCTCTTTATTGTTTAAATTCCGCAAGAAACTTACTCAAGTTCCCAAGAAACAATTCACTCCCCCTCTTGTCAAGTGTTCCTACTGAACTAACCGAAGCGGCTCCAGAACCTAATAAATTGTCATAGAACTTAAGGATTTCGGCTGGGATATCATCCATCTTATCTAACTTGTTATTGTTATAATCATAAAGCACTGATATTCTATCAATATTATGCCTCTCCTTGACTGCAGCAAAGAATAATTTATTGTTAGCAATCTTTTCAACCACTGCAGTCTTGATTTTTTCCTTAAAGCAATCTTTTCAATTTTAAGCCACTCCCTCAAATGGCCAGCACATGTCTGCTCCTGAATCAACAAAGAATTATCATAATGTTGATGTTGAAGTTGTGTTTGAATGATTTCTAGTTGTTGCCTTTCTTGATCAATCTTATCATGGATCCCCTTAAATTCCTTCTGGTGCAAAGTTTTCAACTTCCCTCACACTGAGAATTGAAGAACTACTGTAACTCTCACCCCAACTATGCTTCACCAAAGAAAGGAAACCAGGATGCTCATCCAAGTAATTAAAAAATTTGAATGGTCTTCCACCTCCCTTATGGAAATAATTGATAAGCACGGGGCTACGATAAAAAAAATACCAGGGTTTAGATATTTAGAACACACATACCCTTTCACATTCATCCAATCCCCATTACCAAAGCACCTATTTATCCTACTTGTAGTCTTTGTTGTATCACCACCTTTGTGCCATGAGTAGAAGGGGCCACTACTCTTTAGCTCAAACAATTTATAGTTATCAAAAAACCCATAGAAATCTTTAGTTTCAGCCAAAGAAATAGGGATCCCATAGACTCTGTCATGTACATCTAACATAGCATTGAAGTCCCATGACAACAACCAAGGAGAATTCCCAACAGAAGTATTGATAGTCCCCAACTCACCTCATAATTGCTTCCTATCTTCTATGGTATGCATCCCATAAATAGAATTAAAGTAAAACTTAAAGACCCTTTGATGATCACAAACCTCAAATTGGATAAATTCTTCATGACAAATCAACATCTTAGTTGTCATTGAACCAGCCTGCCACCCCACCTAAATTCTACCCCTATCATAGTAAAGATAGATATGTTCCCAAGTCCAATCATTACCAAATTTCTTTACAATAGTTGGATACTTACTCATTTTAACACTAGTTTCCAGAATAGCAATAATTTTAATATAGTGAGTATATAAAAGGTGTTTTACCTCTACTACCTTATAGGGATCTTATAACCCTCTAACATTCCAGGTACATAAGTTCAACATAAAGATTCGGGAGGAAGAATGGTGGCCAAATCATCCCCTGTATCAGCCCCAACATCATCATCCATTGAATCCTCATTTGTATCATCCTCCACCAGAGTACAAAAGGTATTTCTGGTGGAGACAGGAACACCCTTGTGCTTAGTCCTCTTTGTAGCTACCCTCCACCCTCCATCAGCACCAAAGTGAGTCATTGGCATAGCTTGGTTCACTGGTGTTGCTGAAGGTGTCACATTAGTAGGAGCTTGATTCACAACCACCTGTTGTTTCTTGGGTACCCAAACTTTCTTCACCACCAGGGGATCTTGCCTCCTTATTTGATCTTGGTGTTGAACTGCAACATAATTATGCCCTGACATCTGGCTTTTGTGACAGTATGAAGGTTTCCAGTCATATTGTACCTATTGCTTGAACACTTTACCATTCACATCCTAAATCCATATATGATCAGGCAACGCAACAGTAATATCCATTTCTACCAACAATCTAGCAAAAGAAACCCTTTGTTGTCGAGTAGTACAATCATTAGAACAAACAGGAACACCAAGAAGGCTTGCTATTCTACTGAGCGAAGTCACAACTCCAATAATTAAGGGGTAAATTAGGTAACCTAATCCACAGGGGAATGGCCTTTAACACTTTTTTATAGAAGTTAAATTCAGGTGACCAATATTTGATTATAATAGGCCTGTTAAAGAAAGTGTATGGTCCTTTGCAAACAATTTCATTTCTATCAGCAAGAGAAATAAAATGGACAACAAAATAGCCATCGTCATGAAGGAAGACATTAGGGGTTCCCACCTGACTCCCATTAGCAGGAATGTAACGTTTCACATATGCAATTGTGGGTACATTACCTACTACATACATCACCAAAGAAATAATCCAACGTTCAGTCAAAGCTTTAACCTCAAATTTCTGCAATTAGGCTAACTTTTTCTCATCTTTTACGGTAGGGGCAACAAATTGAATAGGTGAAGAATTAAGCTGGTTTGAAGGTTCCATGGAAGGCAAAATGTTCCTCGATTGAATCTGCAAAGGCTGGGAATTATGGGTTAATTTTTTGTTTTTTGGGGTTGCAATGGATTCCTCAGTAGGGCCACTAGTATGAGGTGAAGGATTGCTTGTTGATTTCTTCTTCTTACCCATCTATGGAGATGGAGCGCGATAATGTGTCACCCTAAACGTGCGCCAGTCTAGAGGAGGAAGAAGAGTAGAAATGTGCTTTTAAACCCTAAAAAATGTGTTTTTAACCCGGTTGCATGTAGAACTACATACAACCGGTTGCCCTTCTAATTTGTGGTCTGACGGAGTTTCATCATAAAACCAATTGATGATAGGTGGAGTAGCCAACCAATCTTATATGTTAGTCAATCTACCTCTATTTCTTCCATGTGGGACAATTATATATCCCAGCTCACATGTGGGTTAATCTTCTCAACACTATATCTATGAAAATTGTTATCTAATTAATTATAATAATAACTATGTGAACAATAAAGGTCATTATGTAGGTAAAAGAGCTGGTAGAGTAAATTGTTGGCTTTAGTTCCACAACAATATTATTGTACACTGGTCTACCCAAGAATAATCCCCGTCAAATTGGATGCAAAGTTTTTGTATTATTTTAGCAAAAATGATAAAGGTCGCAACATGCGACCTTTAACTCGTGTCACAATGATGACATGGCATGCTTATGTGTCATGATTTAACTTATATAATATAATATATATACATGTTTCAAAAAAGGTAGGAAAATCTTAATATTCTAATTTGTTTCCTTATTTATATCGTCTACCTTATTTACATATTTTCATAGTAAAAATATTGAATCGATAGTAAAAATATTCTAATGACACATAGCCTACATGGCGCCTATGTGTACCAATTAAACTGCGACACGTAAGATTATGACAACTAAATATTGTCACAACTTGCGACCTTATTTTAGATGTTTTCTTTGACTTTCTTCGCTACATTTGCATGAAAGAGATATTGCAAATTTATTTTTTATTTTTATTTTGTGAGAGAGATTGCAAATTTGCATAAAGGAATCTATTTTTGGAAAACTAATTAAAGTCGATTAAGTGAATGAGTAAGTATATGCCCTCAACATTATCCACGATAACTATATATCGTCCCTAAGAAAAAGAAGTTGAGCAGGTAAATGATAGTATGCTAGAAATGTGGTAATTATTTTTCATGTAAGTATACGAAATGCAATATATTTAGAGTTTAGAGTGCATGATTGAGATGAACTTAAATGAAGATTTGGCGAAGAAGTGGGTTTATGAAAGACGATGGGACTGAAATACTTAGGAAGATAAAATCCTACAAATATACATAGATAATAAAAGCGATAAAAAAGATTCCGAGTATCACCCCTTAAAAGAACCAAGAAGATGGAGTTTTGTGAGTAAAAACTCGACAATGTTTTCCACCACAGAAAATTTAGCCCTTGAAGCAGTGACCTTTTTTCAGTAACGATTCCATGTTTCCTAGTAAATACTAGTACTAGTTCCTTGACTAATTAATATTAATTAATAATACCCTCCTAAAGACCGAGTTTTGGTACTAGAATCTTGTTAATTTCCATCATCACCAGACTTCAAGTAGAGTGCCTCACCCCCATCGGTTGAAGTTCCACCACGGGCTTCTGAGTTACCCATGTCCTGCTTGATACGACCAAAGTCATGATACCCTCCTCCAACTCCAAGCATACCACTGGTGGATGAACTATGAGGTTCACCTTGCAGCATGTTGATTCCTGAGCTACCAGCTGAGCTCATTCCCATTTGACCGCCATGCAGAGATTGACTCTGTTGAAGTGTTGGATATGCTTGCTGACTATAAAGCATAGAAGACCGTGCTGCCATTAGGGCTTGAGGTGTCATTGATTGCTGCTGCTGCTGCTGCTGTTGCTGCATGTAATGTCCCCCTGACTGCATCATCTGGCTTTGAGCATACTGCTGCTTTTTCAACAGAATTCAGATTTTAGACTCATATCCAATTTTGTATTTCCTTTCCTTCAACAAACAATCATTTATACCTGGGAATGCATGCTAGCAGGTTGAGGCTGGGAATCAGCAATAGCAGCAAGGTACATCAGGTTTCTCTGCAGCCGTGCTTGGTTCCTGCAACCATTTCAAAACCAATTCAATAATGAATAATAACTGGATACATTTCTACACTAGTTTGCATCCAACTTTCCTCATCCTTTCCTATCTTAGTCCAATGACTCGAATCTGGTGATAACATAACATGGTAGCAAAGAGAAACAGAACTATCAATCATGTCAGAACACCCAAAATTTGCAAATTAAGCTTACTCAGCACACTCATTGATCTTCCCAGAATTCTGGCTTTCCACAATCTTCAGAATCAGGGACTTGTTCTCATCCAAGTACTGCCAAAATCAAAACCATCCAAATGTCACATTTAAACAAGAAAGAATGCTTCCATATGAGACATAAGATATAACCAACCGCCAGATTATCCAATTGGAATCCGAGGAGTTGGTATTTCCAAATGACTGGACTAATCTAGTGCACCACACTTATAAGTTATAACAAAACCACAAGTTCACTGGGAAAAAGGAAGACATCTCAGCTGCTAAATAGGTGTCAAAGGACAGTCATTGTCAGTTATCATCCAATTACAGCATCAACTTCTAATTGCTTCGAACATACTTCTCTAATGTCATCAAGCATTCTCCTTATACTCATAAGTAAAATCAACAAAATGACATCACCTTTCATGATTAAAGGCTTAAAAGCTCCCATGAAACTCATATCATTTACCAGAAACAATAACTGATCTAGGCTAGATACTTTTTCACTCTTTTATTTGCATTATTTGTTGCTGCTTTTACACATTTTCTTTCAATCCATTTAACAAGGGGGCAGAAAAAATGATGACATTTTTATAAAAAAAATTAAGGAAGAATACTGACATAGGCTCCTTTACAAAAGAAGGGTTAACTGGAATTCTTATAAGGGCATCAAAAAAAGATGTTATAACTGATGAATATGTGAAGACCATTAAAGGAGCCCACACCTAAAGGCTAAAGCTTCATAACAGTGGATTTGAGGTTTGTTTCTTCAATGATTATACTGACAAAGTTTAATCACATTTTATTTTCCCATTTGTAAAAATGTGGTCCAGGATCAAAATGTTCAACCTGCCGGAAAAGGCAAGTTTGGACCAAAAGGGAGATCTTAGTCCAGGAGTTGAACCATGCTCTTATGGTAGAGCAGCATGCCAGCAATAATCAAGCTGCTTGCCAGTATTGTACGATGGATACTGAATTTAAGATGCTTACTTAATTAATCATTATGGAGGATAAACCCCGCAGATATTGCTTCTTAAGAACATTAATTAATCATTTAAGGCAACACGTTACACCACAAATACAATACACAACCAAGTAGTTAAGTACCTTTGTAGCATGGTTCAATTACAGGTTATTGCTACAATTATCTTACTTAAGGTGAAATAAATGGTGAGGAGTAACATAAGGTTACTCTACACACACCACTCCACCAACCAACCAGCTCAAAATAATTACACCATAGTCAATCCTCTTAATATCTGTTGGTCAAAAGCACATACCCTATTCATTTGTACCATACTTGAGAATTCTGACTCAACACAATGAACTTGTACAGCATTAAACTGTTTGCCAAAAAGCCAACAAAATTTTACCATTTTCTTTACAAAAACCAAAAATGAAAAGATTTCCAATTTTGCATATATGATCAGTCCAATCAGTCAATATTTTCATAAGAACCATTGGTTCATGTTGAATTCAACCCATTTATGGATACAAGTTAGTTAATCATCATTTATAATTTATACTCCCGAAGTACTCCCTACTTCTTCCCCCCTATACACTTTGTCGTGGTGCATGGAAATACACCCCTACACCTGCACCCCACTACATTATTCCACCTTCCCCAACCATACACGTGGCATGTACCTGAGCCTGTTACTTCAACATCAAATTTTAAATGAAAGTGAGTTGCAATAACAAATTGCATTTACAACTGTGTTAAGACTCTACTCACTAGTCACTACAGTCTACTTGCATTCAAATAGAACACATGCTTTAGTTGTATTGCAACTATTGACAACTCTCTTCTTATGCTACATCAACACATGAAAAATATCAAATCATACAAAATGTTTTTATCATATAAATGTTTTTACGAAAATGATAAAGGTCGCAACATGCGACCTTTAAGCCGTGTCACAATGATGACATGGCATACTTATGTGTAATGATTTAAATTGGAAACTAAAATATTTAACTTATATAATCTATTATATATGTTTCAAAAAAAGGTAGGAAAATCTTAATATTCTGATTTGTTTCCTTCTTTACATCGATTACCTAATTTATATATTTTTATAGTAAAAATATTGCATTGATAGTAAAATATTTATGATGACGCATAGCATACGTGGCGCTTATATGTACCAATTAAACTGCGACATGTAAGATTGCGACAACTAAATGTTGTCGCAACTTGCGACCTTTATCATTACCCATGTTTTTATCATATATTCGTTAGCGTTACAAAGTACTTCATCTATCCAGCGAGTAGTCTACCCACATTAAATCAATGTTTTCAAACATATTTTCGTATTCAATGAATTACTTTTTTTTTTTTTTTACGACAGGCCGGGCCCTAAATAAAACTTTCGCATCTTTACGGGCTTGTGAAGTGGAATGTAAACATATTACATTGAAGGTAAGGTCAAGGTGTTATATGAATAATTAACCTACTCAGTCAAAACAGTTTTTAATTAAACAATATAAAAATATAAAAAAGGTTAGTATCAACCCCCAACTAAATTTACAAATCTATGAAGAGCCAAAACTAAATATACGGCAATCTACAAGAACTATTGGTCACAGTAAAGCACCATAGTTCTAATTATCATACGACTTATATTGTGTCGTGTGTTCTTTATTTGTTTTTAATATGACACGTTTAGTTAATCTCGTATCTATGTGATTAACATGATTAACATAAATATTATTGGTATAGGTATGACGAGCTAAAAAGTAGAAAATGTTGTAAAAGCATAAACAAGAGAGTGACATACACACACAACAACAAAAAGGCGCATGCAAAAACTAGATTCTTTAGAAGTCTTGCCTTTTCAAAAATATAATGAAGTGGCAAATATGTCACAAACAAAAAAACAGGAGAGGTGGGGGAAACTTATTTACTCAATTATAAAAGTGTGCATATAAACATTATTATAACTACTTATCAATCATGCCTTTCTAAGATAAATACTCATACATTGATTATGACCCGTGACAGCAAAATTATTAGAATGCCAAAATTTTAAAGGGGAAATATTAAGATCCAAGTTTAAAAAAAATTACCATGGCCATAAAATATACAGTAGTGTTTTAAAAAAAATAGAAAAAGAATATCGTGCACTCAGATTACCCACTTGATAACCGGTTGTACGATAGAAATCGCCTATTGTAAATTTGAGAACAACTTGTTGGTAACATAGTACATAATCTGGACCCTCAAAATAAAAAAAAGTAAAATCTGACATATTCACACAACAAAAAAAAGGGGGGGAAGGGAAAATTCCTTTAGTACATAAATACATACAAGGAAGATAGGAAGTGATTTATCATTTTTGAAAATGAATTTTAAGAGGAGAGATTAATGATGAAAATAAACACTTAAAAGAGTTTGTATTAAAACTTGAAAGGCACTCAAAGAATGATTAACAAAGAACATGAAGATATCCCCAGCTACCACCAAAAAGAAAATTTAGGTGCAACTATTTGGTCAAATTGAAACATTTTTAGTACTCCACAAAGAAGAGAAAATTATTGGCAAACAAAATAAAATGGAAGAGATATTAGGCGAGCTACAAATAACTTGAAGTATCTATAACAAAAACTCCTTATGGCCCCCTAAGATTATGATACGGCAATCTTAGTGGGACGGAGGGAGTAACGAGAGAGGGAAAGAGAGCACTAGAAGAAGAAGAAGAAGAAGAAGAAGAAAAACCTGTTGAATGTGATCAGTAGTGACGTTGTTAGAGTTATAATAAGCTGCCATCATGGGCTGCATCTGCATCAGGTGCTGCTGCATATCGGCCACCCCCACCAGAAATTCAAATTTCTAACAAAAATTTAATAGAAACTCTTTTTTTTTTTTTTTTTTTTTTTTTTTTTTTTTTTTTTTTTTTTTTTTATAGAAAGAAAAACACTCTGAAATAGCAGTGGGAAGAGATGCTGCTACTGCTATTACTCCTACTGCTGTTTCTCTCTCTACTGGAAGACGAACACAGGGATTGACACTGAGAAGACAGTGAGATATATAAAGAGGAGAGAGAAATATTTTTAAAAATTATAAATGTTAGAGAGAAAAAAACTTAAATAAATAAAATTCTTAGGGGTTATGTTGTGTTATGGGGGATGTGAAACGAGTGGGACCCTAATATAAAAACCTCATCTCATCTCTTTAACATTACTCAGAGACGGGGTCACGTGATAGGAGAGGTGGGGTGGCGCTTCAGACAAATAGAAATAAGAAATGCAAAATTAATCATTTCATTTTACTCCTACTTCAATTAAAAATATACAATTTCACTTACACCTAATTTTAGAAGGATGATTAAATTTATTAAAATAATATATATTTGGGCTTCCAATTGGATACCAATTGGGCCAGCAGTCCAAAGCTCAATGGCTCTAATACAACAACATCAAAGCCATCAAACCTCACTCAAGGCTATTTAGCCGCCAACAAGGTCCAAGGCCCAATATCAATAAATGACCTATGGGGACATTTGTTACATAAACACTATAAATAAGCCACCAAGGCTCACATCTCAAGGTACATCCAATTTATTGCCTTAAGACTATTCTCTAGAGAACTCTCTCTAGAATCCGAGCATTGTCCTTACTTAGGCATCGGAGGGGTTTTCCTCGGAAACACCCCCGAGGCTAGTAAATTCGGACACAACTCATCCAAGCAAGCAAGATCTTCCACATCAACGAAAAGGGCCTTCATACGAAGCCCATTGTTTCAACACCGGAACAATTTAGCGTCGTCGGTGGGGAAGAACACTGCAAAGCCTCGAAAAATCAATCATTTTTGCTCCAAAAATGGATAACTATAATAATCACAACGCTGATAACGATGTCATCGTTCGCACGGATTCAGAATCTGAAGCGGAGATGCAACCACGGTCAGAGGCGAGGTCACAGCCGAGCAGGGCTACGACCGCCGTGACCGCAAGACCTCCGGCTCCGACCCGTGAAGAGCTCACCGCGGCCATAACCATCATGCAAAACTTCATCTTCAACGAGAAGGAGCAAGGATTGGCAAATGACCGCCGAGAAGAGAGGAGAACTAGGCGACAACTGAATATGCACCCTAGTGAAGAAGTTGCTAGACCAAACCCAGCGCTTCCTCCCATGTCAGGAACTCACCTCACATCGAGGTGGGTGGAAAGCACGCGGGATACTCAGAAAAAGGCACAACATCAGCCAGAATGGTTCGTCAGGCCATCGCCTACTCCGCAAGCTCTCCAAAGAAAATCGACCACCTTGAACACTCGGATCCGAATCTTGGTACACAGCAGGTTGAGACCATCGGTTCACGAAAGGTTGGGTGAGTCAAGCAGGTCCAGTGAACGACTCGAGGTCAGTAGCCGGTCGGCAAGAAGAAGACAAAGGAGGCATGATCGAACTCCCAGCCCCCGACGCACACCCGAGCGTTCCAATGCTGGAACCTCGGCGAGTGGAGGCATTAGAGCGAGGCTGGGGAAGAGGATTATGACCCCAACGTCATCCCCATTTACGGAAGAACTGATCATGGAAGACATCCCTAAAGTTAGGCTGCCGGCGCACCTAACATATAACGGAACCACGGATCTGAGGGACCATGTCATCTCCTACGAGCAGCAGATGTTCCTGAGCCTCTACTCCGAAGCTTGTTAGTGCAAATACTTCCCAACCACGCTAACCGGAGTGGTAGGAGAGTGGTTCAGATCGTTGCCGAAGGGAACGGTCGACGGTTGGAAGGATCTGAAGGAAAAATTCTGTGTGCAGTTCGTGAGCAACAATCGCCCCAAACGAACTACCGCCGAACCGACTTCCATTCAGCAAGAGAGAGACGAGAGTCTTCGTGATTTCATGGCCCGGTTAATGAAAGAATCAACCAACATCCAAAATTTGCAGCCCGATGCGGCGATCTTCGCTATTGAAACACGCTCTTCAGGAGGGGAAGTTCCGCGACAAACTGTCGATGAAAAACCCTACCAAGATAGCTGACGTGCTCCAAATGGCAGACGCGTTCATCAGAACCGAAGAATTCAACAAAGTTGCTGCCAGGTTGAAAGGGTCCTCAGATCCGAGGGATATGAAAACCAATCAGAGCAAGCCCGATGGCAGCTCAAGAAAGGGGAAAGAGAAACTGGGTGCGAGGGATGGAAGCCCGAAGAAAGACGGGAGAAAGGGTGAACATCAACCCAAATATACCAACTACACTCCACTCACTCTGCCCCGAAAAGAAATTTTCAGCCTCCACAAAAACGATGAGAAGTGGAAATTGCCAGGAAAGCTCAGAACCAACTCCCTTCGCAGAATCAAGAACCAGTGGTGCGAGTTCCATAATGACTTCGGCCACCACACCGAAGAGTGTAACGCGCTGAAAGATAACATCGAGGACCTCGTCTGCCGAGGCTACCTAAACCAGTACTTGCTAGACCGAAGGGAGGAAAAGTAGAAAGCCACAAATGGCAAGCTACAAGAGCAAACCCAGAAAAGGATCTACGAGGCCACTGGGCAAAAGAAAAACGACATCTTAGTGGTGTTCGGGGGGCAGAGGTCTAACCATGCCAGTAAGAAACACTTAAGAGCACTCTCCCACCGAGTCAACTTCAGCATTGTGGGGGAGAAGGAGCCCCATCCTTCGAACATGACCTTCACCGCTGATGATTGCCTCGGAGTCCAATACAAACATGAGGATCCCCTGGTCATATCCATGGATCTCAACAACCAGAATGTTCATAGAGTATTAGTTGACGGGGGAAGCGCCGTGAGCATCATCTTCAGAAACTGCTTCGAGCAGCTAATCCTCGAGGAAGGGGAGGAGTCATTGACCAAGGTCAGCCACCCACTGATCGGATTCAACGGCTCCGCGGAAATTCCTCGAGGAAAGATCACCCTACCTGAAGGAAATAATGCCCTTGGTCCAAGTATGCATTCTATGTTAAGTCTAATAAATGCGGTTCAGTATTAATTAACAAGTTAATAATTCAGTGAGATCAAGTGAGCTGAATGCCTAGCTAGAGGCCGCTTCAGTTCAAGTGGAATTAATGATATTAATCCACAGCTTACTCTTGACTGAACCCGTAGGGTCACACAAATAGTACGTAAACGGATCAAGTATTTAATGGCATTAAATACTCCATCTATGAATATTCGGAACCGACGGATCTTGGTTTCAGTGGGAGCTAAGATCGTCACAGGCAAGAAATGAATACTCCGGAAACGATGATATTGCCGGAAACGGAAATATGGATCGTATCGGAAATATGAATATTATCCAAGTCGTAGATGTTGCCGGAAACGGAAACATGGTACGTATCGGAAAATATTGTTGGAAATGGAAATATTACCAGAATCGGAAATATTACCGGAAACGGAAATATTGTCAGAATCGGAAATATTGCCGGAATCGGAAAATAATTCCGGAAACGGAAATATTAAATATTTGTTCGAAACGGAAATTAATTCCGGAATCGGAAATGTTAAATATTGTTCGTATCGGAAATAGATTCCGGAAATGGAAATTTAATCGGAAGCGTATCGTACGAATTAGCATCGGACGAGGCTTGCCGGACGAAGGCCCAGCACGAAGCCGGGGCCATCGCCCAGCAAGCATGCGCGCCACAAAGCCCAGCCAAGGCAGCGGCCAGGCCTACCGCAAGGCAGGCCCAGCGCGCGCCAAGAGGCCACGGCTGCGTGGGCCGTGCCGCGCGGGCTGCTGCTCGCACGCGCATGGGCAGCCCTTGTGGCTGCCGTGTGTGTGTGAGTTTGTGCTCATGCGTGATTCCTGAATCTGCAAGAGTCAGTGTATGATTAAATGTCTATTCCTAATTGGATAAATTAATTAAATAGAATTCATGTAGGATTCTAATTCCAATTAATTCGCATCCTACTAGGATTACGATTCCTTTTCCATAACTCTATAAATAAAGGCCTAGGGGTCATAATTTATACATAAGTTTCAAAGTATTCAAAAGTGAGTTTTTTTTGAGAGAAAATCAAACACACATCTTGCTCAAAAGTGCCGAAATTTTCTAGTACCTTAAGGGCGATTCTAGTTGGTCAATCTTAAGGCGGATCCGGACGTACTGTGGACTATCTACGGAGGGACGACACTTGGAGTCCTAAAAGACTTGTTCTTGTTCGGTTCGGGCGCAGCTAGTGAGGGCACGCAACAAAGAGTATGCATCTAAATTATGCTATATGATTATGTGTAAATAATATGTTGTCCTGGGTTAATGGTTGTTTCCGCATGATTTATGTAATGTCATATGTATCATAACCTAACAGTGGTATCACGAGCCCCTTATTATTTTCATAATCTAAATTGCATGAACATGGTTAAATATTACAAATTTGCAAGAATTAAAAGGGGTGATTAATTTTCGTAATTGTTAATTAATTGCAAATTGCGTTTATTTAATTATATGTACGCAGTTTTTCGGCAGTTTCTTCATTACTCATCCGAATTGAGTGATTTTTGTGTCAATTCCGCATGTAAAAGGCATTCTAAAATTTTGACAAAAATAGTATTTTTCTGCCGAACCCAGAATTCTCAAATTCGAAGCCTAACTATGACTTTTCGAAGGTTTTAGTTTTTCGAATGCAAAATTTCGTAAATTTAAGATGTTAAATTAAATATTTGCTATTCCTGTTGATAAATCTTGAATTTTTGATTGACCTACTGCATATGTTTAACAAGTTTGAATGCCTAGTCTTGTTAATTATGCAATCTAATTTGTAATTATGATTAATTTGTTGAAAATTAGAATAATTTAGAATTAATTTGATTTTCATAATTAATTGTAATTTAATTAGAAACCTATGATTAAAAACCACCATAAAAATTGTAAATTTACGATAAATTTTAAATTTTTATGACCTAGACTTGAATCCATATCAATCGGAAATCAATTGGATAATAAATTTTCGATTTTTTCGCCCTAAAATTATGAAATTAATAATATTTATTAATTTGTCATTAATTTTAAATATAAATTTTAAAATTTTATGCGATTCGTTCAAATAACTTGCACGCACGAAGCAATGGACGCTTCGTGTTACCCTTAAGGGGTGTTGTATAATGCGGGCATGCGACGACGAGCAAGGGAGCTCGTCGCCCGTGCGGCACGAATGCAATGAGCAAGGGCGTAGTGCACGAGCACAAGACAGCAGCCCTGCCTTGTGTCGTGTGCCACGAGCAATGAACGAATGGGCATGGGCGAAGGGCGAGCCAAGGCAGTCGCGTGTGGGCAGCAAGCGAGCTGCGCCACAACGCGCGCTGCCTCGCACAAGTGCGCGCAGCCTCGCGCGCAGCGAGCGCAAGCTCGCGTGCCACGAGCGCTGCGCCCAGCACTGCTCGCGCGCGCAGCGCGCGATGTCGCTCGCCCAGCGAGCGATGTCGCGCCCCAGCGAGCGATGGCTCGCGCGCACAGCGAGCGAGCCAGCGCGCCCAGCGAGCGATCTCGCGCGCGCACTGCGAGCGATAGCTCGCGTGCGATGGGGCGCTGTGCGGAGGCTTGCGATAGGACAGCAGCAGCTATGCGACGAGCGCATGGGCTGCGCGCACATGGCCAGCAATGGCTGTGTGCGTACGGCCCATGGGCGTGCAACGCGTAGGGTGTTTGCGTTACGATTAGATCGTTTTGAATGTTTAATTTGAAAATTTCAGTTCACGTAATTTTAATTAATTTTAAAATTAATAATTTGAATTAATTTCTTGGATTTTAATTTTGAATATTATAATTATAATAAATGGAATTTATTCTAATTATTTTACTAAAATTAAAATCATGAATTAATTTAAATGCGACTGAAATTAAATTAAATTTTTGGATTCAATTATAAATTTATATGAGCTTTAAATTTTAATTAAATTTGTATGTTTCCGGTTAGACTAGAAATACAATTTTATGTTTAAAATTAGTAAAGCATATGAATTTATTGGTTTGAGTGGGAGCGCTTTTTAGTCATAAACTCTTGATTAGGTCTACAAATCCTTAAGGTTAAAACAACTCGATTAGAATTAATAAGGACTGAATAATTGGTAGATTATTGGTGCCCTTGATTAATTGCTGCAAATGTTTACGTGATGCATAATGTGTTTTACTAACCAGCTATGTGGGCCATTCATGATAATGAATGGGTGAATGGTATATATTGTATATGTACTGTTTTGCAGGTTATGAAGTGACTAGTATGGCCCAAATAGGATAGAAAATATGGTCTGCGTACCATTAATTTGAATGTAATTGGTCTAAAGCACCAAAAGTTATTTTTCAATTCAAATATGGTCTGCGAACCATCAAATAGTTGTAATTAGTTATAGCTTATCCTATTTGAAGAAAATGGTGCCTCCCACGGAGATTTTCAAGACGGACTTTGAAGTCAAAGCTTCAAGATGAAGTCGGGCCATACTAGATCACAAATATCTTATGCATGTTTTAAGTTATTTATTGTTTTAAATATGTCTTAAAATGCATGAGATCAAAAGCTTGATTATGTTGCATGATTAAGGATTTTAGTTCACTTAAAATCTAACCAACATAGTAAGAGCCTTAAGTTCCAAACTTAAAAATTGAGTTAAAAGGTGCCATGCCAAAATATACACTTGCTTGGATATCCTTTACATCAATCTAGTAATAGTTTTCGCTCAGCGAGGTGTTACTTATTGGTCCTAAAGGGGCAAGGTACACAAATAATTGTGAGTACATGTTAGTTTTGGTGAAACTCAACGATATAAGTAAGGAGTCCTTTTATGTCGTGGCAAATTTGATAGGTTTACCTAATAAGTTCTTAGACGTACCTATCAACCAAGAATAGTTTCTAGACTATTAGCAAAAGGCTTTTGCTTACCTAAGATGTTCTAGGATTAAGTCGACAAACTGTGTTTAGTTCTTCAATGATTTTAGGATCTTGGAATCATTTTATTCTCACCTGCCGGAACACATAACTTGAATAAAATGCTTAATAAACATTGAATTATGCATGTATGCTAGAATTTAAGTTTATTAAGAGAAACTGTGAATGGTTATTTATTTGTTTATTCTTTTCAATTGTAGTTTTAATATGGCAAACAACAATTCATTCAACATTCGATAAATTCTCGAAAAGGAGAAGTTGAACGGGAAAAACTTCCTTGACTGGCAAAGGAACTTGCAAATAGTTCTTATGCAGGAAGAAAAGGAGTATGTCCTAGATGAGGCGATGCCCGAAGCTCCTGGCGACGGGGTCACTCAGGCTGCCCTCAATCGTTGGATTGATGCCAACAAGGATGTGAAATGTCTAATGCTCGCCACCATGAGTGCGGATCTGCAGAAAACGTTCATCAACTCAGATGCTTTCACAATCATCAGTGAGTTGAAGAACATGTTCCAAGATCTGGCTCGAGTCGAAAGATTCGAGACTCATAGGCAAATTCTTGAGACCAAGCTTAAGAAAGGCGAGCCCGTAAGTCCACATGTTCTCAAAATGATTGGACTCATTGAGAATATGAGTCGGCTGGATCAGCAATTTTCTCAGGAAATGGCTATAGACACCATCCTCCATTCTCTTCATAGCGGGTATGATCAGTTCAAACTGAACTACAGTATGAATAGTCTGGACAAAACGCTCACTGAGCTTCACGGTATGCTGAAGACCGCTGAAAAGACGCTCAAAAGTGATAAGCAGGATGTGCTTATGGTGCGTGGGGGCAAGTTCAAGAAATCTGGAAAGAAGAGGAATGCTAAGAAAGGTGGCAACAAGGCCAGCCCAACTAAGCAAACTGGCGCCAAATCTGCAAAGAGGAAGGTCAGTCAACCCACTTCTGAATCCGAATGCTTCTACTGCAAGAAGAAGGGGCATTGGAAGAGAGATTGCTTGAAGCTAAAGGAAGATCAGAAGAACGGAACAGTCGTTCCATCTTCAGGTATTTTCGTTATAGACTGTATACTTGCTAATTCAACTTCTTGGGTATTAGATACAGGTTGTGGCTCACACTTATGTTCCAATCCACAGGGACTAAGAAGAAGTAGAAAGTTAAGCAAGGGTGAAGTCGACCTACGAGTGGGAAATGGAGCACGGATTGCTGCATTAGCCGTAGGAACTTACTATTTGTCGTTGCCCTCCGGGCTAGTTTTGGAACTGGAAGAATGTTTCCATGTTCCAAGTCTTACTAAAAACATCATTTCAGTTTCTTGCTTAGATGCTAAGGGATTTTCCTTTATAATAAAAGACAATAGTTGTTCGTTTTATTTTAAAGAGATGTTTTATGGATCTGCTAGATTAGTCAATGGACTTTATTTATTAGATCACGACAAACAAGTATATAACATAAATACCAAAAAGGCCAAAAAGGATGATTCAGATCTCACCTATCTGTGGCATTGTCGATTAGGCCATATAAACTTGAAACGCTTAGAAAGACTTCAAAGGGAAGGAATTCTAGAACCATTTGACTTAGAGGATTATGGTAAATGCGAATCATGTTTACTTGGCAAAATGACAAAGCAACCTTTCTCTAAAGTTGGAGAAGGAGCAAATGAACTATTGGGTTTAATCCATACAGATGTATGTGGACCAATGAGTACAAATGCTAGAGGTGGTTTCAGCTACTTTATCACTTTCACTGATGACTTCAGTAGGTATGGTTATGTCTACCTAATGAAGCATAAGTCTGAATCCTTTGACAAATTCAAGGAATTTCAGAGTGAAGTAGAGAATCAATTAGGCAAGAAGATCAAGGCACTGCGGTCTGATAGAGGCGGTGAATATCTGAGCTATGAATTTGATGACCATCTGAAAGAATGTGGAATTCTATCAGAATTGACTCCTCCTGGAACACCACAATGGAACGGTGTGTCAGAACGGAGGAACAGAACCTTGCTAGACATGGTCAGGTCAATGATGGGTCAGGCCGAACTTCCATTAGAATTTTGGGGACATGCACTAAATACAGCTGCACTCACTATAAATAGAGCTCCGTCTAAAGCTGTCGAAAAGACTCCATACGAATTATGGTTTGGAAAGCCTCCAAATGTGTCTTTTCTTAAGATTTGGGGATGTGAAGTATACGTCAAACGATTAATTTCAGACAAACTTCATCCAAAATCTGACAAATGTATCCTTGTGGGCTATCCAAAGGAAACAAAGGGGTATTACTTCTACAATACATCTGAGAACAAAGTGTTTGTTGCTCGAGATGGTGTCTTTTTGGAGAAGGATCACATTTCCAAAATGACAAGTGGGAGAAAAGTAGACCTCGAAGAAATTCGAGTCGAACAACAAACTCTAGAGAATGCTCAAGATGACATTCAGGATGAAACTCAGAGATCTTTAGAAGAATCTGGTGAGAATCATGGTCAATCTAGAAATGTTACCCCGCGTAGATCGCAAAGATATAGATCTCAACCGGAAAGGTACTTAGGTATTTTGACGAACGAGAGCTATGAAGTTCTATTACTTGAAAGTGATGAAACTGCGACTTACAAGCAAGCTATGACGAGCCCTAGCTCCAAGCAGTGGCAAGAAGCCATGCAATCTGAATTAGACTCCATGTCTGAAAACCAAGTATGGGATTTGGTCGATTTGCCAGATGGCTACCAAGCCATTGGAAGCAAATGGGTTTTCAAACTGAAAAAGGACAAGGATGGGAAACTTGAAGTTTTCAAAGCTAGATTGGTTGCAAAAGGTTACAGGCAAGTCCACGGTGTGGATTACGATGAAACCTTTTCACCAGTTGCAATGCTAAAGTCTATTCGAATAATGTTAGCAATCGCTGCATATTACGATTACGAAATATGGCAGATGGATGTCAAAACTGCTTTCTTAAACGGCGTTTTAACAGAAACTGTGTTTATGACACAGCCTGAAGGTTTTGAGGATCCAAAGAATGCTAAAAAGGTATGCAAGCTAAAGAAGTCAATCTACGGATTGAAGCAGGCATCCAGGAGCTGGAATATACGTTTTGATGAAGCAGTCAGTGACTTTGGTTTCATCAAGAACGCAGACGAATCTTGTGTATACAAGAAGGTCAGTGGGAGCAAAATTGCTTTCCTAGTATTATATGTCGACGACATATTGCTTATCGGAAATGACATTCCTATGTTGAACTCTGTCAAGATTTGGCTTGGGAAATGTTTTTCGATGAAGGATCTAGGAGAAGCACAGTACATATTGGGCATCAAGATTTACAGAGATAGATCTAAAAAGATGATTGGACTTAGTCAAAGCACTTATATCAATAAGGTGCTTGATAGGTTCAAGATGGCGGACTCCAAGCGAGGCTACCTACCCATGTCTCATGGAATGACTCTAAGCAAGACTCAGTGCCCAAAAACACTTGATGAGCGTAGACGAATGAGTGGGATTCCATATGCATCATTGATTGGTTCAATAATGTATGCTATGATATGTACACGCCCGGATGTTGCGTACGCACTCAGTGCTACGAGCAGATACCAGTCAGACCCAGGAGAGGCGCATTGGACTGCTGCCAAGAACATTCTGAAGTACCTGAAAAGGCACAAAGATGACTTCCTGGTCTATGGTGGAGATGATGAATTAATTGTTAAAGGCTATACGGACGCAAGTTTCCAAACCGACAAAGATGATTTCAGATCACAGTCTGGGTTTGTCTTCTGCCTCAACGGAGGAGCAGTAAGCTGGAAAAGTGCTAAGCAAAGCACCATTGCGGATTCTACAACTGAAGCGGAGTACATTGCTGCACATGAAGCAGCAAAGGAAGCTATATGGCTAAGGAAGTTCATAGGAGAACTTGGTGTAGTCCCCTCCATTAAAGGACCAATAGCCCTGTATTGTGATAATAACGGAGCTATTGCACAGGCAAAAGAGCCTAGACACCACCAGAGAGTCAAGCATGTACTTCGTAGATTTCACCTTCTACGAGAGTTCGTTGAAAGAAAAGAAGTCGAGATAAGCAAAATTGGAACTGATGACAACATATCAGATCCATTAACTAAACCTCTGCCGCAAGCGAAGCACAACTCGCACACTGCAGCTATGGGAATCAAGCATATTGGAGAATGGCTTTGATGTCTCTGTTTAATGTTTTAAAGTTTTAGAGTTTAAATCTTTGTAAAACATTATTGGTTAATCATTCACAATAAATGAAAGGAATTCATTTTTCCATTTAATTTGTGGTTTATTAAATGATGAGTCCCTTCAACTTGACGATATATTCAAGATAGACTGTCAGGACCAGTCCTGTGACTAAGAAATGTCTATCAAGTGAACTTGAATGTCAAAGGTTGAAAATGGTCCCTAATCGGAGTTTTCTATAAAATTGGACGCATAGAAAACGTTAGACGATTAGAATGCAAGATGACTAGTAGTTCTGTTTCTTGAACTATGTGGACATGGCAATGTCATAATCATTTGCATAGATACTTACTTTGGGAAGACTAGTATCGGACAAGACCTATGAAACTTTACTGTAAGAGATGAAAGTCTGTCATAAGTAAATTTCATTAAATTATTAGACACTAAATCCTCAATACCTGAGTGATTTGAGATTACTTGTTTGAGAACTGGTTGCTTTGACGTTGACCAACCGTCGCACCGTAAAAGGAGGCTATAAAGGCAACGCTCAGGTAATCACCTATCAAACGAAGTCTAATCTCAAGATCGCAAGATTGGGATTGTCCTCCCATAAATCGGGATGAGATGCTTAAAAGTTGTACAAGGCCACTCGGAGAGCTAGAAACTGTGAAATGCATGGCCGTGCTCGGATGAATCATAGGCTATGATTATCTGTTTATTTGATCAGTTGAACTCTGAAACCGAGAAACACCTCTGGACATAATAAGGATGACAACTCTTACCTTATGTTCAAGAGCAAGCATCGAGCGACAAAGGAATTAGGAAATGCACACTTGTCCCTAAGGACAAGTGGGAGACTGAAGGAAATAATGCCCTTGGTCCAAGTATGCATTCTATGTTAAGTCTAATAAATGCGGTTCAGTATTAATTAACAAGTTAATAATTCAGTGAGATCAAGTGAGCTGAATGCCTAGCTAGAGGCCGCTTCAGTTCAAGTGGAATTAATGATATTAATCCACAGCTTACTCTTGACTGAACCCGTAGGGTCACACAAATAGTACGTAAACGGATCAAGTATTTAATGGCATTAAATACTCCATCTATGAATATTCGGAACCGACGGATCTTGGTTTCAGTGGGAGCTAAGATCGTCACAGGCAAGAAATGAATACTCCGGAAACGATGATATTGCCGGAAACGGAAATATGGATCGTATCGGAAATATGAATATTATCCAAGTCGTAGATGTTGCCGGAAACGGAAACATGGTACGTATCGGAAAATATTGTTGGAAATGGAAATATTACCAGAATCGGAAATATTACCGGAAACGGAAATATTGTCAGAATCGGAAATATTGCCGGAATCGGAAAATAATTCCGGAAACGGAAATATTAAATATTTGTTCGAAACGGAAATTAATTCCGGAATCGGAAATGTTAAATATTGTTCGTATCGGAAATAGATTCCGGAAATGGAAATTTAATCGGAAGCGTATCGTACGAATTAGCATCGGACGAGGCTTGCCGGACGAAGGCCCAGCACGAAGCCGGGGCCATCGCCCAGCAAGCATGCACGCCACAAAGCCCAGCCAAGGCAGCGGCCAGGCCTACCGCAAGGCAGGCCCAGCGCGCGCCAAGAGGCCACGGCTGCGTGGGCCGTGCCGCGCGGGCTGCTGCTCGCACGCGCATGGGCAGCCCTTGTGGCTGCCGTGTGTGTGTGAGTTTGTGCTCATGCGTGATTCCTGAATCTGCAAGAGTCAGTGTATGATTAAATGTCTATTCCTAATTGGATAAATTAATTAAATAGAATTCATGTAGGATTCTAATTCCAATTAATTCGCATCCTACTAGGATTACGATTCCTTTTCCATAACTCTATAAATAAAGGCCTAGGGGTCATAATTTATACATAAGTTTCAAAGTATTCAAAAGTGAGTTTTTTTTGAGAGAAAATCAAACACACATCTTGCTCAAAAGTGCCGAAATTTTCTAGTACCTTAAGGGCGATTCTAGTTGGTCAATCTTAAGGCGGATCCGGACGTACTGTGGACTATCTACGGAGGGACGACACTTGGAGTCCTAAAAGACTTGTTCTTGTTCGGTTCGGGCGCAGCTAGGGAGGGCACGCAACAAAGAGTATGCATCTAAATTATGCTATATGATTATGTGTAAATAATATGTTGTCCTGGGTTAATGGTTGTTTCCGCATGATTTATGTAATGTCATATGTATCATAACCTAACACTACCAGTTACAGTGGGCCAAGGAAAGGCAAGAAACGTCCGAGAGGAATTCTTGGTGATGGATTGCGATTCAGTGTACAACGTCATCATAGGACTATAATACCTCGTATTTTTCTATAATTATAAATATATTTTATTATATTTATAAAGCATTTCGTGTATTTTTATAAATTAATTTTATTTAATGAGAATTAAATGCGCTTTTATTTTTAATTAGTTTAAATATTAATTATTTCGAAAATCGTATTTTTATTAAATAAATTCAATGAATTTATTTAATCGGGAATTGTTGGGTCGTATTTCGAAAACGAATTTAATAAACTTAAAGCCCGGTCGTTTTGTTTTAATCGAACCCAACAAAGCCTGCAAGGAGTGAACTTAAATGAGCCTGGTAATGAGCCCAACTCAAAATTACCCTAACCTAGCCCACAAGGGAGAGAAAAACCTATAAATAGACTGAAGGAAATAATGCCCTTGGTCCAAGTATGCATTCAATGTTAAGTCTAATAAATGCGGTTCAGTATTAATTAACAAGTTAATAATTCAGTGAGATCAAGTGAGCTGAATGCCTAGCTAGAGGCCGCTTCAGTTCAAGTGGAATTAATGATATTAATCCACAGCTTACTCTTGACTGAACCCGTAGGGTCACACAAATAGTACGTAAACGGATCAAGTATTTAATGGCATTAAATACTCTATCTATAGATATTCGGAATCGACGGATCTTGGTTTCAGTGGGAGCTGAGATCGTCACAGGCAAGAAATGAATGCTCCGGAAACGATGATATTGCCGGAAACGGAAATATGGATCGTATCGTAAATATAAATATTATCCAAGTCGTAGATGTTGCCGGAAACGGAAACATGGTACGTATCGGAAAATATTATCGGAAATGGAAATATTGCCGGAATCGGAAATATTGCCGGAAACGGAAATATTGTCAGAATCGGAAATATTATCGGAATCGGAAAATAATTCCGGAAACGGAAATATTAAATATTTGTTCGAAACGGAAATTAATTCCGGAATCGGAAATATTAAATATTGTTCGTATCGGAAATAAATTCCGGAATCGGAAATTTAATCGGAAGCGCGTCGTACGAATTAGCATCGGACGAGACTTGCTAGACGAAGGCCCAGCACGAAGCCAGGCCTACGCTCAGCAAGCCCAAGCGCCCAAAAACACGCTGCCAAGCCACGCCCGGTCCAGCGCAAGGCCAGACCCAGCAATGGCCTTGGCGCGCGCGCGGGGCTGCGACGAGTGTGCTGGCGCTGTGCGTGGGCCGCAAGGCCTGCGTGCGGTGCTAGCGTATCATTCGAAGTGTGTTACTCGAATCCTAAGGCTACCGGGATTTGTCATATGATTAAATCTAATCCTAAAAGATTTAGTTTATTTAATTAGAGTCCTAGTAGGATTATAATTAAATAAATTAGTATCCTAATAGGATTCCAAATCCTTTTCCATAACTCTATAAATAGGTGCCTAGGGTCACATATTTACAGAGAGTATTCAAGTATTCAAAGTGATTTTTGAGAGCAAAAATTTAGTCATACAATTGCCTATAAAGTGCCGAAAATTCTAAGTACCTTAAGGGCGATCCTAGTTGGTCAAGCTTAAGGCGGATCCGGACGTGCTGTGGACTATCTACGGAGGGACGACACTTGGAGTCCTAAAGACTTGTTCTTGTTCGGTTCGGGCGCAGCTAGGGAAGGCACGCAACAAAGAGTATGCATCTAAACTATGCTAAATGATTATGTGTAAATAATATGCTTTCCTGGCTTTATGGTTTTTCCGCATGATTTATGAATTGTCATATGTATCATAACCTAACATAGACCTCCTCTCAAACCCCCAAAATCAAAAATTCAGAAATCTCTCTCTCTCCTCTTTTCCTCTCCTTGCGGCACACTCCACCCACGCCTCTCTCCTCTCTTCGTTTGGCCTTGCTTACGGCGCAAGAAAGCCATGCGCCCAGCCTAGCCCGTCGCCCAGCTCGCCCCATGCTCGCCCTTCGCGTCGCGTCGCAGCACAACAACAGTGATGTGTGTGCGCGCGCTGCTGTGCCCGCTCGTGCGTTGTGCCCCGTCGTGCGTTGTGCCCCGTCGTGCGATGTGCCCCGTCGTGCGATGTGCCCCGCTGTGCGTTGTGCCCTTGCTTGCCTGCCCCTTTACGGGCACGCCCTTGTGGTGCTTTGCGCTGCTGCTGTTGCTATTGTTGTTGTCGTGTGTGTTGGTCGGCACACACACACACGATTAATTAATCGTTGTGTGTGTGTGTGTGTTGATCAATGGTTTAATAAAATTATGTTTTCAAAAATATTAATTTTCAGTTTTTAAATTGGCTTAATTTTTGTGATTAAGTTTAATTATTTGGGTTGTTTAGATTAATTAAAACGGTTATGAACACCGTATTGGGTTAGTATTATGTTTTGATTAAAGAAATTGGTTTTGATGATTGAGTTTATAATTTTCAGATTTAATAAGTTTATAAAGTGTTGATTTTTGAAGTCAAAACATGTTTTCGGATTAAACTATTGTTAGGGTTTTGGTTTCAAATTGATTGAGCGATTGATTCACATAATTTAATGGCAATTTAAATTATGGGAATTAACTTAAATTTTCAGATTGTTTATAAGCCTTAAAAAGTTGGTTTTTAAGGGTTTTAAAGCTAAAAAGTCAATGTTTTTATGTTAGGACTTGAGTTGACTATTTGAGACTATTAAATTACCAATTAATGAATGATTTCTAATCAAACTAAGAGTTTTAGAATCTTAAATAGTTGCTGGAAATTTAGTAAACATGGATAATAATTTAGTTCTCTTATTTTGTTTTATAGGAGTTGATTTCTAGTGAGTCGTCATTCGCACAGTGGCCCCCGTACTTAGGTATTCCAGGTACGTACAAGACTAGGGTGAGCAACCATCCCTTGAGGACTTTGTGAAGTGTATTGAATGCGAATCATGTGAACTTATATGATGTTATGAATTCATGTTTGATGATTGCGAATGATTATGTTATTATGAATTCATGTTTAATATTGAGAACGAGCATGTTGTTATTATTGTTGAATCTATGTGAACGAGCATGTTATGAATTGAATTATGCTTTATAGATTCTATTGAACTATCATGTTATGGACTTTTATAATCGTTGAATTATGTCAAGCATGTTGTTCAAGTTGGTTTGCATGTATGAGTATTGCGCATGCAAGTTGTTATTATTGTTATGCTATAGTACAGGATGTCTAGCTTAATTATTGAGCCAATCGAATGTTGCTAGTGAGCAACATATATTCTACCAAGGGGTAGAATATGTTGAAGAGTCTATGTGAATTGAATTAAGGATAATTCGTGCTAAGGGCACACCCCGCTTGTTAATAGGCAATGTCGGGTTATCTCAAGCAGTGTTTTTGAGAAGGAACAATGGGAGTAATTTCACTTGAGTCTATGTTTGATCACAAGTCTTAAAAAGAAGTAAAATATCGAAGAGTCATCGTTGATTTGTTGAATTGTTTAATTGTTTGTATGTTGTGTCTTGAGTCGCCTTGAACATAACATATTAATTAACGTAAAGTGTAACCCAAAAGAGCTTCAAAACTCTTGGAACGTATATACCTTGAGTATGAACAATGGGGGTGACTTGTCGAAAAACTTGTACTCCTCGAATGATACAAGACGTTGTTTCATTCTCTCTTTTTAGGCCGTTGTGCATTGGAATTCCGTCGGTAGGATCCGACTGTTGGTAGGAGTCCAACTTATTATTATTTGGTGTATGGTGGGCTCCCATCACCCTTTCTTTCCTTTTGAGGATACTTTACTTTACCCGTTCGAAGCTACTTTTTATTAAACTGTGAGTCAAGAGTCGTGTCATGTGTCGAGTCTTGTCTCCATGTTTAATTGTTTATTATATGGCTTTTGCATGTTGATTATTTAAAATGTCGAGTGAAGCATGTTAGGATAGAATGTTATTCTAGCTTGTTCGTACTCAGCTTTTGCTGACTTCGTGCTTCATGTCTTCTGGTCATGGCCTTCGCCTTAATGACCCTATGATGATCCATCAATTGCATTTGCGTTGTTGGGGAGTAGATTTTAAATAAAGCAGGTTCGTAGAGATAACTTGCGGGAGAAGTTATCATGGGATTCGAGTTGAGAGTTTATTCTTCCGTACTTTATAAACTCTTTATTTTATTATAAAGTCATGAGTACTATTTTCAGTTAATGGATTTTAAATGGTTTATTACTTTGGATTGGGCTTCAGTGGTTCCAACTTGTTTTAATAACCATTAACTATTTATTTAATGTGTTTGAAAGTTAGTTAATTCCGCTGCGTAATTCTGGTAAATAGCCTTAGCCGTTATCACGGTGGCGGTAATATCTCGGTAATTCCTGTGTTTTAAGTCGGAAAATGTTTTATATAAAGCAAGGAATTAGTAGAGTGTTACAAGGACGCACCATGATTCACAAAATGCACAATCCCATCCACGTACCATCAACTGATGATGTATGTCTCGGACGCAGGCTTCGCCGAACGAGTCAAAGGTGATCAAGAGGTCGCAAGGAGAACTTTCCACACAGCCATCCGAAAGCCAAGGCTCGGAGACGGTTCTGAAGAGGATGAAGATCAATTTGACCCCTAAAGAGGGGAAAAAGAGGCAAAGAGGAGAAAGGTCGAATCGAGCAGTCAGGTGAAACCCGCAGAGGTTGATGCTCGGCCCGAAACCCCTTCTCCCGAACCAGACCAAGAGATGGAGGATATCTTCCTCGAAGATGATTCGGACTGGAGTGTTCGAATAGACAAAGTCCTAAGCTCGGGACTCCGAATCGATTTGATCCAACTGCTCAGGGATCACAAAGATATTTTTGCATGGTCGGCAACCGACATGCCAGGGATATATCCGAAGATATCTGTCACAAACTAGATGTTAACGTCGAGGCCCGACCAATTAAGCAGAAGAAGAGGAACTACTCCTCGGAGAAAAACAAAGCCATCGCCGAGGAGGTGAAAAAGCTGCAAGAGGTCGGTTTTATCGAGCCATGCATGTATAACAATAATGTTAACTTAATAAAATACGGAGAGAGTATAACAATAATGTTATTCCATATTATTGTGGTAAATATTAATCAGTTCTAAGTTTTAAATTTGCTTATAATTTATTTATCTATGTACTCTACTAAAAGAGAGGAAATCAATGTGGAGCTGGCAAGTGTAACTCTTTGTTTTGCCTAACTTATAACTAAAATAATATATTTTTAAAAAATATATATCATCTCTATTGTATATATAGAATAATTTAAATCTTAATTATAGAAAAATAAAATTATAGCATACATACTCATAAAATATAGTAATTTACATACGAATTAATGTGTAGCCAACAATATTGCAACAATTATTTCTATGTAAAATACTACAGAATGTAGTACATAGAATAATGTACGAATATAATGTAAGGATTTTTTAAAAAGACATATTTTATAGACTTACAACCACTATTTTTGTATGGATAGTTGACATATGTGTTTGTATGGTTTTTGTTACACCACATAAAAATATATTAGATGAACAATATATATATATAGCTCATATGGCAAGATCCAGTTCAATATATATTATTCCATAACTATCAACTAAACAATGCCTCGATATAAAAGAGGATATAATAGGTAAATGAACAATTTAATTAATATTTAAACATATGTAAGCAGAGTATATTATGTGAAATAACATGTAAGAAATATAATAGAAATTTGATGCGTGCGAATATAAGAAACAGATAAGTTAGATAGAGCCGAATGCATATAAACAGACTAATTAAAATGGTAAGAACTTATTTAAGGGGCTAGATTGATTAAAATGCTTCTTTGGGTCTCTATTCTATAAGTGTGGAGGGTATTTTAGTAATCCTAGCTAGAAGGATACTAAAAGTGAATTTACTAATATAATCGCACCTATTCATTTATATAATAGAGATTATAATAACTTAAAACATTATTTTCAGACCATAATGTCTCGTGTTACTTTTTTCGGTTTTTTTTTTTTTTTGTGTAAGACAATAACTTATATTCATATTTTTCACTTCTCCTTAATTTGATGTTCTTTTCCTTTACAATTAATTTTATTTTTTTACAATTTTTTTAAAATTTCATTTTAATCAAAATGGATCATATTTTATTATTTCACAATATCCTCCTCTATCGCAATATATATAACATAATTTTCAAATTAAAAAGCCTGTGCATCTCACTTCCACCCTTTCTAAATCGGCAACTTTTGTGTATGACCGTCTTACCGAAAAGACCGCTTTGATCGATTAAATAATTGGTCCGATTTCTTAACTAAATAGTTTCAATGATTAACTAATTGATTCCAGTGTTTAACTAATTGGTTCCATTGCTTAACTTATGTAATAACAATGCGGTCTTTTGTGTAAGACCACATTATATTAAAGTTTGTATTTCTATATACGTGCAACACTTGCCTAAAATCTTTGTCCGTTTCTGAATATTGGCAACACTTCCTCTTTTTGCATTAGACCATTAATTCTTTGGCTTTCTTATACGGAGTATTTACTGTTAGGTTATGATACATATGACACTACATAGATCATGCGGAAACAACCATTAACCCAGGACAACATATTATTTACACATAATCATATAGCATAATTTAGATGCATACTCTTTGTTGCGTGCCCTCCCTAGCTGCGCCCGAACCGAACAAGAACAAGTCTTTTAGGACTCCAAGTGTCGTCCCTCCGTAGATAGTCCACAGCACGTCCGGATCCGCCTTAAGATTGACCAACTAGAATCGCCCTTAAGGTACTAGAAAATTTCGGCACTTTATGAGCAAGATGTGTGTTTTAATTTTCTCTCAAAAAACTCACTTTTGAATACTTTTAAACTTATATATAAATTATGACCCCTAGGCCTTTATTTATAGAGTTATGGAAAAGGAATCGTAATCCTAGTAGGATACGAATTAATTGGAATTAGAATCCTACATGAATTCTATTTAATTAATTTATCCAATTAGGAATAGAAATTTAATCATACACTGACTCTTGTAGATTCAGGAATCACGCATGAGCACAAACTCACACACACACGGCAGCCACAAGGGCTGCCCATGCGCGTGCGAGCAGCAGCCCGCGTAGCACGGCCCACGCAGCCGTGGCCCTTGGCGCGCGCTGGGCCTGCCTTGCGGTAGGCCTGGGCGCTGCCTTGGCTGGGCTTGTGGCGCGCATGCTTGCTGGGCGATTGGCCCCGGCTTCGTGCTGGGCCTTCGTCCGGCAAGCCTCGTCCGATGCTAATTCGTACGATACGCTTCCGATTAAATTTCCATTTCCGGAATCTATTTCCGATACGAACAATATTTAATATTTCCGATTCCGGAATTAATTTCCGTTTCGAACAAATATTTAATATTTCCGTTTCCGGGATTATTTTCCGATTCCGGCAATATTTCCGATTCTGACAATATTTCCGTTTCCGGTAATATTTCCGATTCTGGTAATATTTCCATTTCCAATAATATTTTCCGATACGTACCATGTTTCCGTTTCCGGCAATATCTACGACTTGGATAATATTCATATTTCCGATACGATCCATATTTCCGTTTCCGGCAATATCATCGTTTCCGGAGTATTCATTTCTTGCCTGTGACGATCTTAGCTCCCACTGAAACCAAGATCCGTCGGTTCCGAATATTCATAGATGGAGTATTTAATGCTATTAAATACTTGATCCGTTTACGTACTATTTGTGTGACCCTACGGGTTCAGTCAAGAGTAAGCTGTGGATTAATATCATTAATTCCACTTGAACTGAAGCGGCCTCTAGCTAGGCATTCAGCTCACTTGATCTCACTGAATTATTAACTTGTTAATTAATACTGAACCGCATTTATTAGACTTAACATAGAATGCATACTTGGACCAAGGGCATTATTTCCTTCAGTCTCCCACTTGTCCTTAGGGACAAGTGTGCATTTCCTAATTCCTTTGTCGCTCGATGCTTGCTCTTGAACATAAGGTAAGAGTTGTCATCCTTATTATGTCCAGAGGTGTTCCTCGGTTTCAGAGTTCAACTGATCAAATAAACAGATAATCATAGCCTATGATTCATCCGAGCACGGCCATGCATTTCACAGTTTCTAGCTCTCCGAGTGGCCTTGTACAACTTTTAAGCATCTCATCCCGATTTATGGGAGGACAATCCCAATCTTGCGATCTTGAGATTAGACTTCGTTTGATAGGTGATTACCTGAGCGTTGCCTTTATAGCCTCCTTTTACGGTGCGACGGTTGGTCAACGTCAAAGCAACCAGTTCTCAAACAAGTAATCTCAAATCACTCAGGTATTGAGGATTTAGTGTCTAATAATTTAATGAAATTTACTTATGACAGACTTTCATCTCTTACAGTAAAGTTTCATAGGTCTTGTCCGATACTAGTCTTCCCAAAGTAAGTATCTATGCAAATGATTATGACATTGCCATGTCCACATAGTTCAAGAAACAGAACTACTAGTCATCTTGCACTCTAATCGTCTAACGTTTTCTATGCGTCCAATTTTATAGAAAACTCCAATTAGGGACCATTTTCAACCTTTGACATTCAAGTTCACTTGATAGACATTTCTTAGTCACAGGACTGGTCCTGACAGTCTATCTTGAATATATCGTCAAATTGAAGGGACTCATCATTTAATAAACCACAAATTAAATGGAAAAATGAATTTCTTTCATTTATTGTGAATGATTAATCAATAATGTTTTACAAAGATTTAAACTCTAAAACTTTAAAACATTAAACAGAGACATCAAAGCCATTCTCCAATATGCTTGATTCCCATAGCTGCAGTGTGCGAGTTGTGCTTCGCTTGCGGCAGAGGTTTAGTTAATGGATCTGATATGTTGTCATCAGTTCCAATTTTGCTTATCTCGACTTCTTTTCTTTCAACGAACTCTCGTAGAAGGTGAAATCTACGAAGTACATGCTTGACTCTCTGGTGGTGTCTAGGCTCTTTTGCCTGTGCAATAGCTCCGTTATTATCACAATACAGGGCTATTGGTCCTTTAATGGAGGGGACTACACCAAGTTCTCCTATGAACTTCCTTAGCCATATAGCTTCCTTTGCTGCTTCATGTGCAGCAATGTACTCCGCTTCAGTTGTAGAATCCGCAATGGTGCTTTGCTTAGCACTTTTCCAGCTTACTGCTCCTCCGTTGAGGCAGAAGACAAACCCAGACTGTGATCTGAAATCATCTTTGTCGGTTTGGAAACTTGCGTCCGTATAGCCTTTAACAATTAATTCATCATCTCCACCATAGACCAGGAAGTCATCTTTGTGCCTTTTCAGGTACTTCAGAATGTTCTTGGCAGCAGTCCAATGCGCCTCTCCTGGGTCTGACTGGTATCTGCTCGTAGCACTGAGTGCGTACGCAACATCCGGGCGTGTACATATCATAGCATACATTATTGAACCAATCAATGATGCATATGGAATCCCATTCATTCGTCTACGCTCATCAAGTGTTTTTTGGGCACTGAGTCTTGCTTAGAGTCATTCCATGAGACATGGGTAGGTAGCCTCGCTTGGAGTCCGCCATCTTGAACCTATCAAGCACCTTATTGATATAAGTGCTTTGACTAAGTCCAATCATCTTTTTAGATCTATCTCTGTAAATCTTGATGCCCAATATGTACTGTGCTTCTCCTAGATCCTTCATCGAAAAACATTTCCCAAGCCAAATCTTGACAGAGTTCAACATAGGAATGTCATTTCCGATAAGCAATATGTCGTCGACATATAATACTAGGAAAGCAATTTTGCTCCCACTGACCTTCTTGTATACACAAGATTCGTCCGCGTTCTTGATGAAACCAAAGTCACTGACTGCTTCATCAAAACGTATATTCCAGCTCCTGGATGCCTGCTTCAATCCGTAGATTGACTTCTTTAGCTTGCATACCTTTTTAGCATTCTTTGGATCCTCAAAACCTTCAGGCTGTGTCATAAACACAGTTTCTGTTAAAACGCCGTTTAAGAAAGCAGTTTTGACATCCATCTGCCATATTTCGTAATCGTAATATGCAGCGATTGCTAACATTATTCGAATAGACTTTAGCATTGCAACTGGTGAAAAGGTTTCATCGTAATCCACACCGTGGACTTGCCTGTAACCTTTTGCAACCAATCTAGCTTTGAAAACTTCAAGTTTCCCATCCTTGTCCTTTTTCAGTTTGAAAACCCATTTGCTTCCAATGGCTTGGTAGCCATCTGGCAAATCGACCAAATCCCATACTTGGTTTTCAGACATGGAGTCTAATTCAGATTGCATGGCTTCTTGCCATTGCTTGGAGCTAGGGCTCGTCATAGCTTGCTTGTAAGTCGCAGGTTCATCACTTTCAAGTAATAGAACGTCATAGCTCTCGTTCGTCAAAATACCTAAGTACCTTTCCGGTTGAGATCTATATCTTTGCGATCTACGCGGGGTAACATTTCTAGATTGACCATGATTCTCACCAGATTCTTCTAAAGATCTCTGAGTTTCATCCTGAATGTCATCTTGAGCATTCTCTAGAGTTTGTTGTTCGACTCGAATTTCTTCGAGGTCTACTTTTCTCCCACTTGTCATTTTGGAAATGTGATCCTTCTCCAAAAAGACACCATCTCGAGCAACAAACACTTTGTTCTCAGATGTATTGTAGAAGTAATACCCCTTTGTTTCCTTTGGATAGCCCACAAGGATACATTTGTCAGATTTTGGATGAAGTTTGTCTGAAATTAATCGTTTGACGTATACTTCACATCCCCAAATCTTAAGAAAAGACACATTTGGAGGCTTTCCAAACCATAATTCGTATGGAGTCTTTTCGACAGCTTTAGACGGAGCTCTATTTATAGTGAGTGCAGCTGTATTTAGTGCATGTCCCCAAAATTCTAATGGAAGTTCGGCCTGACCCATCATTGACCTGACCATGTCTAGCAAGGTTCTGTTCCTCCGTTCTGACACACCGTTCCATTGTGGTGTTCCAGGAGGAGTCAATTCTGATAGAATTCCACATTCTTTCAGATGGTCATCAAATTCATAGCTCAGATATTCACCGCCTCTATCAGACCGCAGTGCCTTAATCTTCTTGCCTAATTGATTCTCTACTTCACTCTGAAATTCCTTGAATTTGTCAAAGGATTCAGACTTATGCTTCATTAGGTAGACATAACCATACCTACTGAAGTCATCAGTGAAAGTGATAAAGTAGCTGAAACCACCTCTAGCATTTGTACTCATTGGTCCACATACATCTGTATGGATTAAACCCAATAGTTCATTTGCTCTTTCTCCAACTTTAGAGAAAGGTTGCTTTGTCATTTTGCCAAGTAAACATGATTCGCATTTACCATAATCCTCTAAGTCAAATGGTTCTAGAATTCCTTCTCTTTGAAGTCTTTCTAAGCGTTTCAAGTTTATATGGCCTAATCGACAATGCCACAGATAGGTGAGATCTGAATCATCCTTTTTGGCCTTTTTGGTATTTATGTTATATACTTGTTTGTCGTGATCTAATAAATAAAGTCCATTGACTAATCTAGCAGATCCATAAAACATCTCTTTAAAATAAAACGAACAACTATTGTCTTTTATTATAAAGGAAAATCCCTTAGCATCTAAGCAAGAAACTGAAATGATGTTTTTAGTAAGACTTGGAACATGGAAACATTCTTCCAGTTCCAAAACTAGCCCGGAGGGCAACGACAAATAGTAAGTTCCTACAGCTAATGCAGCAATCCGTGCTCCATTTCCCACTCGTAGGTCGACTTCACCCTTGCTTAACTTTCTACTTCTTCTTAGTCCCTGTGGATTGGAACATAAGTGTGAGCCACAACCTGTATCTAATACCCAAGAAGTTGAATTAGCAAGTATACAGTCTATAACGAAAATACCTGAAGATGGAACGACTGTTCCGTTCTTCTGATCTTCCTTTAGCTTTGGACATTCTCTTTTGTAATGGCCTATTCCATCACAATAAAGACAGCTTGATGTGGACTTGTCCTGCTTTGATTTAGCATTGCCCTTGGACTTTCCACCTTTCTTGAATGGTCTCTTTCTAGCCTTGAGTAAATCTTTGGCTTCACAGTCCAGTACTATTTCAGCCTTTCTGACAAGGTGAATAAATTCTGCAACTGTTTCTTCTCTTGGTTCACTTAGGTATTGTTGCTTGAAGCGACCAAACCCACTGTGTAGTGAATTGAGCAAGACAGAGACTGCCATCCTTTCGCTTATTGGTGTTCCTAGTAGACTTAGGCGATCAAAATATGAACACATAAGATCCACATGGAACCTCAGTGGGACGCCTACCCTCTGTTTAGTGCGAAGGAGCTGAACATGTGTTTCTTGGACCTCCATCCTATAACACCTGTTGGGAGAACTAACCTTTAGCCCAGACATTGATTCAATCAACTCATGGACGTTCAGGTCCCTGTCCTCCGTACTTCCACGACAGATATCCCTCAGATTCTTGATGAGCGTAAAAGGTTCATAAGCTACAAACCTTCTAGCCCAATCATCAGGGATATTGTTCAGCATGAGACTCATAACCTTTTTGAGATCCGCATCCCAGGCGTAAAATCTCTCAGGGGTCATGTCTCTGGCATAGTAGCTTGGCATGGGATGTGATAGTACATACTCAAGTCCATTGAGTTTGACTATTTCAACTAGCTTAGCTTCCCATTCAAGAAAATTTGTCAGGTTCAGCTTGACCATAAGCTCAGAACCCATGATGATGTTTTGATTGTTGTTTGCCATATTAAAACTACAATTGAAAAGAATAAACAAATAAATAACCATTCACAGTTTCTCTTAATAAACTTAAATTCTAGCATACATGCATAATTCAATGTTTATTAAGCATTTTATTCAAGTTATGTGTTCCGGCAGGTGTGAATAAAATGATTCCAAGATCCTAAAATCATTGAAGAACTAAGCACAGTTTGTCGACTTAATCCTAGAACATTTTAGGTAAGCAAAAGCCTTTTGCTAATAGTCTAGAAACTATTCTTGGTTGATAGGTACGTCTAAGAACTTATTAGGTAAACCTATCGAATTTTCCACGACATAAAAGGACTCCTTACTTATATCGTTGAGTTTCACCAAAACTAACATGTACTCACAATTATTTGTGTACCTTGCCCCTTTAGGACCAATAAGTAACACCTCGCTGAGCGAAAACTATTACTAGATTGATGTAAAGGATATCCAAGCAAGTGTATATTTTGGCATGGCACCTTTTAACTCAATTTTTAAGTTTGGAACTTAAGGCTCTTACTATGTTGGTTAGATTTTAAGTGAACTAAAATCCTTAATCATGCAACATAATCAAGCTTTTGATCTCATGCATTTTAAGACATATTTAAAGCAATAAATAACTTAAAACATGCATAAGATATTTGTGATCTAGTATGGCCCGACTTCATCTTGAAGCTTTGACTTCAAAGTCCGTCTTGAAAATCTCCGTGGGAGGCACCATTTTCTTCAAATAGGATAAGCTATAACTAATTACAACTATTTGATGGTACGCAGACCATTTTTGAATTGAAAAATAACTTTGGTGCTTTAGACCAATTACATTCAAATTAATGGTACGCAGACCATATTTTCTATCCTATTTGGGCCATACTAGTCACTTCATAACCTGCAAAACAGTACATATACAATATATACCATTCACCCATTCATTATCATGAATGGCCCACATAGCTGGTTAGTAAAACACATTATGCATCACGTAAACATTTGCAGCAATTAATCAAGGGCACCAATAATCTACCAATTATTCAGTCCTTATTAATTCTAATCGAGTTGTTTTAACCTTAAGGATTTGTAGACCTAATCAAGAGTTTATGACTAAAAAGCGCTCCCACTCAAACCAATAAATTCATATGCTTTACTAATTTTAAACATAAAATTGTATTTCTAGTCTAACCGGAAACATACAAATTTAATTAAAATTTAAAGCTCATATAAATTTATAATTGAATCCAAAAATTTAATTTAATTTCAGTCGCATTTAAATTAATTCATGATTTTAATTTTAGTAAAATAATTAGAATAAATTCCATTTATTATAATTATAATATTCAAAATTAAAACCCAAGAAATTAATTCAAATTATTAATTTTAAAATTAATTAAAATTACGTGAACTGAAATTTTCAAATTAAACATTCAAAACGATCTAATCGTAACGCAAACACCCTACGCGTTGCACGCCCATGGGCCGCACGCACACAGCCATTGCTGGCCATGTGCGCGCAGCCCATGCGCTCGTCGCATAGCTGCTGCTGTCCTATCGCAAGCCTCCGCACAGCGCCCCATCGCACGCGAGCTATCGCTCGCAGTGCGCGCGCGCGAGATCGCTCGCTGGGCGCGCTGGCTCGCTCGCTGTGCGCGCGAGCCATCGCTCGCTGGGGCGCGACATCGCTCGCTGGGCGAGCGACATCGCGCGCTGCGCGCGCGAGCCATCGCTCGCTGGGGCGCGACATCGCTCGCTGGGCGAGCGACATCGCGCGCTGCGCGCGCGAGCAGTGCTGGGCGCAGCGCTCGTGGCACGCGAGCTTGCGCTCGCTGCGCGCGAGGCTGCGCGCGTTGTGGCGCAGCTCGCTTGCTGCCCACACGCGACTGCCTTGGCTCGCCCTTCGCCCATGCCCATTCGTTCATTGCTCGTGGCACACGACACAAGGCAGGGCTGCTGCCTTGTGCTCGTGCACTACGCCCTTGCTCATTGCATTCGTGCCGCACGGGCGACGAGCTCCCTTGCTCGTCGTCGCATGCCCGCATTATACAACACCCCTTAAGGGTAACACGAAGCGTCCATTGCTTCGTGCGTGCAAGTTATTTGAACGAATCGCATAAAATTTTAAATTTATATTTAAAATTAATGACAAATTAATAAATATTATTAATTTCATAATTTTAGGGTGAAAAATCGAAAATTTATTATCCAATTGATTTCCGATTGATATGGATTCAAGTCTAGGTCATAAAAATTTAAAATTTATCGTAAATTTACAATTTTTATGGTGGTTTTTAATCATAGGTTTCTAATTAAATTACAATTAATTATGAAAATCAAATTAATTCTAAATTATTCTAATTTTCAACAAATTAATCATAATTACAAATTAGATTGCATAATTAACAAGACTAGGCATTCAAACTTGTTAAACATATGCAGTAGGTCAATCAAAAATTCAAGATTTATCAACAGGAATCGCAAATATTTAATTTAACATCTTAAATTTACGAAATTTTGCATTCGAAAAACTAAAACCTTCGAAAAGTCATAGTTAGGCTTCGAATTTGAGAATTCTGGGTTCGGCAGAAAAATACTATTTTTGTCAAAATTTTAGAATGCCTTTTACATGCGGAATTGACACAAAAATCACTCAATTCGGATGAGTAATGAAGAAACTGCCGAAAAACTGCGTACATATAATTAAATAAACGCAATTTGCAATTAATTAACAATTACGAAAATTAATCACCCCTTTTAATTCTTGCAAATTTGTAATATTTAACCATGTTCATGCAATTTAGATTATGAAAATAATAAGGGGCTCGTGATACCACTGTTAGGTTATGATACATATGACACTACATAGATCATGCGGAAACAACCATTAACCCAGGACAACATATTATTTACACATAATCATATAGCATAATTTAGATGCATACTCTTTGTTGCGTGCCCTCCCTAGCTGCGCCCGAACCGAACAAGAACAAGTCTTTTAGGACTCCAAGTGTCGTCCCTCCGTAGATAGTCCACAGCACGTCCGGATCCGCCTTAAGATTGACCAACTAGAATCGCCCTTAAGGTACTAGAAAATTTCGGCACTTTATGAGCAAGATGTGTGTTTTAATTTTCTCTCAAAAAACTCACTTTTGAATACTTTTAAACTTATATATAAATTATGACCCCTAGGCCTTTATTTATAGAGTTATGGAAAAGGAATCGTAATCCTAGTAGGATACGAATTAATTGGAATTAGAATCCTACATGAATTCTATTTAATTAATTTATCCAATTAGGAATAGAAATTTAATCATACACTGACTCTTGTAGATTCAGGAATCACGCATGAGCACAAACTCACACACACACGGCAGCCACAAGGGCTGCCCATGCGCGTGCGAGCAGCAGCCCGCGTAGCACGGCCCACGCAGCCGTGGCCCTTGGCGCGCGCTGGGCCTGCCTTGCGGTAGGCCTGGGCGCTGCCTTGGCTGGGCTTGTGGCGCGCATGCTTGCTGGGCGATTGGCCCCGGCTTCGTGCTGGGCCTTCGTCCGGCAAGCCTCGTCCGATGCTAATTCGTACGATACGCTTCCGATTAAATTTCCATTTCCGGAATCTATTTCCGATACGAACAATATTTAATATTTCCGATTCCGGAATTAATTTCCGTTTCGAACAAATATTTAATATTTCCGTTTCCGGGATTATTTTCCGATTCCGGCAATATTTCCGATTCTGACAATATTTCCGTTTCCGGTAATATTTCCGATTCTGGTAATATTTCCATTTCCAATAATATTTTCCGATACGTACCATGTTTCCGTTTCCGGCAATATCTACGACTTGGATAATATTCATATTTCCGATACGATCCATATTTCCGTTTCCGGCAATATCATCGTTTCCGGAGTATTCATTTCTTGCCTGTGACGATCTTAGCTCCCACTGAAACCAAGATCCGTCGGTTCCGAATATTCATAGATGGAGTATTTAATGCTATTAAATACTTGATCCGTTTACGTACTATTTGTGTGACCCTACGGGTTCAGTCAAGAGTAAGCTGTGGATTAATATCATTAATTCCACTTGAACTGAAGCGGCCTCTAGCTAGGCATTCAGCTCACTTGATCTCACTGAATTATTAACTTGTTAATTAATACTGAACCGCATTTATTAGACTTAACATAGAATGCATACTTGGACCAAGGGCATTATTTCCTTCATTTACCGTACTAGCACCAATTCTTTATTATTTCTCTCTTACACAAACAATTAAAATATTATTATTTTAAATCACTTGCACATTAATTTATTCATGTTTACGTACCACCAATAAATATTCCTAAAACTACTTACGTGTAAATAAAGTGTTACCCCCTCTGTCCCTTTTTGCTCTTTACGTTTGGTATCATGCACTAGATTTAAGGATTAACTAGTGTGTGGCCCGGACGATGTCCCGATTGCTACTTTGAATAATTAAAATTCGACATTCTTCTCAGCTCAATATTTGACCAAAATGCATGTAGTCCATTAAAGTGAAAAGAGTAATTAAATTCATCAGCTACACATGTGCATTACGTCATTTATCATGCCAAGTGATTTTTCAATTAGATCATCTCACAATTCGTCTAATTTATTTTCTAATGGAACTAAGTGCTTCAAATTAATAAATACCAAAATTAGATATATGCAGGGTATGTCTATAGCTGATGTTTATGAGACTTATAGTATCAGGTTTAATTTGTGGTTTTCCTAATATTTTAATTATTATTTTATTCCAATACAGTTCATAAGAAATAAAGGTAACATAAAGAAATTGTTGTATTCAACTTCACGTTATATGTATTTAGAAGTTAAAGTACATGAATAAGCACCAATTAGTGGTTGGTTAAGATGGTAATGAGAGTTAATCTCCAAACTTGAGGTCTTGTGTTCAAATCTTATTGTAATGATTTTTGTTGTCAATAACATCACACAACCTTGGTGAATGGATGATGTGGCGTAAATAGGAGAGTTATACGTGGCATATAAACTTTTCTCGCAACGTCTTTTAATATATTAGTATAGATTAATATGGATTGAGATTACTTACGTTTTTTTTATTTATATAATGCAAATTACGTTTACTTATACTGTTTTTACTTTTATCCAAAATCTGATATCAAAAAAATTAGAAAATTTTATTGCTCTAATGATAAAAGGTGAGATATTAAATGAACCAATGAATTTAATTGATTAAAATAATAATTTATCATAAATTTTAATAAAATATTAAATTATATATACGATAATATAAAATAAAAGATTCTCAATGAAAGAACAAGATATCACTCGCACAACAGAATACGTGAAACACAAAAAATGACGGAAGGAGATACTTTATACCCGCTTATTAAAAAGTTTGCGTTAAAATAAAATAAAGAGAATGGTAATAATACAGTACGTATTTCCCTCAAAAAATAATACTGTACGTATTCCACTTTTTGTTCACTTGTTCAACTTTTTGTTTTCTTTTGTTTGGGGTTTTTGAAGACTGGGCTGCTTTTTTTACGGTTTCATTTTTGACAACCATTTTGATTGGTGGTGTATGGTGTAGTCTTTTTCCAAGGTGATAACGGTTTTTACTACCTTTGGCAATAATTTGACTTGGTGAAATTCAGTTGACTAGGACTTTGCATGGAAATATGATGAGCTAAACGTGAATTGGTTTTGTACCTGCCATGACTGATCGACTTAGCTAAATCTGAATTGGCTAGCACTCAATTAGATTATTAGAATAGACAATCTAATCTTGATTATGTTCAAACTTATCTTTTAATTTGACTTGACATTATAAACTAAAATGTAATTACAATTAGAACAGTTTAAATGGAGTCGTATCACGTGTGATATGAATATTGAAGTAAAATTTGATATATCACACTACTTGAATTAACAATAGACTCGGATATGCATGATTTAAACTCTAGCAAATGTGAAAGAATCCTCCTTAATATATGGCTCAAACCAAATTTAATGTGATTACTCTAGAAAGTTGTATTTTCGCTTTTAGCTACTCCGTATGAATATTTGATAAAAACGTAAAGATATTAATTTGTGTATAATATGAAGACTTTGTTTAATTCATCTCACGTTATTTTCACATGACTAGGAAAAATATGTCCGATCTCATGCATGTAGTGTATAAGTCTAGTTTGGAAAAAGTGCAAAATAATATGCGAACTTTTGAAAATTTCACTACAAGAAATTGTACTATTAACGACGGGAAATCCCGTCGCGAAAGGCCAATAATCGTTGATTAACGACGAGATTTCCTGTCGCGATCCGTCATAAAAGGGGGCCGTCGTTAATAGAAAATTCCGTCGTAAAAGACATTTACGACGGTTATTCCCGTCATTATTTGGTTGTTAGCCTCGTAGCAAAAGGCTTTTGCGACGGGATTTTTAACCCGTCGTAATTAGGTTGTCGTTAAAGATACAAATTCTGGTAGTGTTCAAAAGTTAATTAACCAAGAACAATTAAAAAAATCAATATGTCCATATTAGTTGGTAAGTTTATAAGTTGAAATTATTACCTTATGTTTGATAAGGTAAGTTGGAGAAAATTAATAAATGTTTTGTTCTAATGTAACAAAACTAGTACTTGGTGCTTCTTTTTATCGATCATTGTAAATTTGTGTTACCAATTGCAAATGATCCACGGTTTAGGTTATTTTATAATGTTGCTTGCAATCTTGCATGAACAATCGAATCGGTAGATATATGAGAGATTTTGATCAAGGGATACAAAAAAATAAAGTTTTGCTCCAGTTTCACACTTTCACATTACTTTGATCACTATCGTCTATTCCTTCGCATTAGTTGCATACAGTTGAAAATTTTAGCAGATCTATACTCAATCTAGCTATCATAATATTTCCGTCGATATTTAATATAATATTTAACCGCATAGGAATAATATCGATAATATTTTAGTAATATATCTTAAAACTTACAGAGTATCTACATACAGAGTATCCAATTCATAAAATGAGTTTGTTTCTCAATGGAAAGAGGTCTTCACCATATACTTAAAATTGTTTTTTGTTTATGTGCTCATAAGTTACAACTACGTGAATAAAGAAATTAACGTACCATACACAAGGTATAAACGATTATATATATACAGAGATGTATTTATGCCCCACGAAGTAATATCAGTTGAAAATCCCAGCTGGGATGTCGTTTGGTTTTAATGTAATGCATGCAAATACCAATTTGAGATGTGCATGCATGGCTGCATGCAATTGTCTATTGTCGAGTTGTCGACTACAGTCCCTTAATCCCAAGGTAATGTAGGTTTTAAAAACTAATTAAATTAAACTTTATGATATAAACAATTTAGGTAGGATTTACTACTTTTAGAGCTATTATAAAGAGACAAATGATGGATTCTTATAGGAGGAAGTTAATTAAAATTAATTAAATTATCTAATAAGCCAGAATAATACAGCATATTGCCACGACTTTTTATGCTTTGCACAAGGTATAAGACATTGATTCTTGTAAGAGAATGGACAATATAACACCTAGAGATTTTATTTTATATTTATTCCAGATTGTACCTCGTCGAATGTAATTAATACGTGGATTATATTCCCCAAAAATTTTAATTTTATTTAATTAATACAAAATTAAGTACTACTCCATCTAGTTTAGATTTGAAGTTTGATTAATAAATTAGTAATAAAACTGTCATAAAGCAACGAGATTGTTTTATGAATTTCGAGCCAATGTTTTAAAATGTTACTCTCCCCTCTCTTTTTGTTCTTTACGAATTTCCGATTTCGTTTAATTTGTTCTATTTTGTTATTTAGAGAATCTTTTCTTTTATATGGCAGTATGTGTAATTTGCCTCAATTTGTTCAAAAAATAAATAAAATAATCTTATTGGTGTTAGATCTATTACATTATACTAAAATAAACACCAGAAGTGATACGTGTCACCTCCTGGTTAAAAATTTTCCACCAAAAGCTTTTTTCCTTTTTATTCATTTATTTATTTCAATTAATTTTTATGGAAAAGATTCATTATTTTGATTAAAATTTTGTCATTCCCTATTTATTTGATCGTCAATAAAAAATTTCAACTGTTATTAATTTATTTCTCAAAATTAATATTTGCAAAATCATAAAATATACCCTAACTTAATTAATCTATTGAAAATCTGCAAAATCATTTGTATCCATACTACTTGACTTTGAACTATTCTTTTGTTACTCAAATATTTTACACAAAAAGATGGTATTTTTTTCCTTTTTATGAATATTCGTGCGTGCACGGGATCTAATCTAGTTAGTTAATGTATTAAAGTCCTATTTAATGTTTTTTTTAATAAAGAATAAAAGTTGTTTTCACTTTATCCCAGAAAAAACAATAATAAATTTTGGATAAAGTGAAAAGATTAAATGGAGTAAGTTTCTTTCTTTCCTTTTTTTTTTAAAAAAAAACTTTATCCTCATTAATTATATGTTAAGTCACGTGCATGATACAAATAAAGAATAAAAAGGGACGAGTATTAATTAATTTATCAAATGATCCCCAATTTGATTCTTTGACCTCATCTACTTCGGTTTCATATTTTATGTGGGAAGCAAAGAGATATTCCTTCTACTTAAAAAAGTTCATTTAACTATTAATGCAAGATTAATTAAATTATTTGAGAGGCCAATATAAACTCTAATCCAATTCCATGAATTTTACTAACGACTACGGAACAGTTTTTAAATTTGAAGGCATTGGGGAAATCAAATAATCTTTCTATCCATTCCTCCATTATTACACACTTCAGGAGTGACACGTGTTATTTGCTGGTGCAAAATTTTCGGCCAATTTTTTCTTCCTAAAATATCTCTAGTTCATTTTATTTTATTTTATTCATTGTTTATGTATGCGGGAAAAAAATTGTATATAGATTATTGGAATAATATATGCCACAATAATAATGTGCTAAAAATAATTTTTTGTAGTATTTTAGGCAAATATATACTACTAATGGAAAATATATTTACTCAATATTTCGGTCAAATTAGCATATCAAGCATATAAAATATGTACTCCCTCCGTATTTATTTAAGAGATACACTTAGTCGGGCACGGGTATTAAGAAAAAAAATTGAATGAAACAAAATAATAAAACAAGTAGGGTTTGATAGATATTTTAATAATTAAACAGGTGGGGACCATGTCATTTTGGTGGGTGGGAGGTGGGGTGGGTTTATGAAATTATTTGTTTAATAGGATGGTGGGTCATAAGGTAAATTAGATGTATTATTTAATTAGATAGTGAGGTTGATAAGTTACTAAAAATGGCAAGTGTATCTCTTAAATAAATACGGCCGGAAAAGGCAAGTGTATCCCTTAAATAAATACGGAGGGAGTAATACGTAGTTGGACGAAAATCGTATGCTCCATACTCCGTATCAAATGATTAAATGAGTTCTTTAAATATTTATTAACTAGTTTAGGGCCCGTGCAACGCACGACTACTACTAAAACAATTTATTATTTTAATAGTAACTAAAAGACTTGTGGTATTAGGAAAACATGAAAGTAAAAATGATATATGAAAAAGTATAAACTCAAAGTTGTGTAAAAAAAATATTCAAATGAACTAAATTTGCATATTACTATACAAAGTTAAAAATTATAGTCGTTTACTTGTATGTAGAATGATCTAACAACGTTAACCAAACCCGAATGACTCAAGACTAATTTTCGAAAAGACCCGGGCATAACCGAGTTAGTCAAATACAACATATTTTGAATTGAGTAAAATCTTGATAAATAAACTTATATGTTAGTCTACTTACAATATATTATTATTTTAATTAACATTCTTACTTACCAGTTACCATGTATTATATTATTAATAGTAGACTAACATTAGAAGTTCATTTATCAATATTTTTTATAATTCTTATCAGATTAAAAAGTTATAATAATACATAAATAAAATTATATCATAAAGGAAAAAATAATATTGATTTAGTTTTCCTCCAATAATATGTTATGCAATACACATCTATGGTAATTAAAATATATTTTTATCTTAGTTTCCTAAAAAAACGTAATGTAATTTATTTATTTTAAAAAAAAACATTTTGGCGGGAAAAAATCACACCAGGAAATGACACGTGTCATTCCTGGTGTCTCTTTTAGTATATAGTAATAGATTATGCAGTAACTTTAGGAAGAGAAATATTTCAGTCAAACATATCATAAAAAACTAGTAAAATAATTTTAGAAATCTGTGCATGCACATGCAGAACCTAATCTAGTTATGTCAATTTTTGGATTTGTTTCGGTGAACTTTATTATTCTTACGGAGTACCTTGATTTCATAAAGATAGTTACACTTAACTTTTAGAGAAACAAAAGCTCTCTCACATCCTTATTTCTCTCTAAGAAAACCTCTTCCTCTAAGCAAAGTAGGAAACCCACCGCCTCTTTAAGGACCTCGCCGGTGGCCATGATCCTCTCCGGCCGGCTACCGGCGAGTCTCCACTTCCTAGTTTTTTTTATAGATAAGTTTTCCTTTGTCCTTCAACAACGAAGCAATTCTTTCGAGTTCTTGGAGGCGGAGGCTTATAGTTTAGACCTCGTTGGTTTTGTTTTTTAAGTATCCTTAAGAGTTGTACGGGTTTGAAGGTGACAAGAAGGTCGGGGATCTTAAACCAAAAGTCGCCTAGCGCCGCCGCGGAGTGGTTTGAGGGTGATTCACTTGGTGGTAAGGGTGAAGTTAGGATTAGGTAAACCAAATATTCAAGATAGACTGTTAATTTGACAACTTCCGACCATGGACCATATTAAATAACTGTCAATTTGCAATATGTTCTTTGTATTTGAACTATACGTTTATTAAAAATAGGGTGTACAATGAGCATTGTACACCCGGGTGCATAAACCATATTTTGGGATCAAACCCCTCATTTGCTATCACTAGCTTATTTCGTGCACCTCAAATCTCCCAACAAAGAGTTCAGAATCTGCCTATCTCCTCCTCATCCATCTCTTTAAAGCTTTCCTCCCACCAATCTAATATCGAACAATACCGCTTTGAGCATTGTCCACCTTTATAGAAAACTTTGGACCAGGGACCATTTTCAACTTTTGACATTCAAGTTCACTTGATAGACATTTCTTAGTCACTGGACTGGTCTTGACAGTCTATCTTGAATATTTGTCAAATTGAAAGGACCCACCCTAATCCTTAGGGTGAAGTTGTAGGTTTCTTCACTATCTAATAGAAGAATCTCATAGTTTCAGTGACCTGAATTCTATGCCTACTTGGGTATAGAACATCAAAAAATAGAATATCAACAGACACTTGAAAGTCCTTTGTGAAGGAAATAATGCCCTTGGTCCAAGTATGCATTTAGTGATAAGTCTAATAAATGCGGTTCAGTATTAATTGACAAGTTAATAATTCAGTGAGATCAAGTGAGCTGAATGCCTATCTAGAGGCCGCTTCAGTTCAAGTGGAATTAATGATATTAATCAACATCTTACTCTTGACTGAACCCATAGGGTCACACAAATAGTACGTAAACGGATCAAGTATTTATGGCATTAAATACTACATCTATGAATATTCGGAATCGACGGATCTTGGTTTCAGTGGGAGCTGAGATCGTCAAAGGGAAGATATGAATACTCCGGAAACGATGATATTGCCGGAAACAGAAATATGGATCGTATCGGAAATATAAATATTATCCAAGTCGTAGATGTTGCCGGAAACGGAAACATGGTACGTATCGGAAAATATTATCGGAAATGGAAATATTACCGGAATCGGAAATATTGTCGGAAACGGAAATATTGTCAGAATCGGAAATATTATCGGAATCGGAAAATAATTCCGGAAACGGAAATATTAAATATTTGTTCGAAACGGAAATTAATTCCGGAATCGGAAATGTTAAATATTGTTCGTATCGGAAATGAATTCCGGAATCGGGAATTTAATCGGAAAGCGTATCGTACAAATTAGCATCGGACGAGGCTTGCTAGACGAAGGCCCAGCACGAAGCCAGGCCGACGCCCAACAAGCCACACGCATCCAACACGCCAAAGCCTCGACCAGGCCCAGCGCAAGGCCAGGCCCAACCAAGCCTTTGCGCGCGACAAGCTCAGCGATGGGCTGCGAGCATGGGCCTCAGCGCTGTGCGCTCGGCGTGGGCCGCAAGGCTTGCGTGCGGGCGTGCGATGCTTGTGCGATGCTCGTGTGCGTGACGAATCCTAATGCTATCGGAATTCGTGCATTGATCAAATCCTAATCCTAAAAGATTAAATTTATTATTTAGAGATCTAATAGGATTCTAATTAATAAATTAGTATTCTAACAGGATTCGAATTCCTTTTCCATAGTCCTATAAATATATGCTTAGGGTCATAATTTTAGACACGAGTTTTCAATAAGTATTCATACAATAAAACAGAGATTTTTGAGCAGAAAAATCAGTCACATTCTTGCCCATAAATAGCCGAAATTTATAGTACCTTAAGGGCGATTCTAGTTGGTCAATCTTAAGACGAATTCGGACGTGCAGTGGACTATCTACAGAGGGACGACACTTGGAGTCCTAAAGACTTGTTCTTGTTCGGTTCGGGCGCAGCTAGGGAGGGCACGCTACAAAGTGTATGCACCTAAATTATGCTAAATGATTATGTGTAAATAATATGTTTCATGGCATTAAGGTTTATCCGCATGATTTATGTTTTGTCATATGTATCATAACCTAACAGTGGTATCACGAGCCTCTTATTATTTTCATAATCTAAATTGCATAACATGGTTAAATTTTACAAATTTGCAAGAAATTAAAAGGGGTGATTAATTTTCGTAATTGTTAATTAATTGCAAATTGCATTTATTTAATTATATGTACGCAGTTTTTCGGCAGTTTCTTCGTTACTCAACCAAATCGAATGATTTTTGTGTCAATTCCGCATGTAAAAGACATTCTAAAATTTTGACAAAAATATTAGTTTTTCGGCCGAACCCAGAATTCCCAAATTCGAAGCCTAACTATGACTTTTGGGAGGTTTTAGTTTTTCGAACGCAAAAGTTTGTAAATTTAAGATGTTAAATTGAATATTTGCGATTCTTGTTGATAAATCTTGAGTTTTGATTGAACTACAGTATATTTTTAACAATTTTGAATGCCTAGACTTGTTAATTATACAACCTAATTTGTAACTATGGTTAATTTGTTGAAATTCGAATAATTTAGAATTGATTTGATTTTCATAATTAATTAATAATTTAATTAGGTATCCATGATTAAAAACCACCATAAAAATTGTTAATTTATGTTAAATTTTAAATTTTTATGACCTAGATTTGAATCCATGTTAATCGGAAATTAATTGATTAATAAATTTTCGATTTTTCGCACTAAAATTATGAAATTAATATGTTTTATTAATTTGTCATTAATTTTGAATTAAAAATTTTAAATTTTTTGAAAAAGGCCCATAAATGTTGCACGCACAAAGCAATGGACGTTACGTGTTACCCTTAAGGGATGTTGTATAGTGCGGGCACGCGACGACGAGCAAGGGAGCTCGTCGCCCGTGCGGTACGAATGCAGCGAGCAACCAAGGCATGGCGCGCGCGCGAGGCAAGGCAGCCTGGGCGTGTGTGCTGTGTGGATGGGCGATGGGCGTGGCAATGGACGAGGCGCGCGCGCGAGGGCGAGAGCTGGGTCGCCCAGCGATCGCTGCTCTGCGCACCAACGAGCGCTGCCTCGCCACGAGGGCTTGCTTGCGCATAGCGTGCGAGCACTCCTTCGGCAGCTGCTGGGATGCATGCGGGCGAGCAGGCTGCGCGCAAGCGTGGCTTGGCTTGCTGCATTTGCGCGTGGCTGCTGCTGCGATGTGCCATGGGCATGCGATCGGTCGTGCACACGATGGGGCTTGGGCGCAAGCCCAAGTGCTCGTCGTGTTACGATTGAGTCGTTTTGAATTTTAATTTGACATTTTCAGTTCGAAATAATTTTAAAATTAATAATTTTAATTGTTTTCTCGGATTTTAATATTATAATTATTATAAATTTTAATTTATACTAATTATTTTACTAAAATTAAACCTTGAATTAATTTAAATTCGTTTAATTCAACTGAAAATAAATTAAATAAATGGATTCGATTATAATTTTATATGAGCTTTAAATTTTAATTAAACTTGTATGTTTCCGGTTAGACTAGAAATACATTTTTATGTTTAAAATTAGTAAAGCATATAAAGTTATTGGTTTAAGTGGGAGCAATTTTAGTCATAAACTCTTGATTAGGTCTACAAATCCTTTAAGGTTAAACAACTTGATTAGAATTAATAAGGACTGAATAATTGGTAAATTATTGGTGCCCTTGATTAATTGCTGCAAATATTTATGTGATGCATACAATGTGTTTTACTAACCAGCTATTTGGGCCATTCATGATAATGAATGGGTGAATGGTATATATATTGTATATGTATTGTTTTGCAGGTTATGAAGTGACTAGTATGGCCCAAATAGGATAGAAAATATGGTCTGCGTACCATTGATTTGAATGTAATTGGTCTAATGCACCAAAGTTTGTTTTTTTCAATTCAAATATGGTCTGCGTACCATCAAATAGTTGTAATTAGTTTAATTATAGCTTATCCTATTTGAAGAAAATGGCGCCTCCCATGGTGAAATTCAAGACGGAGTTTCCAATCCATTTTCAAGACGGACTTTGAAGTTGAAGCTTCAAGATGAAGTCGGGCCATACTAGATCACATTTATCTTATGCATGCTTTAAGTTATTTATTGTTTTTAAATATGTCTTAAATATGCATGAGATTGTGGCTTGATTATGTTGCATGATTAAGGTTTTTAGTTCACTTAAAATCTAACCAACATAGTAAGAGCCTTAAGTTCCAAAGTTTATTTAAAAAATTGAGTTAAAAGGTGCCATGCCAAAATAACACTTACTTGGATAACCTTTACATCAATCTAGTAATAGTTTTACGCTCAGCGAGGTGTTACTTATTGATCCTAAAGGGGTAAGGTACACAAATAATTGTGAGTACATGTTAGTTTTGGTGAAACTCAACGATATAAGTGTTGTGGGAACTTTTACGGTGCTGATGTGGCACGCGCTCCTCGGAGGTATCCAGTATGACTTGGCACGAACTTCTGGCAACCTGCAAAACAAGAATATCCCCGTAGGAATATTCCCTCCGATGCTTAAGTAAGTATAATATAGAGAGATAAGTGATTTGTAGAGAGAAGGCAGAGCAAAGACAAGTTTGTTGTGGTTGGGCAAGAATTGAATGCCCTTTTACCTTGGGATCTGAGCTATTTATAGTGCTAGGGTTCCTTGGGGACTGCACCCTCAACCCTAACTATGGGACACGTGCCCCTTGGGATTTAGGACACGTGGCCTTTGTCCTGCAATGATAGTCCTCCCATATTTGGACCGGCTTTTAAAGTTAATGGGCTTTGCCTAATGGGGCTCTGTCTTTATTCTGGTGGAGTAGCAGGACATTGGGCCTTCTTTCCAGGCCTGGGCCCATCTGATCACTGTGAGTCGTAGGCTGCCTCTTTGGGCTTTTTGGGAGATTGTTTAAGCCCACATCATTTGCCCCTCATGAGCAGTGAAAACAGACGTTAGTTTTCACTGCTCTTGGAGTGTCCAACAGGGTGATGACGCGTGGCAGGGGTAATCATTTCTTACCCCTCTATAAATAAGTGGCCAATTTGAGTGATTTCCCCCCTCATTTCCAGTGATCACTTGAGAGCAAATAGAAGAAAGCGATTTCCGGCGTCTTCTATCCACCGACATCCACCGTAGCACCGCCACGATCTTCAAAGTTGTGTTCTTGCAGTTCTTCATCTAAGTTCTTTCACAAACTCCCTTTTGATTTATCAGGTAAAGGTTTTCTTTGGAAAAATGTGTTTGTTGATTTTGATTCTTCCAAATTTTCTTCTTAGTCTTGCATGGGTCTCGTCAAACTGAAGACGTCATCTTGTCCCCTTGACGTCTTCTGTTTTCAAGTTTGCCCCTGTTTTGAAGCAAATCTTGGCTTGTTGCAGGATTTAATGGCGCGAATAGAAGACGAGGAGCAGTTTGAGGGAGAATCCTCTTCTCCTACAGAGGACGTACCAGAAAGCACCGATGCCGCGCCGGCTAGCACGTCAGGTGAGGAGGAAGGTCACCTTCATCCCAGCGCCATCTTCCCACTACAGACGTGGCTGAATTTCCTCACTCTAGAGGGGAAAACCTTTGGGGAGTCTCTGAATCTAGGTTCGGAGTATAAATTCCGCATGCCGGCTGGCATGGACTGCACCTGCTTTGGACTGGTGAAAGGAGAGTTCTCCGTTTACGGCTCGTTTTTGAAGCTGGGTATGAGATTCCCCCCTCACCCCTTTGTGGTGGAGTTGCTGGACAGCTTCAATATTGGCCTGTGCCAAATGTCCCCGAACTCCTGGGCGGGTGTGTTTGGCTACATTGCTCGCTGCGAGCTTGCCGGCATCACCCTTTCTCTTCCGGCGTTCCTAAGAATCGCCTCTATGTCTCAAGTTTTGAAAGCCACCGCGGGCCGGCTGATTCTTAAATACAAAGGGGCCTATCGGACGGTGATGGGGAAGGCGTCTAAGTGGCATCACTGGAGGAAGAAGTGGGTGGTTATCAAAACCACCAATATGGAGATGTGTGAGAGGATGAGACGCTGGAACGCCAAGCCCAACTTTGTTGGGAGAGGTGCTTCTTTACGTCCCATCTCCGCCGAGCTCTGGGAGCGGATCTCGTCGCTGTTCCTGGTCAAGCCGCTCGTCATCAAAGACAAGACGGCCTACATACCCGAGGGGTGGTTGCCTCATCTGAATCAACTGAGCAATCCCACTTTCCTCTCGGCTGTAGGGCTGTGTCCGTATATGCCGAGAGGTAATGTACCTATACTTCCAATTCTTCTGTTTAATCAAAACCGCACTAAATGTCTTTATCTCGTTTTGCCAGACGAGGCCACGAGTCAGCTGGATGATGCCTCCAAAGGACAAGTGGACAGGCCGTCTTGGTTGGCGAAGGTACTCGATGCCAGTACCTTCAGAGTTTGGAAGCGTCAGCAGGCAGCCGAGCAAGCCATTTATGAGCAGATGGCTCCCCCTCCTGCTGAGGAGGAGAAGGTATTAATTAAATCTTCAGACGTGATTTCCTTTGTTGTTTACAACTTGTTTTTTTTTTATTTTATTTTTTTTTATCATTTTTTTTTTAAGAAGACGAGGAAGGCGAGCACAGACGCGGCTCCTACTCCCAAACGCAGGGCTGGCGGTACAGGGAGACCTGTCTTCAAGTCGATGACGTCGAAGGCTTCTAAGGGTTTTGCCGTCCCCAAGGCTGCATCTGCTTCTCCTAGCTTGGAGAAAACTGGAGGGACAGCTGATCCCCTTGCGGGGATTCCTGAAGTCGTCCGCCGCAACATCCCTCTGAGGGCGGCGGAGATAGCTAGGAATTCTGGGGGGTAAGTTTTACTCCAACATCGTAACCACCTGCCGTTCCTCGTCTAGCAGTTCTATAGTTTCCCCCAGGGATTCTAAGGCCGTTGTTTTTCCCATAGAAATTCCCGATCCTCAGAAAGACATAGATGCTGAATTGGATCAGATCCCTTCTTCAGGCGGGTTCAATTCTCATGACCGTAGGAAGATAATGACGCTGATGCGCAGTGCCATTCCTCCCCAATATGCTGAAACCCTTCCTGAGGCGGCCGAGAATATGCTTGCCGCCATGCAGTCCTCGGCGCTGGACGTAAGTTTCGTTATACCTTTATTTCTACGCACTCGTTTCTTTTTGTTTGACTTACTATTTTTGCGTAGATGTTCATTCTGCTGGACTCGCTGAAAAAGTGGCGCACTGCTTTGGTGCATGAAGAAGCTCGTCACCGTCTTCTGGCCAGTCAGTGTGGTGACCAGCATTTCGCTGCACTGGAGAAGCTTCGCTTAGATAGGCGGGAGCAGATTGACGCTGTGACCACCGCCCTGGCCTCTCAAAATGCTGAGAACACAACTCGTCTCCTGCATATTGATCAGAACTTTTCTAAAATGGAGGATCTTTCCAAGAAGACAAAGGAGAAAGAGGCTGAGTTTTCTCGTCTGGAGACTCAGTTTAAAGAGTTGGAGGTTCAACTGGAGGCGGCTAGCAAGGAAGTCGATTCGTCACAGAGTGTCCTCGCCCAGTTGGCCATGTTGGGTGAGAAATCGATCCGAAGGGGTATGGAGCTTGCATGGAATGCTGAATTTGCAAGCGAACGTCCCTTCAGTTGGTTTGAGAAGTTTCTCACCTATCAGATTGAGGTGGAGAAGGCTCAAAGGGAAGGACGCGCCCCTCCTGAGTTCGTGCCCAGCGAGGATGAGGAATGAGTTCCTACGCGTCTTTGTTTTTATTAATGTGTTTTTGTTTGTTTTTTTGACGCCATGCTTGGTGGCTTTTGTGCATAATTCTTGTAATTATAACTAACTTAATGGGAATGACATGATGCTCTTTTGAACGTCTACTGATTTTTAGCTTTCAGCATATTTTTTATGATTACGTCCGACGCCCCCCATTTGAGTCGTCAGATGTCTGCCCTGGTCTTTTTGCCAAGGTCTTTTGCTACTTTATATAGCTGTGTTAGGAATGTGTGAGCCCTGTATTCTAGGTGATTGAAGGAAATAATGCCCTTGGTCCAAGTATGCATTCAATGATAAGTCTAATAAATGCGGTTCAGTATTAATTAACAAGTTAATAATTCAGTGAGATCAAGTGAGCTGAATGCCTAGCTAGAGGCCGCTTCAGTTCAAGTGGAATTAATGATATTAATCCACAGCTTACTCTTGACTGAACCCGTAGGGTCACACAAATAGTACGTAAACGGATCAAGTATTTAATGGCATTAAATACTCCATCTATGGATATTCGGAATCGACGGATCTTGGTTCCAGTGGGAGCTGAGATCGTCAAAGGCAAGCAAATGAATACTCCGGAAATGATGATATTGCCGGAAACGGAAATATGGATCGTATCGGAAATATAAATATTATCCAAGTCGTAGATGTTGCCGGAAACGGAAACATGGTACGTATCGGAAAATATTATCGGAAATGGAAATATTGCCGGAATCGGAAATATTGCCGGAAACGGAAATATTGTCTGAATCGGAAATATTATCGGAATCGGAAAATAATTCCGGAAACGTAAATATTAAATATTTGTTCGAAACGGAAATTAATTCCGGAATCGGAAATGTTAAATATTGTTCGTATCGGAAATGAATTCCGGAATCGGAAAATTAATCGGAAGCGCGTCGTACGAATTAGCATCGGACGAGCTTGCTAGACGAAGGCCCAGCACGAAGCCAGGCCCACGTCCAGCAAGGGAAACGCGCTCCACAACACGCCAGCCCAAGGCTGCGCCAGGCCCACCGCAAGGCAGGCCCAGCGCGCGCCCAAGGCTGCGGCAGTCGTGGGCTTCGTGGCAATTGGGCTGCGTTGCTCGGGCTGTGCGCGCGCGCGCATGGCGCCCCTCGTGGGCTGCTGTGCGTGCGTATGTGTTTGTGTTCACATACGAAACCTAAAGCGTATAGGATTCGTTTAATGATTAAATTCCTAATCCTAATAGATAAATTAATTAAATAAGAGTTCCACTAGGATTCTAATTTAATTAATTCGTATCCTAGTAGGATTCCAATTCTCTTTCCATACCCCTATAAATATGTGGCCTGGGTTCACAATTTATAACGAGTTTTCAAGTATTCAAAGTGAGTTTTTGAGAGAAAAATTCAGTCACACATCTTGCCTAAAAGTGCCGAAAATTATTAGTACCTTAAGGGCGATTCTAGTTGGTCAATCTTAAGGCGGATCCGGACGTGCTGTGGACTATCTACGGAGGGACGACACTTGGAGTCCTAAAGACTTGTTCTTGTTCGGTTCGGGCACAGCTAGGGAAGGCACGCAACAAAGAGTATGCATCTAAACTATGCTATATGATTATGTGTAAATAATATGTATTCCTGGCTAAATGGTTTTTCCGCATGATTTATGAATTGTCATATGTATCATAACCTAACAGTGGTATCACGAGCCTCTTATTATTTTCATAATCTAAATTGCATGAACATGGTTAAATGTTACAAATTTGCAAGAATTAAAAGGGGTGATTAATTTTCGTAATTGTTAATTAATTGCAAATTGCGTTTATTTAATTATACGTACGCAGTGTTTCGGCAGTTTCTTCGTTACTCATCCAAATCGAGTGATTTTGGTGTCAATTCCGCATGTAAAAGGCATTCTAAAATTTTGACAAAAATAGTGTTTTTCGGCAGAACCCAGAATTCTCAAATTCGAAGCCTAACTATGACTTTTCGAAGGTTTTAGTTTTTCGAATGCAAAATTTCGTAAATTTAAGATGTTAAATTAAATATTTGCGATTCTTGTTGATAAATCTTGAATTTTTGATTGACCTACTGTATATGTTTAACAAGTTTGAATGCCTAGTCTTGTTAATTATGCAATCTAATTTGTAATTATGATTAATTTGTTGAAAATTAGAATAATTTAGAATTAATTTGATTTTCATAATTAATTATAATTTAATTAGATACCTATGATTAAAAACCACCATAAAAATTGTAAATTTATGATAAATTTTAAATTTTTATGACCTAGACTTGAATCCATGTTAATCGGAAATCAATTGAATAATAAATTTTCGATTTTTTCGCCCTAAAATTATGAAATTAATATTATTTATTAATTTGTCATTCATTTTAAATATAAATTTTAAATTTTATGCGATTCGTTCGTATAACTTGCACGCACAAAGCAATGGACGCTACGTGTTACCCTTAAGGGGTGTTGTATAGTGCGGGCATGTGACGACGAGCAAGGGAGCTCGTCGCCCATGCGGCACGAATGCAATGAGCAAGGCCATGGTGCACGAGCACAAGGCAGCAGCCCTGCCTTGCGTCGTGGGCTATGAGCAATGGACGAATGGGCATGGGCGAAGGCAAGGCACGACAGTCGCATGTGGGCAGCAAGCGAGCTGCGCCACAACGCGCACTGCCTCGCGCAAGCGCGCGCAGCCTCGCGCGCAGCGAGCGCAAGCTCGCGTGCCACGAGTGCTGCGCACAGCGTCGATGCCTCGCGCAGCGAGCGCTGGCTCTCACAAAGCGAGCGCTGGCGAGCGCGCACAGCGAGAGCTGGCGAGCGCGCACAGCGAGCGCTGGCGAGCGCGCACAGCGAGAGCTGGCGAGCGCGCACAGCGAGCGCTGGCGAGCGCTGGCAAGCGCGCGCAGCGAGCGCTAGCTCGCGTGCATCGAGCGCTGTCGCGCGCGCAGCGAGCACCAGCTCGCGCGATGGCTTGCGAAGGATAGCAGCAGCAGCTATGCGACGCAGCGCATGGGCTGCGCGCACATGGCCAGCGATGGCTGTGTGCGTGTGGCCCATGGGCGTGCGATGCGTGAGATGTTTGCGTTGCGATTAGATCGTTTTGAAATTTTAATTTGAAATTTTCAGTTTACGTAATTTTAATTAATTTTAAAATTAATAATTTAAATTATTTTCTTGGATTTTAATTTTGAATATTGTAATTATAATAAATTTTATTTATTCTAATTATTTTACTAAAATTAAAATCATGAATTAATTTAAATACCACTGAAATTAAATTAAACTTTTTGGATTCAATTATAAATTTATATGAGCTTTAAATTTTAATTAAATTTGTATGTTTCCGGTTAGACTAGAAATACATTTTTATGTTTAAAATTAGTAAAGCATATGAATTTATTGGTTTAAGTGGGAGCGCTTTTAGTCAAAAACTCTTGATTAGGTCTACAAATCCTTAAGGTTAAAACAACTTGATTAGAATTAATAAGGACTGAATAATTGGTAGATTATTGGTGCCCTTGATTAATTGCTGCAAATATTTACGTGATGCATAATGTGTTTTACTAACCAGCTATGTGGGCCATTCATGATAATGAATGGGTGAATGGTATATATTGTATATGTACTGTTTTGCAGGTTATGAAGTGACTAGTATGGCCCAAATAGGATAGAAAATATGGTCTGCGTACCATTAATTTGAATGTAATTGGTCTAAAGTACCAAAGTTGTTTTTCAATTCAAATATGGTCTGCGTACCATCAAATAGTTGTAATTAGTTTTAATTATAGCTTATCCTATTTGAAGAAAATGGTGCATCCCACGGAGATTTTCAAGACGAACTTTGAAGTTAAAGCTTCAAGATGAAGTCGGGCCATACTAGATCACATTTATCTTATGCATGTTTTAAGTTATTTATTGCTTTTAAATATGTCTTAAAATGCATGAGATCAAAAGCTTGATTATGTTGCATGATTAAGGATTTTAGTTCACTTAAAATCTAACCAACATAGTAAGAGCCTTAAGTTCCAAACTTAAAAATTGAGTTAAAAGGTGCCATGCCAAAATATACACTTGCTTGGATATCCTTTACATCAATCTAGTAATAGTTTTCGCTCAGCGAGGTGTTACTTATTGGTCCTAAAGGGGCAAGGTACACAAATAATTGTGAGTACATGTTAGTTTTGGTGAAACTCAACGATATAAGTAAGGAGTCCTTTTATGTCGTGGCAAAATCGATAGGTTTACCTAATAAGTTCTTAGACGTACCTATCAACCAAGAATAGTTTCTAGACTATTAGCAAAAGGCTTTTGCTTACCTAAGATGTTTTAGGATTAAGTCGACAAACTGTGCTTAGTTCTTCAATGATTTTAGGATCTTGAATCATTTTATTCACACCTGCCGGAACACATAACTTGAATAAAATGCTTAATAAACATTGAATTATGCATGTATGCTAGAATTTAAGTTTATTAAGAGAAACTGTGAATGGTTATTTATTTGTTTATTCTTTTCAATTGTAGTTTTTAATATGGCAAACAACAATCAAAACATCATCATGGGTTCTGAGCTTATGGTCATGCTGAACCTAGCAAATTTTCTTGAATGGGAAGCTAAGCTAGTTGAAATAGTCAGACTCAATGGACTTGAGTATGTACTGACCAATCCCATGCCAAGCTACTATGCCAGAGACATGACCCCTGAGAGATTTTACGCCTGGGATGCGGATCTCAAAAGGGTTATGAGTCTCATGCTGAACAATATCCCTGATGATTAGGCTAGAAGGTTTGTAGCTTATGAACCTTTTACGCTCATCAAGAATCTGAGGGATATCTGTCGTGGAAGCACGGAGGACAGGGACCTAAACGTCCATGAGTTGATTGAATCAATGTCTGGTCTAAAGGTTAGTTCTCCCAACAGGTGTTATAGGATGGAGGTCCAAGAAACACATGTTCAGCTCCTTCGCACTAAACAGAGGGTAGGCGTCCCACTGAGGTTCCATGTGGATCTTATGCGTTCATACTTTGATCGCCTAAGTCTACTAGGAACACCAATAAGCGAAAGGATGGCAGTCTCTATCTTGCTCAATTCACTACACAGTGGGTTTGGTCGCTTCAAGCAACTATACCTAAGTGAACCAAGAGAAGAAACAGTTGCAGAATTTGTTCACCTTGTCAGAAAGGCTGAAATAATACTGGACTGTGAAGCCAAAGATTTACTCAAGGCTAGAAGGAGACCGTTCAAGAAAGGTGGAAAGTCCAAGGGCAATGCTAAATCAAAGCAGGACAAGTCCACATCAAGCTGTCTTTATTGTGATGGAATAGGCCATTACAAAAGAGAATGTCCAAAGCTAAAGGAAGATCAGAAGAACGGAACAGTCGTTCCATCTTCAGGTATTTTCGTTATAGACTGTATACTTGCTAATTCAACTTCTTTGGTATTAGATACAGGTTGTGGCTCACACTTATGTTCCAATCCACAGGGACTAAGAAGAAGTAGGAAGTTAAGCAAGGGTGAAGTCGACCTACGAGTGGGAAATAGAGCACGGATTGCTGCATTAGCTGTAGGAACTTACTATTTGTCGTTGCCCTCCGGGCTAGTTTTGGAACTGGAAGAATGTTTCCATGTTCCAAGTCTTACTAAAAACATCATTTCAGTTTCTTGCTTAGATGCTAAGGGATTTTCCTTTTTAATAAAAGACAATAGTTGTTCGTTTTATTTTAAAGAGATGTTTTATGGATCTGCTAGATTAGTCAATGGACTTTATTTATTAGATCACGACAAACAAGTATATAACATAAATACCAAAAAGGCCAAAAAGGATGATTCAGATCTCACCTATCTGTGGCATTGTCGATTAGGCCATATAAACTTGAAACGCTTAGAAAGACTTCAAAAGGAAGGAATTCTAGAACCATTTGACTTAGAGGATTATGGTAAATGCGAATCATGTTTACTTGGCAAAATGGCAAAGCAACCTTTCTCTAAAGTTGGAGAAAGAGCAAATGAACTATTGGGTTTAATCCATACAGATGTATGTGGACCAATGAGTACAAATGCTAGAGGTGGTTTCGGCTACTTTATCACTTTCACTGATGACTTCAGTAGATATGGTTATGTCTACCTAATGAAGCATAAGTCTGAATCCTTTGACAAATTCAAGGAATTTCAGAGTGAAGTAGAGAATCAATTAGGCAAGAAGATTAAGGCACTGCGGTCTGATAGAGGCGGTGAATATCTGAGCTATGAATTTGATGACCATCTGAAAGAATGTGGAATTCTATCAGAATTGACTCCTCCTGGAACACCACAATGGAACGGTGTGTCGGAACGGAGGAACAGAACCTTGCTAGACATGGTCAGGTCAATGATGGGTCAGGCCAAACTTCCATTAGAATTTTGGGGACATGCACTAAATACAGATGCACTCACTATAAATAGAGCTCCGTCTAAAGCTGTAGAAAAGACTCCATACGAATTATGGTTTGGAAAGCCTCCAAATGTGTCTTTTCTTAAGATTTGGGGATGCGAAATATACGTCAAACGATTAATTTCAGACAAACTTCATCCAAAATCTGACAAATGTATCCTTGTGGGCTACCCAAAGGAAACAAAGGGGTATTACTTCTACAATACATCTGAGAACAAGGTGTTTGTTGCTCGAGATAGTGTCTTTTTGGAGAAAGATCACATTTCCAAAATGACAAGTGGGAGAAAAATAGACCTCGAAGAAATTCGAGTCAAACAACAAACTCTAGAGAATGTTCAAGATGACATTCAGGATGAAACTCAGAGATCTTTAGAAGAATCTGGTGAGAATCATGGTCAATCTAGAAATGTTACCCCGCGTAGATCGCAAAGATATAGATCTCAACCGGAAAGGTACTTAGGTATTTTGATTAACGAGAGCTATGACGTTCTATTACTTGAAAGTGATGAACCTGCGACTTACAAACAAGCTATGACGAGCCCTAGCTCCAAGCAATGGCAAGAAGCCATGAAATCTGAATTAGACTCCATGTCTGAAAACCAAGTATGGGATTTGGTCGATTTACCAGATGGCTACCAAGCCATTGGAAGCAAATGGGTTTTCAAACTGAAAAAGGACAAGGATGGGAAACTTGAAGTTTTCAAAGCTAGATTGGTTGCAAAAGGTTACAGGCAAGTCCATGGTGTGGATTACGATGAAACCTTTTCACCAGTTGCAATGCTAAAGTCTATTCGGATAATGTTAGCAATCGCAGCATATTACGATTACGAAATATGGCAGATGGATGTCAAAACTGCTTTCTTAAATGGCATTTTAACAGAAACTGTGTTTATGACACAACCTGAAGGTTTTGAGGATCCAAAGAATGCTAAAAAGGTATGCAAGCTAAAGAAGTCAATCTACGGATTGAAGCAGACATCCAGGAGCTGGAATATACGTTTTGATGAAGCAGTCAGTAACTTTGGTTTCATCAAGAACGCAGACGAATCTTGTGTATACAAGAAGGTCAGTGGGAGCAAAATTGCTTTCCTAGTATTATATGTCGACGACATATTACTTATCGGAAATGACATTCCTATGTTGAACTCTGTCAAGATTTGGCTTGGGAAATGTTTTTCGATGAAAGATCTAGGAGAAGCACAGTACATATTGGGCATCAAGATTTACAGAGATAGATCTAAAAGGATGATTGGACTTAGTCAAAGCACTTATTTCAATAAGGTGCTTGATAGGTTCAAGATGGCGGACTCCAAGCGAGGCTACCTACCCATGTCTCATGGAATGACTCTAAGCAAGAATCAGTGCCCAAAAACACTTGATGAGCGTAGACGAATGAATGGGATTCCATATGCATCATTAATTGGTTCAATAATGTATGCTATGATATGTACACGCCCGGATGTTGCGTACGCACTCAGTGCTACGAGCAGATACCAGTCAGACCCAGGAGAGGCACATTGGACTGCTGCCAAGAATATTCTGAAATACCTGAAAAGGCACAAAGATGACTTCCTGGTCTATGGTGGAGATGATGAATTAATTGTTAAAGGCTATACGAACGCAAGTTTCCAAACCGACAAAGATGATTTCAGATCACAGTCTGGGTTTGTCTTCTGCCTCAACGGAGGAGCAGTAAGCTGGAAAAGTGCTAAGCAAAGCACCATTGCGGATTCTACAACTGAAGCGGAGTACATTGCTGCACATGAAGCAGCAAAGGAAGCTATATGGCTAAGGAAGTTCATAGGTGAACTTGGTGTAGTCCCCTCCATTAAAGGACCAATAGCCCTGTATTGTGATAATAACGGAGCTATTGCACAGGAAAAGGAGCCTAGACACCACCAAAGAGTCAAGATAGACTGTCAGGACCAGTCCTGTGACTAAGAAATGTCTATCAAGTGAACTTGAATGTCAAAAGTTGAAAATGGTCCCTAGTCGGAGTTTTCTATAAAATTGGACGCATAGAAAACGTTAGACGATTAGAATGCAAGATGACTAGTAGTTCTGTTTCTTGAACTATGTGGACATGGCAATGTCATAATCATTTGCATAGATACTTACTTTGTGAAGACTAGTATCGGACAAGACCTATGAAACTTTACTGTAAGAGATGAAAATCTGTCATAAGTAAATTTCATTAAAATTATTAGACACTAAATCCTCAATACCTGAGTGATTTGAGATTACTTGTTTGAGAACTGGTTACTTTGACGTTGACCAACCGTCGCACCGTAAAAGGAGGCTATAAAGGCAACGCTCAGGTAATCACCTATCAAACGAAGTCTAATCTCAAGATCGCAAGATTGGGATTGTCCTCCCATAAATCGGGATGAGATGCTTAAAAGTTGTACAAGGCCACTCGGAGAGCTAGAAACTGTGAAATGCATGGCCGTGCTCGGATGAATCATAGGCTATGATTATCTGTTTATTTGATCAGTTGAACTCTGAAACCGAGGAACACCTCTGGACATAATAAGGATGACAACTCTTACCTTATGTTCAAGAGCAAGCATCAAGGGACAAAGGAATTAGGAAATGCACACTTGTCCCTAAGGACAAGTGGGAGACTGAAGGAAATAATGCCCTTGGTCCAAGTATGCATTCAATGATAAGTCTAATAAATGCGGTTCAGTATTAATTAACAAGTTAATAATTCAGTGAGATCAAGTGAGCTGAATGCCTAGCTAGAGGCCGCTTCAGTTAAAGTGGAATTAATGATATTAATCCACAGCTTACTCTTGACTGAACCCGTAGGGTCACACAAATAGTACGTAAACGGATCAAGTATTTAATGGCATTAAATACTCCATCTATGGATATTCGGAATCGACGGATCTTGGTTCCAGTGGGAGCTGAGATCGTCAAAGGCAAGCAAATGAATGCTCCGGAAATGATGATATTGCCGGAAACGGAAATATGGATCGTATCGGAAATATAAATATTATCCAAGTCGTAGATGTTGCCGGAAACGGAAACATGGTACGTATCGGAAAATATTATCGGAAATGGAAATATTGCCGGAATCGGAAATATTGCCGGAAACGGAAATATTGTCTGAATCGGAAATATTATCGGAATCGAAAAATAATTCCGGAAACGGAAATATTAAATATTTGTTCGAAACGGAAATTAATTCCGGAATCGGAAATGTTAAATATTGTTCGTATCGGAAATGAATTCCGGAATCGGAAATTTAATCGGAAGCGCGTCGTACGAATTAGCATCGGACGAGACTTGCTAGACGAAGGCCCAGCACTAAGCCAGGCCCACGTCCAGCAAGGGAAACGCGCGCCACAACACGCCAGCCCAAGGCTGCGCCAGGCCCACCGCAAGGCAGGCCCAACGCGCGCCCAAGGCTGCGGCAGTCGTGGGCTTCGTGGCAATTGGGCTGCGTTGCTCGGGCTGTGCGCGCGCGCGCATGGCGCCCCTCGTGGGCTGCTGTGCGTGCGTATGTGTTTGTGTTCACATACGAAACCTAAAGCGTATAGGATTCGTTTAATGATTAAATTCCTAATCCTAAAAGATAAATTAATTAAATAAGAGTTCCACTAGGATTCTAATTTAATTAATTCGTATCCTAGTAGGATTCCAATTCTCTTTCCATACCCCAATAAATATGTGGCCTGGGTATGATGTTGGATGTGGTGAGATTTGCCACTATTATAAACCTGATGGCAACTTCTTTGACTACTGGGGGAATTCCAAAAGAAACCGACAGCAAAATGGAACCAATTGGACGAACGATGCTCCCCCCGAATCCTACCAAGGGCCCGTAAACTTGCTCTATGTCTCCTGGGTTGTGCCTTAATTTCCGCAGGCATTGCAGACTGATTATGTCAGACGAGCTTCCCGTATCCACCAGTACTCTCTTTACCTTAAGATTAGCCACCTTAACCTCAATAACTAGAGGATCATCATCATATGGTGTGGCCGCCCTTCTATAGTCGTCTTCGGAAATTTCTACAGAGGGTAGGTTCCTCTGTGCTGGGCGAAGATGAGGTGGGCCTTTTTGTCGTCCCTCCTTACATGGTTCTCCTGCCGCTATTCCTCCGGATATTACCATAATTCTTTCATTTGTGTACTTAGAGGTGGGGCTCGCTTCTTCATGTGCGTCCTCTAGATGGACGTACTGGCGAAGGTGTCCTTCAGCCACGCGATCAGTTAATATCTTCCTCAACATCCGGCAACTTTGAGTGTCATGCCCTTCGTCGTTGTGAAAAGCACAGAAAGGTACTTGTGGGCAGGAGGTGGACGATCGTCGGGGAGATGGTTCTATTCCCAGACTTGGTCCTTCCGCAAGGAGGATTTCGTCAAGGGCCGTATCGAACTTAAAGGGACCTCTAGAGGGCGTCCTCCTTCGCCCCCTTTTTTCTTCGGAGCTACAGCCATTCTTCCTTCGGGCGACGCTCTCATGCTGTCTTATAGGAGCCCCTAGAGAGTAACGGTCCGCATTTTTCTTCTGCAAGATTCGTCTCGTCCTTCTTCCTGAACGAACCTCCTTGACATGCCGACTAACTTCCTCCAGGTTGCGCCTCCTCATAGGCGAGTCAGAATCTTCTGACTGAAACTCTACCATCCTACCATTATCATGCTTAGGATTGACCCCGTGAGGACCATCCAGCAAGGGTCGAACAGGAATGACGGCCGCAGGCTGGCTAGCTGCCGCGTCACATTGAGTGTTGGACTCGTGCTTAAACACTCCTTTTCTGGCTGGGAGTTCTGATTTACCCTTGGTTTTTCCGCAGTCAGTTGGAAGTTCAGCCATGACACTGTACCTCCCCACAGACGGCGCCAAATGTTGTGGGAACTTTTACGGTGCTGATGTGGCACGCGCTCCTCGGAGGTATCAAGTATGACTTGGCACGAACTTCTGGCAACCTGCAAAACAAGAATATTCCCGTAGGAATATTCCCTCCGATGCTTAAGTAAGTATAAGCTAGAGAGATAAGTGATTTGTAGAGAGAAGGCAGAGCAAAGACAAGTTTGTTATGGTTGGGCAAGAATTGAATGCCCTTTTACCTTGGGATCTGAGCTATTTATAGTGCTAGGGTTCCTTGGGGACTGCACCCTCAACCCTAACTATGGGACACGTGCCCCTTGGGATTTAAGACACGTGGCCTTTGTCCTGCAATGATGGTCCTCCCATATTTGGACCGGATTTTAAAGATAATGGGCTTTGCCCAATGGGGCTCTGTCTTTATTCTGGTGGAGTAGCAGGACTTTGGGCCTTCTTTCCAGGCCTGGGCCCATCTGATCAGTGTGATTCGTAGGCTGCCTCTTTGGGCTTTTTGGGAGATTGTTCAAGCCCACATCAATAAGTAAGGAGTCCTTTTATGTCGTGGCAAATTCGATAGGTTTACCTAATAAGTTCTTAGACGTACCTATTAAACAAGAGTAGTTTCTAGACTATTAGCAAAAGGCTTTTGCTTACCTAAAAGATTTTAGAATTGAGTCTAAATACATAATGTGCTTAATACTTCAATGGTTTTAGGGTCTTGGAATCATTTTATTCACACCTGCCGGAACAATAAAATCGAATAAAATGCTAATAACTTGTTTGAATTGCATGATTGCTTTAATTTTCAAGTTATTACTCATGATAAATGTTTAGACTTTGCATGCTTCAATGTATGTTTTAATTATTGGTTATAATTAAATATCTTGTACTGCAATAAACCCTTTTAGAAAGGTAACAGTAAATTTCCTTGATTGATAGTGAATCCAAGAACGATTCACGGAAATGAGAGAAAATGAGCAATTTAAAATGTACGTTTCTTATAGCGACTTTTATGGTTGTTTTCGAATATCAAAGTCGAATGGCAAACCGATTGGTGCTTGTGAATTCAAAATACAATGTAGTTTTGAGATCATAAAGCACTGAGTTTTAACGCTCAGCTTTACCAATGGTTAACAACCTAATATCTTTGTCCATTTAATTCTCGAATGAGTCTAGTCCTTAGACATTCGAATAGATCGATGCTTAAAGAACTTTAGAAGCTTCTGGTAAGATCATCTAGTTGAAACAGAATATTCAACATAAATGGTAAGAACTTTGTTGGAGTAACATTGGACATGTCTAACAAAGTATAAAAGTCAACACTAGAGAATTCAATTCTTAAGACTAAGAAAGGGTACAAGAAATAGGAAAACAAGGAACAAATGAAAGGAATTTAAGATTCAGTTTCTACCTATAAGTTTATGTTTAAAGAGAAGTGACCTAGCAATCAAACTTCCTTGGTATCATATACCGCTTGAGGTTTTTACTTCGGTAATAACTCAAACAATGGAAGCTAGGCTACACTAATGACCTACAAGTGGGAAATGAAGCATGGCAATGCTACATTAGTTGTAGGGTCATCTAGTTTGTTTTAAGGCTGGAACTTAATGGCTATTTTGTTCCATAATCAGCATACCTAAATTTCTGCTTTAAACACAGAAAGACTCACATTCAGAAGAACGAAAACAATGCTTGTTTGTTTGTTTATTTGAATGAAATGGTCATTTACGGATTGAGTCAAGATGCTTGATTAAAACAAACAACTCTTTAACAATAAAACTTTACTAGGTTAAAATCAACCCCTTGATTTGAGTTCCACTAATCTTTGGCATTGTTGCTTAGGCCATATAAACAAGTTAACATTCACAAGCTCTATTTCGATGGACTTTTGAAAGTTGATTGATTTCTAGATCATTCAAGACAAGCTAGTCTTACTTGTTGAAAGTAAAGATATGAACTATTGTTAGAACGCCTAGACAATAGAGTTCAAAGCTAAAGAAAGATTTTATGACTTTATTATTTCACATGATTTTGAGTTAATATGGATTTATTAACTCAAATTGATATAAATTTGAATCTGTTTGGCTAGTTCAAAGATTTATAGAAAAGTATAAAACTGTCCACTTGGCAAGAAATCATAAAGATCTAGGTTAGATCATGTTTTTGATTACTTATACCAAGAATGATCATCAATGATTGTGTGTTGTAATTTCACGATCTAGCTCCATAAGATATGGCATATCTAAGTTGGAATGATCGAAGTCAATTAGTACTTGATTCGATCAATGATGAATCATAAAGACTTTTCCTATAATTTCTAAAACAAAATGCTCAACTACCACCAAACTAAACCAAATTCGTCAAAGCTATTGAAAAGTAACTTCAGAATATCTTTTCAATAAATTATATATCTAAAGAGTTCTTAAACTCAGTGGGAGCTTGGTGTTTGTCATTCGACAAACCAAGGCCCAAGTATAGATATATGTTTAATTGTGATTTATTCAAATGAGACACAAGGGTATTGTTTCTACCATGAATTTTTGAGAACATAATGTTTGTTTGCTCGAAATAGTGTCCTTTTGGAGATTCGTTTCCAAAATGACAAGTGGGAGAAAAATAGACCTCGAAAGTCTTCGAGGCAAACAACAAACATAAACGGACATTCCGGAGGCTTTTCGAAGTTCTTTAGAAAATCCGAACACTTATTCTTCAAGGACTTTAGAAGTGGCTTTAAAGAATAGACATCTCTTAGAAGACTTTACAAGTGCTTCAAGGAGAACAGAATATTCAAAGGACTTTCAAGTGGCTATTGATATTCTATTATTTGATGTTCTATACCCAAGTAGGCATAGAGTTCAAGTCACTGAAACTATGAGATTCTTCTATTAGATAGTGAAGAAACATGGAGTTCAGGTCACTGAAGCTATGCGATTCTTCTATTAGATAGTGAAGAAACCTACAACTTGCAGTCAAACTATTATCATGAGTTTGTGACCTGTGAGAAAGCTATGACGAAACCCAGATTCCCTAAAATGGTTAGAGGCCATATATAGACTCAAATGTTTTAAATGGTTAGAGGCCATAAAACATACTCAATGTTTTGATGACAAAATTGAAATTTTGTTGATTTGCAAGAATAGTTTCACACCTATTGGTTGCAAGTTTGTTTTAAGGATAAAAACCATCAAAACATGAAATTGTGTTCACACACAAAGCTAGATTAGTTGCTAAAGGTTACAAGCAAATTCACGGTGTGGATTGTGTTGAAACCTCATGCAAAATCGTAATGCTTAAGTCTATAATTCAAGCATTGATTGCATATTGGTACATATGGAAATTGGATGAGAAAACATATTCCTCAATCAAATGTTGGAAGAAAACTATGTACATGGCATGTCATAGGATTTGTGGATCCAAATAATGCTTGAAATGAATGCTAGCTTATGAAATCTAAGTACAGATTTAAGCAAGCAATTGGGAATTGGAATTGTATTTTAGTGAAGCTAATAAGTATATTAGTTTCATAAATGTACATGATTCTTATAGATATATAAGAAGTTTAGTGGGAGTACATAAAACTTAATTGGTCCTATGTGTATCACACACATATCTCTCTATTGTGAAATAACATTCAAATGCTAATGACTTAGATTTGAAATTATTCATCAATGATGGACCAAGGCGAAACTTAGTACATACTGGGTATTAAGATCTATTTACAAAGATCTTATGATATTGTTTTGGATTGAGTAATGGCATTTACTAAATCAAACACGAAAGGCTCCATTGGACATTTTCGATCCATATGAATAAATCTAAGTAAAGGATGTTTGAACTTTGTATAAGCATTTACTAAGTTAAACATCAAAGGATCTAAGTGAGATTCTTAACCTATATTATATGTCAAAGAATTTAGCTGAATAGATGAGCTAAAGTTATATGAATAGAATTCAATTGGGAATTATTCTGGAAAAGAATTTATCATGTATGATATAATATGAGGATCGCCAAAAACGTATCGTATGGCTTTAGGCATAACGAACATATACCAATCTCTATTGATCTAAGTGAAGATCAACTAGATTGAGATCAAGAAAAACTTATGGTACTTGAAAAGGTACATAGGAACAATTCTTGACTCAAGGAAATAAAGATATGCTAAATATTGATGCTACACGCATAAACACTGACAAATGATCAAGAAAGATCCCTTTAGAGTTAACCATTGGCAAGGACGAGCTATAGAGCATCGTGTTTCGAAATGGCAACATGGATTGGAGACCATGAGTTGTTGCGTGGGAAATTAAATATTAATTTCTATGTTCTAAGATATAGCTGGAAAGTCTTCCACATATCAGTGAACTTCTTGGATAAGAAAATCCAAACAAAGCATCACTAGCAACCTAAACAATTGAAGTAAAAGAAATTATTGCCTAAGAAGCAATAAAACAGAGTTGTTTACATCAAAGAGTTCTTCACTGAACTTGGGTGGATCACATGTCTGCTGACTTGATGGGTTTTCATTGCAAAATGCGTAGAACCACTATCGAAGTAAGAAAGACTAGACCACATAATAAACAAACTCAAAAGATCTTATCATCCTATCTCGAAGAATTCGATGAAAAGGATATTAAGATTGGCAAAGCATGATAACTAAACCTATGCAACAAGTGAGAAGCAACACTCACATTGTAGCATTGGAAATCAAGCATAGCTTTGAATTCATGAACTATTTTAAAGATGGGTTTGAGGCCCATGGTTGTAAAACATTAGGGTTGAACATTTATCATATATGAAATGTATTTTCATATTCCATTTAATCTCGGTTTAGTATTAAATGATGAGTCCCTTCAATTTGACGATATATTCAAGATAGACTGTCAGGACCAGTCCCGTGACTAAGAAATGTCTATCAAGTGAACTTGAATGTCAAAAGTTGAAAATGGTCCCTGGTCGGAGTTTTCTATAAAGATGGACGCATAGAAAACGTTAGACGACTAGAATGCAAGATGACTAGTAGTTCTGTTTCTTGAACTATGTGGACATGGCAATGTCGTAATCATTTGCATAGATACTTACTTTGGGAAGACTAATATCGGAAGGACCTATGAAATTTTACTGTAAGAGATGAAAATTTGTCATAAGTAAATTTCATTAAAATGATTAGACACTAAATCCTCATTACTTGAGTGATTTGAGATTACTTGTTTGAGAACTGCTTACTTTGACGTTGACCAACCGTCGCACCGTAAAAGGAGGCTATAAAGGCAACGCTCAGGTAATCACCTATCAAACGAAGTATAATCTCAAGATCGCAAGATTGGGATTGTCCTCCCATAAATCGGGATGAGATGCTGAAAGTTGTACAAGGCCACTCGGAGAGCTAGAAACTGTAAAATGCATGGCCGTGCTCAGATGAATCATAGGCTATGATTATCTGTTTATTTGATCAGTTGAACTCTGAAACCGAGAAACACCTCTGGACGTAATAAGGATGACAACTCTTACCTTATGTTCAAGAGCAAGCATCGAGCGACAACGGAATTAGGAAATGCACACTTGTCCCTAAGGACAAGTGGGAGACTAAAGGAAATAATGCCCTTGGTCCAAGTATGCATTTAATGATAAGTCTAATAAATGCGGTTCAGTATTAATTGACAAGTTAATAATTCAGTGAGATCAAGTGAGCTGAATGCCTATCTAGAGGCCGCTTCAGTTCAAGTGGAATTAATGATATTAATCAACAGCTTACTCTTGACTGAACCCGTAGGGTCACACAAATAGTACGTAAACGGATCAAGTATTTAATGGCATTAAATACTCCATCTATGAATATTCGGAATCAACGGATCTTGGTTTCAGTGGGAGCTGAGATCGTCAAAGGCAAGATATGAATACTCCGGAAACGATGATATTGCCGGAAACGGAAATATGCATCGTATCGGAAATATAAGTATTATCCAAGTCGTAGATGTTGCCGGAAACGGAAACATGGTACGTATCGGAAAATGTTATCGGAAATGGAAATATTATCGGAATCGGAAATATTGCCGGAAACGAAAATATTGTCAGAATCGGAAATATTATCGGAATCGGAAAATAATTCCTGAAACGGAAATATTAAATATTTTTTCGAAACGGAAATTAATTCCGGAATCGGAAATGTTAAATATTGTTCGTATCGGAAATGAATTCCGGAATCGGGAATTTAATCGGAAAGCGTATCGTACGAATTAGCATCGGACGAGGCTTGCTAGACGAAGGCCCAGCACGAAGCCAGGCCGACGCCCAGCAAGCCACACGCATCCAACACGCCAAAGCCTCGACCAGGCCCAGCGCAAGGCCAGGCCCAACCAAGCCTTGGCGCGCGACAAGCTCAGCGATGGGCTGCGAGCATGGGCCTCAGCGCTGTGGGATCGGCGTGGGCCGCAAGGCTTGTGTGCGGGCGTGCGGTGCTTGTGCGCTGCTCGTGTGCCTGACGAATCCTAATGCTATCGGAATTCGTGCATTGATTAAATCCTAATCCTAAAAGATTAAATTTATTATTTAGAGATCTAATAGGATTCTAATTAATAAATTAGTATTCTAACAGGATTCGAATTCCTTTTCCATAGTTCTATAAATATATGCCTAGGGTCATAATTAAAGACACGAGTTTTCAATAAGTATTCATACAATAAAACAGAGATTTTTGAGCAGAAAAATCAGTCACATTCTTGCCCATAAATAGCCCAAATTTATAGTACCTTAAGGGCGATTCTAGTTGGTCAATCTTCAGGCGGATCCGGACGTGCTGTGGACTATCTACAGAGGGACGACACTTGGACTCCTAAAGACTTATTCTTGTTCGGTTCGGGCGCAGCTAGGGAGGGCACGCTACAAAGTGAATGCACCTAAATTATGCTAAATGATTATGCGTAAATAATATGTTTCCTGGCATTAAGGTTTTTCCGCATGATTTATGTTTTGTCATATGTATCATAACCTAACACTTTGAATATTCTGTTCTCCGTGAAGCACTTGTAAAGTCTTCTAAGATATGTCTATATTCTTTAAAGCCATTTCTAAAATCCTTAAAGAATAAGTGTTAGGATTTTCTGAAGAACTTTGAAAAGCCTCCGGAATCTCCGTTTTATGTTTGTTGTTCGCCTCGAATACTTTCGAGGTCTATTTTCTCCCACTTGTCATTTTGGAAATGAATCTCCAAAAGGACACTATTTCGAGCAAACAAACATTATGTTCTTGTAGGGGTTTTTTTTTGTGCTCGTTTCCCCTACGGAAAAAGGCTTGGAGCTTTGTATGTTTTTGGATTTCGAAGGAGTCGCCACCAAACAATTTTAAGGGTCCCGTTTGGAATGACCAAAATCGACTCTTTAGTGGATAAGGCATTGAATCTCAGAAACGGATGGGTGAGATCCGGGCAAGGGAACGAGATGCTTATTCCGCGAGCCTTAAAAATTGTATACGAGTGCATGGAAAAAGAGCATTTTTCGAATAACCCTAGTCATGGCACTATGTGGCTTTGAACATGGAATTTTAGCACATGGAATTTCTACTTGTATTGTGACCACTTCGCTTTAAAGTTAATTTAAGGGAACCTAAGGCCGGTTTGTCCAAGAAATTATCTTTATTAAGCGTGGTGTAACTTTGCATTTTGATGTATTTAGCATGTGAGGTGATGAAAGAAATAAACAAGTAAAGAAACATCACAATGAATAAATGAATTATTGAAGGTGCGTACAAAACCACATCATCTCAAAGTGAGATGAGTAAAGAGTGCGGAATTGAAATAGCAAATAATAAAGGTGCAAAATTGAAGTGCAATATTGAAAGGCATTATTGAAATTGCGATATTGAAGTGCATAATTGAAAAGGTGCGATATTGAAATTGAACTATTGTATTTGAGATCCGAACGCCAAACGACTTCTTAATAATAAGTGCATCCGACGCGGATTCAAGTCTAAAAATCTCAACTTTAGGACAAGTTGCTCATCCCAAAGTGTTTTAGATTTTGGGCATAGAAGTTGAACTTGAAATATTGAATCTTGAATATTGAGCTTGAATATTGAACTTAGGAGTCTTGAATCTCAAATATTAGACCTTTTAATGTTAAAAAGGTTTCATCTATGATATGCTCCATATCTTGAAATGATTCTAGTTTAAGGAAGCGATTACAAACAACCTTAAACATCATAGAATCTTGAAAATGAAACTTGCACTTGAATATTAAAATGAGGAGTCTTGAATCTCAAAGGTTAGACCTTTTAAGGTTAAAAAGGTTTCACCTTTGATGTGCTCCATAACTTGAAATGATTCTAGTTTAAGGAAGTGATTACAAACAACCTTAAACATCATAGAACCTTGAAAATGAAACTTGGACTTGAATATTGAAATGAGGAGTCTTGAATCTCAAAGATTAGACCTTTAAATGTTAAAAAGGCCTCACCTTTGATTATTCCATATTTTAAAAATGATTCTAGTTTAAGGAAGTGATTACAAACAACCTTAAACATCATGGAATCCCTAACTTTGTATTTGAATAATAGAAAGTGTTGATTTTGTAAAAATATGTGATTGTTGTAAGTGACACTTTTGAGAGCAAAAGTGTCAACTTTACTAATCATTTTGAAAGAGAAATTGTAGAAAACATAGTATAGTAGGATTGGGATTCGGAATTACCTAGTTAGGTTTAGGTTAGAATTCCTCTTGGAGCTCCAAATTGCTTGAACACTTGAGATTTGTATGAGAATTTGAAGTTTTTGTATTTGATTTTTGAGGGGGAAGATCAGAATTACGACGTTTTGATTGTAATTTGGTGCCCTAAAATGCTTGGAAATCAGGGTTTCAATAGAAAATTGGAAGGCTAAACGCCAAATGGCAGCTGCGCCCAGCGCAGGCTATGGCGCCTGACGCCGCTGACGTGGCACAGGAAACGCCAAGCAAGGACGATGACACTGTCCTTGCGTTTGGCTTTTAGTGAACGTACCGTTGTACGAAATGTACGAGCTTTGGCATGTAGCACTTGCTTAATGGGTAAGGCTTTGATTTTGCGACTAAAAACTAGCCGTTTTTGGGTTTTTGAATTCGGTTTTACAAGACGAGGCCCGATTTTCTCGGTTTTGTGGGTCGGTGCCCGAATTTGGATTTCTTAGTGTCATTTTGACTGGAAAAGGTCTTGTAAAACCAATGGAGTGGTCCATTGGCTGAGATTGTACTTGGATTTTGAAATTAATTTTCGGAAATTAAATTATGTACCGAGTTCCGTAATGGGAACGGTCTCGGTAATTGGACTTTGGACCTTTGACTTGGAATATGTTTTAGCAATTGGGACTTCCGCACGGAGTTTTTCCAACCACCTAACAAGGATAATAGTATCGTCATTATCCCAAAAGGGAGACACGATTTAGGTGTTGACAAAAGCCCCCACTTTGACTGAGCGTCCGGTTAGGAGAGCGCAAGTCAAAGTTTTTGACTAGGGACGGAGAACGGTCAAGATGTTATGAAATCAAGACCATTCTTTGTACGCCGGTACCTGCACGAGACAAGCGTTAGGAAAAAGGATAGAGTCTACCTCCGTGCGGTTGTGACGACTCTAATTTGTACTTGTACTGCTTTTCCGCCTTTGGTTTAGGACGAAGCTTGGCATCGAAAATTTTGAATTTTGAATTTTTTAATTTTTAATTTTGAAATTTGAATACTCGGAGTTGATCCGCTGGGGATATGCTCACTGGGGAGAATAGCTTTTTATTGACTCTTCAAATCTTGAAATTTCGGCTGACTTTCTTGGAGCTTGGGTCCGTTTGGAGTTGAACGCCTGAATTCTTGTATTTTTCGGACTTTGCATTCTTGAAATATTTATCTGTTGATGTTTGGAGAAACAAATATATATACCAGTAATTTCGGAAGGTTGCATGATTTGATGTTTGATGCTTGGTGCAGAAAACCGTAGCATCAAAGAACGTGCAATCAGCACGGAGGACCGCGCGGAGAAGATTCTGCGCATGCAGCAGCGCGGCGTCCGTCATAGGGTTCGGCGTTTGGCGTAGGGCTGGGCTATAAATGCCCCCCTTGTCGTGCCATTTGAAGAGCAACCATACTCATTTTTTCTTGCTTTTCTCTCTCAATGGTCGACTACTCTCCCCTCGATCTTGTTGTTCTTGCCTTGTCCATGAAATTATTTCATGTTTTTTTTACGAAATAACCTCTAGGATTGCATGCAGTTTTGATTTTTTGTACTTTGAAATGCTTGTTGATATGATGCTTGTATGATAGTAGGCTTCTTGAATCTTGTAAAAAATTGTTTGGTAGCCACTTGAACTTGAACCGTTGGAACTTGTAGAATTTTGAAATGTTGGAACTTGTAGAATTCTGAACTATTGGAACTTGTAGAATTTTGAACTTTTCCTTGAATTTTGTACTTGGTATTTGTAGATAGTGACCCCACTGGTGACCTTGTTGGGTCTAGTAGGAGAGTAGGCTAGGATGTCCTAGATGTTGTTGTAGAATTTTTGAATATTGGCTTCGGCATGGATAGCCTAGGTGTTGGTGTAGAACTTGTATTCCTGCTTCGGCGTGGATAGCCTAGGCGTTGGGGTAGAATTCTCTTTTGAAGTAGAGGTCCCTGGCTACACTTGTATGGCCATTGGGGATTTTTTGGACTTTGATCTTTGTATGGGCTAGTATAAGATAGCCCCCATGCTTGAATGTTAATTTTTTTGTATTTTAAATGATTTAGCATGCCTCGTCATACCCGGAGGAAGCTCGCCGAACGTTCGACAGTTCGAGCAGTTATGGAGGATGCTTCGGATGACGAAGCAGTGGCAACGAATGTGCCGGGGCCAGGCATGGTACCACGGACAGTACCCACCTCCGACGGCACTGGATGGCGGCCTTCGGATCTTGTATTTCGACCACGCGTTGGCTTAGTGAGTCTTGTACTGTGCTTTGATTTTGTCTCTTGAATTTGTATAGATCTTGAACCGATCCACCCATTTGTAGGCTGACGGGGAGCTGATGTGCACATTTTTGTCTTTGAGGGAACTTTGTACTGTTTTCCCGACTATCTATGCCGATGTGGGGGCTCGAGCGATCTGGATGCAGACGGGTCTGGTTGATTTCAAGAATGCTTTTGGAGACGCTCAAGGGAGGACGGGCATTAAAGCCCGACTACAGGCCCTGCTAGAGCGGTGGTGGGGTACCACCAACACTTTTCATATGGTCTGGGGGGGAGATCACCATTACCCCTTTTGAGTTTGCTATTATTACATGCCTCCCCTTTTCTGAGGGGGAGGTGACTTTCAAATCCAAGTTGATATGGCATTCGGATGGTTTCAGGGAATTGATTGGCCCTATTGTTGATTTGATTACGGATGACACCCATGCTCCCGTAACGGTGATTATGGCTAGGATCCGTAGCATGGACATATCTATGGAGCAGAGGGTTCGGCTCTTCCTCCTGGCCCTTGTGAGTAGAGTGATGCCCCCGAGTAGGAGTAGTCGGGTGCTGGTTAGCTTCCTGGGGGCTTTGAGTGACTTGAGGGCTATTTCAGACCTCAACTGGGGTGGTCTGGCATACAACAACCTTTTGTATGAAATGAAGAACGCCTCTCGGACTGCACCAGAGAGCAAGGCGAGTGTTTCTGCTCTGTGGAGCGTGCTGGAGGTATTTGGGACTCCTTGTACTTTGTATTTTGTACTTGCATGTTTGTATCTTGAATCTTGTACACATAGGATTTGACTTATGCTTTTGCTTATTTTTTTTGAAGATCTGGGCGTACGAGCATTTTCCGACCTTGGCGCCTGCTCGTACCGGGGTTGCGTCTTATCCTTATGCTGCCTCTTGGGTAGGAGCGGTGCGCAACAATGTGTCTTTGGCAACCTTCCGCAGAGCTTTGCAGGTTTTTCCTGTTGGACAGGTATGCCTTTGTACTGTTCTGGGCCTTTGTATTCGTTGTATTTGTATACTTGTCTGAGATGTCTGTTTTGTAAGTGGTTTGGTGTCCTTTTGCTGGTGCGCCTACACCTACTTCGGCCATGCAGGCCCACTTCTTGTCCGGACGGCGGGTCTTGCTCCCGGGGGTGTATCGCCATATGTGGTATCCGGGGGAGCGAGTGTCTCTTCAACATAGTACGAGAGGCAGGCTCGTCCCTAAGGACCCACCAGAGACCATGTTGGCAAAGATTGAAGATGTTTCCCAGTTCTATTTAGATTCCATGGAGGCTGGGGACGAGTCCATTTGTCTCCCTTGGGAGAATTTTGTAGACAGGAGAGGCAGTCATGATGGCCTTTTGGCGAGGCTCGCTCCACCTGTACGCTTTGTGATACCAGTGAGCTTTTGAATTTGAATTTGAATCTTGTATTCTTGTTTTCTTATATTCTTGTATTCTCTGATCATTGTATGAGTGTTTGTAGGAGGAGGAGATCGACCCAGAGGATATCCCCTATCCTGACAGGTTTATCCGCTATGTTGATTCGGACGGAGAGCAGGTGGAGGTTACCGTTCCGGTGGCTTCTCTTCCACGTCGGAGGTCGTACGATGCTGTACTGGAGCATTATGCAGCTGAAGTACCGTTGTATTTTCTTGAAATTGATTGTAATCTTGTATCTGGAAATTGACTTTGAATCTTGTATGCAGGCGCCTCGCGTGAGAGTGCGTCGTTGGATGCTTGTGATTGACTCCCTGAAGAGGCATTACGCCAATCTGACCAAGAAGCTTACTGGCTGGGACAGAGAGGTGCATTCTGTGACAGTAAGATTTTGTATTTTTGAAACTTGTATATGGATGTCTAATTCTCGAATTTTGAATTTTGTATAGGAGCGCCGTCGAGGTCGCAGAGATTTTATGGACAGGGATCCCCCGGTGGATACTTCGAGAGAGCCGGACGGGAAGAGCTTAGGTCTGGGCCTGGGTCCTAGTACTAGTGCTCGTCAGAGGCATTCTGATGTCGATAGGGGATCTGTTCCCTTTACATATGTTGAGCCTACTAGGCATTCTGTTGGAGGTACGGGCAGCCAGATGCCTTTTACGTCTCCCCCTGGTCCTTATTTCTGAGCGAGTAGCTCCCAGCCCTAGAGTGCAGAGTCTTGGGCTTATTTGCATGAGATGGAGCGGATGCGCCATGCCCATGTTTTTGAGACGCAGCGCCAGTTTATGGGGATCCCGCAGCATTATCAGTACCCTTCCTATCAGCAGGGAACTCATCGTCCTCCCGGTACCCTTCGTATTTCGGAGCAGGAGCCTGTTACCCTGGGACGGAGCTAGACTGGGATATGGAGCGCTTTATGAGCCGAAACAGGACCAAGGAGCCTGTGATTGACATTGCGGCTGATGATGATTCAGATTGATCCTGCATGGTAGCGAGTTCCAACTTGCCTCGATTGGATTTTTGTATGGATTTTTGTAGCTTGTATTTGGATTTGTATTTGTATGGTTTGTACTTGAATTTTGTAAAGTTTGGAATTTTTGGATTTTGTATGGTCGGAAACGTGGATTTTGTATGGTTTGAATTTTGTATGTGTCTTTGCAGGGTTTGAATTTCGTACGCGTTGTGTGTGCATTGAAATTTGTAACTATATGTATCCATGCAAAATTGAAAAAATTTGGCCATTTTTTTCGATTTTTTCGGGTGTACATACCCACTATAAGCCCCCACTTTGACTGAGGTTTTTTGGTAAGAAAAAGCGCAAGTCAAAGTATATTCAACTTTTTCTTATGCATATGCAGACTCGACTTAGGACACCGATCTAGGACTAGAATGTTTTAATTTTGAACAGATTGACCCGAAATCGACCCGAAGGGCTGACTCGGACTGCTTGAAATTGCGCGGCTTGCGGCTGTTGGAATCTTTAATTATTGGGCCTGCACTAGCTATGAGACATGCACTTGGCTCTACTGCTCTGAGGGTGCCTAGCCTCACAATGTTAGTCTTCTACTCGCTTGCTCGAGTGATGAGACAATATGGCATGAAGCAAGAAATCCCGGATCATGTGCTGAGGAGCATCCGACACCTGTTGCGCTGAATGCTAATCGACTTGAAGTTTGGAGGCGGTATTGGGTTGCCAAACCATTCTTGAATATTCAATTCCCACCTGAGCCTGTTACTCTATCTGTGGGGTATATTGTATGGATGAAAGGCCCAAGCCAAAGGGACATTTCTTTCTCCGGACCAGCGTGAAGGAAATAATGCCCTTGGTCCAAGTATGCATTCAATGTTAAGTCTAATAAATGCGGTTCAGTATTAATTAACAAGTTAATAATTCAGTGAGATCAAGTGAGCTGAATGCCTAGCTAGAGGCCGCTTCAGTTCAAGTGGAATTAATGATATTAATCCACAGCTTACTCTTGACTGAACCCGTAGGGTCACACAAATAGTACGTAAACGGATCAAGTATTTAATGGCATTAAATACTCTATCTATGGATATTCGGAATCGACGAATCTTGGTTTCAGTGGGAGCTGAGATCGTCACAAGCAGGAAATGAATATTCCGGAAACGATGATATTTCCGGAAACGGAAATATGGATCGTATCAGAAATACAAATATTATCCAAGTCGTAGATGTTGCCGGAAACGGAAACAGGGTACGTATCGGAAAATATTATCGAAAATGGAAATATTGCCGGAATCGGAAATATTGCCGAAAACGGAAATATTGTCAGAATCGGAAATATTATTGGAATCGGAAAATAATTCCGGAAACGGAAATATTAAATATTTGTTCGAAATGGAAATTAATTCCGGAATCGGAAATATTAAATATTGTTCGTATCGGAAATGAATTCCGAAACCGGGAATTTTATCGGAAGCGTATCGTACGAATAAGCATCGGACGAGGCCTGCCGGACGAAGGCCCAGCACGAAGCCAGGCCATCGCCCAGCAAGCAATGGCGCGCCACAACACAGCCCAAGGCTGTGGCAGGCCTACCGCAAGGCAGGCCCAGCGCGCAGCTAAAGCCATGGCAGCCTCGTGGGCTGCGGTAGCTCGCATGGGCTTCGTGGGCGTGTGGGCTGTGCGCGGGCATGGCCTGCATGCTTGCGGGTCATGCTCGTGTGTGTTTGTGTCCATGCATAATTCCTAAAACTATTAGGATTTGATGTATGATTAAATTCCTATTCCTATTAGGATTATTTAATTAATTAAAGTCCTTGTAGGATTCTAAGTTTAATTAAATCGTATCCTACTAGGATTCCAATTCCCTTTCCAAACCTCTATAAATAAGGCCTAGGGTCATAATTTATACGCACGATTGAAGTATTCAAAGGGTAACTTTTTGAAAGAAAATTCAGCCACTCTCTTGCACTAATAGCCGAAAATTCCTAAGCACCTTAAGGGCGATTCTAGTTGGTCAATCTTAAGGCGGATCCAGACGTACTGTGGACTATCTACGGAGGGACGACACTTGGAGTCCTAAAGACTTGTTCTTGTTCGGTTCGGGCGCAGCTAGGGAAGGCACGCTACAAAGTGTATGCATCTATACTATGCTAAATGATTATGTGTAAATAATATGCTTTCCTGGCTTTATGGTTTTTCCGCATGATTTATGTATTGTCATATGTATCATAACCTAACAGTGGTATCACGAGCCTCTTATTATTTTCATAATCTAAATTGCATAAACATGGTTAAATATTACAAATTTGCAAGAATTAAAAGGGGTGATTAATTTTCGTAATTGTTAATTAATTGCAAATTGTGTTTATTTAATTATACGTACGCAGTTTTTCGGCAGTTTCTTCGTTACTCATCCAAATCGAGTGATTTTTTTGTCAATTCCGCATGTAAAAGGCATTCTAAAATTTTGACAAAAATAATCTTTTTCGGCCGAACCCAGAATTCTCAAATTCGAAGCCTAACTATGACTTTTCGGAGGTTTTAGTTTTTCGAACGCAAAATTTCGTAAATTTAAGATGTTAAATTAAATATTTGCGATTCTTGTTGATAAATCTTGAATTTTTGATTGACCTACTGTATATATTTAACAAGTTTGAATGCCTAGCCTTGTTAATTATGCAATCTAATTTGTAATTATGATTAATTTGTTGAAAATTGGAATAATTTAGAATTAATTTGATTTTCATAATTAGTTAATAATTTAATTAGATACCTATGATTAAAAACCACCATAAAAATTGTAAATTTGTGTTAAATTTTAAATTTTTATGACCTAGACTTGAATCCATGTTAATCGGAAATCAATTAATTAATAAATTTTCGATTTTTTCGCCCTAAAATTATGAAATTAATATGATTTATTAATTTGTCATTAATTTTGAAAATAAATTTTTTAATTTTTATGCAATCGCTCATAAAACTTGCACGCACAAAGCAATGGACGCTACGTGTTACCCTTAAGGGGTGTTGTATAGTGCGGGCGTGCGACGACGAGCAAGGGAGCTCGTCGCCCACGCGGTACGAATGCAGCGAGCAAGGCGATGGCGCGCGAGCACATGGCAGCAGCCCTGCCTTGTGTCGAGCGCTGTGCGTGATGGGCGATAGGCGAAGCAATGGCACGCTGTGGGCGCGCGAGCGAGCGAGAGCTGGTCGCCCAGCGATCGCTGCTCTGCGCAACACAACGCGTGGCCTCGAGCGAGCGAGCGACGGATGCAAGGAGCATCGTAGCTGCTGCGATGCCAGGGCAGGCAGGCTGCACGCAAGCGTGGCTTGCCTTGCTGCCTTGCGCGTGGCTGTTGCGACGTTGTGCCATGGACATCGATGGGTCGTGCACTCGACGGGGCTTGGGCGCAAGCCCAAGTGCTCGTCATGTCACGATTGTCGAATTTTAAAATTTTAATTTGAAATTTTCAGTTTACGTAATTTTAATTAATTTTAAAATTAATAATTTAAATTGTTTTCTTGGATTTTAATTTTGAATATTATAATTATAATAAATTTCATTTATTCTAATTATTTTACTAAAATTAAAATCATGAATTAATTTAAATACGACTGAAAAATAAATTAAATAAGCGGATTCAATTATAAATTTATACGAGCTTTAAATTTTAATTAAATTTGTATGTTTCCGGTTAGACTAGAAATACATTTTTATGTTTCAAATTAGTAAAGCATATGAATTTATTGGTTTAAGTGGGAGCCCTTTTAGTCATAACTCTTGATTAGGTCTACAAATCCTTAAGGTTAAAACAACTTGATTAGAGTTAATAAGGACTGAATAATTTGTAGATTATTGGTGCCCTTGATTAATTGCTGCAAATGTTTATGTGATGCATAATGTGTTTTACTAACCAGCTATGTGGGCCATTCATGATAATGAATGGGTGAATGGTATATATTGTATATGTACTGTTTTGCAGGTTATGAAGTGACTAGTATGGCCCAAATAGGATAGAAAATATGGTCTGCGTACCATTAATTTGAATGTAATTGGTCTAAAGTACCAAAATTGTTTTTCAATTCAAATATGGTCTGCGTACCATCAAATAGTTGTAATTAGTTTAATTATAGCTTATCCTATTTGAAGTAAATGGTGCCTCCCACGGAGATTTTCGAGACGGACTTTGAAGTTGAAGCTTCAAGATGAAGTTGGGCCATACTAGATCACATTTATCTTATGCATGCTTTAAGTTATTTATTGCTTTAAATATGTCTTAATTATGCATGAGATTGCGGCTTGATTATGTTGCATGATTAAGGATTTTAGTTCACTTAAAATCTAACCAACATAGTAAGAGCTTTAAGTTCCAAACTTAAAAATTGAGTTAAAAGGTGCTATGCCAAAATATACACTTGCTTGGATATCGTTTACATCAATCTAGTAATAGTTTTCGCTCAGGGAGGTGTTACTTATTGGTCCTAAAGGGGCAAGGTACACAAATAATTGTGAGTACATGTTAGTTTTGGTGAAACTCAACGACATAAGTAAGGAGTCCTTTTATGTCGTGGCAAAATCGATAGGTTTACCTAATAAGTTCTTAGACGTGCCTATCAACCAAGAATAGTTTCTAGACTATTAGCAAAAGGTTTTTGCTTACCTAAGATGTTTTAGGATTAAGTCGACAAACTGTGCTTAATTCTTCAATGATTTTAGGATCTTGGAATCATTTTATTCACACCTGCCGGAACACATAACTTGAATAAAATGCTTAATGAACATTGAATTATGCATGTATGCTAGAATTTAAGTTTATTAAGAGAAACTGTGAATGGTTATTTATTTGTTTATTTTTTCAATTGTAGTTTTAATTATGGCAAACAACGATCAAAACGTCATCATGGGTTCTGAGATTATGGTCAAGCCGAACCCATCGAATTTTCTTGAATGGGAAGCTAAGCTAGTTGAAATAGTCAGACTCAATGGACTTAAGTATGTACTGTTACATCCCATGCCAAGCTACTATGCCAGAGACATGACCCCTGAAAGATTTTTCGCCTGGGATGCGGATCTAAAAAAGGTTATGAGTCTCATGCTGAACAATATCCCTGATGAATGGGCTAGAAGGTTTGTAGCTTATGAACCTTTTATGCTCATAAAAAATCTGAGGGATATCTGTCGTGGAAGCACGGAGGACAGGGACCTGAACGTCCATGAGTTGATTGAATCAATGTCTGGTCTAAAGGTTAGTTCTCCCAACAGGTGTTATAGGATGGAAGTCCAAGAAACACATGTTCAGCTCCTTCGCACTAAACAGAGGGTAGGTGTCCCACTGAGGTTCCATGTGGATCTTATGCGTTCATACTTTGATCGCCTAAGTCTACTAGGAACAACAATAAGCGAAAGGATGACAGTCTCTATCTTGCTCAATTCACTACACAGTGGGTTTGGTCGCTTCAAGCAACTATACCTCAGTGAACCAAGAGAAAAAACAGTTGTAGAATTTGTTCACCTTGTTAGAAAGGCTGAGATAATACTGGACTGTGAAGCCAAAGATTTACTCAAGGCTAGAAGGAGACCGTTCAAGAAAAGTGGAAAGTCCAAGGGCAATGCTAAATCAAAGCAGGACAAGTCCACATCAAGCTGTCTTTATTGTGATGGAATAGGCCATTACAAAAGAGAATGTCCAAAGCTAAAGGAAGATCAGAAGAACGGAACAGTCGTTCCATCTTCAGGTATTTTCGTTATAGACTGTATACTTGCTAATTCAACTTCTTGGGTATTAGATACAGGTTGTGGCTCACACTTATGTTCCAATCCACAGGGACTAAGAAGAAGTAGAAAGTTAAGCAAGGGAGAAGTCGACCTACGAGTGGGAAATGGAGCACGGATTGCTGCATTAGCTGTAGGAACTTATTATTTGTCGTTGCCCTCCGGGCTAGTTTTGGAACTGGAAGAATGTTTCCATGTTCCAAGTCTTACTAAAAACATCATTTCAGTTTCTTGCTTAGATGCTAAGGGATTTTCCTTTTTAATAAAAGACAATAGTTGTTCGTTTTATTTTAAAGAGATGTTTTATGGATCTGCTAGATTAGTCAATGGACTTTATTTATTAGATCACGACAAACAAGTTTATAACATAAATACCAAAAAGGCCAAAAAGGATGATTCAGATCTCACCTATCTGTGGCATTGTCGATTAGGCCATATAAACTTGAAACGCTTAGAAAGACTTCAAAAGGAAGGAATTCTAGAACCATTTGACTTAGAGGATTATGGTAAATGCGAATCATGTTTACTTGGCAAAATGACAAAGCAACCTTTATCTAAAGTTGGAGAAAGAGCAACTGAACTATTGGGTTTAATCCATACAGATGTATGTGGACCAATGAGTACAAATGCTAGAGGTGGTTTCAGCTACTTTATCACTTTCACTGATGACTTCAGTAGATATGGTTATGTCTACCTAATGAAGCATAAGTCTGAATCCTTTGACAAATTCAAGGAATTTCAGAGTGAAGTAAAGAATCAATTAGGCAAGAAGATTAAGGCACTGCGGTCTGATAGAGGCGGTGAATATCTGAGCTATGAATTTGATGACCATCAGAAAGAATGTGGAATTCTGTCAGAATTGACTCCTCCTGGAACACCACAATGGAATGGTGTGTCGGAACGGAGGAACAGAACCTTGCTAGACATGGTCAGGTCAATGATGGGTCAGGCCGAACTTCCAATAGAATTTTGGGGACATGCACTAAATACAGCTGCACTCACTATAAATAGAGCTCCGTCTAAAGCTGTCGAAAAGACTCCATATGAGTTATGGTTTGGAAAGCCTCCAAATATGTCTTTTCTTAAGATTTGGGGATGTGAAGTATACGTCAAACGATTAATTTCAGACAAACTTCATCCGAAATCTGACAAATGTATCCTTGTGGGCTATCCAAAGGAAACAAAGGGGTATTACTTCTACAATACATCTGAGAACAAGGTGTTTATTGCTCGAGATGGTGTCTTTTTGGAGAATAATCACATTTCCAAAATGACAAGTGGGAGAAAAGTAGACCTCGAAGAAATTCGAGTCGAACAACAAACTCTAGAGAATGCTCAAGATGACATTCAGGATGAAACTCAGAGATCTTTAGAAGAATCTGGTGAGAATCATGGTCAATCCAGAAATGTTACCCCGCGTAGATCGCAAAGATATAGATCTCAACCGGAAAGGTACTTAGGTATTTTGACGAACGAGAGCTATGACGTTCTATTACTTGAAAGTGATGAACCTACGACTTACACACAAGCTATGACGAGCCCTAGCTCCAAGCAATTGCAAGAAGCCATGCAATATGAATTAGACTCCATGTCTGAAAACCAAGTATGGGATTTGGTCGATTTTCCAGATGGCTACCAAGCCATTGGAAGCAAATGGGTTTTCAAACTGAAAAAGGACAAGGATGGGAAACTTGAAGTTTTCAAAGCTAGATTGGTTGCAAAAGGTTACAGGCAAGTCCACGGTGTAGATTACGATGAAACCTTTTCACCAGTTACAATGCTAAAGTCTTTTCGGATAATGTTAGCAATCGCTGCATATTACGATTACGAAATATGGCAGATGGATGTCAAAACCGCTTTCTTAAACGGCGTTTTAACAGAAACTGTGTTCATGACACAGCCTGAAGGTTTTGAGGATCCAAAGAATGCTAAAAAGGTATGCAAGCTAAAGAAATCAATCTACGGATTGAAGCAGGCATCCAGGAGCTGGAATATACATTTCGATGAAGCAGTCAGTGACTTTGGTTTCATCAAGAACGCAGACGAATCTTGTGTATACAAGAAGGTCAGTGGGAGCAAAATTGCTTTCCTAGTATTATATGTCGACGACATATTACTTATCGGAAATGACATTCCTATGTTGAACTCTGTCAAGATTTGGCTTGGGAAATGTTTTTCGATGAAGGATCTAGGAGAAGCACAGTACATATTGGGCATCAAGATTTACAGAGATAGATCTAAAAAGATGATTGGACTTAGTCAAAGCACTTATATCAATAAGGTGCTTGATAGGTTCAAGATGGCAGACTCCAAGCGAGGCTACCAACCCATGTCTCATGGAATGACTCTAAGCAAGACTCAGTGCCCAAAAACACTTGATGAGCGTAGACGAATGAATGGGATTCCATATGCATCATTGATTGGTTCAATAATGTATGCTATGATATGTATGTTAGGTTTTGATACATATGACAATTCATAAATCATGCGGAAAAACCATAAAGTCAGGAAAACATATTATTTACACATAATCATTTAGCATAGTTTAGATGCATACTCTTTGTTGCGTGCCTTCCCTAGCTGCGCCCGAACCGAACAAGAACAAGTCTTTAGGACTCCAAGTGTCGTCCCTCCGTAGATAGTCCACAGCACGTCCGGATCCGCCTTAAGATTGACCAACTAGAATCGCCCTTAAGGTACTTAGAATTTTCGGCACTTTATAGGCAATTGTATGACTGAATTTTGCTCTCAAAAACTCACTTTGAATACTTGAATGCTCGATGTAAATATGTGACCCTAGGCACCTATTTATAGAGTTATGGAAAAGGATTTGGAATCCTATTAGGATACTAATTTATTTAATTATAATCCTACTAGGACTCTAATTAAATAAACTAAATCTTTTAGGATTAGATTTAATCATATGACAAATCCCGGTAGCTTTAGGATTCGAGTAGCACACAAACACATACGCACGCACAGCAGCCCACGAGGGGCGCCATGCGCGCGCGCACAGCCCGCGAGCTCGCAGCCCACTGCCGCAAGCCCACACGCTGCCGTAGCCTTGGCGCGCGCTGGGCCTGCCTTGCGGTGGGCCTGGCGCAGCCTTGGCTGGTGCGTTTGTGGCGCGCTGGCTTGCTGGGCGATGGCCCGGCTTCGTGCTGGCCTTCGTCTGGCAGGCCTCGTCCGATGCTAATTCGTACGATACGCTTCCGATTAATTTCCCGATTCCGGAATTCATTTCCGATACGAACAATATTTAATATTTCCGATTCCGGAATCAATTTCCGTTTCGAACAAATATTTAATATTTCCGTTTCCGGAATTATTTTCCGATTCCGATAATATTTCCGATTCTGACAATATTTCCGTTTCCGGCAATATTTCCGATTCCGGCAATATTTCCATTTCCGATAACATTTTCCGATACGTACCATGTTTCCGTTTTCGGCAACATCTACGACTTGGATAATATTTATATTTCCGATACGATCCATATTTCCGTTTCCGGCAATATCATCGTTTCCGGAGTATTCATTTCTTGCCTGTGACGATCTCAGCTCCCACTGAAACCAAGATCCGTCGATTCCGAATATCCATAGATGGAGTATTTAATGCCATTAAATACTTGATCCGTTTACGTACTATTTGTGTGACCCTACGGGTTCAGTCAAGAGTAAGCTGTGGATTAATATCATTAATTCCACTTGAACTGAAGCGGCCTCTAGCTAGGCATTCAGCTCACTTGATCTCACTGAATTATTAACTTGTTAATTAATACTGAACCGCATTTATTAGACTTAACAGTGAATGCATACTTGGACCAAGGGCATTATTTCCTTCAGTCTCCCACTTGTCCTTAGGGACAAGTGTGCATTTCCTAATTCCTTTGTCGCTCGATGCTTGCTCTTGAACATAAGGTAAGAGTTGTCATCCTTATTATGTCCAGAGGTGTTTCTCGGTTTCAGAGTTCAACTGATCAAATAAACAGATAATCATAGCCTATGATTCATCCGAGCACGGCCATGCATTTCACAGTTTCTAGCTCTCCGAGTGGCCTTGTACAACTTTTAAGCATCTCATCCCGATTTATGGGAGGACAATCCCAATCTTGCGATCTTGAGATTAGACTTCGTTTGATAGGTGATTACCTGAGCGTTGCCTTTATAGCCTCCTTTTACGGTGCGACGGTTGGTCAACGTCAAAGCAACCAGTTCTCAAACAAGTAATCTCAAATCACTCAGGTATTGAGGATTTAGTGTCTAATAATTTTAATGAAATTTACTTATGACAGATTTTCATCTCTTACAGTAAAGTTTCATAGGTCTTGTCCGATACTAGTCTTCCCAAAGTAAGTATCTATGCAAATCATTATGACATTGCCATGTCCACATAGTTCAAGAAACAGAACTACTAGTCATCTTGCATTCTAGTCGTCTAACGTTTTCTATGCGTCCAATTTTATAGAAAACTCCGACTAGGGACCATTTTCAACCTTTGACATTCAAGTTCACTTGATAGACATTTCTTAGTCACAGGACTGGTCCTGACAGTCTATCTTGAATATATCGTCAAATTGAAGGGACTCATCATTTAATAAACCACAAATGAAATGGAAAAATGAATTATTTTCATTTATTGTGAATGATTAACCAATAATGTTTTACAAAGATTTAAACTCTAAAACTTTAAAACATTAAACAGGGTCATCAAAGCCATTCTCCAATATGCTTGATTCCCATAGCTGCAGTGTGCGAGTTGTGCTTCGCCTGCGGCAGAGGTTTAGTCAATGGATTTGATATGTTGTCATCAGTTCCAATCTTGTTTATCTCGACTTCTTTTCTTTCAACGAACTCTCGTAGAAGGTGAAATCTACGAAGTACATGCTTGACTCTCTGGTGGTGTCTAGGCTCATTTGCCTGTGCAATAGCTCCGTTATTATCACAATACAGGGCTATTGGTCCTTTAATGGAGGGGACTACACCAAGTTCACCTATGAACTTCCTTAGCCATATAGCTTCCTTTGCTGCTTCATGTGCAGCAATGTACTCCGCTTCAGTTGTAGAATCCGCAATGGTGCTTTGCTTAGCACTTTTCCAGCTTACTGCACCTCCGTTGAGGCAGAAGACAAACCCAGACTGTGATCTGAAATCATCTTTGTCGGTTTGGAAACTAGCGTCCGTATAGCCTTTAGCAATTAATTCATCATCTCCACCATAGACCAGGAAGTCATCTTTGTGCCTTTTCAGGTACTTCAGAATATTCTTGGCAGCAGTCCAATGCGCCTCTCCTGGGTCTGACTGGTATCTGCTCGTAGCACTGAGTGCGTACGCAACATCCGGGCGTGTACATATTATAGCATACATTATTGAACCAATCAATGATGCATATGGAATCCCATTCATTTGTCTACGCTCATCATGTGTTTTTGGGCACTGATTCTTGCTTAGAGTCATTCCATGAGACATGGGTAGGTAGCCTCGCTTGGAGTCCGCCATCTTGAACCTATCAAGCACCTTATTGATATAAGTGCTTTGACTAAGTCCAATCATCCTTTTAGATCTATCTCTGTAAATCTTGATGCCCAATATGTACTGTGCTTCTCCTAGATCTTTCATCGAAAAACATTTCCCAAGCCAAATCTTGACAGAGTTCAACATAGGAATGTCATTTCCGATAAGTAATATGTCATCGACATATAATACTAGGAAAGCAATTTTTCTCCCACTGACCTTCTTGTATACACAAGATTCGTCTGCGTTCTTGATGAAACCAAAGTCACTGACTGCTTCATCAAAACGTATATTCCAGCTCCTGGATGCCTGCTTCAATCCGTAGATTGACTTCTTTAGCTTGCATACCTTTTTAGCATTCTTTGGATCCTCAAAACCTTCAGGCTGTGTCATAAACACTGTTTCTGTTAAAACGCCGTTTAAGAAAGCAGTTTTGACATCCATCTGCCATAATTTGTAATCGTAATATGCAGCGATTGCTAACATTATCCGAATAGACTTGCAAATGGTGAAAAGGTTTCATCGTAATCCACACCGTGGACTTGCCTGTAACCTTTTGCAACCAATCTAGCTTTGAAAACTTCAAGTTTCCCATCTTTGTCCTTTTTCAGTTTGAAAACCCATTTGCTTCCAATGGCTTGGTAGCCATCTGGAAAATCGACCAAATCCCATACTTGGTTTTCAGACCTGGAGTCTAATTCAGATTGCATGGCTTCTTGCCATTGCTTGGAGCTAGGGCTCTTCATAGCTTGTTTGTAAGTCGCAGGTTCATCACTTTAAAGTAATAGTACGTCATAGCTCTCGTTCGTCAAAATACCTAAGTACCTTTCCCGTTGAGATCTATATCTTTGCGATCTACGCGGGGTAACATTTCTAGATTGACCATGATTCTCACCAGATTCTTCTAAAGATCTCTGAGTTTCATCCTGAATGTCATCTTGAGCATTCTCTAGAGTTTGTTGTTCGACTCGAATTTCTTCGAGGTCTACTTTTCTCCCACTTGTCATTTTGGAAATGTGATCTTTCTCCAAAAAGACACCATCTCGAGCAACAAACACCTTGTTCTCAGATGTATTGTAGAAGTAATACCCCTTTGTTTCCTTTGGATAGCCCACAAGGATACATTTGTCAGATTTTGGATGAAGTTTGTCTGAAATTAATCGTTTGACGTATACTTCACATCCCCAAATCTTCAGAAAAGACACATTTGGAGGCTTTCCAAACCATAATTCATATGGAGTCTTTTCGACAGCTTTAGACGGAGCTCTATTTATAGTGAGTGCAGCTGTATTTAGTGCATGTCCCCAAAATTCTAATGGAAGTTTGGCCTGACCCATCATTGACCTGACCTTGTCTAGCAAGGTTCTGTTCCTCCGTTCCGACACACCGTTCCATTGTGGTGTTCCAGGAGGAGTCAATTCTGATAGAATTCCACATTCTTTCAGATGGTCATCAAATTCATAGCTCAGATATTCACCGCCTCTATCAGACCGCAGTGCCTTAATCTTCTTGCTTAATTGATTCTCTACTTCACTCTGAAATTCCTTGAATTTGTCAAAGGATTCAGACTTATGCTTCATTAGGTAGACATAACCATATCTACTGAAGTCATCAGTGAAAGTGATAAAGTAGCTGAAACCACCTCTAGCATTTGTACTCATTGGTCCACATACATCTGTATGGATTAAACCCAATAGTTCATTTGCTCTTTCTCCAACTTTAGAGAAAGGTTGCTTTGTCATTTTGCCAAGTAAACATGATTCGCATTTACCATAATCCTCCAAGTCAAATGGTTCTAGAATTCCTTCCTTTTGAAGTCTTTCTAAGCGTTTCAAGTTTATATGGCCTAATCGACAATGCCACAGATAGGTGAGATCTGAATCATCCTTTTTGGCCCTTTTGGTATTTATGTTATATACTTGTTTGTCGTGATCTAATAAATAAAGTCCATTGCTAATCTAGCAGATCCATAAAACATCTCTTTAAAATAAAACGAACAACTATTGTCTTTTATTAAAAAGGAAAATCCCTTAGCATCTAAGCAAGAAACTGAAATGATGTTTTTAGTAAGACTTGGAACATGGAAACATTCTTCTAGTTCCAAAACTAGCCCGGAAGGCAACGACAAATAGTAAGTTCCTACAGCTAATGCAGCAATCCGTGCTTTCTTTCCCACTCGTAGGTCGACTTCACCCTTGCTTAACTTTCTACTTCTTCTTAGTCCCTGTGGATTGGAACATAAGTGTGAGCCACAACCTGTATCTAATACCCAAGAAGTTGAATTAGCAAGTATACAGTCTATAACGAAAATACCTGAAGATGGAACGACTGTTCCGTTCTTCTGATCTTCCTTTAGCTTTGGACATTCCTTTTTGTAATGGCCTATTCCATCACAATAAAGACAGCTTGATGTGGACTTGTCCTGCTTTGATTTAGCATTGCCCTTGGACTTTCCACCTTTCTTGAACGGTCTCCTTCTAGCCTTGTGTAAATCTTTGGCTTCACAGTCCAGTATTATTTCAGCCTTTCTGACAAGGTGAACAAATTCTGCAACTGTTTCTTCTCTTGGTTCACTTAGGTATAGTTGCTTGAAGCGACCAAACCCACTGTGTAGTGAATTGAGCAAGATAGAGACTGCCATCCTTTCGCTTATTGGTGTTCCTAGAATACTTAGGCGATCAAAGTATGAACGCATAAGATCCACATGGAACCTCAGTGGGACGCCTACCCTCTGTTTAGTGCGAAGGAGCTGAACATGTGTTTCTTGGACCTCCATCCTATAACACCTGTTGGGAGAACTAACCTTTAGACCAGACATTGATTCAATCAACTCATGGACGTTTAGGTCCCTGTCCTGCGTGCTTCCACGACAGATATCCCTCAGATTCTTGATGAGCGTAAAAGGTTCATAGGCTACAAACCTTCTAGCCCAATCATCAGGGATATTGTTCAGCATGAGACTCATAACCTTTTTGAGATCCGCATCCCAGGCGTAAAATCTCTCAGGGGTCATGTCTCTGGCATAGTAGCTTGGCATGGGATGTGACAGTACATACTCAAGTCCATTGAGTCTGACTATTTCAACTAGCTTAGCTTCCCATTCAAGAAAATTTGCCAGGTTCAGCTTGACCATAAGCTCAGAACCTATGATGATGTTTTGATTGTTGTTTGCCATATTTAAAACTACAATCGAAAAGAATAAACAAATAAATAACCATTCACAGTTTCTCTTAATAAACTTAAATTCTAGCATACATGCATAATTCAATGTTTATTAAGCATTTTATTCAAGTTATGTGTTCCGGCAGGTGTGAATAAAATGATTCCAAGATCCTAAAATCATTGAAGAACTAAGCACAGTTTGTCGACTTAATCCTAAAACATCTTAGGTAAGCAAAAGCCTTTTGCTAATAGTCTAGAAACTATTCTTGGTTGATAGGTACGTCTAAGAACTTATTAGGTAAACCTATCGATTTTGCCACGACATAAAAGGACTCCTTACTTATATCGTTGAGTTTCACCAAAACTAACATGTACTCACAATTATTTGTGTACCTTGCCCCTTTAGGACCAATAAGTAACACCTCGCTGAGCGAAAACTATTACTAGATTGATGTAAAGGATATCCAAGCAAGTGTATATTTTGGCATGGCACCTTTTAACTCAATTTTTAAGTTTGGAACTTAAGGCTCTTACTATGTTGGTTAGATTTTAAGTGAACTAAAATCCTTAATCATGCAACATAATCAAGCTTTTGATCTCATGCATTTTAAGACATATTTAAAAGCAATAAATAACTTAAAACATGCATAAGATAAATGTGATCTAGTATGGCCCGACTTCATCTTGAAGCTTTAACTTCAAAGTCCGTCTTGAAAATCTCCGTGGGAGGCACCATTTTCTTCAAATAGGATAAGCTATAATTAAAACTAATTACAACTATTTGATGGTACGCAGACCATATTTGAATTGAAAAACAACTTTGGTACTTTAGACTAATTACATTCAAATTAATGGTACGCAGACCATATTTTCTATCCTATTTGGGCCATACTAGTCACTTCATAACCTGCAAAACAGTATATATACAATATATACCATTCACCCATTCATTATCATGAATGGCCCACATAGCTGGTTAGTAAAACACATTATGCATCACGTAAACATTTGCAGCAATTAATCAAGGGCACCAATAATCTACCAATTATTCAGTCCTTATTAATTCTAATCAAGTTGTTTTAACCTTAAGGATTTGTATACCTAATCAAGAGTTTATGACTAAAAGGGCTCCCACTTAAACCAATAAATTCATATGTTTTACTAATTTTAAACATAAAAATGTATTTCTAGTCTAACCGGAAACATACAAATTTAATTAAAATTTAAAGCTCATATAAATTTATAATTGAATCCAAAAGTTTAATTTAATTTCAGTCGTATTTAAATTAATTCATGATTTTAATTTTAGTAAAATAATTAGAATAAATAAAATTTATTATAATTACAATATTCAAAATTAAAATCCAAGAAAATAATTTAAATTATTAATTTTAAAATTAATTAAAATTACGTAAACTGAAAATTTCAAATTAAAATTTCAAAACGATCTAATCGCAACGCAACAACCCCACGCAACGCACGCCCATGGGCCACACGCACACAGCCATCGCTGCCCATGTGCGCGCAGCCCATGCGCTGCGTCGCATCGCTGCTGCTGCTCTCCTTCGCAAGGCATCACGCGAGCTGGTGCTCGCTGCGCGCGCCAGCACTCGATGCACACGAGCCATTGCTCGCTGCGCTCGCTTCATGCGAGCCAGCGCTCGCTGCGTGCGCTCGCCAGCGCTCGCTTTATGCGGGCCATAGCGCTCGCTGCGCGCGCTCGCCAGCGCTCGCTGCGCGCGCTTGCCAGCGCTCGATCCTGCGAGCCATCGCTCGCTGCGCGAGGCATCGACGCTGGGCGTAACACTCGTGGCACGCGAGCTTGCGCTCGCTGCGCGCGAGGCTCCGCACGCTTGCGGAGGCAGTGCGCGCTGTGGCGCAGCTCGCTTGCTGCCCACACGCGACTGCTGTGCCTTGCTCTCGCCCTCGCCCATTTGCCCATTGCACACAGCCCACGACACAAGGCAGGGCTGCTGCCTTGTGGTCGTGCACCATGGCCTTGCTCATTGCATTCGTGCCGCATGGGCGACGAGCTCCCTTGCTCGTCGTCACATGCCCGCACTATACAACACCCCTTAAGGGTTACACGTAGCGTCCATTGCTTTGTGCGTGCAAGTTATATGAGCGAATCGCATAAAATTTAAAAAATTTATATTTAAAATTAATGACAAATTAATAAATAATATTAATTTCATAATTTTAGGGCGAAAAATCGAAAATTTTATTATTTAATTGATTTCCGATTAACATGGATTCAAGTCTAGGTCATAAAAATTTAAAATTTAACATAAATTTACAATTTTTATGGTGGTTTTTAATCATAGGTATCTAATTAAATCATAATTAATTATGAAAATCAAATTAATTCTAAATTATTCTAATTTTCAACAAATTAATCATAATTACAAATTAGATTGCATAATTAACAAGGCTAGGCATTCAAACTTGTTAAACATATACAGTAGGTCAATCAAAAATTCAAGATTTATCAACAAGAATCGCAAATATTTAATTTAACATCTTAAATTTACGAAATTTTGCATTCATAGTTAGGCTTCGAATTTGAGAATTCTGGGTTCGGCCGAAAAATTCTAATTTTGTCAAAATTTTAGAATGCCTTTTACATGCGGAATTGACACAAAAATCACTCGATTTGGATGATTAACGAAGAAACTGCCGAAAAATTGCGTACGTATAATTAAATAAACGCAATTTGCAATTAATTAACAATTACGAAAATTAATCACCCCTTTTAATTCTTGCAAATTTGTAATATTTAACCATGTTCATGTAATTTTAGATTATGAAAATAATAAGAGTCTCGTGATACCACTGTTAGGTTATGATACATATGACAATTCATAAATCATGCGGAAAAACCATAAAGCCAGGAAAACATATTATTTACACATAATCATTTAGCATAGTTTAGATGCATACTCTTTGTTGCGTGCCTTCCCTAGCTGCGCCCGAACCGAACAAGAACAAGTCTTTAGGACTCCAAGTGAAGTCCCTCCGTAGATAGTCCACAGCACGTCCGGATCTGCCTTAAGATTGACCAACTAGAATCGCCCTTAAGGTACTTAGAATTTTCGGCACTTTATAGGCAATTGTATGACTGAATTTTGCTCTCAAAAACTCACTTTGAATACTTGAATGCTCGATGTAAATATGTGACCCTAGGCACCTATTTATAGAGTTATGGAAAAGGATTCGGAATCCTATTAGGATACTAATTTATTTAATTATAATCCTACTAGGACTCTAATTAAATAAACTAAATCTTTTAGGATTAGATTTAATCATATGACAAATCCCGGTAGCTTTAGGATTCGAGTAGAACACAAACACATACGCACGCATAGCAGCCCACGAGGGGCGCCATGCGCGCGCGCGCAGCCCGCGAGCTCGCAGCCCACTGCCGCAAGCCCACACGCTGCCGTAGCCTTGGCGCGCGCTGGGCCTGCCTTGCGGTGGGCCTGGCGCAGCCTTGGCTGGTGCGTTTGTGGCGCGCTGGCTTCCTGGGCGATGGCCCGGCTTCGTGCTGGGCCTTCGTCTGGCAGGCCTCGTCCGATGCTAATCCGTACGATACACTTCCGATTAATTTCCCGATTCCGGAATTCATTTCCGATACGAACAATATTTAATATTTCCGATTCCGGAATTGATTTCCGTTTCGAACAAATATTTAATATTTCCGTTTCCGGAATTATTTTCCGATTCCGATAATATTTCCGATTCTGACAATATTTCCGTTTCCGGCAATATTTCCGATTCCGGCAATATTTCCATTTCCGATAATATTTTCCGATACGTACCATGTTTCCGTTTCCGGCAACATCTACGACTTGGATAATATTTATATTTCCGATACGATCCTTATTTCCGTTTCAGGCAATATCATCGTTTCCGGAGTATTCATTTCTTGCCTGTGACGATCTCAGCTCCCACTGAAACCAAGATCCGTCGATTCCGTATATCCATAGATGGAGTATTTAATGCCATTAAATACTTGATCCGTTTACGTACTATTTGTGTGACCCTACGGGTTCAGTCAAGAGTAAGCTGTGGATTAATATCATTAATTCCACTTGAACTGAAGCGGCCTCTAGCTAGGCATTCAGCTCACTTGATCTCACTGAATTATTAACTTGTTAATTAATACTGAACCGCATTTATTAGACTTAACATTGAATGCATACTTGGACCAAGGGCATTATTTCCTTCAATGTACACGCCCGGATGTTGCGTACGCACTCAGCTACGAGCAGATACCAGTCAGACCCAGGAGAGGCACATTGGACTGCTGCCAAAAATATTCTGAAGTACCTGAAAAGGCACAAAGATGACTTCCTGGTCTATGGTGGAGATGATGAATTAATTGTTAAAGGCTATACGGAAGCAAGTTTCCAAACCGACAAAGATGATTTCAGATCACAGTCTGGGTTTGTCTTCTGCCTCAACGGAGGTGCAGTAAGCTGGAAAAGTGCTAAGGAAAGCACCATTGCGGATTCTACAACTGAAGCGGAGTACATTGCTGCACATGAAGCAGCAAAGGAAGCTATATGGCTAAGGAAGTTCATAGGTGAACTATGTGTAGTCCCCTCCATTAAAGGACCAATAGCCCTGTATTGTGATAACAACGGAGCTATTGCACAGGCAAAGGAGCCTAGACACCACCAAAGAGTCAAGCATGTACTTCGTAGATTTCACCTTCTACGAGAGTTCGTTGAAAGAAAAGAAGTCGAGATAAGCAAGATTGGAACTGATGATAACATATCAGATCCATTGACTAAACCTCTGCCGCAGGCGAAACACAACTAGCACACTGCAGCTATGGGAATCAAGCATATTGGAGAATGGCTTTGATGTCCTTATTTAATGGTTTAAAGTTTTAGAGTTTAAATCTTTTTAAAACATTATTGGTTAATCATTCACAATAAATGAATAGAATTCATTTTTCCATTTAATTTGTGGTTTATTAAATGATGAGTCCCTTCAATTTGACGATATATTCAAGATAGACTGTCAGGACCAGTCCTGTGACTAAGAAATGTCTATCAAGTGAACTTGAATGTCAAAAGTTGAATATGGTCCCTGGTCGGAGTTTTCTATAAAATTGGACGCATAGAAAACGTTAGACGACTAGAATGCAAGATGACTAGTAGTTCTGTTTCTTGAACTATGTGGACATGGCAATGTCATAATCATTTGCATAGATACTTACTTTGGGAAGACTAGTATCGGACAGACCTATAAAACTTTACTGTAAGAGATGAAAATCTGTCATAAGTAAATTTCATTAAAATTATTAGACACTAAATCCTCAATACCTGAGTGATTTGAGATTACTTGTTTGAGAACTGGTTGCTTTGACGTTGACCAACCGTCGCACCGTAAAAGGAGGCTATAAAGGCAACGCTCAGGTAATCACCTATCAAACGAAGTCTAATCTCAAGATCGCAAGATTGGGATTGTCCTCCCATAAATCGGGATGAGATGCTTAAAAGTTGTACAAGGCCACTCGGAGAGCTAAAAACTGTGAAATGCATGGCCGTGCTCGGATGAATCATAGGCTATGATTATCTGTTTATTTGATCAGTTGAACTCTGAAACCGAAAAACACCTCTGGACATAATAAGGATGACAACTCTTACCTTATGTTCAAGAGCAAGCATCGAGCGACGAAGGAATTAGGAAATGCACACTTGTCCCTAAGGATAAGTGGGAGACTGAAGGAAATAATGCCCTTGGTCCAAGTATGCATTCAATGTTAAGTCTAATAAATGCGGTTCAGTATTAATTAACAAGTTAATAATTCAGTGAGATCAAGTGAGCTGAATGCCTAGCTAGAGGCCGCTTCAGTTCAAGTAGAATTAATGATATTAATCCAAAGCTTACTCTTGACTGAACCCGTAGGGTCACACAAATTGTACGTAAACGGATCAAGTATATAATGGCATTAAATAATCTATCTATGGATATTCGGAATCGACGGATCTTGGTTTCAGTGGGAGCTGAGATCGTCAAAGGCAAGCAAATGAATACTCCGGAAATGATGATATTGTCGGAAACGGAAATATGGCTCGTATCGGAAATATAAATATTATCCAAGTCGTAGATGTTGCTGGAAACGGAAACATGGTACGTATCGGAAAATATTATCGGAAATGGAAATATTGCCGGAATCGGAAATATTGCCGGAAACGTAAATATTGTCAGAATCGGAAATATTATCGGAATCGGAAAATAATTCCGGAAACGGAAATATTAAATATATGTACGAAACGGAAATCAATTCCGGAATCGGAAATATTAAATATTGTTCGTATCGGAAATGAATTCCGAAACCGGGAATTTTATCGGAAGCGTATCGTACGAATAAGCATCGGACGAGGCCTGCCGGACGAAGGCCCTGCACGAAGCCAGGCCATCGCCCAGCAAGCAATGGCGCGCCACAACACAGCCCAAGGCTGCGGCAGGCCTACCGCAAGGCAGGCCCAGCGCGCAGCTAAGGCCATGGCAGCCTCGTGGGCTGCGGTAGCTCGCATGGGCTTCGTGGGCGTGTGGGCTGTGCGCGGGCATGGCCTGCATGCTTGCGGGTCATGCTCGTGTGTATTTGTGTCCATGCATAATTCCTAAAACTATTAGGATTTGATGTATGATTAAATTCCTATTCCTATTAGGATTATTTAATTAATTAGAGTCCTTGTAGGATTCTAAGTTTAATTAAATCGTATCCTACTAGGATTCCAATTCCCTTTCCAAACCTCTATAAATAAGGGCCTAGGGTCATAATTTATACGCACGATTGAAGTATTCAAAGGGTAAGTTTTTGAAAGAAAATTCAGCCACTCTCTTGCACTAATAGCCGAAAATTCCTAAGCACCTTAAGGGCGATTCTAGTTGGTCAATCTTGAGGCGGATCCGGACGTACTGTGGACTATCTACGGAGGGACGACACTTGGAGTCCTAAAGACTTGTTCTTGTTCGGTTTGGGCGCAGCTAGGGAAGACACGCTACAAAGTGTATGCATCTATACTATGCTAAATGATTATGTGTAAATAATATGCTTTCCTGGCTTTATGGTTTTTCCGCATGATTTATGTATTGTCATATGTATCATAACCTAACACAGCGGGATTCCGAGGTTCTAGAGCTAGACGCCCTGCATCAACTGATTATGAAGAAGGTGACGGGAGTGTGGCCCGTCCGGTGCTTGACCGTTCTGGGTCCAAAGGAGGTTCGTCATCCTCCCGTGTTGGAAGACTAGCAAGTTCCTTCTCCCGCCGCTTGGGCAAGGGGAAGATTGATGAATGATTTTGGGAAGAGCCAGGGGATAGTACTCAAGGTTCTAAGACTCAAGAGCATAGTCGCCCAACTCCAGATCTTTGTAGGCTCAATATGTTTGAAGTTGTATTAGCAAGAAGTGTGTTTAAGAGTGTGTTTAGAAGACGTGTTTAGGAATTGTGTTTAGTGGAAGTGAAAAGGCTTTGAACTTTGCTTCACTTGATTCCAATCTTGAACTTTGAATTAGCTTTAAAGGAGGCTTTAAAGCCAAATAAAAGTTATTGTGTTAAATTCCGCTTAAACATGCTTTGCTTTTAAATTTGCACATTTGGAATAAAGACAAACAATTGAATTTTGATTTGATTTTTAGGATGCCCTTAATTGAGGAAACTTTGAATTTTTTTGTATTAAAGTGGCATGGCCTCGGAATGAGTTTGCCTACGTGTCCCGTTAAGGAATCAGGCCGAACGTAGTTCTAACTTACAGAACTTTTCGAATTTGACTTTGAATTTTGAATCTAGAATTTAGACATAGAACTTCTTGAGCTCATCGAGGTTTGTCAAAGAACGAAACTCTGTCCCATCGACATCTGTTAATTCGACTGCTCCCCCGGAGAAGATTTTCTTGACAATGTATGGTCCTGCCCAGTTAGGTTTGAATTTTCCCCTTGGGTCCATGACGCTTTTGCGAAGGGATTTCAGGACAAGCTCGCCTTCCTTGATGTTTTGGGTTCTGACCCTCTTGTTGAAATGTCTGGCCACTTGGCGCTGATAGACTTGTACATGGTGAGCGGCTTGAAGCCGATGCTCATTGAACATGAATAGCTCGTCATATCTTGGTTGTACCCATGCAGCTTCTGGGATTTTGCTTTCGAGGACTATCCTTAGAGAAGATATCTCCAGCTCAATAGGTTGTACTGCTTCCATTCCATAGACCAATGAAAATGGGGTTGCGCCTGTTGAAGCGCGGATTGAAGTTCGATATCCCCATAATGCAAAGTGTAGCTTTTGGGGCCAGTCTTTGTAATTGGTTGTCATTTTCATGATGATGGCTTTGACATTCTTGTTGGTTGCTTCGACTTCCCCATTAGTTTGCGGGGCGATAAGGCGAAGAACGGTGATGTTGAATTTTATACTTGGTGAATAGATCTTCACACTCTCCTTGGAAATGGGTTCCCTAGTTAGTAATGAACTCGTGAGGAACGCCGTATCTGCATATGATGTTTTCTTGTATGAACTGGGCCACTTGCTTGGAACCCAACACTTTGAATGACCTGGCTTCAACCCACTTAGTGAAATAGTCGATGGCAACCAGTATGAATTCATGACCCCCGGTGCCTGTTGGAGTGACTTTACCGATGACGCCGATACCCCAACCTGAGAATGGCCATGGTGATGACTGAGAATATAGAAGGGATGGGGGAATGTGCTTGAGATTCGCACACTTTTGACAGGTAGGACATTTCTTGACAAAGAAGTAACAATCCCGTTCGAGGGTGGTCCAATAATACCGAGCCCTGATGACTTTGAGGGCCAACATCTTCCCATTCATGTGAGTACCACAGACCCCGACATGCACGGTGTCAATGACTCTTTGTGCTTCGTTCTCGTCGACACATCGGAGATTGGGGCCGCTGGGGGACCTCTTTTATGGAACGCCGCCTTCTATGACGAAATTGGCTGATTGTAGGCGTAAAGCTCTTTGACTCTTGCTTGAAAAGTGCGGGGGATATTCATAGTTTTGTAGATACCTTTGAATGTCTGTAAACCAAGGCTTATCTTTGTCAGGCTCGACGTCGTCAATAGCATGGACATATGCTGCTTCTTGACGCGTTTCAATTGTAAGTGGCATTTCAGCCATGCCATTTGGAATGTTGATCATTGATGCCAGTTTTGCCAGTGCGTTGGCGAATTCATTCTCCTCTCTTGGGAGGTATGTGTAGTTAAGCTCTTCTACTTGCTCAGACAGCTTCTCGAGATAGGATTGGTATGGGGCCAAGCTTTCGCTACTTACTTTCCACTTGTCGGAAATTTGATTGATGATTAGGGAGGAATACCCGTACACTCGAAGTTTCTGGACACCCAATGCTAAGGCGGCTTCCAGGCCCATAATGCATGCTCTATATTCTGCCGCATTGTTCGTGACATTGAGTTGCAATTTTGCTGACATAGGAATGTGAGTGCCGTCCGGGGCTACTAGAATCACTCCAACACCACATCCGTTCTGATTTGAGGCACCGTCAAAGTGCAGCGACCAACTGTCATCGCTTGTCATTAGAATTTTCTCATCGGGTAAATCATAATCCTCCTCTTCTGCCTCAATGGGACAGTCGGCTAGGAAGTCTGAGACTACCGAACCCTTGATAGATTTTTGAGGAATGTACTTGAGATCGAATTCCGCTAACATGACCAACCATCTGGACAACCGTCCGTTGAGAGCTGGTTTTTCAAATAGGTACTTGAGGGATCCGCTTTGCTAATTACATACACTGAATTGGAGAGCATGTAGTGCCATAGTTTCTTTGTGGGCCATACTAAGGCGATACTGAGCCTTTCGAGTTGAGTATATCTGGTTTCGTACTCGATCAACTTTTTGCTTATGTAGTATACGTTATTTTCTTTGCCTTCAATCTCCTGGGCAAGCATGGCCCCTACTGCTAAATTAGTTGTTGTAAGGTAAATCCTGAGAGGAGCCCCCGGTATGGCTGGCTTTAACACTGTCGGATTGGAAAGGTAGTCCTTGATAGTGTCAAACGCATGTTGACAGTCTTCGTCCCATACCTTGGGCTCACTCTTGCGGAGTTTTCGAAATACTGGTTCACAAATCATAGTGAGCTTTGAGATGAACCTACGAATGAATTGTAACTTGCCAAGGAACCCCCGAATTTCTTTCTCTTTTGCTGGCGGTTTCATATCTAGAATGGCCTTGATTTTTGAAGGATCAACCGCGACGCCCATAGAAATGATGACATACCTGAGCAACTTGCCTGGCGTTACCCTGAATCACATGTTTGAGGATTGAGACTCATATATATAGTATTGCCTGAGCATATTGAAGAATTTCTAAGTACTGTGGTATGCTCATGTCGCTCTTTGGATTTGACGATCATGTCGTCGACATATACCTCAATTTCCCTGTGAATCATGTCGCTAATAATGGCTGCGGCTGTTCTTTGATACGTAGCCCCCGCGTTCTTAAGTCCGAACGGCATAACTATGTAGCACTATGTACCTCACTAAGTGATGAAGGTTGTCTTCTCCATATCTTCCTCTGCCATGGGAATCTGATTGTAGCCCGCATACCCGTCCATAAAAGAGAGTAAGGCATGATTTGCGGTGTTGTAGACCAAGATGTCGATGTGAGGCAATGGAAAACCGTCTTTAGGGCTAGCCCGATTAAGATCTATGTAATCACCGCACATTCGTACTTTTCCGTCTTTCTTTGGAACCGAGACGACATTTGCAATCCATTATGGATACTTGGCTTCTCAAATAAACCCAGCCTCTAGCTACTTAGAGACTTCTTCTTGAATTTTGAGGGAAACATCTGGTTTCATGCAACGAAGTTTCTGTTTGATGGGCTTTGAACCTGGGATAAGGGGAATCGTATGTTGACCGATGCTTGGATCAACCCCTGACATATCATGATAGGACCATGCGAAGACGTCTATGTACTCTGAAAGTAGCTTGATAAGATCATCCCGCTCTGCTTGAGATAGAGTCAAACCAATCTGAACTAGTTTTGGATCATTGTTGTTAGAAAAGGTTAACTTTTTCTGTTTCCTCAATTATGGGCTTCCTGTTTTCATGATTTTCAATACATTTTAATATTTCAAGGTCAGTTTCTTGTGAAGCAAAGTTGTTTGGATTAGGAGTGTGTTTTGAATTTGGAGTTGAGGAGTAGGAGGAAATTGAAGTATTATTGAAATTAGCAATCATTACATCGACATCTTTAACTTGAAGATCGACCTTTAGAGGCTCATTATTGATGCAAGACTCTAGCCCTAGACTCTTAGACTCATCACTAGACTCAGATCCAGACTCATCCTCTGACTCAGACTCGCTCATCATAGATCCTTCGCCCTCAGTAATCTTGAATATTTTGCCATTTGGAGCAGATATCTTGAGGGACTTCCTCCAGCCATTGACTATCTCCTCGCTAGGAGCAATAAGCTTAGACGGGTCAAAATCTTTGATTTGAGTGATCATTTGAACCATAGTGTCTTCAGAAATGATTGGTGTTACGTCTTGGCCGAACAAGAGACCAAAAGCTGATGAATCAAGGCATTCAGGGGTAGCCTTGTTTTGTATCGGAGGGGCATCCTCGAGGAAGTGACAGTCTTGAAAGATCTCGAATCCAGGGTGGAGGACCCCTTTGTAGTATCATAGAAAGGCTATGAAAAGTCAAAGTACTGGTCATCCGCGATCCTCTCCTTCTTTTATGAACTGCCATTGAGTGTATGCTGATGCGAAGGTACATTGAATTGATCATTACCAGCTTGTCGGGCCCTTAGCTTAGCCTCTTGTTGCTTGTTGTCATACTTAGTCGGTTTGTATCCCAGACCACAACAGTTAGTCTTTCCATGAGTTTTGAAAGGAGACTCGGTAGGCGGTGGCAGAGTAGTACCCAAGAAACACCCACGCTTAATCTTTATGGGCCTTGCCATGGGATTCTTTTTTGACTCGATGCTTCCTACTTCAGCACTGAACCCCAAAGGTCTTCATCATTGTCATCATGCTCTATTAGGATTAGAGCCTTATCGGCTATCTTAGTTCTTGGATGGGATGCATTTAGAGAAATGATATTTCCTTGGACCTCCATCCAGACTTTCTGGTGGAGTGAGGATGGCACAACTTTGAGTTCATGGATCCAAGATCTCCCCAAAAGGAGATTGAAACTTGCTTTGATGTTGAGCACTTGAAAGCTCACCTTGTGCTCAATTGGGCTTGTTCGGAGTAGAAGGGTGAGAGTCCCCATCGCTTCCCGACGAGTGCTGTCATAGGCACGAACACCTTGGGAGGAACTAGAAAAGTCACTAGGAGTGAATCCCAAATTTTCAGCAGTGCGGAGAGGACACTCGTCAGGAGTCACTTCAGGGGTGACATTCAACTTGACACGAGCATTGATTAGAGTAGTGCGGTGCTCCACAAAGGAAGCCATGAGTTGCTAAATATTAACCTCCGCCTTCGTGCGCTTCAATTGTTTGATCAAAGGATTCTCCTCGGTAGGTAGAGGGACATTAATTGCCGGTGTTATTCTGTTGACTGGCTCTTGAATTCGACCGGATCGAGTCATGATCTGAACACTGTTCTTTGCCTTAGTGTCCAAGTACCAATCGACTTTCACAATTTCCTGACATTCATCGTCAGGGATGTTCTCCATAGGAGGGTCCTGGTATATGTATTCATCGTCGCTGGCCCATATCCCACAAATGTCTTCTTGAGGTAGTCCGGTAACAAACCCAGACTCTGAATTTTCATCGGTTGCACAAGGTAGAGCACGGGCCTTTGGTTATGAAGGATTTCCTCTACCTCGAAAGGACCCACAACATGGAAAAGAGTCTCCTGATTTTCTTGGAGAGCCCTTATGCGAGCCTCAGCTTCTTCAACACGTTTATAGAGCTCTGCTACAGCCGTTGCCAATGAAATAATCTTGAATAAGATTCTGAGAGAATGATTCCGAGCACCTAGTTATCACATGATTTGGATTTAGAACTTGGACTTCCCGATACATGATATGATATGAATGCAATGAATGAGACCTAGACTTGACTCTAAGTGCCACTCCGAAGATTCGGGATTTTGGATTTTGTACTTGTATTCCGGATTTACAACCCGTTGGGAATATTTGAAAGGAGCTTCACTCTTTTGTGGAGGCTTCCTCCTTGTACTAGAAATTGGGATATCGAAAGGGGATTTCAACCCATTGGATTTTGTATATTATGAGGGAGTTGTGACCCAACATAGAGCATGGAATATTTTAGGGGAATTTCAACCCGATAGGATTTGCATGAGGTTTGGATTATTTCAAGGGATTTTCAACCCGTCAATGGAACTTGGAATATTTTAGGGGACTTTCAACCCATTGGAATTTGGACTATTTTAGGGGAATTTCAACCAATTGGATTTTGTATTGTTTCTAGGATTTTCAACCCGTTATAAAATTTGGACTTTTTTAGGGGAATTTCAACGCATTGGATTTTGGACTATATTAGGGGAATTTCAACCCATTGAAGAATTTGGAAATTGGACTTGTATTATTTAAAGGTATTTTCAACCCATTGGAAATGTTTTAGGAGGTCGAATTTGTATTATTTCGGGGGAATTTCAATCCGTTGGAAGGAGAATTGGATTTTGTATTTTTTTAAGGGGATCTCAACCCGTCAATGGAACTTGGAATATTTTAGAGGAATTTCAACCCATTGGAATTTGGTATATTTCAAGGGATCCAATTTCAACCCAAAGTAGAGTTTGGAGTATTTTAAGGGAGTTTCAACCCGTTGGAAGTGGTTTTGAATTTTGTATTTGGGAGCAATGGAAGGCAAGAGTTTTTGTAGTTTGAAGGTGAATTTGAAATTCAAATTCGATTCGGAATTTGAGCTTGGAAATGGAAAAGATGCATTTTGTATAGAATATGAGGCTTTGAATTTGAAAATTCCGGCATTACACCGCCATAAATTTGAGACAATGGATTTAGAACTTTTGATTTTTTGAAAAGGGGATTTGAATAGGAACTTGAAAGTTGAAAGTCCGGCATTATGCCGCCGTGGACTTAGGATTTTGAGGTGTTGCTCATAGAATATTGAATTTGAATTAAATGGGAAAATTCGGCATTACGCCATCATGGATTTGGAATTTGAGGCTTTTGAGTATAGGACTTGAAATTTGAAAGATTGAATTTAGGAATTCGGTCTTGAAGTTTGAAAGGTTGAATTGAAAAGTCGACATTACGCCATCATGAGTTTGGACATTTGAACTTGAGGTTTTGAGATCGGAATTGGTAATTTGAACTTGAGGTTGGAAAGATGGAATTGAAAAGTCGGCATTACGCCATCATGAGTTTAGACATTTGAACTTGATGTTTTGAGGTTTGAATGGTCGAATGGATAATTATGGATTTAGGAATTTGAACTTGAGGTTTTGAACATGTAATTGGAGGTTTGGATCTTTGAACTAGAAAATCCGGCATTATGACGTCGTTGGATTGAATTTGGTTTTTGGAATGGGAACTTGAAACTTTGACTAGAAAATCCGGCATTATGACGCCATTGGTTTGAATTTTGAATTTTTGAATTGGAATTTGGACTAGAAAATCCGGCATTATGACGTCGTTGGATTAAATTTTGAATTTGGAATTCGGACTAAAAAATCCGGCATTATGACGCTGTTGGATTGAATTTTGAATTTTGGCATTTGTGCGTGAGGCGTGTTTACGGGTTTTGAATCGAATGGAGTGGCACTCCTAAAAGACTTTAAATCGGCGATTTTAGATGCATGAAGTTTGAATGATGCTCCTAGGGGTTTGGTTTCCTAGATGGAGGCTAATCGGTTTGGCAAAGCTAGAACTCGAGGTTAGTCATTCACGCGTGCAAAGACGCCCACACAATGAACAAATAGCACGTTGTCACACTAACATGGATATGAAATGCGACATGCAAAGTTCTCAACCTAAGGTCGGTCTAAGTTTTGTATCATGAAAGTGTTCGGCTTTATGTGTCAAAAAGGTACTTGACTAAGAGGCGGTTCCAGCAACAACTTGCACATCCACCTAAGGGACGTGTGTGTCGGCAGACGACCTCCATGCTTGACATCGGGAATGTCAAGAAAATGTCAAGTTTCATTAGGCGCGGAAATGGTCACACACTTTGGTCAGGAACCGTATGGAGAGTCACCATTTCGTTGCCTCTGGGCTAGCCCGAATATAGAACACATCCGTATTGGGTATGGTAGAAATTCATTTTGCACAAATATGGTGTTCGAAATATGCATGACATGCCTAGAAATTGAAAATTGAAAATCGCATTCGAATATTGTATTTGAAACGCTCGTTTTTCGACATTCGTTCTCAAGGTTTGGGAGTGTCCTTCGAAATTGAAAAACAGAACTAACTCCCACTCGAAAACTTGAGTAGCATGGGCAATCAGCCACTAGAAGCCATAGCTGGCATCCAGAACTTGAGCATGGTAGTGGCTTGTTACTCAAAGCATGCTCGTATTATTTAATTTGAAATCAGAACTCCCCAGCAGAGTCGCCCGAATTGTAAGGGTTTTTTTTCGTGCTCGTTTCCCCTACGGAAAAAGGCTTGGAGATTTGTATGTTTTTGGATTTCGAAGGAGTCGCCACCAAACAATTCTAAGGGTCCCATTTGGAAAGACCAAAGTTGACTCTTTAGTGGATAAGGCATTGAATCTTAGAAACGGATGGGTGAGATCCGGGCAAGGGAACTAGATGCTTATTCCGCGAGCCTTAAAAATTGTATTCGAGTGCATGGCAAAAGAGTATTTTTGAATAACCCTAGTCATGGCACTATGTGGGTTTGAACTTGAAATTTTAGAACATAGAATTTCTACTCGATTGTGACCACTTCGCTTTAAAGTTAATTTCAGGGAACCTAAGGCCGGTTTGTCCAAGAAATTATCTTTGTTAAGCGTGGTGTAACTTTGCATTTTGTTGGATTTAGCATGTGAGGTGATGAAAGAAATAAACATATAAAGCGTCATCACAATAAGTAAAGGAATTTTTGAAAGTGCGTACAAAACCACATCACCTCAAAATGAGGTGAGTAAAGAATGCGGAACTTCAATGGCAATAATAAAGGTGCGAAATTGAAATGAGATATTGAAAGGCGTTATTGAAATTGCAGTATTGAAGTGCATTATTGAAAAGGTGCGATATTGAAATTGAACTATTGTATTTGAGATCCGAAGGCCAAACCACTTCTTATTAATAAGTGCGTCCGACACGGATTCAATTAGTCTAAAAATATAAACTTTAGGACAGGTTGCTCATCCCAAAGTGTCTAAGATTTTGGACATAGAAATTGAACTTGAAATATTGAATCTTGAATATTGAACTTGAATATTGAACTTAGGAGTCTTGTATCTCAAAGATTAGACCTTTTAATGTTAAAAAGGTTTCATCTTTAAAATGCTCCATATCTTGAAATGATTCTATTTTAAGGAAGTGATTACAAACAACCTTAAACATCATAGAATCTTGAAAATGAAAGTTGCACTTGAATATTGAAATGAGGAGTCTTGAATCTCAAAGGTTATTCCTTTTAATGTTAAAAAGGTTTCACCTTTGATGTGCTCCATAATTTGAAATGATTCTAGTTTAAGGAAGTGATTACAAACAACCTTAAACATCATAGAACCTTGAAAATGAAACTTGGACTTGAATATTGAAATGAGGAGTCTTGAATCTCAAAGATTAGACCTTTAAATGTTAAAAAGGCCTCACCTTTGATTACTCCATATTTTGAAAATGATTCTAGTTTAAGGAAGTGATTACAAAATAACCTTAAACATCATGGAATCCACAACTTTGTATTTGAATCATAGAAAGTGTTGATTTTGTAAAAATATGTGATTGTTGTAAGTGACACTTTTGAGAGAAAAAGTGTCAACTTTACTAATCATTTTGAAAGAGAAATTGTAGATAACATAGTAGATTAGGATTGGGATTCGGAATTTCCTAGTTAGGTTTAGGTTAGAATTCCTCTTGGAGCTCCCAATTGCTTGAACACTTGAGATTTGTATGAGAATTTGAAGTTTTTGTATTTGATTTTTGAGGGGAAATTTCAGAATTATGACGTTCTGATTGTAATTTGGTGCCCTAAAATTCTTGGAAATCCGGGTTTAATTAGAAAATTGGATGGCTAAACGCCAAACGAAAGCTGCGCCCAACGCAGGCTATGGCGCCTGGCGCCACTGACGTGGCACAGGAAATGCCAAGCAAGGACGATGACACTGTCCTTGCGTTTGGCTTTTAGTGAACTTAACTTTGTACGAAATGTAAGATCTTTGGCACGTAGCACTTTCTTAATGGGTAAGGCTTTGATTTTGCGACTAAAAACTAGCTGTTTTTGGGTTTTTAAATTCGGTTTTACGGGACGAGGCCCGACTTGCTTGAGTTTGTGGGTCGGCGCCCGAATTTTGATTGCTTAGTGTCATTTTGATGGGAAAAGGTCTTGTAAAACCAATGGAGTGGTCCATTCGGTGAGATTGTACTTGGAATTTAAAATTGATTTTCGGAAATTGAATTTTGTACCGGGTTTCGTAATGGGAACGGTCTTTGGAATTGGACTTTGGACCTTGGACTTGGAATATGTTTTAGCAATTGGGACTTCCGCACGGAGTTGTTCCAACTACCTAGCAAGGATAATAGTATCGTCATCATCCCAAAGGGGAGACACGACTTAGGTGTCTACAGTTCTCAAAGTTCATGGTAGAAACAATACCCTTTTGTCTCATTTAAATAATTCACAATGAAACATATATCTATAACTAGGCCTTAGTTTGTTGGATAACAAACACTAAGCTCTCACCGAGTTCAGGAACTCTTACATATATTTGATTGAAAAGATATTATGAAATTACTTTTCAATTACTTTGACGAATTTGGTTTAGTTTGGTGGTAATTGAGCATTTTTTTAGAAATTCTAGGAAAGTTCTTTATGATTCATCATTAATCAAATCAAGTGCCAATTGACTTCGATAATTCCAATTTAGATATGCCATATCTTATGGAGCTAGATCGTGAAATTACAACACAATCATTGATGATCATTCTTGGTCTTAAGTAATTATTGTCATGATCTATCATAGATCTTTATGATTTTCTGCCAAGTGGATTTACACTTTTGAATCTTTGAACTAGCCAAACAGATTCAACCTTATATCTGTGAGGGGGTCGAAAAACACGACGGGACGCCTCTTAGAAATAGTATACGGCCCGCATGACTTTTCCCCTCTGGATGTGGCAAGCATATTACGTAAATAGGAACTAACTGTGGGCGTTAGCCTCTTTTTACTAGTCCGTAGGAGTCGTCATTCAGTTTAAGAAAACTGAAAAAACCCGGTTATCGTGAATGCCTTGAGTGCAAACATATTTGACTCACAACAGCCTTAGGTTCCCTTGTGATCCCTGATGTGGAGATCGCTCAACATACATCCAACGGAGTAGAGATTGAGAGTTCAGGGGACGTTAACTAATACGGGGAGTGCCTAGAATTAGTCCAGGTGGCGCGGTCTTTACTAGTTCAATTGTGACGATGATGGGACATGCGTTATGCTACATTACTACTCTTGATTGATTTTAATGCACATATATTACTAAAAAGATGTCAAAACACTGATTTAGATTGATTTAAGGTGCTTAACAATAAACCAGTTTGTCCAAGTATTATCTGATTTAGGCATGAGCAATATAACAGATAAAAGTTAGCAGATTTATATGGTGAGGAAAGCAATAAAATATAGATTCACGTTACAACAAAGCGTAGGCTTTACTGCGGTTCTCAGGAACACCTACCACTTGACTTTACTAGCTTTCCGTTTAGCTTTAGAACTTTCCGATAACAAACTAACTGTGGGACGGGATTCTTCCAGAGTTTTGGGTATTTTTGGCTTAGGGATTGTGTTTACGTTTCAGCAGCACTTCGATAGTATTCAGGCTAATAAGCGGTCGTGCGGGCAGGGTCTTCTTAATAGTGTGTTAAATGCGGCAGACACACCAATACGGGACAGAGAAAAGCTTCAGTCAATATTCAAGCATAAGAGTTTTGGGTTAGGAATGTGTGTTATTTTCTGGTTGTTAGAGGCCCTATTTACAGTAAAATAGGCCTAGAATAAGATAAATCTTCGAAATGGGAATTTTCCAACTGAGATGTGTGCAACACTAGAAAATTCCAGCACTTTGATCATGAGCGTTGGTTATTTCTAGCGCTTGAAACTTGTGCGCCAGAATTGTTCTGATGACAGCTGAATCAATTCTATCTTTTGCGTGATTGTGTAAGGAACAAACTGCAGCGCTGGAATATAACATCGCTTAGGCTTTGAGCGTTGGAAAATAATGACGCTTGGTATACCAGCGCTGTAATTTTCCAGCACTGGTGTTTTACTTCACTTTTCCAGTCTTATCAATTCTTTACCAAACCTTACTCACGTTTCTATCCTTAGGAATACGAGTTGCGATGCAACTATTAGCCCTCATCCAACGATAAATCGTAATGCGATTTAAACACTTAGATATTTTATCTTATACGGTTACTATTCTGGGCAGCGTTCAGGCATAACAGTTACTATAAATAGTTTCTTCTAAAAATGGAAATATGGTTTACTGGATATCAGTCAGTCATGGATCGTTCGCGACACATTTAGGAAATCTTAGTCAAGCGGTGTTTGGTTTCATCATCGAACACACCGTGTCGGGCCTAGGACAAATGTAGGCGTCTACAGTTAGCCCCCACTTTGATTGAGTCTGAGCAAGAAGACAATCAAAGTATTGGTAGACGGAGTGTGTCTGGGACCTAGCCTGGTTAAAACCAAGTCCGAACGAGGGTCTCGCAAGCCCCCGAATGATAACATTTGACTGAAGGTGTAGGGCTTTTTTTTCTCTTCCGTACTTTTTTGTATTTTCCCTACGAAAGGCTTGGACTTGGAGCTTTGTATGTTTTTAGATTTCGAAGGAGTCGCCACCAAACAATTTTAAGGGTCCCGTTTGGGAAGACCAAAGTTGACTCTATATTGGATAAGGCATTGAATCTTAGAAACAGATGGGTGAGATCCGGGCAAGGGACCGAGATGCTTATTCCGCGAGCCTTAGAAATTGTATCTGAACGCATGGCATAGAACATTTTCGAATACAAAAGGTCTTGTGCGCACAAGGTGCACAATAAATTTATTGTACACCAATATAACTTTTATTCATTTTCTTGTAACTTTAACCTAGTTTTGATTAACTTTTATATTAGTAAAAAAAATGTTGATAGATAAACATTTTAAAGGGTTATATGATTAATTTTATACATTATTAATGATTTTGAAGAAATAAGTTTTATTAAAATGAAAAAAAAAATCACTAAAAAATAGATAACTTTTACATATATAAGCTTGACTTTTAAGCATTTTGAGTTAACTTTTACTCTAGTGTACAATATTTATTGTACAACCCTTGTAAATAAGAATTTATGTTTCGAATAACCCTAGTCATGACACTATGTGGGTTTGAATTTAGAATTTGAGCCCATAGAATTTCTACTTTGTACTGTGAACACTCCGCTTTAAAGTTAATTTAAGGGAACCTAAGGCCGGTTTGTCCAACAAATTATCTTTGTTAAGCGTGGCGTAACTTTGCATTTTGTTGTATTCAGCATGTGAGGTGATGAAAGCAATAAACAAGTAAAGCAACATCACAATATAAAATAAATGCGTAATTAGTAAAGATACATCACCACCTAGAAAAGGACTAGGTGGGAAACCACATTGCCTAGAGGGACTAGGCAAGTAAAGTTGGATAAATAGTAAGTGCGGAATTGAAAGGTGCAATATTTAAAGGCATTATTGAAATTGCGATATTGAAATGCATAATTGAAAGGCATTATTGAAATTGCGGTATTGAAGTGCATAATTGAAAAGATGCGATATTGAAATTGAACTATTGTATTTGAGATCCGAACGCCAAACGACTTCTTAATAATAAGTGCATCCGACACGGATTCAAGTGTCAAAATCTCAACTTTAGGACAAGTTGCTCATCCAAAAGTGTCTAAGATTTTGGACATAGAAATTGAACTTGAAATATTGAATCTTGAATATTAAACTTAAATATTGAACTTAAGAGTCTTGAATCTCAAAGATTAGACCTTTTAATGTTCAAAAGGTTTCATCTTTGATATGCTCCATATATTGAAACGATTCTAGTTTAAGGAAGTGATTACAAACAACCTTAAACATCATAGAATCTTGAAAATGAGATTTGAACTTGAATATTGAAATGGGGAGTCTTGAATCTCAAAGATTAGACCTTTCAATGTTGAAAAGGTTTCACTTTTGATGTGCTCCTCAACTTGAAATGACTCTAGTTTAAGGAAGTGATTTCAAACAACCTTAAACATCATAGAATCTTGAAAATGAAACTTGAACTTGAATATTGAAAAGAGGAGTTTTGAATTTCAAAGATTAGACCTTTAAATATTAAAAAGGCCTCACCTTAGATTACTCTATATTTTGAAAATGATTCTAGTTTAAGGAAGTGATTACAAACAACCTTAAACATCATGGAATCCGTAACTTTGTATTTGAATCATAGAAAGTGTTGATTTTGTTAATATATGTGATTGTTGTAAGTGGAACTTTTAAGAGTAAAAGTGCCAACTTTACTAATCATTTTGAAAGAGAAATTATAGAAACATAGTAGATTGGGATTGGGAATCGGAATCACCTAGTTAGGTTTAGGTTAGAATTCCTCTTGGATCTCCCAATTGCTTGAAAGTTTGAGTTTTGTGAGATTTTTGTATTTGATTTTGAGGGGAAATTTGAGAATTACGACGTTCTGATTGTAATTTGCTGCCCTTGAGCTTGGAAATCAGGATTTAAATAGAAAAATGGTTGGCTAAACGCAAGTTGACAGCTGCGCCTGGCGCCGCTGACGTGGCACAGAAGATGCCAAGCAAGCACGATGAAACCGTCCTTGCGTTTGGCTTTTAGTTAGCGTACCTTTGTACGAAATGTACGAATTTTGGCACGTAGCTTTACTTGGGGGTTAAGTAAGTTTGCGACTAAAAACTAGCCGTTTTCGGGTTTTTGAATTCGGTTTTACGGGACGAGGCCCGACTTGCTCGGTTTTGTGGGTCGGCGCCCTAATTTGGATTGCTTAGTGTAATTTTGTTGGAAAAGGTATTTTAAAACCAATGGAGTTGTCCATTGGGTGAGATTATACTTGGATTTTGAAATTGATTTTCGGAAATTGAATTTTGTACCGAGTTCCATAATGGGAACGGTCTCGGGAATTGGATTTTGGATTTTGGAATATGTTTTAGCAATTGGACTTTCACACGGAGTTGTTCCAACCACCTAGCAAGGATAATGGTATCATCATCATTCCAATGGGGAGACACGATTTAGGTGTCTACAGAAGCCCCTACTTTGACTGAGCGTCCGGTTAGGAAAGCGCAAGTCAAAGTTTTCGACTCGGGACGGAGAACGGTCAAGATGTTCTGCAATCAAGACCATTCTTTGTACACCGGTACCTGCATGAGACAAGTGTTAGAAAAAAGGATAGAGTCGCGGTTTTGACGACTCTGATATGTACTTGTACTGCTTTTCCGCCTTTGGTTTAGGACGGAGCTTTGCATCGAAAATTTTAAATTTTGGATTTTGAATTCTCGGAGTTGATCCGCTGGGGATATGCATGTTCGCTGGGGAGAAGAGATTTTTATTGGCTCTAAAAATCTTGAAATCTTGGCTGACTTTCTTGGAGCTTGGGTCCGTTTGGAGTCGAACGCCTGAATTCTTGTATTTTTCGGACATTGCATTCTTGAAATATTTATCTGTTGATGTCTGGGGAAGCAGGTATATACTAGTAATTTCGGAAGATAGCATGATTTGATGTTTGATGCCTGGTGCAGAAATCCGTAGCAATAAAGAACGTGCAATCAGCACGGAGGATCGTGCATAAAAGATTCCGCGCATGCAGCAGGGGCCGCGCCGAATGCGGGCTTCGGCATTTGGCGCAGGGGTTGGCTATAAATGCCCCCCTTTCCTTGTCATTTGAAGAGCACCCACAATCATTTTTCTTGCTTTTCTCTCTCTCAAAGGTCGCCTAGTCTCCCTTTTCCATGTTAGTATTTCATGTTTTGTTTATGAAATAACCTCTAGGATTGCATGTAGTTTTGATTTTTGTACTTAGAAATGCTTGCTGATATGATGCTTGTATGATAGTATGCTTCTTGAATCTTGTAGAAAATTGTTCAGTAGCCACTTGAACTGCTAGGACTTGTAGATTTTTGTACTGTTGGAACTTGTAGAATTTTGAACTTTTCCTTGAATTTTGTACTTGGTATTTGTAGATAGTGACCCCACTGGTGACCTTGTTGGGCCTTGTAGAAGAGTAGGCTAGGATGGCTTAGATGTTGTTTGTAGAATTTTTGAATACTAGCTTCGGCATGAATAGCCTAGGCGTTGGTGTAGAACTTGTATACATACTTCGGCATGGATAGCCTAGGCGTTGGTGTAGAACTTGTATTCCTTCTTCGGCATGAATAGCCTAAGCGTTGGGGTAGAATTCTCTTTTGAAGTAGAGGTCCCTGACTGAACTTGTATTGCCACCGGGGATTTTTTTGAACCTTGATTTTTGTATGGGCTAGTATAAGATACCCCCCAATCTTGAATGTTGATTTTTTTTTTGTATTCCGAATGCTTTAGCATGCCTCGTCATACCCAGAGGAAGCTCGCCGAACATTTGGCAGCTCGAGTTGCTATGGAGGATGCTTCGGATGATGAAGCGACGTCAAGAAATGTGCCGGAGCCAGGCATGGTACCGCGGAGAGTCCCTACCTTTGACGACAATGGTTGGTGGCCTTCAGATCTTGCATTTTGGCCGGAGTTTCACCTGTCCCAGCGGCCACGCGCTGGTTTGGTGAGTCTTGTACTGTGCTTTGAATTTGTCTCTTGAATTTGTATAGATCTTGAACTGGTCCACCCATTTGTAGGCTGACGGGGAGCCGATGCACACATTTTGGTCTTTGAGGGATCTTTATCATGTTTTCCCGGCTGTCTATGACGATGCGGAGGCTCGAGCGATCTGGATGCAGACGGGTCTGGTTGATTTCTGGCATGCTTTGGGAGAGGCTCAAGGGAGGTGACTGTTCCGGTTGCTTCTCCGCCACATCGGAGGTCGTACGCCGCTGTACCAGAGCATTATGCAGCTGTAAGTACCATTGTATTTTCTTGAAAATGATTGTAATCTTGTATCTGGAAATTGATTTTGAATCTTGTATGCAGGCGCCTCGGGCGAGAGTGCGTCGCTGGATGCTTCTTATTGATTCCCTGAAGAGGCATTTTGTCAAGCTGACCAAGAAGCTTACTAGCCGGGACAGAGAGGTGCATTCATTGACTAGGGAATTTTGTATTCTTGAAACTGGAATAGGGATGTCTGTTTCTTGAATTTTGAACTTTGTATAGGAGGGCCATAGAGGCCGTAGAGATTATGTGGACAGGGAGCCCCCGCTGGAGACTCCGAGAGAGCAGGACGGACCTAGCTTAGGTCTGGGCCTGGGTTCTGGTACTAGTACTAATCAGAGGCATTCTGATGTTGATAGGGGGAGCTGTTCCCTTTACATATGCTGAGCCTACCAGGCATTCTGTTGGAGGTACGGGCAGCCAGATGCCTTTTATGTCTCCCCTTGGTACTTATTTCGGAGGGAGTAGCTCCCAGCCTTGGCATGCAGAGTCTTGGGCTTATTAGCATGAGGTGGAACGAATGCGCCAGGCGCGTGCTTTTGAGATGCAACGCCAGTTCATGGTGATCCCGCAGCCTTATTAGTATCCTTCCCATCAGCAGGGAACTCATCGTCCTTCCGGTACCCTTCGTATTTCGGAGCAGGAGCCTGTTACCCCTGGGATGGAGCTAGACCGGGACCTGGAGCGCTATATGAGCCGAAACAGGAACAAGGAGCCTGTGATTGACATTGCGGCTGATGATGATTCACATTGATCCTGCATGGTAGCGAGTTCCAGCTTGCCTTGATTGGATTTTTGTATGAGTTTTTTTGAATGGGTTTATGTAGCTTGTATTTGGATTTGAATTTTGTATGGTTTTGTACTTGAATTTTGTAAAGTTTGGAATTTTTGGATTTTGTATGGTCGGAAATTTGGATTTTGTATGGTTTGAATTTTGTATGTGTTGTGTGTGCTTTTGAAATTTGTAGCTATATGTATGCATGTAAAATTGAAAAAAATTGCCCATTTTTTCGGGTGTACATACCCACTATAAGCCCCCACTTTGACTGAGGTTTTTTGGTTAGAAAAAGCGCAAGTCAAAGTATATTCAACTTTTTCTTATGCATATGCAGACTCTAGAAAAAAAAATTGTAAATATTTACCCCTTTTTTCGGGTGTATATACCCACTATAAGCCCCCACTTTGACTGAGGTGTTTTGGTTTGAAAAAGTGCAAGTCAAAGTATATTCAACCTTTTCTTATGCACGTGCAGACTCGACTTAGGACGCCGATCTAGGACTAGAATGCTTGAATTTGGAACAGATTGACCCGAAATGGATCCGAAGTGCTGACTCAGACTGCTTGAAATTTCGCGACTTGCGGCTTTGGAATCTTGAATTATTAGGGATGCACTAGCTGTCCAAAGCTATAAAGAGTGCGTACTCGGAATCATAAAGGGGGCGTTGGGCTCGTCCTTGTTGCAGGTCCCCGCGCCTGGCTCAGGCTTCGGCGCCCGGCGCCGGTGTATTACAATAAATGCCGGTTTTTGTATAAATAGGGAGTTTTTCGGATCACATTTTTGCACAAATCCTTCACTACTCTTCTTTGTATATTGTTTCTTCACGAAAAAGAAATAAAGTGGCCATGTCTTTTGAAAATGCCTTGAACTCTTGGTTCGGTTCGTTAGGCAAAATGGAGAAAAAGGAGCTTGATGGCATGAATCTTGGGGTGCTCGTCTCTTTCCTCTTTGTGAAGCTCGACTTTGGAGGCTTGGGATCCTATCCACCACGTTTTCTGCTTTGGAAACAATGAGGTATGTCCCCTCCCTGAAGATTTCAATGCTATACTGGGGTGGCCCTTTATGCTAGAGCCTTGCACGCCTAGTGTTGAAGAACACTTTTTCTTGGCCATTGAAAGGTATTTGGGCTTGAAGCCCCCACTTTTGAGTGTTGTTGTATATGGCCGAGGGGTGGATTTGTCCCTCCTTGTCACTTACTTTGCTGGGCTTGATGTCCCCAAGGTTTTTCGCTTGAGGGCCTTGAGTTTTTTGTATCTTTGCTCGCTTCCTCTTTTCGAAACAGGGGTTTGGCTATGGCGATGCCTCCCTAATAGAGATTGTGGAGCAATTTTCTAGTGGCAGGGACCCAATGCCGCTTGTGATTGGCGAAACATTGATGGGCCTTGATATGCTGAAGTCGGACCCCTCTTCTTTGCCGCCGGGATGTCTGGTATTACTCCAAGTAAGGATCTGGAGCTTTTTTGTGAAATTGTACTTGTATTTTGATTGTTGATTGTTGAATTTTGAATTGCTTTTCTTGTATCATCTCCAAGGTCTGGCTTATGGAGAGGCTCATGCTGGTGGCACCACCGGAGAACATGGAAAGCTATAATAGGAAAGGATTCACTGTGCGGCCCATGATGTATGGTCGACTTTCATTGGATGAGTGGCGATGTGCACTCTTTGGGGTTCAATCTTGTATCAGGTGGGTAGTTCCTTGGTGGGGAATTGCTGCTATGAGACATGCACTTGGCTCTACTGCTTTGAGGGTGCCTAGCCTCACAATGTTAGTCTTCTACTCTCCTGCTCGAGTGATTATACAATACGGCTTGAAACAAGAAATTCCAGATTGTGCTGAGGAGCATCTGAACCCCGTTACACTGACTGTTCATCGACTTGAAGTTTGGAGGCGGTATTGGGTCGCCAAACCATTCTTGAGTATTCAATTCCCACCTATGTCTGTTATTCTGTCAGCGGGGTATATTGCATGGATGGAAGGCCCAAGACAAAGGGACATTTCTCTCTCCGGACCAGCGAGAGTCCGAGGTTCTAGAGCTAGACGCCCTGCATCAACTGATTATGAGGAAAGTGACGGGATTCTGTCCCGTCCGGTGCTTGACCGTTCTGGGTCCAAGGGAGGTTCGTCATCCTCCCGTCTTGGAAGACTAGCAAGTTCCTTCTCCCGCCGCTTGGGCAAGGGGAAGATTGATGAATGATTGTGGGAAGAGCCAGGGGATAGTACTCAAGGTGCTAAGACTCAAGAGCATAGTCGCCCGACTCCCGATCTTTGTAGGCTAAATGTGTTTGAAGTTGTACTAGCAAGAAGTGTGTTTAAGAGTGTGTTTAGAAGATGTGTTTAGGAATTGTGTTTAGTGGAAGTGATAAGGCTTTAAACTTTGCTTCACTTGATTCTAACCTTGTATTTGAATTAGCTTTGAAGGGCCTTAGAGCCAAATAAAGAGTTATTGTTTTAAATTCCGCTGGAACATGCTTTGCTTTTAATTTGCACATTTGGAATAAAAAAAACAACAACAATTGAATTTTGAATTTTATTTTTAGGATGCCCTTAATTGAGGAAATTTAGAATTTTTTTTGTATTAAAGTTGCCGGGCCTCGAAATGAGGTTGCCTACGTGTCCCATTAAGGAATCAGGTCGAACGTAGTTCTAACTTACAGAAACTTTTGAACTTGACTTTGAATTTTGAATCTAGAACTTAGACATAGAACTTCTTGAGCTTATCGAGGTTTGAAAAGGAACGGAACTTTGTCCCATCGACGTCTGTTAATTCGACTGCTCCCCCGGAGAGGATTTTCTTGACAATGTATGGTCCTTCCCAGTTGGGTTTGAGTTTCCCCCTTGTGTCCATGACGTTTTTGCGAAGGGCTTTCAAGACAAGCTCGCCTTCCTTGATGTTTCGGGTTCTGGCTCTCTTGTTGAAATGTCTGGCCACTCGGCGCTGATGGACTTGTACATGGTGAGCAGCTTGAAGCCGACGCTCATCGAGCATGATTAGCTCGTCATATCTTGCTTGTACCCATGCAGCTTCTGGGATTTTGCTTTCGAGGACTATCCTGAGAGAAGGTATGTCTAGCTCAATAGGTTGTACTACTTCCATTCCATAGACTAATGAAAATGGGGTTGTACCAGTTGAAGTGCGGATTGAAGTTCGATATTCCCACAATGCAAAGTGCAGCTTTTGGGGCCAGTCTTTGTAATTGGTCGTCATTTTCATGATGATGGTTTGACAGTCTTGTTGGCTGCTTCGACTGCCCCATTAGTTTGCGGGCGATAAGGCGAAGAACGATGATGCTGAATCTTGTACTCGGTGAATAGATCTTCACAATCTCCTTGGAAGTGGGTTCCCTGGTCACTATTGAACTAATGAGGAACTCCGTATCTGTAAATGATGTTTTGTTGTATGAACTGGGCCACTTGTTTGGAACAAAACACTTTGAATGACCTGGCTTCGACCCACTTAGTGAAATAGTTGATTGCGACCAGTATGAATTCATGACCCCCGGTGCCTGTTGGAGTGACTTTACCGATGACATCGATACCCCAAGCTGAGAATTGCCATGGCGACGATTGAGAATATAGCAAGGATAGGGGAACGCGCTTCAGATTCGCACACTTTTGGCAGGTAGGACATTTCTTAACAAAGAAGTAACAATCCCGTTCGAGGGTAGTCCAGTAATACCGAGCCCTGATGACTTTGAGGGCCAATATCATCCCATTCATGTGGGTACCACAGACTCCGGCATGTACGGTGTCCATGACTCTTTGTGCTTCATTCTTGTCGACACATCGGAGATTGGGGCCGCTAGGGGACCTCTTGTATAGAACGCCACCTTCTATGACGAAATTAGCTGATTGTAGGCGTAGAGCTCTTTGACTCTTGCTTGAAAAGTACGGGGGATACTCAGAATTTTGTAGATACCTTTGAATGTCTGTAAACCAAGGCTCATCTTTGTCAGGCTCGACGTCATCAATAGCATGGGCATATGCTGCTTCTTGACGCGTTTCAATTGTAAGTGGCATTTCAGCCATGTCATTTGGAATGTTGATCATTGATGCCAGCTTTGCCAATGCGTCGGTGAATTGATTCTCCTCTCCTGGGAGGTATGTGTAGCGAAGTTCTTCTACTTGCTCAGACAGCTTCTCAAGATAGGACTGGTATGGGGCCAAGCTTTCGCTCCTTACTTTCCACTTGCCGGAAATTTGATTGATGATTAGGGAGGAATCCTCGTACACTCGAAATTTCTGGACACCCAATGCTCAGGCGGCTTCCCGCCCCATAATGCATGCTTCATATTCTGCCGCATTGTTTGTGATGTTCAATTGCAATTTTTCTGACATAGGAATGTGAGTGTCTTCCCGGGCTACTAGGATCACGTCAACACCACACCCGTTCTGATTTGAGGCACCATCAAAGTGCAGCGATCAACTGTCATCGCTTATCATTAGAATTTGCTCATCGGGTAAGTCATAATCCTCCTCTTCTGCCTCAATGGGACAGTCGGCTAGGAAGTCTGAGACTGCCGAACACTTGATAGATTTTTGAGGAATGTACTTGAGATCGAATTCCGCTAACATGACCAACCATTTGGACAACCGTCCGTTGAGAGCTGGTTTATTAAATAGGTACTTGAGAGGATCCGCTTTGCTAATTACATACACTGTATGGGAGAGCATATAGTGCCGTAGTTTCTTTCTGGCCCAAACCAAGGCGATCCTGAGCCTCACGAGTTGAGTATATCTGGTTTCGTACTCGATCAGCTTTTTTCTTATGTAGTATACGACGTTCTCTTTGCCTTCAACCTCCTGGGCGAGCATGGCCCCTACTGCCGAACCTGTTGTTGTAAGGTAAAGCCTGAGGGGAGTCCCTGGTATTGCTGGCTTTAGCACTGGCGGATTGGAAAGGTAGTCTTTGATAGTGTCAAACGCATGTTGACAGTCTTCATCCCATACCTTGGGATCACTCTTGTGGAGCTTTCGAAATATTGGTTCACAGATCATAGTGAGATTTGAGATGAACCTACTGATGTACTGCAATCTGCCAAGGAACCCCCCGTATTTCTTTCTCATCCGTCGACGGTTTCATATCTAGAATGGCCTTTATTTTTGAAGGATTAACCTCGATGCCCCGAGAGCTGATGACATACCCGAGCAACTTGCTTGACGTTACCCCGAATGCGCATTTTTGAGGATTAAGCCTCATATTGTATTGCCTGAGCCTATTGAAGAATTTTTGTAGTACTGTGGTATGCTCATGTCGCTCTTTGGACTTGACGATCATATCATCGACATATACTTCAATTTCTCTGTGAATCATGTCGCTCATAATGGTTGTGGCTGTTCTTTGATATGTAGCCCCCGCGTTCTCCAGTCCGAACGACATTACAGTATAGCAATATGTACCCCACTGAGTGATGAAGTTTGTCTTCTACATATCTTCCTCTGCCTTGGGAATCTGATTGTAGCCCGCATACCCGTCCATAAAAGAGAGTAAGGCATGATTTGCGGTGATGTTGACCAAGAAGTCGATGTGCGGCAATGGAAAATCGTCTTTAGGGCTAGCCATGTTAAGATCTCTGTAATCGACACACATTCGTACTTTGCCGTCTTTCTTTGGAACTGGGACAACATTTGCAATCCATTCCAAACTTGGCCTCTCGAATAAACCTAGCCTCTAGCTGCTTAGAGACTTCTTCTTGAATTTTGAGGGAAACGTCTGGTTTCATGCAACGAAGTTTCTGTTTGATGGGCTTTGAACCTGGGATAAGGGGAATCGTATGCTGACCGATGCTTGGATCAACCCCTGACATATCATGATAGGACCATGCGAAGACGTCTATGTACTTTGAAAGTAGCTTGATAAGATCGTCCCGCTCTGCTTGAGATAGAGTCAAACCAATCTGAACTAGTTTTGGATCATTGTTATTAGAAAGGTTAACTTTTTCTGTTTCCTCAATTATGGGCGTCCTGTTTTCATGATTTTCAATAGATTTTAATATTTCAAGGTCAGTTTCTTGAGAAGCAAAGTTGTTTGGATTAGGAGTGTGTTTTGAATTTGGAGTTGAAGAGTAGGAGGAAATTGAAGTATTATTGAAATTAGCAATCATTACATCGACAGCTTTAACTTGAAGATCGACCTTTAGAGGCTCTTTATTGATGCAAGACTCTAGCCCTATACTCTTAGACTCATCACTAGACTCAGATCCAGACTCATCCTCTGACTCGGACTCGCTCATCATAGATCCTTCGCCCGCAGTAATCTTGAATATTTTGCCATTTGGAGCAGATATCTTGAGGGACTTCCTCTAGCCATTGACTATCTCCTCGCTAGGAGCAATAAGCTTAGACGGGTCAAAATCTTTGATTTGAGTGATCATTTGAACCATAGTGTCTTCAGAAATGACCGGTGCTACTTCTTGGCCGAACAAGATACCAAAAGCTGATGAATCAAGGCATTCAGGGGTAGCCTTGTTTTGTATCGGAGGGGCATCCTCAAGGAAGTGACAGTCTTGAAAGATCTCGAATCCAGGGTATAGGACCCCTTTTGTAGTATCATAGAAAGGCTCTGGAAAGTCAAAGTACAGGTCATCCTCTCATTCTTTTATGAATTGCCCATTGAGTGTACGCTGATGCGGAGGTACTTTGAATTGATCATTACCAGCTCGACGGGCCCTTAGCTTAGCCTCTTGTTGCTTGTTGTCGTACTTAGTTTGTTTGTATCCCAAACCACAACAGTTAGTCTGTCCACGAGTCTTGAAAGGAGACTCGGTAAGCGGTGGCAGAGTAGTGCCCAAGAAGCGCCCACGCTTAATCATTATGTGCCTTGCCATGGGATTCATTTTTGATTCGATGGCTCCTACTTTAGCACTGAACCTCCAAAGGTCTTCATCATTGTCATCATGCTCTATTAATATTAGAGCCTTGTCAGCTATCTTGGTTCTTGGATGAGATGCATATAGAGTAATGACATTTCCTTGGACCTCCATTCGGACTTTCTGGTGGAGTGAGGATGGCACAGCTTTGAGGTCATGGATCCCAGGTCTTCCCAAAAGGAGATTGAAACTTGCTTTGATGTTGAGCACTTGAAAGCTCACCTTGCACTCGATTGGGCATGTTCGGAGTAGAAGGGTGAGAGTTCCCATTGCTTCCCGACGAGTGTTGTCATAGACACGAACGCCTTGGGAGGAACTAGAAAAGTCACTAGGAGTGAAGCCCAAATTTTCGGCAGTGCGGAGAGGACACACATTGATGGCTGACCCATTATCCACTAGAGTTATAGGGATGATTTTGTCTTTGTATTCAACGTTCAGATAGAGCGCCTTGTGATGGCTTGCCCCCTCGGGTGGGAGGTCTTCATTTGTAAAGGTAATTCCTTCTTCCATATTTGTTAGTAACCCGACCAGTTCGTCAGGAGTAACTTCCGGGGTGACGTTCAACTTGACAAGAGCATTGATTAGAGCAGTACGGTGCTCCACAGAGGAAGCCATGAGTTGCCAGATATTAACCTCCGCCTTTGTGCCGCTTAAATTGTTTGATCAAAGGATTCTCCTCGGTAGGTAGAGGGAAATTAGTTGCCGGTGTTGTCCTGTTGACTGGCTCTTGAATTCGACCAGATCGAGTCATGACCTGAACACTGTTCTCTGCCTTAGTGTCCAAGTACCAATCGACGTTCACAATTTCCTGACATTCATCGTCGGTGATGTTCTCAATAGGAGGGTCCTGGTATATGTCTTCATCGTCGTTGGCCCATATCCCACAAATATCTTCTTAAGGCAATCCGGTAACAAACCCAAACTCCAAACCTTCATTTGGTTGCTCCCGGTTGAGTAGGGGCCTCTGGTTATGCAAAATCTCCTCTACTCTGAAAGGACCCACAACATGGAAAAGAGTTTCCTGATTATCTTCGAGAGCCCTTATGCGAGCCTCAGCTTCTTCAACACGTTCATAGAGCTCTACTACAACCGTTGCTAGTGAAGTCATCTTCAATTGGATTTTCAGAGAATGAGTCCGAGCACCTAGTTACCACATGATTTGAATTTAGAACTTGGACTTCCCGACACATGATATGATATGCATGCAAAGAATGAGACCTAGACTTGACTCAAAGTGCCACTCTGAAGATTCGGGACTTTGGATTTTGTATTCGAGATTTCCAACGGGTTGTAAATATTTGAAAGGAGCTTCATTCTTTTGTGGAGGCCTCCTCCTTGTACTAGAACTTGGAATATGGAAAGGGGATTTCGATCCATTAGATTTTGTACATCATGAGGGAGTTTTGACCCATCATAGAGCGTGGAATATTTTAGGGGAATTTCAATCCGATAGAATTTGGATGATGTTTGGATTATTTCAAGGGATTTTAAACCCGTCAATGGAACTTGGAATATTTTAGAGGAATTTCAACCCATGGGAACTTGGACTATTTTAGGGGAATTTCAACCCGATAGGAATTTGAAAATTGGACTTGTATTATTTCAAGAGATTTTCAACCCATTGGAAATATTTTAGGAAGTCAGATTTGTATTATTTCAGGGGAGTTACAACCCATTGATAGGACTTGGAATATTTTAGGGGGATTTCAACCCATTGGATCTCGAAGTATTTTAGGGGAATTTCAACCCATTGGATTTTGTACTATTTCTAGGAATTTTCAACCCGTTGTAATTTGTTTTGGGGGATAGAATTTGTATTATTTTAGGGGAGTTTCAACCCGATGATAGGAATTGGAATATTTTAGGGGGATTTCAACCCGTTGATATGAATTGGAATATTTTAGGGGGATTTCAACCCGTTGATAGGAATTGGAATATTTTAGGGGGATTTTAACCCGATGGATTTGGAATGTTTCAAGGGAATTTCAACCCGTTGGATTTTGTATTATTTCTAGGGATTTTCAGCCCATTGGAATTATTTTCGAATTTTGTATTTGGGAGTAATGGAAGGCAAGAATGTTTTTGTAGCTCAAAGATGAATTTGAAATTCGAATTTGATTCGGAGTTTGAGCTTTGAAATGGAAAAGATGCATTTTTCTATAGAACATGAGACTTTGAATTTGAAAATTCCGGCATTACGCCGCCATGGATTTGAGATATTGGATTTGGAATTTTTGATTTTTTTGACAAGGGGATTTGAATAGGAACTTGAAAGTTGAAAGTCCGGCATTATGCCGCCGTGGACTTGGGATTTTGAGGTGTTGGTCATTGAATGGGAAAATCCGGCATTACGCCCTCATGGATTTGGAATTTGAAGCTTTTGAGTATAGGACTTGAAATTTGAAAGATTGAATTTAGGAATTTGGTCTTGAAGTTTGAAAGGTTGAATTGAAAAGTCGGCATCATGCCATCATGAGTTTGGACACTTGAACTTGAGGTTTTGAAATTGGAATGGTCGAGTGGATGATTATGGATTTAGGAATTTAAACTCGAGTTTTTGAACATGTAATTGGAGGTTTGAATACTTGAACTAGAAAACGTCGTTGGATTGGATTTGAATTTGGAATTTGGACTAGAAAATCCGGCATTATGACGCCGTTGGATTGAATTTTGAATTTGGAATATGGAATTTGGACTAGAAAATCCGGTATTACGACGCCGTTGGATTGAATTTGAACTTGAAATTTGGAATTTGGACTAGAAAATCCGGCATTACGACGCCGTTGGATTGAATTTGAATTTGGAATTTGGAATTTGGACTAGAAAATCCGGCATTATGACGCCGTTGGATTGAATTTGAATTTGGAGTTTGTGCGTGAGGCGTGTTTAAGGGTTTTGAATCAAATGGAGTGGCACTCCTAAAAGACCTTAAATTAGCGATTTTGCATGCATGAATTTGAATGATGCTCCTAGGGGTTTGGTTTCCTAGTTGGAGGCTAATGGTTTTGGCAAATCTAGAACTCGAGGTTAGCCATTCACGCGTGCAAAGACGGCCACACAATCCACAAATAGCACGTTGTCACACTAACATGGATATGAAATGCGACATGCAAAGTTCTCAACCTAAGTCGGTCTAAGTTTGTATGATGCAAGTGGTCGGCTTTAGGTGTCAAAAGGGTACTTTACTAAGAGGCGGATCCGGCAACAACTTCCACATCCACCTAAGGGACGTGTGTGTCGACAGACAACCTCCATGCTTGACATCGGGAACGTCAAGCAAATGCCAAGTTTCGGTAGGCGCGGAAATGGTCACACACTTTGGTCAGGAACCGTATGGAGAGTCACCATTTCGTTGCCCCCTGGGCTAGCCCGAATGTAGAACACATCCGTATTGGGCAAGGTAGAAATTCATTTTGCACAAATATGGTTTTCGAAATATGCATGAGATGCCTAGAAATTGAAAATTGAAAATCGCATTCGAATATTGTATTTTGAAAGGCTCGTTTTTCGACATTCGTTCTCAAGGTTTGGGAGTGTCCTTCGAAATTCAAAAACAGAACTGACTCCCACTCGAAAACTTGAGCAGCATGGGCAACCAGCCACTGGATGCCACGTATTGTGGTGGATGCAGGCAGTGACGTCTGTCGTAGGGGCCTGCGCCTGGCGCCAGAGCAGGAATCCAGAACTTGAGCATGGCATTGGCTTGTTGCTCACATCATGCTCGTGTTATCGAATTTGTAATCAGGAACTCCCAAGTGGAGTCGCCAGAATTGTAGGGGGTTTTTTCTCCTACGGAATGCTTGGACTTGGAGCTTTGTATGTTTTTTGGATTTCGAAGGAGTCGCCAGCAAACAATTTTAAGGGTCCCGTTTGAAAAGACCAAAGTTGACTCTATATTGGATAAGGCATTGAATCTTAGAAACGGATGGCTGAGATCCGGACAAGGAAACGAGATTCTTATTCCGCGAGCCTTAGAAATTGTATCCGAATGCATGGCATAGAACATTTTCGAATAACCCTAGTCATGACACTATGTGGGTTTGAATTTAGAATTTGAGCACATAGAATTTCTACTTTGTACTGTGACCACTTCGCTTTAAAGTTAATTTAAGGGAACATAAGGCCGGTTTGTCCAAGAAATTAAATTTGTAAAGCGTGTAGTAACTTTGCATTTTGTTGTATTTAGCATGTGAGGTGATGAAAGCAATAAACAAGTAAAGCAACATCACAATAGAAAATAAATGCGTAATTAGTAAAGATACATCACCACCTAGAAAAGGACTAGGTGGGAAACCACATTGCCCGGAAGGACTAGGCAAGTAAAACTGCATAAATAGTAAGTGCGCAATTGAAAGGTGCAATATTTAAAGGCATTATTGAAATTACGATATTGAAATGCATAATTGAAAGGCATTATTGAAATTGCGGTATTGAAGTGCATAATTGAAAAGATGCGATATTGAAATTGAACTATTGTATTTGAGTTCCGAACGCCAAACGAATTCTTAATAATAGGTGCATCCGAAACGGATTCAAGACTAAAAATCTCAACTTTAGGACAAGTTGCTAATCCAAAAGTGTCTTAGATTTTGGACATAGAAATTGAACTTGAAATATTGAATCTTGAATATTGAACTTAGGAGTCTTGAATCTCAAAGATTAGACCTTTTAATGTTTAAAAGGTTTCATTTTTTATATGCTCCATATATTGAAACGATTCTAGTTTAAGGAAGTGATTACAAACAACCTTAAACATCATAGAATCTTGATAATGAGATTTGAACTTGAATATTGAAATGGGGAGTCTTGAAACTCAAAGATTAGACCTTTTAATGTTGAAAAGGTTTCACCTTTGATGTGCTCCATAACTTGAAATGACTCTAGTTTAAGGAAGTGATTACAAACAACCTTAAACATCATAGAATCTTGAAAATTAAACTTGAACTTGAATATTGAAAGGAGGAGTTTTGAATCTCAAATATTAGACCTTTAAATATTAAAAAGGCCTCACCTTTGATTACTCCATATTTTGAAAATGATTCTAGTTTAAGGAAGTGATTACAAACAACCTTAAATATCATGGAATCCATAACTTTGTATTTGAATCATAGAAAGTGTTGATTTTGTGAAAAAATGTGATTGTTGTAAGTGACACTTTTAAGAGTAAAAGTGCCAACTTTACTAATCATTTTGAAAGAGAAATTATAGAAACATAGTAGATTAGGATTGGGATTCGGATCTACCTAGTTAGGTTTAGGTTAGAATTCCTCTTGGAGCTCCCATTTGCTTGAAAGTTTGAGATTTTTATGAAATTTTTGTATTTGATTTTGAGGGGAAATTTCAGAATTACCACGTTCTGATTGTAATTTGCTGCCCTTGATTGCTTGGAAATGAGGGTTTAAATAGAAAAATGGTTGGCTAAACGCCAGATGACAGCTGCGCCCAGCGCAGCAACGACGCCTGGCGCTGCTAACGTGGCACAGAAGATGCCAAGCAAGGACGATGTCACCGTCCTTGCGTTTGGCTTTTAGTGAGCGTACCTTTGTATGAAATGTACGAATTTTGGCAAGTATCTTTTCTTGGGGGTTAAGGAAGTTTGCGACTAAAAACTAGCCGTTTTTGGGTTTTTGAATTCGGTTTTACGGGACGAGGCCCGGCTTGCTCGGTTTTGTGGGTCGGCGCCCGGATTTGGATTGGTTAGTGTCATTTTGACTGGAAAAGGTCTTGTAAAACCAATGGAGTGGTCCATTTGGTGAGATTTTACTTGGATTTTGAAATTGATTTTCTGAAATTGAATTTTGTACCGAGTTCCGTAATGGGAACGGTCTCTGGAATTGGATTTTGGATCTTGGATTTTGGAATATGTTTTAGCAATTGGGACTTCCGCACGGAGTTGTTCCTACCACCTAGCAAGGATAATTGTATCGTCATCATCCCAATGGGGAGACACGATTTAGGTGTCTACTGAAGGGTCATTAGTGGGAATTTCAATAGCTCCCTCACGAGTCATTGGAAATCTACTAACTTAAACTAACTTCTCACAGAGTCATGGTAGAACAACGTTTTTCGAAAACAGACACTTAACTTGACTTTTTTGAGGACAGAATACAAGATGGGATATAGACCACATATTACGAAATACGGAATGACAGAATACGAAATATAGAATATGGAATACGAAACACGGAATAATGACATTTTTAAGCAAGGAATGAATAAACCTCAAAACGGAATACGGAATAGTGACATTTTTAAGCAAGGAATGAATAAAACTCGAAAAGGAATACGAAATACGGAATAGTGATACTTTTAAGCAAGGAATGAATAAACCTCGTAACAGAATACAAAATACGGAATAATGACATTTTTAAGCAAGGAATGAATAAACCTCGTAACGAAATACGGAATATGGAATATGGAATACGGAATATGAACATTTTTAAGCAAGGAATGGACAAAACTCGAAACAGGATACGGAATACGAAATATGGACATTTTTAAGCAAGGAATGGACAAACCTCGAAACAGAATACGGAATATGGACTTTTTTAAGCAAGGAATTGAAAAAAACCTCGAAACAGAATACGGAATATGGAAATTTTTAAGCAAGGAATGGACAAACCTCTAAACAGAATACATAATTTTTCAGAATGCCTTATTTTTCAGAATACATATTTTTTCAGAATGAATTTTTTTTTGAAAATAAGTTTCGAAATTCTTTTTTTTTAAACAACCGTCACCTAAATGGGTTACGGTAATCCCAGAACACAGTGGCCTGTCAATGGGCCGCCAAAATAATGTATATAAGTTTTTTCGAGATACCGTTACTTTTCCGCGGGAAGCAAAACGAAACAAGATTAGGCGGTTTATTTGATAAGAGATGGGCTAGGTGGCCCAACATTTTGTCGGAATGGAACAATTGTTTCGCGATTTTCGCTTTCTCTCTCACTCGTTCTTCATCATTTATGCTCGATTTTGCATGATTTCTTCACCAAAATTGCTCCCAAGTTGATCTAGATCACATATATGTAAGTAATTTCGAGTTTAACTTGCATTTTGGCTTAATTTTGAGTAGAAATCCGTATGATATTTCATGCCCAAATTGAATTGGGGTTTTTATATTTGCCCCAATTTCTTGCAATTGTTTGCTTGTATGTGATGTTTATAACATGTATGAGTGCCTAAGCATGTTAATTTCTGCAAGTATGTTGATTTTGGGAAATTTTGAGCTTGTTCAAAATTTTCCCCCAAGTGTGCCTACGAGCTGATATTGGAATGCAATGTAGGCGTTTTCGGTGCTTTGCTTGCAGTCTACATGGTCTATGGATGATAGAATATGCATGATTTTGATGCTTGGAATAGTTTATGGTTGATTTCCCATGTATGAACTTCTTTACTAATTGAGAACTTAGTAACATGCTCGTATTAGGGAACAAAATTGTTTTATGCCACTAGTTTGTTGTATTTGGAATTTCGAAATCTAATGTCTTGCATTACTGGGCTCAAGGTGTGATGCCTTATGCTTTTTTCGTACTTTTGCGAAATGTAGTATGTCGGACGGCAGTTCATCCTCCACTGAGGGGCATACTTCATATTATTGTTTGCAGACTCGGGTGGTTTCTTCTCGTCCGATGAAGCGAGAGGGAACATCTCGGCCAGCTCGGGGCTCTCGGAGGGTGAGGAATGTCTCTTCGTCTCCTTTGTTGGAGTTCGGAGAGGGTTAAGACCATGAGGACGGGCCTGCTTGGTTGGGCCCAATAGAGTACGATGGGGTCGACCTTCACCACGATCTGGAGCATCATGTGGTGTCCCGGCTTCGTGCCGGTAGAGCCGAGTTGGATACGACTTGTCGACCATACGGCGGATCGGTCTTCGTGGAGCGTTTGAGGAAGTTGGATGATCGGAGTCGTGCAGTGGTGGAGGCGTGTCTCCTGTATCCGACGGTAAGGGGTGAGAAAAAAATGCGAATAAATGGATATCCATATTTCTGATCTGTTATCCGGTTTAAATATCCCAATTTCTGGATAACCGATCCGATAAAACAGGATCGGATATCCGATCCGAATTTTTTAGCAAAAAACCGGATCGGATTCGGTTCACGATTTTTAAGATTCGGATATCAGGATCCGATACGAATTTTGCAATTTCATATTAAAAAATATTCAAGATTTAAATAACAAAATAGAAAAGAAACCATAGAAGAGTACAAAGACTAAGATATATTATTAGATTTACAACGTAACGGTTGTAACGTCACTTGCAACCCTAGAAGAGTACAAAGACTACTTATTAACACTTTAGATAATATTTTATATTTGTTAAACAATTATTTATTTCGGTATTATAGTATTGCCGTATTGGATTTTGGATACTAACAGTTAATTAACTAAGAATATATGATTAGTCGAAGAAAAATAAAAGAGTTTATTCACAAGGTATTAATAATTTTTTTTAGTAAATCGGATTCGGTTATCCGAATTTCCGACCCGGTTAAATCGGATATCCGAATAACCGGATATCCGGTTAAACCGGGTCGGATTCATATCATGATTTTTGTGATCCGGAAAACCGGGTATCCGATCCGTTTTATAAAATCGGACCGGATATCCTGTTTTTCTCACCCCTAGTGTGCGTCTTTAGGGAGGTCGTGGGCCCTAACACGTCTAAGCGGTTCTTGCGCCTGCTTCTAGAGTGGTGGTGGGATACCACCAACACTTTTCACTTTCCGTGGGGAGAGATGACTATTACCCATGAGGACTACATCGCTCTTACGAGTTTGTCTTTTAAGGGGTAGACCGGTTTACATTGCCAGGGATACAGTTATGCTGTCGCAGAAGACGGTTAGGGAGTGTATTGGGTAGGAGTTGGCCGTAGAGGTAGCCAAGTACAAGGAGAAGGAGATGCCTTACTCCTTGTTGGTGGAATTTTTGGCGGAGGGCCGCCCTTCTGGTGCTTCTGCGAGGATGTATGCTCGCATATTCTACTTACTGTTCTTGAGTTTGACGATCTTGTTGAACCGTTCTGAGCGTGGATCCTTGGTTGATCCCGTTGGTTTGCGAGTTGTCTGAGTTAGGTTCGTACTGCTGGGGCGAGGCAGCCTATGCGAACCTGATTAGCCATATGAGTGTGGCTGTGGGGGTCTTGGACGGCCCGGACAGGCCCATGAGGCCTACTTCTCTATGCGCCTTGCCACGGCTCATCGAGGTACGTATTTGATATTCTTTACTTAGGAGTGCTAAATGAACTGCGTACATTACGTATATGTCTTTATTGTTTTGTTTTGAAGTTGTGGGCTTTTGAGCGCTTGCCCTTCTTTGCCCCTCGGTCCGGTAGAGTAGCTGGAGGTACCATGCTGCCTTTTGGTGGGGCACTGCTGGGAAGCTGAAGAGACGGCCAGCCATGAAGAATTTCAGGGATATGATCGCAGCTGGGCGCTCGGACTTGGTAAGTATCATTAGTTTTTTCTTACTTACTTTATCTTGTTTTATGCGAGTTACTTGACCTGTTTGTTTTGGTTTTGCAAATAGGTGAGTTGGTGCTTCTAGGCCGGACTAGAGGAGACAGAGGCGTTGGCGGAGGCTCGGCGTCAGTCTCGGTGTCGGATCTTATACCAGGGTCCTAGAGGTCCTGCCTGATTCTTGGGGGAGCGAGTACTCCGGCAGACTTCAGTGCTTACCAGGGTGCCCCAGTCGCCGCCTTCTAGCATGTTGCCCCCCACGAGCATCCTTGTTAGCCGCCGGGCAGTGCTGCGACGAGGTATGCCTGCGAGCGAGTTCGTGCTACTCGACCACAACTATCTTGACTTCGTGCGACTCTGGATCTTGCTTCCTCCGGTCGCTGAGGTACGTGTAATCTTAGGTCTTTATGGATATGCACGTGTGTTTCTTTTTTGATGTGTTTTGACTTGTTATTTTTCTGTGTTGCAGCCTGAGCCTACTGATCTTGGCGGTTGGGTGCCGCCTGATTGCACCATACACTATACTACTGCGGGCGGGTCCAGGATCATAGAGGAGGTGCCTATGATTCCTGATAGGGATGTCAGTGCGGCGGATTTTATGGGAGACCCGCCCCGCATCCGCCCCAAGTAGGCGGGGATGGAGGTAGGTTTGGAGGGTGATGGGGCGGGGATGGGTATAAAAATCATACCCGCCATGGGTTATGGGGAGGGTGTGGATTTTGTGTTGAACCCGCCCCATCCCCGCCCGCCCCGCTCTATCCCCACTTGCCCCGCTTCATACCCTCCATGGGTGATGGGCTGAGTGTGGACTTATTTGCATTTCTTGGTGAGATTTTTAAGTTTTTTGTTTGAATTTTTTTGTTATGACGAGTATTTTTTCGATTATATATGTTACTTTAGTCATAAGGTATTTTTTTTTCTAAAGTTAACTTTCATTACTTAGTATATATGGAAAATTGACAAATGTTTGCTAAATAAGAAAAATTAGGTGGGTATTGGCGCGGGTCTGAGGCGGGGATAAGAAGGGGATGGATACCCAGTTTGGTGATGGGGGCGGGGGTGGATTTTAGTTTATACCCGTTGGGGCGGGGATGGGGATGAATTTTGTACCCGCCATGGGTGATGGGGCGGGGATGGGGATGAAAATTTTAGGTGGGGATGGGGATGGAGGGACCTACATCCGCATCCGCCCCGCCCCATTGACATCCCTAATTCCTGATAAGGAGGGACCCCATCCGTTGGTTCCTGCGGATGTTCGCGTGGTATACTATTTGTTTGCTTAGCAACCACATTTATTGCATAATTTCAGGTAGAACTGCTGACATTTTTTTGTTTTTCAGGTGCCTGCCAGGATGGTCGACCAGGTGGTGCGCGTAGTCAACCGACTAAAGGCCGCGTTGTCCTCAGCTCGGGCGACTCTCTCTTGTAGCAACCCGAACTCGACAATTTTTCTTCAGTCCGTCAGTTGGTGCGGACTCGACTTATGTCTGGATTTTGCAAACTGGCGTTTCGCAGGCCCGTATGCCAGAGCCGGTGCGGACTCCTCGGAGGGATCGTCATTCTTTCGTGGGCGATCGTGGTGCCTCCGGATCGCATGCTAGGCCGCGCCTTTCGAACGTTGGTTTGGGTCAGAGGCCCATGCAGCCACCGACTGGGCCTAGGAGGAGCCATGGTGGGCCATTTGAGGTTCCTCAGTCTCAGATGGGTTGGCAGCCCCCATCGTTTCAGTTGTTCCAGACTGGTTGGAAGCCTCAGCCATTTCATCCACCTTTGCGCGCAGGGTGGGAACCTGCGCCGTAGATGCAGAGTTGGGACTCTTCGCAGTTCGAGACCCTGTTCGATGGTCTGCATGGATCGTAGGGTGCTGGCACGAGTGGAGGTGCTCATAGTGACGAGGATGAGACTCAGTAGGCCATATACATGTATTTGGCTAGTTTAGACATGTATTACTTTTCGTATCGTGCTGCGGACTTTGTATATATTGTTGCATTTTATACTTAGTTTCTTTTGTTTGTCTGTGCTTGCATCGATTTTTTTGCGAAAAATAGGCAATTTTTCAGTATTTTGCCTTAATTGGAGGTATTTCCATACCGACTCACCTAAACAGAAAAGAAAACGGAAAACACATAACAGTCAACAATGTCTTTTTTACAGCTTTAGCGATTTTAAGTCTGTGGTTAGATATCAGTTAAAACTTGCGGATTTAATGCTAAATTATCCGCAATAGGAAAGTCTTGTATGTTCCATCACTTGTTTAACAAGAGACTGGATGTGTTGGCTAAGCTAGCCCCTAGTATAAGGCATTGTAACGTTTTTGTGTCTTTTGAACTAGACATGTGAAAGTGCATCCAGACTCGATTGCTTAACCAGGGAATGATTAGACTAACTAAGATAGAGGACATATCCAACTAAAAGGCAATTTTGAAAACAAAAGGGAAGAGGTAGGGTCCTTATTTAAAAGCATATTTAAGAATGTTCAAGGAAGTCATTTAACAGTGCGGTCACATGGTTTAGCATAGTCTGAAATCAAACTGTCTCTTTTTCATTACATCGGATTCAAAAGCATTCACTTAGGTTGTTTGTTGTGGTACTTGCAGATTACTTGTGAGAAGTATCGGTTGCTCGATTTAGGATGAAGTATAGATGCTCGAAGTTCAAGAAGGTGAAGTATATGAAGAGATGTCGAGAGGTGATAAGGATAGTAAATTCTACCCTTTGCTGTTCATAAATAATGCTTGATTGTTTTACTTAGTTTTTCTTGGCAATGTTTGATAAGACTTAGAAGCGTCTTTTATTTAAGGAAATTATAAATACGTATTCGAATGGCATGCAACCAGTTATTTAGGATATTAATGCTTCCTTTTTGAAGTTATGCCTAAAGCGGTGACATGCTTCTATTTTTGGAAACGTAATTAGGTTGATAACAGAATCGTGTGCCTAATTAACAAGATTTTTAGCACTTTTGCATTTAATGACTTAAGTTGAATGCTATGGATCCATGTTTTAGTCACTTTTAGTCGGAGTGGGCTGAGTTCGTTTTGTTCAGAATAGATGCCCATAATGAATTTGGACTAAAGTGGCTGCGCCTTTACGGGTTGCATACGTATCCAGGTTGGACTCAGGCCTTACGTAGTTCTTGTTTTTTTGATTCTGAGTATTCTTTTTATTATAAATTCACCTTGATTTGCACGAAATTTCATAAAAATAATCGGATTGTGCACGGATGTACCCCCCAAGTGTTCGGATTTTTCTGTAAAAGTGCAGGAAAAATTCTGAACACTTAAGCACAGGCGCTGGAAAAGATCCAACGCACAGCTTGTATTATAATCTCTAGCGCCGGACGGGTGGTACGCTTGTTTTTTACAGGATTCAGCTTTTTACGTTTTTCTAATTAATTTTCAAAGTTGATTAACTTCTTACTACTGAGTAATTGGTGCTCGGTTTTCAGGTATTCTCGAGTGGGGATTTCTTTTCTTTTCTTTTTGCGATCTAAGAAACACTTATGTATATTATTTCACCTCAAGGAGGGCCTTTCCGGGGTTGTAACGTGGTTAGGTTTCGGGTGGAAAAAAAAGTTAAGGCTAAAAAATTCCCCATTGTAGCCTTAGTTAATTGACAACTGGACTTAGTGCTTTGACCTTGCTTGGTCTTGGTAAAACTTCATCGTCGTTCATTCTTCACATTTTAGTTAAAGGACTTTTGACTTGACTGGTAATTACTTCGCAGCATTCTTGGATTTTTTTTCTTTTCGGAATGGTACTGATGTGTAGTCCTTTTCACTTGATTAGTTCCTTTTTCTTGTCCATTTTATTGTCATGGTGTATTCCCATCCCTAGTTTCGTATTAGTGTGGGTCAAAGGCTCCTTCAAACGAGGTTCAACATGGCTAACAATAAAGTGGTTCATTGTTTCTTGGTCAAGGGGAAGGACATTTTTTTAAAGGTTGCAAGTTGCCTCTTGTGTTGGTGAATTATATCTTTCAGAAATCGTTAAGGTGGAATGAGTGAGTCCCCAACTTGTTGGTCCTGAGATGATCTTTTATTTTTGAAGTTAATGGGCTATGTTGGGCTCAGGTGAGTGACTAATTGTGAACTCTTTTAAGTAAAGTGCAGAATAAGTTTTGCCATTTGTCTCGTGCATCGAATAATTTGCCTTTTATTTGTTCATTGCTTTTAAAACTGTTATGGTAAGACAATCAAGGATGTACTTTTTAAAAAGAAATTTTATTGATTCAGGATGATAATACATGGTAAGAAGGCTTTGAGAGTAGTTTAGAGAAATGGAAGGGATAATGACATAGAATTAGTTTGTAGTGGTAGATTCTAAGTCTGAGCTTCATCGAACTTATAGTTTGCGTCTTCGAGCTTTGAATAATCTTTAGTCTTCAGTGCAACCAATAATCTAGTTTGTAGCTTCGCGTTTCCAGCCCAGGAGAAATTTGCTTATGAGCTTGTCATTCTGAACATTCTGGTGGTGGAATGTTCGATCCGACATAGGGTAGGTGTTCTGTAGTTGTCCCAAGTGTTGCTCTATACCAACGGAATGTTTTGAGAAGTTAATTAAGTTTTAAACATTAAAATTAGATGTTTAATCTTAATTAGAGTGTAGTGCTCATAACTTCGATATCTTACACAGGGAGGGTCAAGACTATGTCCTCAATTAGATCATGTACTGAATTCCTTAGGTTTTAACAGTTTTGGGTGGAATGGCCTTTTCCCTGTTCGGACTGGAAGTGGGAGATAGCAGATTTGATAAAGACTTTCTTGAAAGATCGGACTTTATGTTGCAGAGTGACCGTTCCTTGGATTGTGCTTAAATTAGTCAGGACCCTTAGGGAAGAGTTGATGAATGGTTTTTGAAAACTAGAAAGGAAAAAACTGATTTTTTGAAAATTGGATATGATCACCTAGTTCTTGATTAATGTTGATAGCTTAACATTGCCAGAAAGTTCATATGATAAGGAATGCTTGATCAATCTGAATGGCGAACCAAGTACTTAGATTGTCATGATCATCTTAAGATTCGATTAAAATGACAAATTGAGTATATGTCAAGTGAGAGTTATAGTGCTCTCATGTCTATATTTTTAAGATCTAGATGATTTGAACGGAATGCAGTAATCGCTTATAAATTAAGAGTGTTAATTTATTAACTTCGAGGTATGGATTGACTTTTATAATCCTTTTAGTTGGTGAATGTCATCAATAATAAACGTAATAATGATTTGGGATACGTTAGCACGATATTTCGGACGACTCGGACTCAAAGGTTGGGCATGGGAATTTGACTCAAAACACAAAAATGGATTTTGACAAAACTGCTGGGCTGCAACATCTATAACTTTTGATCTGCTAATTGTTTTGGGCTAAAACTGACTCTGGATGATGGAATAAGGTTAGACCTACGGATTGATAGTTATGGGCCTCACAGTTCTTTGTAAAACTCTTTTTATGACCGTTTTAGTGTTTTTACTTTTGGCTATACGGGTTTGACTTTAAGTTACGAGATGGGGATTAAGGGAACTATCCTAGATGTAAGTGGATTCTAGGGGAAGGACTCTAAGTGCGTGAAAACTCTATGGAAGGTAATTCTAGATGGATGATGACCCTAACGGTAGACCTTAACTTGGTTTAGACCCTTAGGAAATGATTTTGGTTAAGACCTTAGGTGGACTTAGACTAGGTGAACTTAGGCTTTAATTGACAGACTTGGATGAGGGTTTTTCTCGAATTGATTCGTCCTTTGCCTCGAATATTATTAAGCGATTATAACGAGCAATTTGGTATAAATCCAACTTTATTAACTGATTTTAGAAAACAGACTCTTTTCTTTGTTTTTTAGAAACTTTTGTTTTTAGTGAAAGTCAAAGGTTATTTTAGCATGAACGGTATTATGTCGAGCATTAGCGTCATTAGAGGACTAATTTCAGCGCTTTAATTTGCAGCGTTGGAAATTTCTAACGCTCGCCTATTGTGCGCCGGAAATTTCCACCGCCTGCAGATATTTGTGCAGTTTTTTCCTTTTAGTCAATTTTGTTCCGTGGCTTGAATTTTACCCAACTGGTCCCTTTGTTTAAGCGTTCGTGTTGAATATGCGTTCCGACGCAAATGACAAGTTTTTTTGCTTGGTAAAAGAGAATGCGGATTCCTGTTGATTTTGACTTAATAAGGCTTCAATTCCGCGAAAATACCTTCGGCGTAATTTTGAAATGCATTCCGGAATGGTATTTTCAGCCAGACCTACGTAATGCTCAAGATAGATGCGTATTTTGGTCTTTGAAATTGGTTGCACGATGGGTTGGGTTCCGGATTTTCGAGTTCTTGTTAGTGACTCAAATGCGAGGAAAGGTAGGTGTGCGCTGGAAAATTCCAGCGCACAAGAGGGCAACACTGGAATTTTGCAGTGCTGGCCTGGACAACGTGAGAATTTGATGCGCTGGCCATTGTGACTTTTTTTTCTTTTCTTTGTCGCGTGCGCTAGTATTTTCTGGCGCTTAGATTTTCAGCGCTGGAATTTTCCCGGTTATCACTGACAAAACCCGGTTATCGTGATATGCCTGGAGTGCAAACATATTTGAATCACAACGGCCCTAGGTTCCCTTGTGATCCCTGATGTGGAGATTGCTCAACGTACATCCAGCGGAGTAGAGATTGAGATTTCGGAGGACGTTTACTAATACGGGGAGTGCCCAGCATTAGCCCACGCGGCGCGGTCCTTACTAGTTTAATTGTGACGATGATGGGACATGCGTTATGCTACATTACTACTCTTGATTGATTTAATGCACAGATATTACTAAACAGATGTCAAAACGTTGTTTTAGATTGATTTAAGGTGCTTAACAATAAACCAGTTTGTCCAAGTATTATATGATTTAGGCGTGAGCAATATAACAGATTAAAGTTAGCAGATTTATATTGTGAGGAAAGCAATAAATATAGATTCACGTTACAGCAAAGCGTAGGCTTTACTGCGGTTCTCAAGAACACCTACCACTTGACTTTACTAGCTTTCCGTTTGGCTTTAGAACTTTTCGATGACTAACTATGGGACGGGATTCTTAAAAGTGTGTTAAATGCGGCAGACACACGAATACGGACAGACAAAAGCTTCGTTCAATACTCAAGCTTAAGGGTTTGGGTTAGGAATGTGTGTTATTTTCCGATTTTCAGAGGCCCTATTTATAGTTAAATAGGCCTAGAATAAGATAAATCTTCAAAATGGAAATTTTCCCACTGAGATCTGTGCAGCGCTAGAAAATTCCAGTGAGGAGCGCTGGTTATTTCTAGCGTTTGAAACTTGTGCGCCAGAATTATTCTGGTGAAAGCTATATCAATTCTATATTTTGTGTGATTGTGTAAGGAACAAATTACAGTGCTGGAATATAATAGTGCTTAGGGTTTGAGCGCTGGAAAAATAATGATGCTTTGAATGCCAGCGCTGAAATTTTCTAGCTCTGGTGTTTTACTTCACTTTTCCAGTCTTATCAGTTCTTTACCGAACCTTACTCACGTTTCTATCCTTAGGAATACGAGTTGGGCTGAAACTCTTAGCCCTTATCCAACGATAAATCGTAATGTGATTTAAACACTTAGATATTTTATCCTATACGGTTACTATTCTGGGCAGCGTTCAGGTATAGCAGTTACTATAAATAGTAGCTTTTAAAAATTGAAATATGGTTTATAGGATATCAGCCAGTCATGGATCGTTCGTGACACATTTAGGAAAGCTTAGTCAAGCGGTGTTTGGTTTCATTATCGAACACACCGTGTCGGGCCTAGGGACAATTGTAGGCGTTTACAATATCACATTGAGTAAATAATCCCATATTCACTGAAATCCAGGGAAAATAATAAAGTCATAATATGTTTCCTCAGCTTTGAACTCTATTTTCTAGGAGTTCTAACAATAGTTCATATCTTTTGTTACTTTCAACAAGTAAGACTCGCTTATCTTGAATGATCTAGAAATCAATCATCTTTCAAAAGTCCATCAAATAGAGCTTTTGAATGTTACTTTGTTGATATGGTCTAAGTAACAATGCCAAAGATTTAGTGGAACTCAAATCAAGAGATTTATTTGAACCTAGTAAAAAATTTATTGTTAAAGAGTTGCTTGTTTTAATCAAGCATACATGACTCAACCCGAAAATGACCATTTCATTCAATTAAAAAAATAAAGTTTGTTTTTTGTTTTTCTTGAATGTGACTCCTTATGTGTTTGAAGCAGAAATTTAGGTATGTTGATTATGGAATAAAATAGCCATTAAGTTCTAGCCTTGAAAGGACTTAAAACAAACTAGATGACCCTACGACTAATTGTAGGAATGACATGCTTCATTTCTCACTTGTAGGACATTAGTGTATCCTAGCTTCCATTGTTTAAGTTATTACCCAAGTAAGAACCTCAAGCGGTATATGATACCAAGGAAGTTTTATTGCTAGGTCACTTCTCTTTAAACATAAACTTTATGGGTAGAAACGGAATTGTAAATTCCTTTCACTTGTTCCTTGTTTTCCTATTTCTCGTACCCTTACTTATAGTCTTAAAGTGTTGACTTTGATACTTTGTTAGACATGTCCAATGTCACTCCAACAAAGTTCTTACCATTTTATTTATGTTGAATATTTTACTTCAACTAGATGATCTTACCAGAGTCTTCTAAAGTTCTCTAAGCATCGATCTATTCGAATGTCTAGGAACTAGACTCATTCGAGAATTAAATGGACAAAGATATTAAGTTGTTAACCATTGGTAAAGTTGAGTGCTAAACTCAATGCTTTATGATCTCAAAACTACATTGTATTTTGAATTCACAAGCACCAATTTGTTTGCCATTCGACTTTGATAATCGAAAACAACCATAAAAGTCTCTATAAGAAACGTACATTTGAAATTGCTACTTTTTTCTCATTTCCATGAATCGTTCTTGGATTCACTACCAATCGAGAAAATTTACTGTTACCTTTCTGAAAGGATTTTTTGCACTGGAAGATATTTAATTAGAAACAATAAATTAAAACATACATTGAAGCATGCCAAGTCTAAACATTTATCCTGAGTAATAACTTGAAAATTAAAGCAATCATGCAATTTAAACAAATCATTGGCATTTTATTCGAAATATTTAGTTCCGGCAGGTGTGAATAAAATGAATCCAAGACCCCAAAATCATTGAAAAAATTAAGCAAGATTCGACTTAATTCTAAAATATTTTAGGTAAGCAAATCCCTTGCTAATATTCTAGAAACTATTCTAGGTTGATAGGTACGTCTAAGAAGTTATTAGGAAAACCTATCCCATTTGCCACGATGTAAAAGGACTCCTTACTTATATCGCCGAGTTCAACCAAAATCAACATGTACTCACAACTAATGTGTACCTTACCCCTTTAGAATCAATAAGTAACACCTCGCTATGGCGGAAAATTATTACTAGATTGATGTAAAGGTTATCCAAGTAAATGTTATTTTGGAATTGCACCTTTTAACTCAATTTTAAAGTTTGGAACTTAGGACTCTTACTATGTTGGTTAGATTTTAAGTGAACTAAATTCCTTAATCATGCAACATAATCAAGCCACAATCTCATGCATAATATCAAGACATATTTAAAACAATAAATATCTTAAAACATGCATTAGATTTAAATGTGATCTAGTATGGCCCGACTTCATCTTGAAGCTTCAACTTCAAACTCCTTCTTGAAAATGGATTGGAAACCCCGTCTTGCATTTCACCATGGGAGGCGCCATTTTCTTCAAATAGGATATGCTATAATTAAACTAATTACAACTAATTGATGGTACACATACCATATTTAAATAAAAACTATGGTGCATGTGCATTAGACCATTTTTACATTCAAATTAATGGTACGCAGATCATATTTACTATACTATTTGTGCCATACTAGTCACTTTCCACAACCTGCAAAACAGTACATTTACAATATACCATTCATTTATTCATTTATCAATGAATGGCCCACTTAGCAAGTTAGCAGAAAAATATGCATCACATAAACATTTGCAGCAACTAATCAAGGTCCAACAATCTACAAATTATTCAACCTTATTAGTTCTAATCGAGTTATTTTAACCTTAAATAAATAAAGACCTAATAAAGAGTTTAGAAATTATGAATTAAACTCCCACTTAAAACAAGAATTTACATGTTTTACTAATTTTAAACGTAAAATGTATTTCCTAGTCCAACCGGAAACTACAAATTTAATTAAAATTTAAAGCTCACATAAAATAATTTTAAATCCCTTTATTAATTTTTGTTTATCAAAATTAATTAATTATAATTTTATCAAGGTTTAAATTTCATTAAATAATTAGAATAAAATTACTTATAATAATTAAACTAACAAAAATATATTACGAGAAAAATTATAAGTCCGAAATTAAAAGTAATTAAAATCGTTGCTCAACGAAAAATTAAAACGAACCAACGGGCAAAGGCAAGGCCATATGCATAAGGCTACGCCTCACCAAAACCTCGCAGCAGCAACGCCCATGGGCCGCGTGCATGAGTGCAGCTCCCACGGCCTGCTTGCTCGCAGGTCGTGTGGTGCATCGCAGCAAGCAACGCAGCAGCCAACGCGTTGTGCTTGCTCCCGTGTGCGATGGGCAGTGGGGCTAGGCGCAGTGGCACGCGAGCTCCCTTGCTCAGCGTGTTGCTCGCCCTGCCTCTTGCCTTGCACTTGACGCCCGTCTCCCTCGCTCACTCGCACATAGCACACACTGCTCAGGCCCATGGCCCTCGCGCGCGCGCTCGTGCCTTGCTCGTTGCCATAGCACCGTATGGGCGACGAGATCCCTTGCTTATCATCGCATGCCCGCACCATTGCAACACCCCTTAAGGGTAACACTTAGCTTTCCATTTCTTCATGCGTGTAAGATTGTGAACGATTTATATAAAAACGGAAACTTTCATAATTAAATTTAACGACAAATTAATAATCCATATTAATTTCATAAATTTGGGCGAAAAATCGAAAATTTATTAATCAAATCAATTTCCGACTACATGATTTCTAGGGATTAAAATCTAGGTCATAAAATTTTAAAATTTTCAAACATTAACAAATTTTATGGTGGTTTTTAATAAATGGATCCCAAATAAATTATTAATTAATTATGAAAATAACAACAAATTCTAAATTATTTGAAATTAAACAAATTAATTATAATTACAAATTAGGTTGTATAATTAACAAATTTAGACCTTAAATTGTTAAACATATACAGTAGGTCAATTATAAATTCAAGATTTACATACAAGATTCGCAAATATTTAATTTAACATCATAAAAATTACACATTTAGCATTCGAAAAATTTAAACCTCCGAAAAGTCGTAATTAGACTTCGAATTTGGGAATTCTGGGTTCGGCATCAAATCTATGATTTTTGTCAAAACTTTAAAACGTCGTTTACATGCGAAATTCACTATAAAAACATAAGATTTCGACCTTTATTGATGAAACTGCCGAAAATCCTGCGAACATATAATCAAATAGTCGCACGAATTTGCAATCAATTACAATCACAAAATTAATCACCCCTTTAATTCATTGCAAATTTATAAAATTTAATCCATGTTAACTATAATTGATTATGGAACTAATTAGAGGCTCGTGATACCACTGAAAGGTTAAGAACAATATAAACAATATAATTCATGCGGAAAAACCATAAACCCAGGAATCCAAATTAATTGCCACATAGTCAATTAGCATAATTCAGGATACAAACTATGTGCCTTCCCTAGCTGCTCCAGAACCGAACAAGAACAAGTACAAAACTCAAGTGTTGTCCCTCCGTAGATAGTCCACAACACGTCCGAATCTGCCTTAGATTCAACCGACTAGAATATTCTCTAAGGTTTTATGTGCACTCGGGAAAGTCACAATACTTGTGATAGGCAATTGTAATTACAATGCTTGATGTATAAATTGTGATTATGAACCACGTATTTATAGGGTTGGAATAGGGACTTAGAATTCTACTAGCAATTAATTAACTAATCCTATTAGGACTCTAGTTAATTAGTAGCATTATAATTTTAGGATTAATTAAACACTAAGCGTTTCAGATTTATCCCAAAAGTCTAAACTCAGTAGAAATAGGAAAACCGATTTCTTAAGGCCCGAATTACTTGGCGCCTAAATTAATCGAACAAGCCTTGGTGCACAAGGAGCTCGCCACCAACGCACCCTTGCAGGCCACGCTAGCGCGCGCCCATGGCTTGGCCCAAGCGAGTGCTCGCTGCACGCATTGGCCCATTGCTTCGCTGCTGCTTGTCGTTGGCCCATTGCACAAAGTGCTAGCACCATTGTTGAGGCGTTGGCGTTGGGCCTTGTGCCTGGCGCTGTGCATGCGGCTTGCTTGCTTGCCGGCTTGTCACGCTTCTGGTTTGTTTTCCGATTCCGGAATTTATTTCCGATTCGAACAATATTTACGTTTCCATTAATATTTCCGATTCCGGCAATATTTTCCGATTCCGATAATATTTCCGATTCCGGTAATATTTCCAATAATATTTTCCGATACGAACCATATTTCCGTTTCCGGATATATCTTCGACTTGGATAACATTTATATTTCCGTCATGAACCATATTTCCGTTTCCGGCAATATCTTCATTTCCGGCAATACCCTTTATTCGCCTTGTGGTGATTTTAGCTCCCACTGGAACCAAGATCCATCATCTCCGAATGACCATAAATAGAGTACTTAATGAATATTATATTCACTTAAATACTTGATCTGTTTACGTACTATTTGTGTGACCCTACTGGTTCAGTCAAGAGTAAGTTTTGGATTAATTCCACTTGAACTGAAGGGGCCTCTAGCAAGGCATTCAGATCACTTGATCTCAGTGAATTATTAACTTGTTAATTAATACGGAACCGCATTTATAGACTAAGCATTAAATGCAAACTTGGACCAAGGGCATTATTTCCTTCACGTTCACCTCCCTTGTAGGAGCAACATTAACCATAACTTCACCATTCTCACTAATTCCCGCCACAACCAGCTCCAATGCCCCCCAGTTTCACTCCCTCCTCACTACCCCTAACCACCTCTAGCATCACTCTCCTTCGCCCCCGATATAGTGAGGGTCAGCAACCCAGGCACTTCCTCTTCTACCGGGGATGCCTTCGATGCCACTGTCTGGTCATGTTGGATGATAGCCGAGTCCTCCGCCTTTTTTGTGATAAAAAGTGCATATTTGTACGTGGTCAACGAGGCCATCTCCTCCACCTCCTTACCTCTTCTATTGCACGGTGAATCTCTAAAAAACATACCCCATCCAAGACCCTTCTTCTTGCCCTCCTCCGACACCACCACACAATCACGCTCCGAGTGCCCCATCACCCCTCACGCAAAATAAAAGAAAGGCATCCGCTCATACGCATACTCTCAAAAGAACTCACGACCCCTCTTTTCCACAGAGTGCTTCAGACGATGAAGAGGTTTGAAGACATCGAGTATTAATTTTACCCTTCGTTCTCTATCCAATTCCCAAAGGTCCTCCTCAATTTCAATCACCTCCCCCATGCTAGCCACTAGGGCTTTGACATGAGCATCAGATCGGCAATGAAAAGGCAATTTCTTAATCCTGCCCAGAACGGAGAAAAAGTCAATGCACCCTCCTCCGATTGTTCATCTTCTTCAATGGCCTTCGACAAGATTAAGAAATTTTTGAACACCAAGGCCTTCCCTGTAGAACTTTATCTCTCCAATGGAAGAATTGGAAAGCATAAAGGTTAGGTCCCAAAACCCTATTAGTCATACTCTGGGACGACGCCCATACTTTGGTCATGGTAGGCTTGAACACCTCCACATTGTACGACCTCTCCTTTAAGATCATCCCAATCAATAAAAGTTTTAGGTTATCGTTCAAGTCCTCCACATTAATCCCCCGAATCAATCTCCCCCTCATCTTCCTCTAAACACAACTTCGAACACCGGGAGACAAGGTCCTCCGCCATAGAATGTACACAGGATGCCGCTAAGTTACGGTAGTGATGGCCGGAGCCGAACTAGTAGGGTTTTCAAACAGGTAGAGAGAAACGTCCTTTCTTTCAAGGGAGAAACATTCCTACGCTTCACAACGACTTTTAATATGTATTAGTATAGATAATGTTAGTAAAAGATCTAAAAATTTCCAAAAAGATTAAAAAGCTGGTTTTTTTTTTTGACCGATCAACGTCTACCAATAACACATATTCTTACTTAAGGCTAGTGTACAATAAATATTGTAAGATGGAGGTAAGTTATCATAAAATGCTTAAAACTTGCCCCCTTATAATGTAAAGGTTGTCGATTTTTTAAATAATTAAATGCTTCTCATTAATAAGAATTAACCCTTCAAAATAAATAATCTAATATATATTATTAAAATGCACATATTTGCTCGATTATTAGAGCGTCACGTAGGAAATATTTAGGTTGCGGCCAATGAGAGATAAAATTTATAATTTATTAGAATTAAAAAATGTGTGTGACACGTAGATAAATAATTAGGTTTCATGTAGATATTTTTTAATTAACTAATTACTAATACCACTCTAATAATTAAATAATAATTCTAATAAAATAATAAAGATCTACGCACAAGATTCTATCCAAAATCAAACACTCTAATAATTAATTTCAAAAAATCTAAAATACAAGCTAAATATTGTAAAACATCATATTCTGGAGCATCCAAAGCGCCACATAAGCCACCATCAAATTTTAGCGAATAAAAAAAGCGATTTAAAATTTATTTTAGAATTAAAAAACTAAATTGCTACAAACATTTTTCACGAACTTTGGGGAGTCTCGAATTTCCACATAATGTTTTAAATTGATAAAAAAAAAGATAAATTAGATAAATATTTGTTTGAAGTTTTAAAAAATAAATAACTAAATATATATTATAATTATTTTCATATTATAGCTGAAATTATAGAAGTTCACATTATACCAGAACATTAGAGTATTTTTATCTTCTTTTTTTTTGACATGAGCTTAAAGAAAAATACCAAAACTAAGGAACATTATTAAAAGCTTATAAAGTTGTAGATGCTCCCTTCGCGATATCGTGAGCTCTCTGCACTCTGCACCGATCCACCTTCTGTATACTACACCATTGGAACGTTTTCCCAACCATTTTAATCTCTGGAACAGTCCAAAGCAAATGGACATCAATCAACTCTTCTTTTATCACCATCTCTACTAGCGACTGGGAATCAATAAGGATTGTAACCTTATGAAAGCTTGCATGCACAGCCCACCGTAACCCATATAAACAAGCCAAAGATTCCAAATGCAAAGCAGAAAAGGTCGTTCCTGACGCAGCTCCACCGAGGATCCTATGAACATTCTCTTGTTGCCCCTCCAAATACCATCCCATTCCTGCATTGCGGGTATGATTATGCCAAGAACCGTCAACTAGAATCATATCTATTGCACCTTCGGCACCCGTATTAGAAATGATAATTCTACAGAACCCTGGTGGATAAGTGGAAATGATCTCTGGAGGATGAAGGAAGCTCAAGTGGTGATCTTTATTTTTCTTTAGAAAGCCCTGTTTATCAGCCCCCTCCTTAATGATGACCAGAACTGTAGTGATGTTGGTTGTATCACCTCTGAAAACCCTATTATTCCTGGCTATCCAGAGTGCCCATATTGTACTGCAAAAATAAACAATCCTAGAAATGTCTTTCACATCCTGGCATTGGAATTGCCGGATATAAAAAAGAAAACCAATCCATAAAGGAGGTAGTTTCCTCGGTTTCTAAGTGGATAGCTAACGATCCACCCCTCCACACTTGTTGTGCTAGAACGCAAAACCTAAAAATATGTTGATGGCCTTCCGCTTCACTTGCACAATAATCACACGAAACTGGTAATTCAATACCACGCCTATTAAGATTTACTTTCGTAGCAAGACCTTTATGGAAGATTTTCCAAAACAAGAGCTTCCATTTTGGAAGAATGTCCATTGACCAAAGCAATGTGTAGAGCTCCGAATTGGAATCGTTATGTAGTTGTGAAACATCTTCAGAATCTAGCATAGTGTAAGAAGTTTTAACTGTAAAGTTACCTGAAACGTGGTAACGCCAGTAAAGAAAATCCTTCTTATCTTCAACCGGTAGTTCCATACCAACTATACGACAGGCATCGTGAAATACAAAGCTTTCATTGATGCGCTGATGATTCCAACCTGCATGCAGAGGTAGAATAAAGTGGCTAGCTTTCCATTTACGAACATTACACAGGTGAACTTCTGATTTGTATTCTGGGATTTGACCATAAACCCATCTATCTCTGCATGCTACTACCTTTCTTCCATTACCAATCTTCCAATCACATCCTTTCAACAGGAGATTGCTTGCACGACTGCTTCATTAGCAAAGCATGATTTAGGTTTGTCATACCACGGATGCCCAAACCACCTAAACCCCTAGGAAGATGGAGAATTTTCTTCTTCACAAAGTGCATACCAGGTTTGCATTTTTTAGCCCAAAGAAGCGAGTAAAAATTCCATCCACCTTAGAAGCAACAGAAATGGGAACCTCCAAGCAGCTAAGAACATGTGACGCCATTGGAATAAGAACAGAGTTAATCAAAATTAGCTTTTGTGATTGAGAAAGGTTGATCGTGTTCCATGACGTAACCTTAGCTGCAACCTTATCCACAATAAACTGGAAATTTGATTGTTTCCGTCCAGTGAGATCAATAGGAACCCCTAAATGTGTTTCCAAGAAAGGTACCTGTTGTTCCTAAGTTTTGGTTGATGACACACACATATTGCAAACTTCCTGATTATGGTTGCTAAATGACTTTGAATAGGCATATGCCCAAGTTTCTATTAGGATAGGAACTTGAATAAGCTGGTGAAGTTCCTGAGGTACACTTGGAACAGTCAATGGAGTTTCAGAGCTGGAAGTTGTATCTGTTCCAGTTTGAAGTCACAAGAGGAGCAACACAGTTACATATCAAGAGTTCCGAATATCCACAAGAACTATTACAGACTCATAGCCAAGAGTTCCTGTGTTAGCAAGAGAGGAACTCATCAATGTTCCTTAGCTGGAACGTCTGAAGCTTCTGAGTTGCAAGTTCCAGACAAAGGGAAGACATAAAGTCTAGGTAGTCCACTGTACTTAGAATTTTATGTAAATATTAATTATGCTAATGGTATATAGAGTACTCAAGGAACTTATGATTTAATTAGGCCATTTATTTTATTGGAAGCGATTTTTATGGAAAACATTTTCATAAATAAAAACAAGTTTTACATATTTAATATAAAATAGATTTACGTTTTATTTTATTTAAACAAAACTTATTTTCCTAAATATTCTCCTAAGTTTTTGTAGATAAATAAAATCTGTTTTAAAGAAATATTTTAGGGTTTGATTGAGTCAAACCACTAACTGCTTTGTGGCTGAACGTGGGAAGTGGTCTTCCCCTTGTTCCTCAAGTCAAGGGACGTGGAGACCAAAGTGCTGGCAGTTAGCAGTTGAGGTTTTGAAGGGAACTAACCCTAAGGATAAACACTATAAAAGGGAAATCGTTTTTGGTTTAAAGTACACAAACATTCTGAGAGTTCTTGCTTTCCTAAAAACGTTTTGTCTAAGATTTTCTAAAACAGTTTGTGTCCTAGTTAATTCAAAGTTCCTAAGTTCCTTATATCCACACAAAAGCATTATTAATATCTAGAGTTATCCAAACACGAATTATATTTTGTATTAGTAAGGATAGAGTTATCCTGTTTAGACTTAGAGTTTAAGTCTGAGAGAGAGAAGTTAAGGAGTTGTAATCGAAGTAGATTACTGTGAGGAACACGAGTTTGAGAGGAACTTGTGTTGGAGAGATTATTGTAATCGAGGCATTACCATAATAAAAGAATTCTCTTCTTGATTAGTATCAAGAAGTTTTCACAATTGTTGTTATCGTCTTCTCTATTCTCAGTTCCTTGATTGTTTCTTAAGTTCCGCAAGAAACTTTATCAAAGTTCTAATTACAATTCACCCCCCCCCCTCTTGTGCGTGTTCCTACTGGAATAACAGTTGGTATCAGAGCCAGTACTCACTAAAACACAGGAAACCCTGTTTGAGTCAAGTTCCTGAAAGTATGAACTCACAAGAGAAACTGGAAGAAGGTTACTCGACACAAAGGCCACCTATGTTCAATGGCAAGTTCTACTCATACTGGAAGAATAGAATGGAGATATTCATCAAAGCTGAAAATTACCAAGTTTGGCGTGTAATTGAAGTTGGAGACTTCGAGGTAACAAAGACCAATGCTGAAAACGAGGTAGTTCCTAAACCAATGTCTGAATTTTCTAAAGAAGACTTTGATAAATATGAGATGAATGCCATGGCTGTCAAAATCTTGCATTGCGGGCTTGGACCTCATGAACACAACAGAGTCATGGGGTGCAAGAACGCAAAACAGATTTGGGAACTACTTCAAGTAACCCACGAAGGAACTAATGAAGTTAAGCGTTCCAAAATTGACCTTTTGATGTCTAAATATGAAAGATTTGAGATGCTTCCAAAAGAAACTATTCAAGAAATGTTCACTAGATTTACTAACATAACCAATGAATTAGTTTCTCTTGGTAGAATCATTCCCACAGATGAACAGGTAAGAAAAATACTAAGAAGCATGCCACAAGATGATCGCTGGAGAACAAAGGTCACTGCACTGTTTGAGACCAAGGACTTCACCAAGTTCAACATTGAACAACTTGCTGGTTCCTTGATGACACACGAACTGCATCTTGGAGCTGCTGTTCCCGAGAGCTCAAGAAGTCGAGGACTTGCTCTAAAGGCTGAGGAACTCGATGAATCTGAACCAGATGAAGAAGAGGCTGCCATGCTGGTCAGAAGAATGAGAAAGCTCTATAGGAACTTCAAACCAGGAAACCAGAAAGGAAGGAACTTTGCCAAGAAAATCACTAGTTCCAAAACTGAGCAAGGTTGCTTCAAATGTGGAGAAACTGATCATCAAATTCGTGAATGCCCTCTGTGGGAGAACGACAAGACCAGAGGAAAAGGGAAGGAACAGGTCAAAGATCGCTTTAACAAGTCTACCTTCAACAGACCAAACTTCAAGAAGGCCATGATAGCTGCATGGGGCGAAGCAACAGACTCAGAAGACGATGAGGAACAACCAAATGAAGAAACTGCAAATCTCTGCCTTATGGCTAGAACAGAAGGAACTGATCAAGTTCCATCAGAAGAAGTAAGTTCCTCCACTCTTCAGTGTCTCTCAAAGTCAAAACTAATTGAACTGTTGCTAGAAACTCTAGATGATTACAAAAAGCTAAGTATATTAAAAGCACAAAGTGATAGAGCCTTGGAACTCAGTAAAGACCACATAAATTATCTGAACAATATTAGATCTGATGTCCAAGGCAGGTTCTTTGAATTACTAGATAGAAATACCTCTATTAATGAGTCATTCGAAAAAATTAGAAATGAAAACATCCTTCTACAAGTTCAACTCAGTCAATATAAGATGTTTAATTTAAGTTTAGATCCTACAAAATCCTTGGAAATCAACATGGGAATTTTTAACATCGACTTAGAAAATTTAAACAAAGATCTGATCACCACAAAGGAACAAAAAGAGAAACTGGAAAGGGAACTATCCATGGCCAGGGCACAGAGACAACCACCTAAAGTTCCTCCCAAATGGATTGAGAATGCTCAATCTAAGAGAACAGAAGGATTGGGCTTTAACCATAAAACTAGTCATAAGAAGAAGTATGTGGATCTTCCTAGTGTAAAAGTCTGCTTCTCATGTGGAAGTGGAAGTCACATAAGTACTGAGTGTTCCAAGATGAAGGAACAGGATCAAAGAAACATAAATTATGTAAAGCAAAAATGGGTTAAGAAGTCTGAAGTTATAGTTGAAAAGGAACTCGAGGAAACCCGAGTTCCTGTAACTAACCTTTGATCTCTTTACAGATTCTAGTGAAGGGGAACAGCTCGTGGTATCTCGACAGCGGGTGTTCCAAACACATGACAGGAGACAAATCTAAATTCCTCTCACTAGAAGCCTACAATGGAGGAACTGTGACCTTTGGAGACAACATGAAAGGAGAAATTATTGGAATTGGAAAAGTTGGAAGGTCAAGTTCCTACGCCATTGAAAATGTATTTTTAGTCGAGGGTTTGATGCACAGTCTACTAAGCATCTCTCAATTCTGTGACAAAGGAAACTCTGTAAGTTTTACTTCTGAAAACTGTCAAATCATAAACAATAACACTGGGAAGGTTATTTTGGAAGGAACTCGTAAAGGGAACACATATTCTGTGGATCTCAATACAGTTCCCAGGAACAATCTAACCTGCCTCAGTGCCCTTGAAGAAAATTCCCTACTATGGCACAGGAGGTTTGGACATGCTAGTTTCTCGCTGCTTGACAAACTAAGATCAAAGGAACTGGTTCGAGGACTCCCCTCAATCAAGTTCCTAACTGATAAAGTGTGTGATGCATGTGCAAAAGGCAAGCATGTCCGAAGTTCCTTTAAATCTAAGAAATTGGTAAGCACCACAAAACCATTGGAACTCATCCATATGGACTTATGTGGACCAATGAGAATTCAAAGCAGAAGTGGGAAAAAATATGTATTAGTTATTGTTGATGATTACTCTCGCTTTACTTGGGTCATATTTCTAACAAGCAAGGATGAAACGTTTGATGAGTTTGTTACATTTTCAAAGAAAATCCAGAAAACCACAGGTCACCAACTGATCCATATAAGATCAGATCATGGAACAGAATTTGAAAACTACAAATTCGATGAATACTGCAAGGAACAAGGTATGGACCACAATTTCTCAGCTCCCAGAACTCCACAACAAAATGGAGTTGGCAAGAACCATGCTAATAGCCAGTTCCCTGCCTAGGAACTTCTGGGCTGAAGCAGTCAATACTGCTTGTTACATTATAAATAGAGTTATGATTCGAGCAATCCTAAACAAAACCCCCTATGAGCTACTAAAAGGTATAAAACCCAACATCTCTTACTTTAGAGCCTTTGGGAGCAAATGTTTTGTCCACAACAATGGAAAAAGGAACTTGGGGAAGTTTGATGAAAGAAGCGACGAGGCAGTGTTCCTAGGATATGCCTTAAATAGCAAGGCTTATAGAGTTTATAACAAAAGATCTATGTGTGTTGAGGAAAGTGTACATATAATATTTGATGAATCTAACAAAACTGACATAGTACAGGAACAAGAATTTTTCGAGATTGGTTTATCTCGTGCTGCAGAAAATGATGAGGAGTTCCAACTAAGCAAACACACAGCAAGAGGAACTGCTCAACAAAATCAAGAAGTTCCCGTACTAGAGGAACAAGCAGAAAACCAAGAAGATCCAGAAACAACACCAGAGGAACCCCACAATGACCAACAGGGAACTCAGGTCGTAGAAGGAACTGACGAAAATGCCACAACACCAGTAGCTCAATTTCAACCTAAACCTTGGAAGCATCTAAAGTCCCACCCAATGGAACTCATTGTGAGTGACATCAGAAAAGGAACTCAGACAAGGTCACAACTAAGGAACTTTTGCGCATTCCACGCGTTCCTCTCCATATTTGAGCCAAGAAATCACACTGAGGCTCTGGAAGATGCTGACTGGATCATTGCCATGCAAGAAGAATTAAATGAATTCAAAAGAAACAAGGTATGGCACTTGGAACCCAAACCAAAGCACCAGAAGGTGATAGGGCTGAAATGGGTGTTCCGGAACAAGAAAGATGAACATGCAACAATCATAAGGAACAAAGCAAGGTTAGTGGTCAAAGGTTATAATCAACAGGAAGGCATTGACTTTGAAGAAACATTTGCACCTGTTGCTAGATTAGAAGCCATTAGAATCTTAATTGCTTTTGCTGCTTTCATGGGTTTTAAACTTTATCAAATGGATGTTAAATGTGCTTTCTTAAACGGTTTCTTAGAGGAAGATGTTTATGTGGAACAGCCCCCTGGATTTGAAAATCCCGAATTTCCAAATCACATTTACAAATTAGATAAGGCTCTATATGGACTAAAACAAGCCCCTAGATCTTGGTACGAGAGATTATCAAAGTTCCTCCTTCAAAATGATTTTAAAAGAGGTAGAATAGACAAAACCTTATTCTTAAAATCTAGAGGAACTGACTTGTTAGTAGTTCAAATTTATGTTGATGATATATTATTTGGAGCAACTAATGAAAATTTGTGCAAGGATTTTGCAAGCTTGATGAGCAGTGAATTTGAAATGAGTATGATGGGGGAACTCAACTTCTTCCTTGGTTTACAAATCAAGCAAACCGAGGAGGGAATCATGATACACCAACAAAAGTATGTGAAGGAACTCCTAAAGAAATATGAGCTAGAATCAGCCAAAGTAAATCACACTCCCATGGGAACTGCTACCAGATTAGACACTGATCCAAATGGGAAAAGTGTGAATCAAACAAAATACAGAGGTATGATTGGATCTCTATTATATTTAACAGCCAGTAGACCTGACATTTCTTTTAGTGTAGGACTATGTGCAAGATTTCAATCAAATCCAAAGGAGTCCCATCTAACTGCGGTGAAAAGAATACTAAGATATCTCAAAGGAACTGATGACCTATGCCTATACTATCCAAGAAGTGGATCCTTCGAGCTAAGAGGATATGCAGATGCTGATTATGCAGGTGACTTAGTGAATAGAAAAAGCACATCAGGTATGGTACAGTTCCTAGGTCCATGCATGGTTTCTTGGGGTTCCAAGAAACAGAATACTGTTGCTCTATCCACAGCTGAAGCTGAGTATGTAGCTGCTGCAGCTTGTTGCTCACAAATTCTATGGATAAAACAACAGCTAAGAGATTTTGGTATTATCTATGATTGTGTTCCTATCTATTGTGATAACACTAGTGCTATTTGTATTTCAAAAGATCCGGTTCATCATTCCCGAGTCAAACACATCCACATCAGACACCATTTCCTTAAAGATAATGTTGAGAAAGGTTTGATCAAATTAGATTTTTGCCAAACTGATCACCAAATTGCTGATATTTTAACTAAGCCTTTGAACAGAGAGAAACATGAGAAAATGAGAATGGAACTCGGAATGATCAAGCTAAGGTAATTGCCAAATTGGAGTTCCTCTAAGGCAAAAGCAAAAATCATGGTACATATAGACTATTACAAACACAAAATCTTGTGTGCAAACATAGTTGAAGCTTACCATCGTGGCAAATTCACTCACACTTCAAATGAGCAAGGTAAGCAGTTCCTTTCAAACTAGTTAAGTCAGAGATACGAAATTAAGCAAGTCAAAGTCAAACACAATTTTTTTTTTTTTTTTTTTTTTTTTTCTACATTTTCCTTTTATTTTTATCTATTTATTTTTTAAATTAAAAACCGAATACCCATATTCAAAGAATGTTTGGAACGGTTCCATTGGCAATAAATAGGAGAAACTCTTCACTTTCCACAATCAATCCATGCAACCCCCTTTCTCTCTCTCACACGCCTTCTCCACTGACATCACCTCTCCTTCCACCTATAAAAACCTCCACCATGGTTCTCACAAGCAACAACACTGATCTCACATCCCTCAAACGAAAGAGAAACCCTTCATCTCCTGTTCCCATGGATACCTCACCCATTCAATCGCCAATTCCTCTTCGATCCCACAATCCAATGCTCGCAATCACTCAGGGGGAACAAACCAACACTGACATCGAAATGAAATCCCCAATCTCAAACCCTAGATCCTCCACAAGAAAATCCAAAAAACGACGAGTGGAAGCTTCTGGTGAAAACATCGAGGAAACAGAGGAGAATGCTCAAACTCAGGGGGAAGCAAAAGGGTCCAAGAAACTCACTGCAAAGGAAAACAATCTGGTCGAGGGGTTCGCAATCAACTCAACATGGTGTGAAGCCACGAAATTTAAAGAGTTGATGGAAATCCTTGAACAACAAAAGTGGGTAAGTCTGTTGAGTACCTATGCCAAATCCCCCTTAATTCCTGAAGCTATGAAAGAATTCTGCAAGAACTTTGCATGTGTTGATAATGTATGTTCAAGTAAAGTGAATGGAACTCGCATCGAATTTGATGCCTCTTATCTGGAACAGCTGTTTGGTACACCCAATAGGGGTTTTGATATGTGGCTCAAAGGTCAAATCACAGTGACCATAGATAATGTAGATGAGAAAGATATAGTTGGTTCCATTGGAGGAGATTCTAAAGTATCCACCTCCACCTCACACAACTGCTTTTCACCTCTTCAAAAATTACTGTTTAATATTGTGTGGAGAGGTGTAGTTCCTCGAACTCAGAAAAGGAACATAGCAAGTCTGTTTGATGCATGTCTCATGTATTGTCTTGAAAGGAAAATTCCCATAAACTTTCCTGCAATCATGATCAAACACTTATCCACCTGTATCCCCAAATTCAAAATTCCATACTCCTCCCTTCTTACAGAAATCTTCAAAAGCTTCTCAGTTGACCTTAGCCCATACTTTGTGATTCCCTTAAAATCCACCCAAATCCTTCAACTTGAAATGCTCCATCTATTAAATCTTAAAGTGGTTCAGGGTAAAGTCATTAGGGCTGGAAAGGAAGAGAAACAAGATGAGGAAGATCAGGAAGGAACTGCAGTTAAAGAAGAAGTGGAGGAGGAGGAGGAACTCGAACAAATAGAGGTCCCTTTACCTCGAGGGAACAGGAAGAGTGTAGGAAAAAGAAAGAGCATGAGGGTGGCAATGAAGGAGAACAAGAAAAGAGGGCCTGTCTTCATGGAAATAAATGAGGAAGGGGATGTCAAGGAGATGCCCATAGAGGAGGATGCTGTTCCACTGAATCAAGAGGAACTGCCTGAAACTGTTAGGCCAAGAAAAAGGACACCCAGATCCTCCAAAAAGTCCACAGCTCGTCGTGTTCCATCTGAACAGGAACATGTTCAAGATCATGGGGGTGCCTGGAACACAAAGGATGATCAGATATTGGAGCTAAAGGCAACAGTTGCTCGTCTGGTGGAACTACAGGAGGGAACAGATCACAGGATTAGCTCAATGCAGGCCCACATAGGTGCATTGGTTACAAGTGTCAAGACTCTCCAAAACAATCTTCACCACTACTCAGAACAAGCCAATGCAACTCGTGCCACAATCCTCACCAAGATCAACAATCTGGAATCTTTTGAGGAGACTGTGATAGAAGAAACTGCTGGTTCTGGTTCCCCATCCCAAGCCTAAATCACCCTATCCCATGTTTCTTTTATCTTTTGCCATGGAACAATCTTTTTAATTTGCTTTCGGTTTGTATAAATTTTCAAACTTGGGTATCTGTTCCATCTTATTTTGACTTGCTTGGTTACACATATCTGTGCTTTCTAGTTTTGATCATTACTGCTTGCTTTCAATTTACTGTATGAGTTGGTTTAATACTTTGAGGCTAGCTTAACTTGCCAAACGTTGATCGTGGGGCACTGTGTTTGGAATGGCTATATTTCGTGCTATGCTTTTTGTTGATGTCAACAGGGGGAAGTCAAGGGTGCAAACTTCCAAGGCACACTCAATCCAGTTCCTGCATCAATCTCTCTGAATCTCTCTGTAAGCCAAGGGTGCTCCTCTTTCTTCTCTTTAATCTTTCTCTTTTGTTTTTCAATTTTTATGTTCTGTTTCACAATAATCTGTATAAGTTCTTGTTTGTTTGTACTTACTCTCTTTGTAAAAAGTTTGCAAGTGTTGTCATCACCAAAAAGGGGGAATATTGTTGTTCCTAAGTTTTGGTTGATGACACACACATATTGCAAACTTCCTGATTATGGTTGCTAAATGACTTTGAACAGGCATATGCCCAAGTTTCTATTAGGATAGGAACTTGAATAAGCTGGTGAAGTTCCTGAGGTACACTTGGAACAGTCAATGGAGTTTCAGAGCTGGAAGTTGTATCTGTTCCAGTTTGAAGTCACAAGAGGAGCAACACAGTTACATATCAAGAGTTCCGAATATCCACAAGAACTATTACAGACTCATAGCCAAGAGTTCCTGTGTTAGCAAGAGAGGAACTCATCAATGTTCCTTAGCTGGAACGTCTGAAGCTTCTGAGTTGCAAGTTCCAGACAAAGGGAAGACATAAAGTCTAGGTAGTCCACTGTACTTAGAATTTTATGTAAATATTAATTATGCTAATGGTATATAGAGTACTCAAGGAACTTATGATTTAATTAGGCCATTTATTTTATTGGAAGCGATTTTTATGGAAAACATTTTCATAAATAAAAACAAGTTTTACATATTTAATATAAAATAGATTTACGTTTTATTTTATTTAAACAAAACTTATTTTCCTAAATATTCTCCTAAGTTTTTGTAGATAAATAAAATCTGTTTTAAAGAAATATTTTAGGGTTTGATTGAGTCAAACCACTAACTGCTTTGTGGCTGAACGTGGGAAGTGGTCTTCCCCTTGTTCCTCAAGTCAAGGGACGTGGAGACCAAAGTGCTGGCAGTTAGCAGTTGAGGTTTTGAAGGGAACTAACCCTAAGGATAAACACTATAAAAGGGAAATCGTTTTTGGTTTAAAGTACACAAACATTCTGAGAGTTCTTGCTTTCCTAAAAACGTTTTGTCTAAGATTTTCTAAAACAGTTTGTGTCCTAGTTAATTCAAAGTTCCTAAGTTCCTTATATCCACACAAAAGCATTATTAATATCTAGAGTTATCCAAACACGAATTATATTTTGTATTAGTAAGGATAGAGTTATCCTGTTTAGACTTAGAGTTTAAGTCTGAGAGAGAGAAGTTAAGGAGTTGTAATCGAAGTAGATTACTGTGAGGAACACGAGTTTGAGAGGAACTTGTGTTGGAGAGATTATTGTAATCGAGGCATTACCATAATAAAAGAATTCTCTTCTTGATTAGTATCAAGAAGTTTTCACAATTGTTGTTATCGTCTTCTCTATTCTCAGTTCCTTGATTGTTTCTTAAGTTCCGCAAGAAACTTTATCAAAGTTCTAATTACAATTCACCCCCCCCCTCTTGTGCGTGTTCCTACTGGAATAACAGTACCATCTCCATACCTAACAAGTCTTTAAAAGTTCGTTGCTCTTCCATTGGAGTGTTTGGGCTTACTTTGAAATGAGACTTCTGAAGATTTAACTGTTGACCTGAAATACCACAAAAGCTGTTGACTATGTTTGTCACTGATGAACAACTGTCTGTCATTGCTCTGAAGAAAAGGAGTGCATCATCCGCAAAGAAGATATGTGAAATTTCTGGACATCCTCTAGTCAACTTAATCCCCTGAAACTGACGAATATCTGTACCTATTTGTAGCATACGGGAAAAAATATCCATACAAAATAGAAACAAAAAGGGAGATAACGCATCTCCCTGACGAATGCCACAATTTGGCCTGAACTGATCTGAAGTATCTCCATTGATAAGGACTTTGTATGAGATCGTTGAGATAAATTGATGGATAAGCTGAATCCATTGGCTTGGAAATCCAAAAGACCTATGGATATGAAGCAAGAAGTCCCAGTGAACTCTGTCATAAGCTTTGCTCATATCAATTTTGACAGAGGCTAGATACCCTTGACCTCTTCGACGCTGGTTTATTTTCTCAATGAGCTCATGACTAAAAAGAATATTATGTGTCATGAATCTTCCTGAAATAAAGGCTTGATGAGACTGAGAGATAATATCTAGCAAGATGGACTTCATCCGTGCTACCATACATTTTGAAGCACATTTGTAAATTGTATTGCAAAGACTTATTGGCCTCAAATGTCCGACCTCCTCCGTAATATCTCTCTTCGGAATCATGACCAGAAGGGAGTAATTCCATTCTTTCAGAAGAAATCCAATGGTGAAAAAACTCTTGACTGCAGCACAAACAGAATCACCCACTATATTCCAATGTAATTTGTAAAAAGCTGTAGTAAACCCATCTGGACTCGGAGATTTTGAATTCTCCATTGCAAACATAGCAGTCTTAATTTCAGAGTCCAAGAAAGGCCTAACAAGGTTGGCTGATTGTATAGAGGTTATTTGAGGTAAATCTAATTCCCTGAGAACAATGTCAAGTTCGCCATGAGATATAGGACGATCGTAGTTGAAAACCTCCTTTAGTGAATCTACAACCAATTCCTTTACTAGATGTTGATCTTCGGCCCAATTGCCATCTTGATCTTTGAGTGTAAGGATCTCATTCTTTTTCTTTCTTACTCTAACTCTAGTATACAAGAGCTTCGTAGGGAAATCTCCCTCGGCAATCCAACTTTCCTTCATTCTTTGCCTCCAAAAGTTGATTTTAATAGTAGCCTTATTGAATGCATTATCAACCCTTCCAATGTAATCTTGTTCTTGAAGTAATGTTTCCACAGTAGAACCCCTAGCTGCTAACGTATCATTCATTTCTCACCAGTTAACACCCCAAATATTTTTATGAAATAAACACCACTTCTTAATTTTTAATCTTAAGGAAACTAAACGCCTAGATAGAGTAAACAAAGGCGAACCCAAACAAGGAGTATTCCACTCGGAACGAATAAGGTCACAAACTTCAGCAAATTGAAGACACCAATTTTCAATTTATATGGCCTATGTTTAGTATTTTTATCAAAACAAAAAACGATAGAGTTCGAGTAATTTTTCAACACTAGAATTTCTAACTCAGTTGGACCCATAATCTCCCTAAAAAAATTGGATGATGATAGAAACTAAGCATACTCCGCCCATTCCTTTAGCTATTTTTCATTATTTTCAAAAAATAAAAATAAATGCTCACGATAAAAAGTAATAAAAATATAATGGTAAGTTGATAAGAGATAAGGTTACAATAACATTCAAATACTATAAAAATAACTACAAAAATAATTAAAAGTAATATCGTACATCACATTAAAATATGTAAATCATAACCCTACCGTGTTAGTTAAAAACCATTAAACTAAGTACTGTGTATGGTACTAAACAATAGATAGGAGGGTATGTGTCACGGTTCGAGTGTTTTGACATCGGATCGTGCGGCGCGCTCTTGCCTATGGGGCGGCAAGGGCACAAGCCTTGTGCGAAAATTGAATGTCAAGGCTCGGGGTACAAGCGGGTGCTTGATTCGAGCGACAAGATCGTGGTCAAAGATCGACCGAGGAGCTTGTGTGCGCACAACAGGCATAAGCGGGACCGACAACGAGAGTGTATCTGTTTTGAGTAGACTTTGTTGAGTATTGAAAAGCTTAAAAACATGCGACAACACAATATTTATAAAGGCTAACAACAACGCAAGTGATGAAACAAAGACAACTTTTGATGAGAGGTATTGGTCCATACCCCTCATATAGGTTTATTTAAATTTGCTTTAAACTTCCAATGAACGCTGGATTGACGGAAACATAATAATTATATCTAAATCCTAGATAAATATTACTCCCTCCGTCCCAGATTAGTTGTTACACTTCTAAATTAGGAATGACCCCACAATTATTATATTGTATCTCTTTTCCAACTAAATTTATTTTGTCCTCTCATTCAATTAAAAGAAATACCCCACTAACTCCTATCACATCTACTTTTTCAATAAAATAACAATTGATAACCAAACAACCGCTTATTACCTAAAACTTTGTGCAAAGGTAAGTGTAAGTACTAAATTGGGACGGAGGGAGTATAAAGATCATATAAAGCAATAAATAAGAAAAATACAAGTAAAGCAAGGTTGGGTTCTAACATCCAACCCCACATAAGTTGTCGACGACCTCGCCGACCTACAAGAATTACAATAGATAAAACAATATCTCTTATCCTAAATTCTGCAGTCTCTTTTGAGGCATTGGTTAGTGGTGGTTACTGGAGTCTTCTGGAATCTTGTTGTATCTTGGTAAGTTGGTGAGATTTTGCGGGAGTCTTCTCGAGTGTTTCTTTATGGAATTGATGATTCTTGTGAATCTATATCTTCATTGATTTTGGTTTCTTGCTCGGTGCGGCTCGGTTCGAGCTTGCATCTTGGTCCTTGTGTTTGTTGTGAGGGGGTATATGAGATGTCTCCTTTTTTAGTGGCTCCATCACTCTCTTTAGTGGGTATCTGATGCGAGGTTTCTTCTGGGGTTCCATCACTCGCATCAGCGAAAGGTATCTACCCTTCTCTTTTGCAATTGTGGGAGTACCTATACTTCTTACAAGACAAGTTTTTCCACCTGCTAGAAGCAAATAATTCAAGTGAGGAATTACAACTGCTTTGCTGGTGCGGAGGAACTCCAACCCAAGCACAAGGTTGAAGTCGTCCATCTTAACGAAAGTGAAGTTCTTTTTTCCTTCCCATTCTCCCCAACTTTGTTTCCGCATTCTTTTCCACACCGTGAATCGACTTGGTTTAGAGTTGAAGGATTCCATGTTACCTCTTTCTTCCTTGAGTACCAACCCCAATCTTTGGGCTTCTGTTTCGGTGACAAAGTTGTGAGAGGCGCCGATGTCAACCATGGATCGAGTTTTCCTCCCATTCACTAAGAGGTCTACATACATCAGGTTTGTGGAGCGTTCTCCAGTCTTCGGGGCCTCTTTACCCATTGCATACATCATGTGGACAACACCCATTCCGCGGGGCTCTTCGTCCTCACTGCATGCTTCTTCTTCGGTCTCTTTCGGGGTTTCCTCCACGGACATGTCAGATAACTTCCTTTGCAGGTTGTCGATCTCCCCTTAGTGCTTGAACTCTCATAATTTGTGTTGGCCTCGACATAGCGAACAGTTAAGCCTACTAATGCTTCCCAAGGGAGTGCTGATTTTGGATTATCTTTTTGATAAGGAAGGTGCTGACCAAGATTTCTGCCAGTCCTCTCCCCCATTTCATTTCTTGAATCCCTCGACTAAGCTAGATGACACCCTTGAGTCATTTCTTACACTCTTGGCTGAGACTGGACTCGGGCCCTCCAAACTTGCAGTCGTCCCCCTTAGTTCTTCTTGTGAGCGATGGCCTTTTCCTGCGGAGTAGTCCATCAGTCACTTTGCGGCAGTCATGGCGGTCGATAGGGTGTCAACCTTCTCCCTCAGAAATTCACTCTGCGCCCATTCTTTCAACCCGTAACAAAGTTAAATAACTGATCCTTCTCATTCATGTCTCGGATGTCCAACATGCAAGCTGAATATTCTTTCACATAGTCGCGAATGGATCCCTTATGGCGGATCTCCTGTAACTTCATTCAGGAGGTGAACTTGGTGTTCTCAAGGTAGAACTACTCTTTGGGTTCCTTATTTAACTCCTCCCAGTATCTAAATATTTGCGAATCTTGTATGTAAATCTTGAATCTATGATTGATTTAATGTATATGTTTAACAATTTTAAGGTCTAATTTTGTTAATTAAACAACCTAATTTGTAATTATAATTAATTTGTTGAATTTAAAATAATTTAGAATTTGTTTTGATTTTCATAATTAATTGATAACTTAATTAGGATCCTATTATTAAAAACCACCATAAAATTTGTTAAAATTGAAATGTTTTAAAATTTATGACCTAGATTTTAATCCCTAAGAAAATATGTAATCGGAAATTAATTTGAATAATAAATTTTCGAATTTTCGCCTAAATTTAGTGAAATTAATATGACTTATTAATTTGTCGTTACATTTAAATATAAAAGTTTTCATTTTTAAAAATTGTTCACAAACTTGCACGCACGAAGAAATGGAAGCTAAGTGTTACCCTTAAGGGGTGTTGCATTATCGGGCATGCGACGACAAGCAAGGAGCTCGTCGCCCATGCGGTAGAAGGCAGTGAGCAATGCACGAGCCACGCGCGCAGGGACAAACCCTGTACAGTGTGATCGAGCAAGGAGAAGGGGCAACGCTGCACACGCCCATCAGTGCTGGCGTCGAGGCAGCATGCCATGGCTTCCGAGTCGTGCACGTCTGCCAGCCGGCGTTGTGCCCAGCAGCAATGGAGACAAGGCATCGATGGATGCCCTCGTGCCATGTGCGCAAAGCAAACAAGCATGCAGCAGCAAGCCAGCAATGGCGTCGAGCCAATGGGCGCTAGAGAGGGCTTGGTTGTGCGATAGCCTCGTCCATGCGTGCGGTCAGCTCTTCCGTTGCTGCAAGCCTCGGCGAGGCATGGGCCTTGCGCCCATGTGCCTTGCCTTGGCCGATTAACTTGTTTTTTTTTATAATTTTCTGTTGAAAACGATTTTAATTAAATTTAATTTCGTAATTTAATTTTTCTCGGAATTTAATTCTGATTCATTTAATTATTATAATTTTTTATTATACTAATAATTTTAATAAAATTAAAACTTTAGTAAAATTTAATTAATTAATTTTAATCAGCTGAAAATAAAATAAAGGGATTTAAAATTATTTTATGTGAGCTTTAAATTTTAATTAAATTTGTAAGTTTCCGGTTGGACTAGGAAATACAATTCTATGTTTAAAATTTATAAAGCATGTAAATTCTTGGTTTTAGTGGGAGATTTTAGTCATTAAACTCTTGATTAGGTCTTTATTCCTGTAAGGTTAAAACAACTCGATTAGAACTAATAAGGTTGAATAATTTTTAGATTTTGTTTGAATCTTTGATTAGTTGCTGCAAATGTTTATGTGATGCATGATTTTATCTACTAACTTGCTATGTGGGCCATTCATCGATAAATGAATGGATGAATGGAATATTGTAAATGTACTGTTTTGCAGGTTATGGAAAGTGACTAGTATGGCCCAAATAGGATAGTAAATATGGTCTGCGTACCATTAATTTGAATGTAAAATTGGTTTTATGCACCAAAGTTTTATTTAAATATGGTCTGCATACCATCAAATAGTTGTAATTAGTTTTAATTATAGCATATCCTATTTGAAGAAAATGGAGCCTCCCATGGTGAAATTAAAGACGGAGTTACCAATCCATTTTCAAGACGGAGTTTGAAGTTGAAGTTTCAAGATGAACTCGGGCCATACAAGATCACATTTAAATCTTATGCATGTTTTAAGTTATTTATTCCTTTAAATATGTCTTAATAATGCATGAGATTGTGGCTTGATTTGTAACCAACATTGTAAGAGCCCTAAGTTCCAAATTTAAAAATTGAGTTAAAAGGTGTCATTCCAAAATAACGCTTACTTGGATAACATTTACATCAATCTAAGTAATAGTTTTCCGCCATAGCGAGGTGTTACTTATTGATTCTAAAGGGGTAAGGTACAAAAATAATTGTGTGTACATGTTAGTTTTGGTAATACTCAACGATATAAGTAAGGAGTCCTTTTATGTCGTGGGAAATGGGATAGGTTTACCTAATAAGTTCTTAGATGTACCTATCAACCAAGAGTAGTTCTAAACTATTAGCAAAGGATTTGCTTACCTAAAATATTTTAGAATTGACTCATAATACATAATGTGCCTAATTCTTCAATGATTTAAGGATCTTGGATTCATTTTATTCACACCTAACGGAACACAAAAACTCGAATAAAATGCTTAATATATATTGAATTATGTATGTATGCTAGAATTTAAGTTTATTAAGAGAAAATATGAATGTTTATTTATTTGTTTATTCTTTTCAATTGTAGTTTTAATTATGGCAAACAACAATTCATTCAACATCCGATCAATTCTCGAAAAGGAGAAGTTGAGCGGGAATAACTTCCTTGACTGGTAAAGAAACTTGCAAATAATTCTTATGCTGGAAGAAAAGGAGTATGTCCTGGAAGAGGCGATTCCCGAAGCCTCGGACGAAGGGGTCACTCAGGCTGCCCTCAATCGTTGGATTGATGCCAACAAGGATATAAAATGTCTAATGCTTGCAACCATGAGTGCAGATCTACAGAAAACGTTCATCAACTCAGATGCTTTCACAATCATCAGTGAGTTAAAGAACATGTTCCAAGATCTAGCTCGAGTCGAAATATTCGAGACTCATAGGCAAATTCTTGACACCAAGCTCAAGAAGGGCGAGCCCGTAAGTCCACATGTTCTCAAGATGATTGGATTAATTGAGAATATGAGTCGACTGGATCGGCAGTTCTCTCAAGAAATGATTGTAGACACCATCCTCCACTCTCTTCATAGCGGGTATGATCAGTTCAAGCCGAACTACAACATGAATAGTCTGGAAAAAACGCTCACTGAGCTTCACGGTATGCTGAAGACCGCTGAAAGACGCTCAAAAGTGATAAGTAAGATGTGTTTATGGTGCGTGGGGGCAAGTTCAAGAAATCTTGCAAGAAGAGGAATACTAAGAAGGGTGGCAAGAAAGCCAACCCAACTAAGCAAGCTGGCGGCACCAAGTCTGAAAAGAAGAAGCGTAGCCAACCCACTTCAGAGTCTGAATGCTTCTACTGTAAAAAGAAGGGGCATTGGAAGAGAGATAGCTTGAAGCTAAAGGAAGATCAGAAGAACGAATTGTCATTCCATCTTCAGGTATTTTCGTTATAGACTGCGTACTTGCAAATTCAACTTCTTGGGTATTAGATACAGGTTGTGTCTCACACTTATGTTCCAATTCACAAGGACTAAGAAGAAGTAGAAGGTTAAGCAAGGGTGAAGTCGACCTATGAGTGGGAAATGGAGCAAGAATTGTTGCATTAACTGTAGGAACTTATTATTTTTCGTTGCCCTCTGGGCTAATTTTGGAACTAGAAGGGTGTTTCCATGTTCCAAGTCTTACTAAAAACATCATTTTTGTTTCTTGCTTAGATTCTAAGAGATTTAGATTTTTAATAAAAGACAATAGTTGCTCGTTTTATTTTAAAGAGATGTTTTATGGATCTGCTAAATTAGTCAATGGACTTGATGTGCTAGATCACGACAAACAAGTTTATAACATAAATAGAAAAAAGGCCAAAAAGAATGATTCAGATCTCACCTATCTGTGGCATTGTCCATTAGGCCATATTAACATGAAACGCATAGAAAAACTTCAAAAGGAAGGAATTCTAGAACCATTTGACTTAGAAGATTATGGTAAATGTGAATCATGCTTACTTGGCAAAATGACAAAGCAACCTTTCTCTAAAGTTGGAGAAAGAGCAACTGATCTATTGGGTTTAATCCATATAGATGTATGTGGACCAATGAGTTTAAAAGCTAGAGGTAGTTTCAGCTACTTTATCACTTTCACTGATGACTTCAGTAGATATGGTTATGTCTACCTAATGAAGCATAAGTCTAAGTCCTTTGACAAATCCAAGGAATTGTAGAGTGAAGTAGAGAATCAACTAGGCAAGAAGATTAAGGAACTACGGTCTAATAGAGGCGCTGAATATCTGAGCTATGAATTTGATGACCATCTGAAAGATTGTGGAATCTTGTAAGAATTGACTCCTCCCGGAACACCTCAATGGAACGGTGTGTCAGAACGGAGGAACAGGACCTTGCTAGACATGGTTCGATCAATGATGGGGCAGGCCGAACTTCCAATAGAATTTTGGGGACATGCACTAAACACAGCTGTACTCACACTAAATAGAGCTCCGTCTAAAGCTGTCGAAAAGACTCCATATGAGTTTGAAGGAAATAATGCCCTTGGTCCAAGTATGCATTTAATGATAAGTCTAATAAATGCGGTTCAGTATTAATTATACAAGTTAATAATTCGGTTAGATCAAGTGACCTGTATGCCTAGCTAGAGGCCGCTTCAGTTCAAGTGGATTAATGATATTAATCCACAGCTTACTCTTGACTGAACCCGTAGGGTCACACAAATAGTACGTAAACAGATCGAGTATTTAATACCGTTAAATACTCAATCTATGAATATTCGGAATCGACGTATCTTGGTTTCAGTGGGAGCTGAGATCGTCAAAGGAAAATAAATGAATACTCCGTAAACGATGATATTACCGGAAACGAAAATATGGATCGTATCGGAAATATAATGTAACACCCCGACTTCTAAACACCATAAATTAGGTTATTATCTTTAATTAGCAGCGGAAACCCTAATTTAGTCGGAGTGTCACATGCCTATTTCCCTCGTGGGAAATACAAGGCGACATAACCTTTTTAAATTACTAAATAAACTTTAATAATAAACACTTTTAACATCTGATTAAACATTAATATTAAAATCTAACTCAAATCATGAAATCAAACTTAGACTTTAAATAATACATCCCTTTATTACTAATAACATAGTTATCTTTACTAAACATCGATCGTGAATTTGGTGGTTGCATCCTCACTCTAAGGCATCCCATGATCTTCTTCGTACCTAAAACAAAAGCAACATCGTGAGCCGAGGCCCAGTAACATACTACCCTAACAGCGTAAACTCATTTCAATTCATTTTATTTACTTTGCAATCAGGGGGAATAGAATATAGTAAAAACACTTTCATAAATGCATTATAATAAAACATCATTTATAATTTGAAACTTTAATAGTTCCCATTATCTTTCATAAAACATTCATTTTACTTGGTAACTGACAAGTTAGCCTTGCGGGACGTCTCCCACCTTGCGATAGTCCTCAAGGAGCACTCTCCCTTGTTGGACATACGCCCGTACCTAAATAGTTTCTCTTTTAGCTTGCGGTAACCCTCAAGGAGCACTCTCCCTTGTTGGGTGTCCCGCGGTACGGCGGTACGTGCACGACCTAGAAATAGTAACCCCACTAACTGCCAAAACCGGTTACACTTTTATTTATCATGTTTCGTATCTTATTCGTAACTCATAAACATCATTCTTATAAAATCATTCATAAACATATTTAAATATCATCATGCATAGAACAAACTTTATAAATACATTTCATATCCCACAATCCAATAAAAACATATCATTATAAACACATTTCATAATCTCATAAAACACATTTCATAAAGGGATTGTGGGTGTTAGCAATAGATGTTACCTCCCGTAGTTTATACTTCCTGTTCGATGGATCGTTCGTCCTGAGCTCCAAGTCCGATTTCTTTCAGAATATTAAATTATTCAATTAGTTATCAAAAATCGATATTTTATAAATAAATTAATAAATAATGAACTTAAAATATAATTTCCTAATTTAGTAAAAAAAAAAATATTATTAAATCAGTTTCTTGTCAAAATATATTTATATTTGATTATCATTTAAAACTTTTATTATTTAGCAAAAGGGTGAGTAACGATCATTTTCGTAAAACATGATCATTAGTGAGTAAAGAAACAAAATAAACTCAAATGTATTGGGCCAAAATGAGCTTTGGGCTTACATAATAAAAGAACAAAGTTCCAATATTGGAACCCGTTCTCTGGGAAGCAAGGGCACGAAATGGATGGGGTCTCGAAGGAACAGGGGAGGCAGCGAATGGGAGGAGAGGGGTGATGGTGAACGGAGGTTTGGGCGGTGGTACTGGGCGGTCTGGGTGGAGGCAGAAAGTCGGCGGTAATCGCAGCACGGCGGCGCAGTGGTTGCGCGATTAGGGGAGAGAACAGGGGGGGTCGAGTGAGGAGGATGGGAGGGGAGGTTGTGCGAGCGGCGAAGGGAGGTGCGGTGGCCGGAGCCTGGGTTTGGGCGGCACCGAGACGCGAAAACGCGTCGGAATTTTGAAGATGCTGGTGGTTTCGCGGCGGAAGAACACGAGGGAAGGGGGGATGCGAGCAGGGAAAATAGGGGAGGTTGCGGTGGTGGTGAATGGTTGTGGTGATGCTGCACGGTGGTGATGATCGAGGTGGCGACAGGTTTGGGAGTTGGTGTGGGTGCGGTGGCTGGGAATGATGGTGGCAGTAGGTGGTGGTTAACGGTGGTGGTGGTTCGACAGTGAAGAGAACAAGGAAGGGATAATTGAAATTGATTTTTGTTGTTGAAATTCCATCTGATTTAATTTTGGTTTTTGAAGACATGTAGAGTGAGGAAGAAGCTGTAGTACTTGGAGCCCAAGGAAATGAACTTGGACTGAATTAGGGAGAAAGAGGAGTCAAGAAAGTAAGAATTTTTTTTCTCCACCTTGACTTGGTTGACACGAAAGAGAAGAGTAGAAGAGCAGTATTTATTTTGGCTTTGAGTGTGCATGAATATTTGTTTTTTTTTTGTAAATCTTAGAATAGGTAATTTCAGAATTTTAGTTGCTATTTTAGGAATTGGTAAACAAAAATAGAAATCCTTAATTTTGAAATAATTCCTTAAAATATCGACAACATAAAATAAATTTAGTTTTCGAATATATTAAGAACGTTTCGAAATTATTATTAAAATCCAAAATTATGAAGTAATTAAGATTTTTAAAAAAAATAGCTTGAGCTCGTAAATCTGAAATTAAATTATAAAATCTGAAATAAAAAGAAATAAAAATCGCGTAACAATATTAAAAATTCAAGCGAAATAAAACTTTGTTAATTAAAATAAAGTTCGAATTTAGGATTTAAAACGATTTTAAGCTAAATAAAATAACTAGGCATAATTAATCAAGTTTTAAAAATTCGGGGTATTACATTCTTACCCCCTTAGAAAAAGTTTCGTCCTCGAAACTTGAATTGATTTTTGAAAGTCGAAAATATTTGAATAAAAGTACGATATTTTATTTTAAAACCAAGATCTCACAATTTCATTCCAATTCCGACATTGTCTAGCCTTCATTCCGCCATCTTCTTTAATGACTCCGCTTCAACTCGAGACCTAGAATCGAAGAGTAAAGAATACAAAAGGGGCAAAATTATATGTTGATCTTAATCGTCATTAAGGTCAATTATATTCCGCCATCGTCTTTTGTATCTCTACTTTACTTCATAAAATAGGATCGAGGAGCAAAGAACATAAAAAGGGCAAACTTGTTAGCGTAGACTAGGCTCCCATTTTTCTTTGTGAGATCCCGTTTGAAAATATTTTCTTCCAAAAGTAGTAATGTTTTTAATACAAAATTATAATTCTGAAGATAGATATAATGAAAATAAATATTTACCTAACAATTATAATAGTCAAATAATTTGTAAAAGTCATTTGTTATAATAATCTCGTACTCTGAGCTCAGGAGAACTTCCATTGAAGACGACTTTCCATGTGTAACGATTAGTTATTTTCAATACAATCATGTCAGCATAAACATAATCCATAAAGCATATCTTACACATAATTCTTGATTTGAAAAATTTCACATTTAACATAAACATAACATTCATATAACTAATGATGGTAATACATCTTAGTTTGATACTTGATTAGCGCATATTACTTTCAAAATTTCCATCATTTAGTTTAGACTATTTCCTCTAGATGTTTGATCACGCGTTTTCAACAGATCATTCTGCTTCATTCTTCACTCCATACTAGCGAAGTCGTCGTTGTCATTTGCATCATCGTCTTTTCCTTGCATTAAAAACACTCTTCCATTCGAAGTTGCTCCACGTGGGGGATTACGGTTGAAATTTGTAGTGCCACCATTTCCTTTGTTTTCATCGTTTCTCCTATCACCTTGCTCTCGATGTATTTGCGGACAATCTCTGATTTGGTGATCTTTGCTACCACATTTGAAACAATCTCGCGTACCAATTCGACATTCTTTCTCAGTATGGTTCCATCTTCCACACTTGGCGCATCCACGATTCTTGTTGAAGTTTTGGTTTCCGTTATTCCCTCCTTGATAGCTGACATTGACATTTTGTTTCTTATTGTTCGGTTGATTTTCTTCGAAGCTCCCTTTTCGTTTTCCATATGTTTCTTCTCGAAGCTTGATAATTCTTTCGACGTTAATTGCTCGATCGTACAACTCTTGGAAAGTGGAAATTCTAGAACTCGAAAGACGATCACGGATCTCAATGCTTAATCCTCCTTCAAATCGATTCATCCTTTGCCTCTCAGTAGTCACCAGGTCAGGGGCAAATCGAGCAAGCTCATTGAATTTCACTGCATATTCCAGAACATTCTTCTTTCCTTGACTCAATTTGATAAATTTCGATTCCATTTGCAGTTGCAGAGAATAGGGATAAAATTGTTCCCGCATAGCTTCCGTCAGTTTTTCCCAACCAAAACCAGGCTCATTTTGGATTCCTTTAACACTTTTCCACCACAGGTTGGCTTGTCCTTTCAAGTAAAAGACAGCATAGTTGACCTTCCATTTCTCGGGGCATTGAGTTGCATCAAATAATTTCTCCATATCGCTAATCCATTCCTCAAATTCAGTAGGGTCTGGCTTGCCATCATAGGTAGGGGGTTTATGAGAAGCGAACTTCTTGAACATGTTGGAGCATTCTTCTTGCTCTGACCTTGGCTTTTGACGATTTCCTTGCAGAAGTTCCGACATTATCAATCTCATTAAATCCATTCGATTATCGCTTGTTTCTCCTGGAGTGTCCCCGAAAATGGGATCCTTGCGCAATTCTTCAATTCTTTCTTGCATTCCTCACAGCGCTAATGCAGATTTGTGATTACCATTTCCATCGTTAACATCGTTATCGTTTCTAGTGCCGTCAATAGGAATATTTCCGCTTGAAGTCATCGCCGATCTGATCGCAAGGATACAACACTTCAGATAATCTTTTCTTCTTGAAATTAGACTAAGAAATTCTGCAAATCATAATAAAGAAAACATTCCCGTTGCGTTCCCCGTCCTATCACTCACACTCATTTCATTTTAACTTAGCATGATTTTAACTCATTCTTTTTACTCATTCCTTAAAATTCTTGCTTAAAACCTAATAAATTTTATTTCGTGCAAAACCCGTAAAGTTTAGCACTTATGGTCGCAGAACCTTGGCTCTGAATACCAAACTGTAACACCCCGACTTCTAAACACCATAAATTAGGTTATTATCTTTAATTAGCAGCGGAAACCCTAATTTAGTCGGAGTGTCACATGCCTATTTCCCTCGTGGGAAATACAAGGCGACATGACCTTTTTAAATTACTAAATAAACTTTAATAATAAACACTTTTAACATCTGATTAAACATTAATATTAAAATCTAACTCAAATCATGAAATCAAACTTAGACTTTAAATAATACATCCCTTTATTACTAATAACATAGTTATCTTTACTAAACATCGATCGTGAATTTGGTGGTTGCATCCTCACTCTAAGGCATCCCATGATCTTCTTCGTACCTAAAACAAAAGCAACATCGTGAGCCGAGGCCCAGTAACATACTACCCTAACAGCGTAAACTCATTTCAATTCATTTTATTTACTTTGCAATCAGGGGGAATAGAATATAGTAAAAACACTTTCATAAATGCATTATAATAAAACATCATTTATAATTTGAAACTTTAATAGTTCCCATTATCTTTCATAAAACATTCATTTTACTTGGTAACTGACAAGTTAGCCTTGCGGGACGTCTCCCACCTTGCGATAGTCCTCAAGGAGCACTCTCCCTTGTTGGACATACGCCCGTACCTAAATAGTTTCTCTTTTAGCTTGCGGTAACCCTCAAGGAGCACTCTCCCTTGTTGGGTGTCCCGCGGTACGGCGGTACGTGCACGACCTAGAAATAGTAACCCCACTAACTGCCAGAACCGGTTACACTTTTATTTATCATGTTTCGTATCTTATTCGTAACTCATAAACATCATTCTTATAAAATCATTCATAAACATATTTAAATATCATCATGCATAGAACAAACTTTATAAATACATTTCATATCCCACAATCCAATAAAAACATATCATTATAAACACATTTCATAATCTCATAAAACACATTTCATAAAGGGATTGTGGGTGTTAGCAATAGATGTTACCTCCCGTAGTTTATACTTCCTGTTCGATGGATCGTTCGTCCTGAGCTCCAAGTCCGATTTCTTTCAGAATATTAAATTATTCAATTAGTTATCAAAAATCGATATTTTATAAATAAATTAATAAATAATGAACTTAAAATATAATTTCCTAATTTAGTAAAAAAAAAATATTATTAAATCAGTTTCTTGTCAAAATATATTTATATTTGATTATCATTTAAAACTTTTATTATTTAGCAAAAGGGTGAGTAACGATCATTTTCGTAAAACATGATCATTAGTGAGTAAAGAAACAAAATAAACTCAAATGTATTGGGCCAAAATGAGATTTGGGCTTACATAATAAAAGAACAAAGTTCCAATATTGGAACCCGTTCTCTGGGAAGCAAAGGCACGAAGTGGATGGGGTCTCGAAGGAACAGGGGAGGCAGCGAATGGGAGGAGAGGGGTGATGGTGAACGGAGGTTTGGGCGGTGGTTCTGGGCGGTCTGGGTGGAGGCAGAAAGTCGGCGGTAATCGCAGCACGGCGGCGCAGTGGTTGCGCGATTAGGGGAGAGAACAGGGGGGGTCGAGTGAGGAGGATGGCAGGGGAGGTTGTGCGAGCGGCGAAGGGAGGTGCGGTGGCCGGAGCCTGGGTTTGGGCGGCACCGAGACGCGAAAACGCGTCGGAATTTTGAAGATGCTGGTGGTTTCGCGGCGGAAGAACACGAGGGAAGGGGGGATGCGAGCAGGGAAAATAGGGGAGGTTGCGGTGGTGGTGAATGGTTGTGGTGATGTTGCACGGTGGTGATGATCGAGGTGGCGACAGGTTTGGGAGTTGGTGTGGGTGCGGTGGCTGGGAATGATGGTGGCAGTAGGTGGTGGTTAACGGTGGTGGTGGTTCGACAGTGAAGAGAACAAGGAAGGGATAATTGAAATTGATTTTTGTTGTTGAAATTCCATCTGATTTAATTTTGGTTTTTGAAGACATGTAGAGTGAGGAAGAAGTTGTAGTACTTGGAGCCCAAGGAAATGAACTTGGACTGAATTAGGGAGAAAGAGGAGTCAAGAAAGTAAGAATTTTTTTTCTCCACCTTGACTTGGTTGACACGAAAGAGAAGAGTAGAAGAGCAGTATTTATTTTGGCTTTGAGTGTGCATGAATATTTGTTTTTTTTTTGTAAATCTTAGAATAGGTAATTTCAGAATTTTAGTTGCTATTTTAGGAATTGGTAAACAAAAATAGAAATCCTTAATTTTGAAATAATTCCTTAAAATATCGACAACATAAAATAAATTTAGTTTTCGAATATATTAAGAACGTTTCGAAATTATTATTAAAATCCAAAATTATGAAGTAATTAAGATTTTAAAAAAAAATAGCTTGAGCTCGTAAATCTGAAATTAAATTATAAAATCTGAAAAAAAAAGAAATAAAAATCGCGTAACAATATTAAAAATTCAAGCGAAATAAAACTTTGTTAATTAAAATAAAGTTCGAATTTAGGATTTAAAACGATTTTAAGCTAAATAAAATAACTAGGCATAATTAATCAAGTTTTAAAAATTCGGGGTATTACATATAAATATTATGCAAGTCGTAGATGTTGCCGGAAACGGAAACATGGTACGAATCGGAAAATATTATTGGAAATGGAAATATTGCTGGAATCTGAAATATAGCCGGAAACGGAAATATTGTCGGAATCGGAAATATTATCGGAATCGAAAAATCATTCCGGAAACGCAAATATTAAATATTCGTTCGAAACGGAAATTAATTCCGGAATCGAAAATGTTAAATATTGTTCGTATCGGAAATGAATTCCGGAATCGGGAAATTAATTGGAAGCGCGTCGTACGAATCAGCATCGGACGAGCTTGCTAGACGAAGGCCCAGCGCGAAGCCAGGCCCACGCCCAGCAAGCATGCCACGCCACACAAACAGCCCAAGGCTGCGCCAGGCCCACAGCAAGGCAGGCCCAGCGCGCGCCTAGGCTGCAGCGCGCTCGCGTGGGCTTTGTGCTCCGTGGGCTTTGCGCGGGCATGGCCTGCGCATGCGGGTCATGCTCGTGTGAGTGTTTGTGCTTCCGTACGAAACCGAAATCGTGTAGGATTCGTTTAGTGATTAAATTCCTATTCCTAATGGATAAATTAATTATTAGAGTTTTAATTAGAATCTAGTTAATTAATTCGTTTCCTAGTAGGATTCCAATAGCTTTTCCATAGCCAATAAGTATGTGATTAATGCTCACAATTTAGAACGAGTTTTAAGTATTAAAAAAGAGAGAATCTTTGAGCAAAAATTCAGTCACCTATTTGCCTTAAATCAGCCGAAAATTTGTAGTACCTTAAGGGCGATTCTAGTTAGTCAAGCTTAAGGCGGATCCAGACGTGCTTTGGACTTTCTACGGAGGGACGACACTTGGAGTCCTAAAGACTTGTTCTTGTTCGGTTCGGGCGCAGCATGGGAGGGCACGCTACAAAGAGTATGCATCCTAAATTATGCTAATTGTTATGTGGCAATTAATTTGGAATCCTGGCTTTTATGGTTTTTCCGCATGATTTATATTCATTTATATGTATCATAACCTAACAGTGGTATCACAAGCCTCTAATTAATTCCATAATAATTGCTTAACATGGTTAAATTTTATAAATTTGCAAGGAATTAAACGGGGTGATTAATTTTTCGTAATTGTAATTATTTGCAAATTTGCGTTCATTTAATTATATGTACGCAGTTTTTCGGCAGTTTCTTCGTTACTCAACGAAATCGAGTGATTTTTGTCTCAATTCCGCATGTAAAAGGCATTCTAAATTTGACAAAACACTATTTATCGGGCGAAACCAGAATTCCCAAATTCGAAGCCTAACTATGACTTCTCGGAGGTTTTAGTTTTACGAATGCAAAGTTTGTAATTTTAAGATGTTAAATTTAAATATTTGCAATTCTAGTTGTTAAATCTTGAATTTTTGATTGACCTACTGTATATGTTTAACAAATTTGAATGCCAAAGCTTGTTAATTATACAAACCTAATTTGTAATTATAATTAATTTGTTGAAATTCGAATAATTTAGAATTGATTTGATTTTCATAATTAATTAACAATTTATTTAGGTATCCATGATTAAAAACCACCATAAAAATTGTTAATTTATGATAAATTTTAAATTTTTATGACCTAGATTCGAATCCATGATAATCGGAAATTAATTGATAAATAAATTTTCGATTTTTCGCCCTAAAATTATGAAATTAATATGATTTATTAATTAGTCAATAATTTTGAATTAAAATCTTTTAATTTTTATTAAATACGCTCATGATTGTTGCACACACAAAGCAAAGGACGCTACGTGTTACCCTTAAGGGGTGTTGTATAGTGCGGGCACGCGACGACGAGCAAGGGAGCTCGTCGCCCGTGCGGTACGAATGCAACGAGCAACAAGCAAGGGGCGCGCACGCAAAGCAAGGGAGCTGGTCGTGTGTGGCTCGATGGGCGATGGGGCGAGGGGCAAGGCAAGTGTAGCGAGCAAGGCAAGCACGTGTGGGCAGATATGGATGTTGCGCCACAACGTGCGTTGCCTCGCCCAGCAAGCACACCAAGGCAACCATCCAAGGCAACAACAAGCATAGCACAACATGCACGCGGGCAGCGTTGGCTGGCTTGTCCAGCAAGCGTTGCCCAGCAGCGTGCCAATGCGATGGGCGAGTGGGCTGCGCGCAAGCGTGGCTCGCTGGGCCTGCTGTATTGGTGCGTTGATGCTTGGGCTTTGCGCTACGATCAATCGAGTAACAATTGGTTTATTGCTTGTTGGACTTGACGAGGCATGGGCGCAAGCCCAGGGCCTTGTCTTGACCCGATTGGTTCGTTTTAATTTTAATTTTGAATTTTCAGTTCGGAAACCATTTTAATTTATTTTAAAATTTGTAATTTAAATTGTTTTCTCGGAATTTAATTTTGAATAATCTAATTATTATAAATTCTAATTTATATTAATTATTTTACTAAAATTAAAACCTTGAATTAATTTAAATTCATTCATTTAATTCAACTGAAAATAAATTAAAAGGATTCAATTATAAATTAATTTTATGAGCTTTAAATTTTAATTAAATTTGTATGTTTCCGGTTAGACTAGGAAATACATTTTTATGTTTAAAATTAGTAAAGCATGTAAATTTATTGGTTTAAGTGGGAGCGTTTTAGTCATAAACTCTTGATTAGGTCTACATTCCTTTAAGATTAAAACAACTTGATTAGAAATAAGGATTGAATAATTGGTAGATTATTGGAACCCTTGATTAATTGCTGCAAATGTTTATGTGATGCATAATATGTTTTACTAACCAGCTATGTGGGTCGTTCATGATAATGAATGGGTGAATGGTATATATTGTATATGTACTGTTTTGCAGGTTATAAAAAGTGACTAGTATGGCCCAAATAGAATAGAAAATATGGTCTGCGTACCATTAATTTGAATGTAATATTGGTCTAAAGTACCAAATTTTATTGCTTTTAAATATGGTCTGCGTACCATCAAATGTAATTAGTTTAATTATAGCTTATCCTATTTGAAGAAAATGGCGCCTCCCATGGTGAAATTCAAGACGGAATTTCCAATCCATTTACATGACGGACTTTGAAGTTGAAGCTTCAAGATGAAGTCGGGCCATACTAGATCACATTTATATCTGATGCATGTTTTAAGTTATTTATTGCTTTAAATATATCTTAATTATGCATGAGATTGTGGCTTGATTATGTTGCATGATTAAGGATTTCAGTTCACTTAAAATCTAACCAACATAGTAAGAGCCTTAAGTTCCAAACTTTAAAATAGAGTTAAAAGGTGCCATGCCAAAATAACACTTACTTGGATAAACCTTTACATCAATCTTAGTAATAGTTTTCCTCTATAGCGAGGTGTTACTTATTGATCCTAAAGGGGTAAGGTACACAAATAATTGTGAGTACATGTTAGTTTTGGTGAAACTCAACGATATAAGTAAGGAGTCCTTTTATGTCGTGGAAAATGAGATAGGTTTACCTAATAAGTTCTTAGACGTACCTATCAACCAAGCGTAGTTTCTAGACTATTAGCAAAGGCTTTGCTTACCTAAAATATTTTAGAATTGAGTCTAAATACATAATGTTCTTAATTCTTCAATGATTTAAGGATCTTGGAATCATTTTATTCACACCTGCCGGAACAAAAAATTCAAATAAAATGCCAATAACTTGTTTAAATTGCATGATTGCTCTAATTTCCAAGTTATTACCCATGATAAATATTTAGACTTTGCATGCTTCAATGTATGTTTTAATTATTGTTTATAATTAAATATCTATTACTGCAATAAATCCTTTTGGAAAGGTAACAGTAAATTTCCTCGATTGGTAGTGAATCAAAGAACGATTCACAGAAATGAGAGAAAGTGAGAAATTTAAAATGTACATTTCTTTTAGCGACTTTTATGGTTGTTTTCGAGTATCAAAGTCGAATGGCAAGCCGATTGGTGCTTGTGAATTCAAAATACAATGTAGTTTTGAGATCATAACTCATTGAGTTTAAACGCTCAGCTTTACCAATGGTTAACGACCTAAAATCTTTTTCCATTTAATTCTCGAATGAGTCTAGTCCCTAGATATTCGATTAGATCAATGCTTAGAGAACTTTAGAAGCTTCTGGTAAGATCATCTAGTTGAAAAGAATATTCAACATAAATAAAATGGTAAGAATTTTGTTGGAATGACATTGGACATGTCTAACAAAGTATAAAAGTCAACACTAAAGAATTCAATTCTTAAGACTATAAGAAAGGGTACAAGAAATAGGAAAACAAGGAACAAATGAAAGGAATTTACGATTCCGTTTCTACCTATAAGTTTATGTTTAAGGAGAAGTGACCTAGCAATCAAACTTCCTTGGTATCATATACCGCTTGAGGTTCTTACTTCGGTAATAACTCAAACAATGGAAGCTAGGCTACACTAATGACCTACAAGTGGGAAATGAAGCATGGCAATGCTACATTAGTTGTAGGGTCATCTAGTTTGTTTTAAGTCCTTTCAAGGCTGGAACTTAATGGCTATTTTGTTCCATAATCAGCATACCTAAATTTATGTTTTCAAACACATAAAGACTCACATTCAAGAAAAACAAAAACAATGTTTGTTTGTTTATTTGGATGAAATGGTCATTTACGGGTTGAGTCAATATGCTTGATTAAAACAAACAAATCTTTAACAAATAAGAACTTTACTAGGTTCAAATCAATCTCTTGATTTGAGTTCCACAAGCCTTTAGCATTGTTGCTTAGACCATGTCAACAAGTTAACATTCAAAAGCTCTATTTTATAGACTTTTGAAAGTTGGTTGATTTCTAGATCAATTCAAGACAAGCTAGTCTTACTTGTTGAAAGTAACAAAGGATATGAACTATTGTTAGAACGCCTAGACAATAGAGTTCAAAGCTAAAGAAAGATTTTATGACTTTATTATTTCACATGGACTTGAGTGAATATAGGTTTATTTACTCAAATGAGATATAAGTTTGAATATGTTTGGCTAGTTCAAAGATTCAAAAGTATAAAACCCACTTGGCAAGAAATCATAAAGATCTAGGTTAGATCATGTTGATGATTACTTAAGTCAAGAATGATCATTAATGATTGTGTGTTGTAATTTCACGATCTAGCTCCATAAGATATGGCATATCTACGTTGGAATGATCGAAGTCAATTAGTACTTGATTCGATCAATAATGAATCATAAAGATTTTTCCTATAATTTCTAAACAAAATGCTCAACTACCACCAAACTAAACCAAATTCGTCAAAGCTATTGAAAAGTAATTGCAGAATATCTTTTCATAATATATATCTAAAGAGTTCCTAAACTCAGTGGGAGCTTAGTGTTTGTTATTCAACAAACTAAGGCCCAAGATTAGATATATGTTTCATTGTGATTTATTCATATGAGACACAAGGGTGTTGTTTCTACCACGAATTTTTGAGAACATAATGTTTGTTTGCTCGAAATAATGTCCTTTTGGAGATTCGTTTCCAAAATGACAAGTGGGAGAAAATAGACCTCGAAAGTATTCGAGGCGAACAACAAACATAAACGGACATTCCGAAGGCTTTTCGAAGTTCTTCAGAAAATTCGAACACTTATTCTTTAAAGACTTTAGAAGTGGTTTTAAAGAATAGACATCTCTTAGAAGACTTTACAAGTGCTTCAAGGAGAGCAGAATATTCAAAGGAATTTCAAGTGTCTATTGATATTCTATTGTTTGATGTTCTATACCCAAGTAGGCATAGAGTTCAAGTTACTGAAACTATGAGATTCTTCTATTAGATAGTGAAGAAACATGGAGTTCAGGTCACGGAAGCTATGAGATTCTTCTATTAGATAGTGAAGAAACCTACAACTTGCAGTCAAACTATTATCATGTAGATTAATGAATTTGTGACTTGTAAGAAAGCTATGACGAAATAAAGATTCCCTAAAATGGTTAGAGGCCATATATAGACTTAATGTTTAATTGGATAAAGGCCATAAAAACATACTCAATGTTTTGAGGACAAAATTGAAATTTTGTTGATTTGCAAGAATAGGTTAACACCTATTGGTTGCAAATTGGTTTTAAGGATAAAAACCATCAAAATATGGAATTGTGTTCACACACAAAGCTAGATTAATTGCTAAAGGTTACAAGCAAATTCACGGCGTGGATTGTGTTGAAGCCTCATGCAAAATCGTAATGCTCAAGTCTATAAATCAAGCAATAATTGCATATTGGTACATATGGAAATTGGATGACAAAACGTATTCCTCAATACAAAGTTGAAATAAACTATGTACATGGTATGTCATAGGATTTGTGGATCCAAATAAATGCTTGAAAAGGAAAGCTAGCTTTTGAAATCTAAGTATGGATTTAAGCAAGCAACTGGGAATTGGAGCTGTATTTTAGTGAAGCTAATAAGTATTTTTGTTTCATAAAATGTACATGATTCTTATAAATATATGAGAAGTTTAGTGGGAGTACGTAAAAACTTAATTGGTCCTATGTGTATCACACACATATCTCTCTATTGTGAAATAACTTCAAATGCTAATGACTTAGATTTGAAACTTAGTACATACTGGGTATTAAGATATATTTACTAAGATCTTATATTAATATTTTGGATTAAGTAAATGGCATTTACTAAATCAAACACGAAAGACTCCATTGGAGATATTCGATCCATATGAATAAATCTAAGTAATGAATGTTTGAACTATGTATAAGCATTTACTAAGTTAAACATTAAAGGATCTAAGCGAGATTCTTAACCTATATTATATGTCATAGAATTTAGCTGGATTTAGTATCTACTAAAACTAGATGAGCTAAAGTTACATGAATAGAATTCAATTGGGAATTATTCTACAAGATAATTTATCATGTATGATATAATATGAGGATCGCCAAAAACGTATCGTAAGGATTTAAGCATGACCAACATATACCAATATCTATTGATCTAAGTGAAGATCAACTAGATTGATATTAAGAAAAACTTATGGTACTTTAAAAGGTACATAAGAACAGTTCTTGATTCAAGGAAATAAAGATATGCTAAATATTAATGCTACACGCATAAACACTGGCAAAGGATCAAGAAAGATCCCTTTGGAGTTATCCATTGGCAAGGACGAGCTATAGAGCACCGTGTTTTGAAATGGCAACATGGATTAGAGACCATGAGTTTTTGCGTTGGAATTGAAACATTAATTTCTATATTCTGAGATACAGATGGAAAGTCTTCCAGATATCTATGAACTGCTTGGATAAGCGAATCCAAACAAAGCATCACTAGCAACCTATGCAGTTGAAGTAAAAATAATTATTGCCTAAGAAGCAATAAAACAGAGTTATTTACATTAAAGAGTTCTTCACTGAACTTCGGTGGATCACATGTCTGCTAACTTGATGGTTCTTCATTGCAAAATGCGTAGAACCAATATTGAAGTAAGAAAGACTAGATCACATAATAAACAAACTCAAAAGATCTTATATCATATCTCAAAGAACATTCGATGAAAAGGATATTAAGATTGGCAAAGCATGATAACTAAACCTATGCAACAAGTGAGAAACAACACTCACATTGTGGCACTTGAAATCAAGCATAGCTTTGAATTCCATTAATTGTTTTAAAGATGGGTTTGACGCCCATGGTTGTAAAACATTGGGGTTGAACATTTATCATATATGAAATGTATTTTCATATTCCATTTAATCTTGATTTGGTATTAAATAATGAGTCCCTTCAATTTGACGATATATTCAAGATAGACTGTCAGGACCAGTCCTGTGACTAAGAAATGTCTATCAAGTGAACTTGAATGTCAAAAGTTGAAAATGGTCCCTGGTTGGAGTTTTCTATGAAGATGGACGCATAGAAAACTCGATTAGAATGCAAGATGACTAGTAGTTCTGTTTCTTGAACTATGTGGACATGGCAATGTCGCAATCATTTGCATAGATGCTTACTTTGGGAAGACTAGTATCGGACAGACCTATGAAACTTTACAGTAAGAGATGAGAATCTGTCATAAGTTATTAGACACTAATCCTTAATACCTGATTGATTTGAGATTACTTGTTTGAGAACTGCTTACTATAACGTTGGCAACCTTCGCACCGTAAAAGGAGGCTATAAAGGCAACGCTCGGGTAATCACCTATCAAACGAAGTATAATCTCAAGATCGCAAGATTGGGATTGTCCTCCCATAAATCGGGATGAGATGCTGAAAGTTGTACAAGGCCACTCGGAGAGCTAGAAACTGTAAAATGCATGGCTGTGCTCAGATGAATCATAGGCTATGATAATCTGTTTATTTGATCAGTTGAACTCTGAAACCGGGAAACACCTCTGGACATAATAAGGATGACAACTCTAACCTTATGTTCAAGAGCAAGCATCGAGTGACAAAGGAATTAGGAAATGCACACTTGTCCCTAAGGACAAGTGGGAGACTGAAGGAAATAATGCCGTTGGTCCAAGTATGCATTTAATGATAAGTCTAATAAATGCGATTCAGTATTAATTATACAAGTTAATAATTCAGTGAGATCAAGTGAATTGTATGCCTAGCTAGAGGTCGCTTCAGTTCAAGTGGATTAATGATATTAATCCACAGCTTACTCTTGACTGAACCCGTAGGGTCACACAAATAGCACGTGAACGGATCAAGTATTTAAAGGAATTAAATACTCCATTTATGGATATTCGGAATCGACGGATCTCGGTTCCAGTGAGAGCTGAAATCGTCAAAGGCAAATTTTGAATACTCCGGAAACGATGATATTGCCGGAAACGGAAATATGGATCGTATCGGAAATATAAATATTATCCAAGTCGTAGATGTTGTCGGAAACGGAAACATGGTACGTATAGGAAAATATTATCAGAAATGGAAATATTGCCGGAATCGGAAATATTGCCGGAAACGGAAATATTGTCAGAATCGGAAATGTTATCGGAACCGGAAAAAAATTCCGGAATCGGAAATATTAAATATTTGTTCGAAACGGAAATTAATTCATGAATCGGAAATATTAAATATTGTTCGAATCGGAAATGAATTCCGGAATCGAAAAATTAATCGGAGGCGCGTCGTACGAAATAAACATCGGACGAGCTTGCTAGACGCAAGGCCCAGCACGAAGCCAGGCCCGGGCCTAGCAAGCCCAGCGCGCAAGGCCAGGCCCAGCGCGTATGACAGCTGGCGCGCCCATGGGCTGCGAGCAAGTCGTGGGCTGCGAGCAGTCGTGGGCTTCTCCGCGCGCGCGCATGGCTTGCGCCATTGTGGGTCGTGCGCGTGTGTGTGTTGAAGTTCGTGCATGCATCAAATCCTTAAGCAATTAGGATTAGATTAAAAGATTAATCTCCTAAAGTTACTAGTTTTAATTAAGGTCTAATTCTAATAGAATTAGATTACTTGAAACCTAGTAGACTTCTAATTCCATTATTCCTACCCTATAAATATGTGATGGCATTCACAATTTATGAACACATAATCTCAAGTATTCACATAGTTTTAAGGATTAAAACTAAGATTAATTTGCCTCAAATTATTCGAATAACATAATACCTTAGGTGCAATTCTAGTTAGTTAAATCTAAGGCGGATCTGAACGTGATGTGCACTGTCTACGGAGGGACGACATTTGGAGTCATGAACTTGTTCTTGATCGATTCGGGAGCATCTAGGGAGGGCACGCTACAAAGAGTATGCATCCTAAATTATGCTAATTGTTATGTGGCATTTCATTTGGATTCCTGGCTTTATGGTTTTTCCGCATGAAATATATATGATTTATATGTATCATAACCTAACAATATGAATGGTTAACCAAAAACGTTTTACAAAGTATTAAAATCTAAAAATTTAAAACACTTATTAAGGACATCAAAGCCATTCTCCAACATGCTTGATTCCCATAGTTGCAGTGTGCTAGTTGTGCTTCGCTTGCGGCAGAGGTTTAGTTAATGGACCTGAGATGTTGTTGTTAGTTCCAATCTTGCTTTTCTCGACTTATTTTCTTTCCACGAAATCTCGTAGATGGTGAAATCTACGAAGTACATGCTTGACTCTCTTGTTGTGTCTAGGCTCCTCTGCTTGTGCAATAGCTCCGTTATAGTCACAATATAGAGATGCTGGTCCTTTAATGGAGGGGACTACACCAAGTTCACCTATGAACTTCCTTAGCCAAATAGCTTACTTTGCTTCTTCATGTGCAAAAATGTACTCCGCTTCAGTTGTAGAATCCTCAATGGTGCTCTGTCCAGCTTACTGCACATCCGTTGAGGCAGAAGACAAACCCAGACTGTGATCTGAAATCATCTTTGGCGGTTTGAAAACTTGCGTCCGTATAGCCTTTAAAAATTAATTCTACATATCCACCATAGACCAGAAAATCATCTTTGTGCCTTTTCAGGTACTTCAGAATATTCTTGGCAGCAGTCCAATGCGCCTCTCCTGGGTCTGACTGGTATCTGCTCATAGCACTGAGGTACGAAACATCCGGGGGTGTACATATCATAGCATACATTATTGAACGAATCAATGATGCATATGGAATCCCACTTATTTGTCTACGCTCATCCAGTGTTTTTGGGCACTCAGTCTTGCTTAGTGTCATTCCATGAGACATGGGTAGGTAGCCTCGTTTGGAGTCAGCCATATTGAACCTTTCAAGCACCTTATTAATATAAGTGCTTTGACTAAGTCCAATCATCCTTTTAGATGTATCTCTGTAGATCTTGATGCCCATTATGTACTATGCTTCTCCTAGATCCTTCATCGAAAAACATTTCCCAAGCCAAATCTTGACAGAGTTCAACATAGGAATGTCATTTCCGATAAGTAATATGTCATCGACATACAATACTAGGAAAACAATTTTTCTCCCACTGACTTTCTTGTATACACAAGATTCGTCTGCGTTCTTGACGATGCCAAAGTCACTGAATGCTTCATCAATACGTAATATTCCAGCTCCTTGATGCTTGCTTCAATCTAGAAATGGATTTCTTAATCTTGCATACCTTTTTAGCATTCTTTCGATCCTAAACACCCTCAGGTTGTGTCATAAGCACAGTTTCCGTTAAAACGCCGTTTAAGAAAGCAGTTTTGACATCTATCTGCCATATTTCGTAATCGTAATATGCAGTGATTGCTAACATTATCCGAATAGACTTTAGCATTGCAACTGGTGAAAAGGTTTCATCATAATCCACACCGTGGACTTGCATGTATCCTTTTGCAACCAATCTAGCTTTGAAAATTTCTAGTTTCCCATCCTTGTCCTTTTTCAGTTTGAAAACCCATTTGTTTCCTATGGCTTGGTAGCCATCTAGCAAATCAACCAAATCCCAAACTTGGTTTTTAGACATGGAGTCTAATTCAGATTTCATGGCTTCTTGCCACTGTTTGGAGCTAGGGCTCGTCATAGCTTGTTTGTAAGTCGCAGGTTCATAGCTTTCCAGCACTAGAATTTCATGACTCTCATTCGTCAAAATACCTATGTATCTTTCTGGTTAAGACCTATATCTCTGCGATCTACGCGGGGTTACATTTCTAGTTGGTTTTTTATTCTCACCAGATACTTCTAAAGATCTATGAGTTTCAACCTGAATGTCATCTTGAGCATTCTTTAGAGTTTGTTGTTCGACTCGAATTTCTTCGAGGTCTACTTTTCTCCCACTTGTCATTTTGGAAATGTGATCTCTTTCCAAAAAGATAGCATCTCGAGAAACAAACACCTTGTTCTCAGATGTATTGTAGAAGTAATACCCCTTTGTTTCCTTTGGGTAGCCCACAATACATTTGTCAGATTTCGGTTGAAGTTTGTCTGAATTTAATCGTTTGGCGTATACTTCACAACCCCAAATCTTAAGAAAAAACACATTTGGAGGCTTTCCAAACCATAACTCTGTTATGTTATGATACATATAAATGAATATAAATCATGCGGAAAAACCATAAAATCCAGGATTCCAAATTAATTGCCACATAACAATTAGCATAATTTAGGATGCATACTTTTTGTAGCGTGCCCTCCCTTGCTGCGCCCGAACCGAACAAGAGCAAGTCTTTAGGACTCCAAGTGTCGTCCCTCCGTAGAAAGTCCACAGCACGTAAACTCGTTCTAAATTGTGAGCATTAATCACATATTTATAGGCTATGGAAAAGCTATTGGAATCCTACTAGGAAACGAATTAATTAACTAGAATCTAATTAAAACTCTAATAATTAATTTATCCATTAGGAATAGGAATTTAATCACTAAACGAATCCTACACGATTTAGGTTTCGTACGGTAGCACAAACACTCACACGAGCATGACCCGCATACGCAGGCCATGCCCGCGCAAAGCCCACGGAGCACAAAGCCCACGCGAGCGCGCTGCAGCCTAGGTGCGCGCTGGGCCTGCCTTGCGGTGGGCCTGGCGCAGCCTTGGGCTGTTTGTGTGGCGTGGCTTGCTTGCTGGTCGTGGGCCTGGCTTCGCGTTGGGCCTTTGTTTAGCAAGCTCGTCCGATGCTAATTCGTACGACGCGCTTCCGATTAATTTCCCGATTCCGGAATTCATTTCCGATACGAACAATATTTAGCATTTTCGATTCCGGAATTAATTTCCGTTTCGAAAGAATATTTAATATTTCCGTTTCCAGAATCATTTTCCGATTCCGATAATATTTTCGATTCTGACAATATTTCCGTTTCCGGCAATATTTCCGAATCCGGCAATATTTCATTTCCGGTAATATTTTCCGATACGTACCATGTTTCCGTTTCCGGCAACATCTACGACTTGGATAATATTTAAATTTCCGATACGATCCATATTTCCATTTCCGGTAATATCATCGTTTCCGGAGTATTCATAATTTGCCTTTGACGATTTCAGCTCCCACTAGAACCGAGATCTGTCGATTCCGAATATCCATAAATGGAGTATTTAATTCCTTTAAATACTTGATCCGTTCACGTGCTATTTGTGTGACCCTACGGGTTCAGTCAAGAGTAAGCTGTGGATTAATATTATTAATTCCACTTGAACTGAAGTGGCCTCTAACTAGGCATACAGTTCACTTGATCTCACTGAATTATTAACTTGTATAATTAATACTGAACCGCATTTATTAGACTTAGCATTAAATGCATACTTGGACCAAGGGAATTATTTCCTTCACATATAAATGAATTGAATTCATTTTTCCATTTAATTTTGTGGTCTATTAAAGGATGAGTCCTTTCAATTTGACAATATATTCAAGATAGACTGGCAGGACCAGTCCTGTGACTAAGAAATGTTTATCAAGTGAACTTGAATGTCAAAAGTTGAAAATGGTCCCTAGTCGGGAGTTTTCTATAAAGGTGGACGCATAGAAAACGCTAGACGGCTAGAGTGCAAGATGACTAATAGTTCTGTTTCTTGAACTATGTTGACATGGCAATGTCGCAATCATTTGCATAGACACTTACTTGAGAATATTAGTATCAGACAGACCAATGAAACTTTAATGTAAGAGATGAAAATCTATCATAAGTAAATTTCATTACATTATTAGACACTAATCCTCAATATCTAAGTGATTTGAGATTACTTGTTTGATAACTTGTTACTTTGACGTTGTCAAGCGTCGCACGGTAAAAGGAGACTATAACGGCAACGCTCAGGTAATCACCTATCAAACGAAGTCTAACCTCAAGATCACAAGATTGGGTTTGTCCTCCTATAAATAGGGATGAGATGCCGAAAGTTGTACAAGGCCACTCGGAGAGATAGAAACTGAAAAATGCATGGTCGTGCTCAGATGAATCATAGGCTATGATTATCTGTTTATTTGATCATTGAACTCTGAAACCGAGAAATACCTCTGGACATAATAAGGATGACTACTCTTACCATTTGTTCATGAGCATGCATCAAGCGACAAAGGAATTAGGAAATGCACACTTGTCCCTAAGGACAAGTGGGAGACTGGAGGAAATAATCCCCTTGGTTCAAGTATGAATTTAATGCTAAGTCTAATAAATGTGATTCGGTATTAATTAACAAGTTAATAATTCAGTGAGATTAAGTGAACTGAATGCCTAGCTAGAGGCCGCTTCAGTTCAAGTGGAATTAATAATATTAATCCAAAACTTACTCTTGACTTAACCCGCAGGGTCACACAAATAGTACGTGAACGGATCAAGTATTTAAGTGAATATGTTATTCATTAAGTACTCCATTTATGATCATTCGGAAATGACGGATCTCGGTTCCAGTAGGAGCTGGAATCGTCAAAAGGAAAAGTAAAGAATATTCTGGAAATGAAGATATTGCCGGAAACGGAAATATGCTTCATGACGGAAATATAAATATTATCTAAGTCGTATATGTTGCCGGAAACGGAAACATGGTTCGCATCGGAAAATATTATCGGAAATAGGAATATTTCCGGAATCGGAAATATTGCCGGAAACGGAAATATTACCGGAATCGGAAATATTGTCGGAAAAGAAATTATTTCCGGAATCGGAAATATTAACGGAAACGTAAATATTTGTTCGAAACGGATATGGATTCCGGAATCGGAAAACGAATCGGAAGCTCGACGAGCGAGAAGCGGCAAGCGAGTCGGCCCATCGCTCGACAAGCAAAGGCCGAGCGCATAGCACTGAGCACGAAGCCCAGCGCCAGCGCTAAGCCGATGGGCCAGCAGCACACTGGACCGCGCCAAGCGAGCAAGGCAGCATCAGCACACTGGGCCGCGCCAAGCAAGCATGGCAGCAGCGATGCAAGCCCGCCAAGGCAAGGCTGCAGTGCGTTGGGCCTCTGGCTAGCTGCGGGTGCGGCTGGGCCTAGGCAGGCACGCACACACCAACGTGGCCCGTTGTGGCTGCGTTGGCTGCGTTGGTTGCTTCGTCTTGGGCTCCAAGAAAAGTCCGATTACTTAATTCCCAAGTCACTTTGGATTAAGTATTCCTAGTCCTAACTTGAATTGATTTAATTAAGAGTTTAATTGATGTTACAATTCTAATTGGATAAGAATTTCAATCCTTGTAGGGTTGGTAATTCTTTTCCTAGTAGGACTCAAACTCCTTGTTTCCTACCCTATAAATATAAGGCTAGGCCCTCATAATTATAAACACATCAAACATTGAAAATCATATTCTTTACTTACATTGTGTTCAAGGGAGAACATAATATAGCCTAACCCGAATACATAAAACCTTAAGTAAAATCCTAGTTGGTTAAACCTAAGGCGGATCTGAACGTGTTGTAGACTTTCTACGGAGGGGCAACGTTTAGGGCTCTAAAGACTTGTCCTTGTTTGGTTCGGGAGCAGCTAGGGAAGGCATGCATCACATTGTATGTAACCTAAATTATGCTAATTAACTATGTGGCAATTAATTTGGATTCTGACTTTATGGTTTTTCCGCATGAATTATATTATTGTATTATTCATAACCTAACACTCACCACTTTATAGCTTAGTTCTTAGTTACTTTAGTTTGTCTTTAGATTTCTGAATTTTTGGAGTAAGATCGCTCCTTCAATTAAAGTTGTTTATTTGTTTAGTTTCTTCATAGCTTTTGTGTATTAGCTTTAGTTGTAATTTATGGAAATTTACTTCATGATTTGTGCTGAGTTTCTGTACCCTATTTGGTATGTTCTTGGTGTTCATCCTCAAGTTCATCTTTTTGGTTGAGTTTCTTCCTAAAATAGAAAGTCATGTTTACATGTATGGTTTGCTTAAATCTTTTAGGTTTGAGTTATACCATGTTTGAGCAGTTTCCTTAGGCCCGGGGGTTGGGTGACCCCTAGTAAAATTATAACATGATTCTCTTTCTCTTGTGCTATTTTCGTTGTTATGAATTGTTGTGGTGATTTGGGCCTTTTTCTTAGTAGTATGACCATAAGGATGCCTACTCAATTATTTTATTCCTATACCCCTTGTGTGACCTTACAGTGGTACCTAGCAGGGTTCGGCGGTATTGATAGGCTCGTTCTTGTGAGATGTTACTAAGTGGATTCTGAAGTCTAGTGACCGTGACCATCGGGGCTAGGTAGGATTATGTGTTCATCCATGTTGATGTTTTTCCTCTTAGTATGAAATGACCATAGTGGCGTGCTCATTGTCTTAGGAGTATTATGACTATCCTCTAGGAGTAGATTATATACTAGGAAGTGTGTGCTACACCATGACCATCGGGTGGCCCATATTTATAGGGAGACTAATTCACTTTCATGTTTTGTAGGGTGAATTGAGATGATCATAGTGTTGTGCTTAATGTCTTGAAATTATTCTGACTATCCGCTGGAAGCAAATTACATACTAGGAAGCGTGTGTTGCCGGTGAAAGTCAGGTGGCCCGTATTTATAAGGTGCATAGGTCCATTTCATGTCTCAATTCATAGTGCAAGAGTTGTGTCTGGCCATAGATTTACTAGGTGAAATCCCTCTTCCCCAGTCCATAACTTTTATTATTGTTGTTTATCTCGTTTGTGAAATTGGTGACAAGTTGTACAAACAACCCAACCATTTATTGTGTGTTTTAGAGTAAAGTGTGTTAGTATTTACATGTGTCTTGCTAGTATGAAAAACGCTTGATCCCCGAGAGTTTTAACCCTTACTTACCCCTTGTCTACTATACATTGTGTAGTGTCATACGATTGAGTCAAGTGGAAAATATAATTATCACTTGTATGCTGCTCCTAGTGTTTAACAGCCTCTAGGAGTGCATCACTTTCATCACCTCTATAAATCGCTAACATAATCTGGTCAATTATCATGCCTAATAAGATAATCTCTGGGCAATTTGGATCTTGTTTCTAGGTACCTTAAATCAATCTAAACAACCCATTTCGACCTATTATTTAGTCTAATTATCTGTGCATTAAAATCAATCCAGATGCGTGACACGAAGTTTCAGACTAGTAAGGACCGATGAATGGGCTAACGTTGGGCACTCCTCGTATTAGTAAATTTACCCCCTGAACTCAAGCTCTACTATGTGGATGTATGTTGGGGCCAATTTCTATTGTGATCAAATACTCGAACCTCTTAGTATCGACTATGATACTCTTGTATCACAAAAACATGATTTTGTCAGTTTTCTCCGAGAACATAGGAAAAAATGAATGGCGGCTCCACGATCTAAGTTAAGGTAGGTTATGGCCACCCAGGTTACCCTTTTACCTTAATCGATTGCCACAACATGAGGGAATATATGAGAATTAACTACAGTATGCAATCCATGTTTGCAAAAGAAAGGTTGTGCATCTGGATTTTGAATCGACTTTTCGACCCCCTCACATCACTCTTGCATATTCGCGACAAGAACCAGGGTTGAGAGTCTATTGAGGCGCTTGTGTGCTCCCAACAGGAACAAGCGGGATCGACGGCGAGAGTGTATCTGTTTTGAGGAGACTTTGTGTTAAAAAGATTAAAAACATGCAACACCATAATATTTATAAAGACTAACAACAACATAAGTGTTTAAGGAAAAACAACTTCTGATGAAGGGTACTAGTCCATACCCCTCATAAGCTTTAAACTATAGTGAAAATCGGATTGACAGAAACATAATAATTCTATCTAAAGCCTAGAAAACTATTAGAAAGATCTTAGAAAGCAATAGATAAGAAAAACACAAATAAAGGAAGTTTGGATTCTAACAGTATGTATTAACATCCATAAATAGGTAATTCACTAACACATTAGACAAGAATGATATCATACTTTAATTTATGGACAAAGTGTTTCTTACCACCTAAAAAAATCAAAAAAAAAAGTTTTTTACCACCTAAAAAACTAAAACTTGTATTTTACCACCTAAAAAAAGTTTAAAACTTGTTTTTTACCACCTGAAAATTGGAAAATTATTAAAATGTTAGGTGAGGCGCCACAATAACGGTAATATTTCTATTATGTTCTCTTTTTCTACGATTTCATGTACTTAACTCTTTTCAGTTTTCACTTCCCCCGTTTCCTTATTTTCCATGAATTCACTTAATCTTTCACCACCATTTATTCACAAAATAGACAAAAATTAATGGAAGTAAAGAGAAAAAGGTAAAAGAGTTAAAGAAAATCACATAGGGAGTGTAAAAAAATTGGAGGAAAATTGAATTAGGTAGCAATACATTAAGGTTTCATCTATTTTTTTCATTTTCAGGTGGTAAAAAACAAGTTTAAATAAAAATATTTAGGTGGTAAAATACAAGTTTTGATTTTATATGTGTTAAAAAATATCTTTTTTATTTTTATAGGTGGTAAAAAAACAATTTGTCCTTAATTTTTCTTATATTTTCACTCCCATAATTTCTTAGAATTTCAATCAAGTAATTTTTATTTTTGTACATTGTATTTGATATGAATTGTTCTTGGTAAATTATTGCATTGTGTATCTTTCTTGATAACGAACTCGAGTTGAGCATGAGAAAAATATTATCGAGTCGAGTTGGACAATAGATATATTTTTAAAATAATAAATTATCAATAACAAATTAAATAGCTTAATAGATTTTTTCTGAAAAGATAGTCTAAATACACTTAAATAGTAAGGTAAGATGGCCAAATAGATAAAATAGAAAACTATATAAAATAAACCTGTGCAACACGCGGGCTTAAAACTAGTACTCCGTAATGTATAAAAAATAACCATGCAATCTTTTAAAATATTTATCCAACAAATATTTTCATAACATAAAATGTTAATATTTACCAAAAATAAGGTTAAAGGTACCCCTATAAATTTATTGTCCACCAGATGTATGCAAGATAGACGTACCTTTTGTAACAATAATGCTACATTCAACTGATGACCAAGATACCCTCTATACAAGCATGGCCACATATTTGTATTGTTCTAATATCGTATTACTTCTTCCGTGCATAATGATGTTCCATTATCTATTTTTCGCGTTTTCAATGCACATTTAATATCATAATTATATCTAATTATACATTAGTGAAAAAATATAAATTTTTGATATTTGTAAAATACTCATTGAAATGAATCAGACCTCACATGAATATGTTTTTTTTATAATGTTTAATTTACAAGATTCTCTTCAATTGTAAATAGTGTCAAACTTATGCATTGAAATATTATTATGGAACAGATGGAGACGTTAAAGATATTTCGGATCAGATATCCGAAAAAAGTTTGAGTTTTTGGATAGAATTCGGTTCAAATTTTCCCCATTTCGGATATCCGAAATACCTTAAATATTACAATTTTTTTTAAAAGAACAATAGAAAAATCCGATGATCCGATCCAAAATTTTCGGTATCCATTTCGATTTTTTGGATATTTCATATAGAAAATCTTATTTTTTTTTTAAACGTAAAACGTGAATGTTTTTTTTTTTGGAACAGGTTCTGATACCCGAACCCAAAATATCAGGTCTCAAAGTCGCATCATATTTTCCCGATCCAAAAATTTCGGATCAGATCGGATCTGAACTTGAACAGCCGTAGAAATACCTAAAGTGAAACACTTTTGTAACCCGAGGTATCCAATGAAGGAATTATGTCTTTAGACATTTCCGGCAATTACTAAATATAAATAGAATTAATTATGAAGATAATAAGTTAATTATTTTAGTAATCATATTTGCTTGCTAGAGAATAAATGTGATTAGTAGGACAATATTGAGTTGACCTACAACTAAATATATTAATCCTATAAGGTCACACATATAAGCACTAATTGGAATGGGCCCAAAAGGCCCTATGGCAACCGGTCTATTAAGGGAAAGCATGTTGGGCTTTGTTTTTGTGTTAATCTAAAACTCTCACATTATAATAGTTATAATGTCAGGGATTTAGGAATCACGTTCATTTTTCAATATCTGACAAAAAGGAAAACACAAAAACCCTAACTCTCATTCTCTGAAACGTCGTTCTTCCCAATCAGAGCAAGAGATTGATCGTGATCGTTCTCTTCCGTACTAGAATACGTGGGATTCAATTGGTGCTTGTGGACTAAGTAGAGGAGCAACAAGTGAGGCTCTCAGATCTTCGAAGCTTGCATACGAATGGGAGAACACGCTACAAAGGTGATTATTCTTTCGTCTTAATCTGATCTATACTATTGTTATGCATGTGATCCTGTGATAGATGTTAGGAAATTGTTTCCTGAAATTCCGCTTTATGCATCTATATTATCCTGCAGTGATATCAGTTTTAGCCTCTTGCATAATATTTTATGATCATGATTGTATGCAACATTATTATTTTGATTCAATTAAGGGAAGATTTATTTATGGCTTGAATTTGCATAATTAATATATCATATTAATTAATTGGAAATCATAAATCGTGATTTAAATTAATTTATGCTCAAAATAAATTTCTAAAATTCCGAACTTTTTAATATAGGGCCGAAAATAACTGTTAATTTCACTCAAAAAATTTCGGATTTTTTAATATTAAATTCGTTAGATTTTAAATTATTTATTGGTTAATTAGATTAATCATGGAAATAATTTGTTAACAATTAAAGATTTGATTTTTAATTTTTTAAACAAATATACTGATCATATCCTAATTTCCATACAATAGCTGAAATTTTTGGTAATTTTTTGACTATTTTTCGTAATTGTTGTATATTAATTATTGAATTTAGTTAATTTTTATGTTTAATTCGATTAATCATAAAATTTGAAGATAACAATTAAATTTTTTGATTTTATTTGTTAAGAAAATTCAATAGAACCGCCTAATAATTTAATTCGAATTTTTCGGATTATAATTGTTATTTTTCTGAATTATTTGAATAAAATGAGATAATTATTCCCTAAATTTTGATTTCTTGTTAGATTTAATTTGAATAAAGATTCTAATTGAAATATAACTTTTAACAAACCTAAAATTCGGATTATCACACCTACTTAAATTTTCTGCCATAATTTTCGGATTATCACACCTAATTAAATTTCTAATCTTTAAACAAAGTTTGGATAAAGATTAATTTAAATTGGTAATTGTTGCACAATGTAATGAAAAATTTCCCACCATGGCAGGGTGACCCCACCTGCGATGATGGAGCCACGGTGGAGGGTGAATTAGGGTCGTGTTCCGGCGGTTATCAGGGTGGCGGTCGGTTATCGTCACGGCGGAAGAGCAGCTAGCTAGCATAGCTGCTATTCGGTTGCTGCTGTGCTGGCCACGACGCCGGTCTTTCTGCCGGTAGTTGCTGGTAGTTGGGTCAGGCGGCGTGGCTGGGTCATTCCCGTGGAAGCTGGTCGGCGACCCTGCTGGCTGCTGGCCGGCGATGCTTGGTGAAGCTGTTTTGAAATGTCACTGTTCCTGCTTCGTTCTTTTCTCAGGTGAGGCAGGGGCAGACCCTTCCTGCTGGCCTCGTGCATTCAAATTAAAAAAAAAGGGAATTTTGAAAATCAGTTTCACAGTGCATTAAAAGGAAAATCTGATTTTCCTAATCAAGGTCCAAATCGGAAAAGTTTCCCAAATCAACCTTTATAAATTGAATAAATTTCCAAAAAATCTGTTTTGGTAATTTTGGAAATATTTTTTTTTTTTGGAAAATATGATTTTCTAAGTTGAACATAAATTAATATGTTTCTCTAAATGCAAATTCTTGAATAATGAGATTATTCTAACCATATTTAAATAGTAATTGAATTAAAATAATATATAAAGTTTCCTAAATAATTTAAAACTTAAATTGTTTTAGTTTTATAATTATTTTGGACATGTTATTTGCTTATTAATAGGTAATAAGTAAATACTTTGTATCTAATATATTGATATTATATGCATGTATGGAATATATATGATATTTTGTTACAGGCAAGTGACTAGTATGGCCCAAAATAGGATAGAAAATACGATATGCGTATCGTTTTGTATTCTTGTAAATTTTGAAATACGATCTGCGCATCGTTCTGTATTGTTGTAATTTAATTTAAAAGTTTAAATTATATTATAAAGTTTGTATTATGAGCTCGATGGAGTAAGAAGGTTCAATCACAAATTCAAGGATGGAGATCCAAGAAAGATGAACAGGAACCCAAGAAGATTTGAGCTTATTTTTTAGGGGCCATACTAGGATCACATTTAGTTTTTTTTGCGTTTTATATTGCCTTAAAATGCTTTTTAAGTTTATGTATGTGGTTATTTAAGCTATGTGTTCACTTTTAATTAACCAACATAGTAAACTTAGGTCCCAAAATAATATTGAGTTTAAGTGCTTTTCCATACAACACCTATAAAGCCTTAGATCATAAGTAATAGGTTTTACCAAAGCAGGGTGTTGCTTATAATTCCGGAGATAGTAGTGTAGGTTTTTTGAAACTTACATGCTAATGTTTGGTTAACTCAACAAAACTATCAAAAGACAAAGTTTTGGGTTTTGAAGCTAAGAGATAGGAAAATACAAAGAGTTGTTAACCTGTCTACCAAGAGTTATAATCAGTTATAATTAGTAAAATGTTTACTTACCTCAAGTAATATAAATTAAAGTAGCAAGGCCAAAGTCCGTTTGATTGTAGTGGGAGGGGATCTTGGTTAATTCCTTATTCAATTGGGACTTCTAATTTGAATAAAGGGTAGTAGTTAATTAAATTTGTTTAATTGCTACTTTTGATAAACATTATATTGAATCTTGCTTTACCATTTTGTTGTAGTTATCATGTCTAGTACAAACAACAACTCTACTTTTAACTTGTGCCCTCTAATTGAAAACAAACAGAATGCACACAACTTCCTAAAATGGGAAATGGCTATGAGAATTGTTCTCAAAGCGGAAGGAAAAGAAAGTGTTCTTGACAATCCACTGCCTCTTGAACCCCTGCGAGACAATGCTACTGAAGCTCAATGTCGAGGTAGACAAACTCTCCAGGATAACTCTCTGCAAGTAACATGTTTGATGCTTGCTTGCATGGAACCAGAGTATCAAAAGCGTTTTGATGGTCTGAATGCCTACACGATAATCCAGTAATTGAAGACTTTGTTTCAGAAGAATGTTAGATTAGGGAGGTTGCATAGTATGATGGTTCAGGACGAGGGGAACTTACCTAGTGAACCTGAACATAACGATGTTCTAATGGTCAAAAGAGGTAAGCAGTACAAAAGTATAAATGTCATAGACGTTAATTTAGCTACAACTACTTCTTGGGTATTTGATACCGCTTGTGGGTCTCACATTATTGATAATGTGCAAGGACTAAAAAGAAGTAGAAGCTTGAGAAAAGGCGAAGTAGATCTCCTAGTAGGCAATGGAGCAAGAGTTGCTGCTTTAGCTGTAGGAGATTATAGTTTACGCTTGCCTTCTGTTTTAACACTAGAACTAAATAATTGTTATTACGTTCCAGTTATTACCAAGAATATAATTTCGATTCCAATTTTGGATTTGGAAGGATTTTCATTTCAAATTGTGAATAATTGTTGTTCAGCATATTTGAATGGTATGTTCTATGTCTCTGCTAAATTATCAAATGGTTTATATGTACTAGACTTGCAAAACCATATCTATCACATAGAAAACAAGAAACACAAACCAAATGATTTGAACCCTACTTACCTATGGCATTGTCGATTAGGCCACATAAACTCAAAGCGCATAGAGAAACTTCATAAGGATGGAATTCTCAAATCATTTGATTTCGAATCATTTGAAGCATGTGAGTTTTGCTTAATGGGAAAAATGACAAAGTCTCCTTTCACAGGCTCAAGTGAAGGGGCCAATGATCTTTTAGCCCTCATACATACTGATGTTTGTGGACCTATGAGTACTTTGTCTAGGGGAGGGTATGGGTATTTCATAACTTTTACTGATGATGTGAGCAGATTTGGATATGTTTACCTCATGCGGCATAAGTCGGAATCCTTTAAAAAGTTCCAGAAATTTCAAAATGAAATAAAAAACCAACTTGGAAAGAAAATTAAAGCATTGCGATCCGATCGTGGTGGTGAATATTTATATCAAGAGTTTGGTGATCATTTGAAAGATTGTGGAATACTTTCGCAATTGACTCCACCAGGGACACCACAGTTGAATGCGGTTTCCGAAAGAAGGAATCGAACTCTATTAGATATGGTTCGTTCCATGATGAGTCTTGCTAACCTTCCTGGCTCATTTTGGGGATTTGCGCTTGAAACAGCGGCATTCACACTCAACAGAGCACCGTCCAAAGCAGTAGAAAAGACGCAATATGAGATGTGGACTGGAAAAGTTCCAATATTGTCTTTTCTAAGGACATGGGGTTGTGAAGTTTACGTAAAACGTTTACTATCTGATAAGCTTTCACCCAATTCTGATAAATGTCTTTTTGTGGGTTACCCAAAACAGACTAAGGGATACTACTTCTACAACCAAAGCGAAAACAAAGTGTTTGTTGCTCGCGATGGTGTCTTTCTAGAAAAGGAAGGAAAACAAGTGGGAGTAATGTATATCTCGAAGAAATTCGAGATGAGCAACAAATGGATGAGGTTCACACCTCATCAGAGACGACCCAGCATTAAAATGCTCAGGAGGCGGTGCATTCCATTCACGCGCCTTCTACCGTCCCACTTGGAAATAATCCATGCGAAGTCCCTCAACCTAATGAGGTGGATGATATGTGTGTTTTATATAGTGTTTTACCCCCGTCCCTTAGTACTTTTATGTGTCAAATGGGCTCATAGGAGCCGTTTTTAGTACTAATATGTGTTATCAAGTGTGCCTTGAGTTTCAGGTTTGATTATGAGAAATTGGTCTTTTTAGACCCGTTTCATGGTGATTTAGGCACTACACGAGCCCGAGGAAGTTCGGGACCTTTATCGTCGACTTTCGGGAGCCTTAGATGCTTATGGTTGAGCCCCGAGAGTTAGACTCGGTGATATGGGCGAAGGATATTGAGGATTGCAAATCGCCCTGTGAGCTGAGGCGAAACGCGACCATCGGGAGGAAAGAAGAAGAATTGAGCTCATCCGTACACGCCCGATCGGGCGCACTTCACCCTGTCCGGATCGGGCGCCTGTAGACACCTACTTTTGTCCCAATTCCCGAAAGGGGAGGTTCGATGATGAGAACATAAATCTCCACTTGACAACGCATCTCCTATAAAATAACGAATCTCAATTCCCCTTTTCATTTCACCCGAAACCTGCTATTTATAGAAACCTGCTATTTATGGAAACCTGCTAAAAATAGTAACTGCAGTAATGGGTAGTTGTTAAAAGTGGCAAGTCATAAAAGATAGAAACCTGTCAGAATTAGGTGTTGCACTCTAACATAAATCCTAAATGAGATAGAAATTGCGAGAGAATCCTGTTCCTAATACGATTCGAAAATAAGAGTTACGTATTAATTAAAATCCTAACGAGCATAGAGTTCGTAACGGGCCCAGATGCATTCCATCATAAAATTAATACGCACTAAAAGACTCGATTAAGTCTCATACACTCCGGATTCTAAGAGTCCGAATCTGACAAAGAAACGGCCCAAACATCAATTTCAACGCCCAACACTGGGCGCTGAAATTGCCTGGATCCTATTTTCAACGCCCAGTGCTGGGCGCCGAAATCTTTGACGCCCAGCCCTGGGCGCTGAAAATACCTGGGACGTGTTCTTTCCTAATTCTTCGTGGATTAGAGTTCTACAATTCTATCTTTCCACGAACTCTTTTCTATAAATATAGCCCCAAGTTCGACGTGAAAAGGACACACAACACACAATTATTATTCTGAGTATTGACTCTAAACCCCTAAGTCTAAGCCTCACGCTGCAAAAGTGATCACGCGTTCTGTCGCAATCGATCCGAAAATCGAACAGAACGTATCCTGTCCTATAATTTGAGATTCGTTAAATAAAAGGAGAAATAGCAAAGTCAAAGTGGTTAGTTTTCTGAGAACCGTGACGCACCTCTCAAGGGTGCGTCGTAATGTGTCCCTTTTCCATGGTTTAATTGCTTTCCTCGCCCTTTTATGAACTGTTAAACTAATTAAATCTGATTGTTCTATCACGCCTAATAAAGATAATATGTTGGGAAATTGGATTATCATGCTAGGTCCCTTAAAACAATCTAAATCAGATAATCGCGTTCGATCTAGTACTATATGTTGCATATTGTCAAAATCAACTCAGATTAGTTTAATAGTTAACGCATGTCCCTTCAATTATTTATGCTGAGCTAGTAAGGATATCCTGCCTCTGGAGTTATCGAAGAGCGAGTACTCCTCTCGGTAGTTACAGTCCCCCGAACCCTAAATCTCTACCTTGCGGGTGTATGTTGAGAGATCCCCACACCAGGGATCACAAGGGAACCTACGGCCGTCGTGATCAAACATAATTGCACTTCCTTTATGTCACGATAACCGGGTTTTGTTAGTTTTCTTCATTGTCGTTAAAAACTGAATGGCGACTCCTATATTACTAGTCAATTGGGTGTAAACTCACAGGAAATCCAATTACACTTGATTTGACAAAAAGAAACGTCACACCCACGAGGGACAAGGTCACGCATTAGCCTCATGCTTTTTCGACCCCCTCACAGTGGCTACTCCTATATTACTAGTCAATTGGGTGTAAACTCACAGGAACTCCAATTACACTTGATTTGACAAAAAGAAACGTCACACCCACGAGGGACAAGGTCACGCATTAGCCTCGTGCTTTTTCGACCCCCTCACAGCGCCCATCAGAAGGCAGCTATGGACTTTTCGCAAACCGCCCGATCGGGCTGACTGTCGAGCGAAGCATCGCCCGATCGTGCGACGTCCACCTCCAGCAGTTTTTCGCGTGGCTTATTTCCGTTTTTAATGTTTTTTTTAGGAAAACCATTTATACTTAGCCCTTTTATTTTTGAGGATATCTTTTATTCTAGTTTCTAATACTTAGTTTATTTCTAGTTTTCTCTCTAATTGTTCAAATGCTTTGTTTTTAATTCCAAGTAAAAATTCAAGCTTTATTATTTAATTGTTCTTCAATTCGGTATTGCTTCTTACTTTAATTTATTTTATTGCTTTAATCATGTTTTCCATTATGTTAATTGCTTTGTTATTTATTATCATGAGTGAGTAGTTTAATTTCTAGGGTTTAGGGGATCCATGAATGCATGATTGGGATTATACGTGGACTTGATTATTTGATTGATTGATTATAATTTCTATAGCTTATTATTATTGCTAGTCAATTCTGTTCGGCCGGACTATTTTGATTTGAGTTTGATTAACCTTAGATTATGCGCCGAGAGGTATAAATCTGATGTTTTTGGTCTGTGGCTATTAGATAGGACTTATTTCTAGTACATAGCGAGAGCCTGTTAGTTATTTTATCCTAAGGAATTCATAAGATTCGAGAGATGCATGTGTTTCCTAGTTATGATTGTTAATTGATTGTTATTGTCCGTTGTCCAATCCTGGTCTGCATTTATGGTGAACCGCTGCCTTAGATTCCCTTAATATTGTTATTTTCCGATTTGATTATTTGCTTTAGTTTAATACACAAACCAATCCAACTCTTGTTACCAGTAGTCTAGATTTGTCTTTTGATAGTAGAAAGAACACTGTTTCTCTGTGGATACGATCCCTGCTTCCCTTGCTATATTTTTAGTTGGTGAAAGTTAGGTTTATCTTTGATAGGAGTGCGATTTAGCCTGTCAAACTTTGGCGCCGTTGCCGGGGAGATGGTTTTATTTTCTGTTATTAATTGTTTTTCTAGATTATTGTTTGTTACTTCTCAAGGGACTCCCGTTCCTTGAGATCGGATCTCACGACTGTTTTCTAGTTTTTGCTTGTTTATGCCCAGGACTGTCATACCAGCGATCTGACTTCGTTCGATCCTGAACCTGAACGAACCTTCCGTAGACGACGTAGATTCATTGAACAGTTGAGAGACTATTCGGACTCTGAATCCGACTATCTGATTAGCAATATATTCCATACAGATTTCAGAGATGGGTGACCAAGCACCACCACCACCCCCCCCACCTGTGCCAAGGCTAACAGACTATTCTAAGCCAAGTCTGTCTGTGCTTCCCAAGGCGATCATGCCTTCTATTGCGGTCGAGAATTTCAAGATTGAACCCCAGCTGATAAATATGATTGAGAGACACCAGTTCGGTGGGGAAAAGGGTGAAGATCCTAATCTCCATATTCAGTCTTTCATTCAGTATTGTGCAACCATTAAGCAGAAGAATTTAACACCAGAGAAGACTATGGAGATACTCTTTCCATTTTCATTGAGTCGGAAGGCAAAGCTATGGATTAATAGTCTCAACCGCGCAGCTATGAAAATCACCGACTGGGATTCTTTGGCTCTTGCTTTCTATGTGAAATACTTCCCACCTGAGAAGACGGCTCGTCTAAGGGGAGAGATAATTTCCATCACCCAACGAGCAGACGAGAGTTTGTTTGAAGTCTGGGAAAGGTTCAAGGATCTGCAGAGAGAGTTCCCACACCATGGTATGGATGACTGGTTCTTGATCCAACAATTTTACAACAGTCTGGGTAACGAGTCTAGAACCATTCTAGATTCTGCTGCTAGTGGGAGATTTATGGAACTGGAGGTGCCTAGAGCTTTAGAGGTGATTGAGGAGATGGCCATCCATAGTGCCCAATATGGGAATCCTAGAGGTTTTGTCGATCGGGGTGTTAAGCACGAGATGAACTCTATTGAACAGCTTACTGCTCAGTTAACTGCCCTACATCACAAGCTGGATAATATGCAAATCGCATCTTCCTAATCCACCCAACATGCTAGTGTCGCTGCAATGAGTGCCCAATCTGCCAATCTCTGTAATAGTTGTGGGATTCAAGGTCATTATGCACAAGAATGTAGGAGCTCTATCGAACAATGCAATGCATTCCAGTCCTACAAGAAGAACAATCCGTACTCCAACTCTTACAATGAGGGGTATAAAAACAACCCCCTGCTATCATATAGGAGTACAAATGTCCGGAACCCCCATCAAATCCAACACCCTCCACCGCCACAACAACACTACCAACCACCACCACAGCAGTCCTACCAACCGCGGAGTAACTACAACCCGCAGTCTAGTGGACAACCTGGGTTTCCTCCACAACCTCAACCCACACAGTCTGATCCCATGCTTGTAGAGATGAGGAATATGATGTTGGAATTGCAGAAGTCTCTGAGCGAAAAGGATGCCAAAATTGATGCTCTCACTACTCATAACAAGATCATGGATAAACAGTTGGCACAAATGGCTACTACTCTTGCAGAAAGACCCCAAGGTCAACTCCCTTCACGGCCCGTGCCCAGAGAGTCTGTAAATGCTGTCACCTTGCGGAGTGGATATGAGTATGATGGGTCGCCTATGACTATTGAAGAAGAGGTTGAAGTGTCTGTCAGTGGTGCTGTGCCAGAAGAAAGTGAGAAGGTGGTCAAGGAGAAGGAGGCTAGCACAAAGGTTGAGAAGAAAGTTGAGATACAAGTTCCACCTATCAAACTTCCTTTCCCTCACCGTCAGCTGAAGAACAAGCTAGACAAGCAGTTTGGTAAGTTCTTAGAAGTGGTAAAGAATCTGCAGGTAACGGTCCCTTTCACTGAATTAATTACTCAAGTACCTGCATATGCTAAATATATGAAAGACATCTTGACTAGGAAGAGAGCATTTAGTGAGGTGGAGACTGTTGCATTTACTGAAGAGTGCAGTGCCTTACTACAAAATAAGTCTCCACACAAGTTGAAGGACCCCGGGAGTTTCTCTATCCCGTGTAACATTGGCAATCTTTTTATTGACAAAGCCTTATGTGATTTAGGTGCCAGTGTTATTGCCATGCCCCTGTCTGTCTGCACTAAATTGAACATGGGTAATTTAAAAGTTACCAACATAACTCTACAAATGGCTGATCGATCCGTGAAGTATCCCCTAGGTGTTCTAGAAGATGTGCCTGTATGAGTAGGTAAATTTTTTATCCCTGTTGATTTTGTTGTGTTGGACATGGAAGAGGACAGGCAGATTCCTATTATTTTAGGTCGACCTTTCCTACACACTGCGGGGGCAATCATAGATGTCAAGAATGGCAAGCTGACTTTAAATGTGGGGGATAACAAAGTTACTTTCAATTTAACCCATGTTTCTAAGAGTCCTATGGTAGAGGAGTCATGTTGTGGAGTCAATGTTTCTAATGATTATTTCAATAATGAATAGACTCATACTAACTCTAACAATCCTTCCGAGAAAGCACGTGTTTCAAATTGTTTTGCAGGTGGAGGTGACCGGAATATCAACTCTTTGGCATGGGTTCGAAAGGAAGCATGATTTGATGATGTTGCGGCCCAAAAGGCTGAAAGTTTTGTAAACGGTGGGCACCGTATTCATGATCGGGGTCGTGATCTGTCACTTCCCGCGCCACATAGCTCATCCAAGGCATTTGATTTGACACCAGATGGCACCATCTTTGGTGCCCCCATTCGATGAGTTGTCGTGGCTCTCATCCCCTTCCTTTCGTTGTCTACGCATAAACTGAGATTGTGTACTAGGGACATTGCATCAATCTAATCGGGGGATGAGTGCTTCACTATCCATTTATTGCTTTCTGTAGTATACTTTTTGCTTTCGTTTGTGTGTTTTAGTATAATTCTTTTTAAGTGAGTGTTTCGGTGTAGTCTTTGGTATTGGAGAGGTGAGAAGAGGGTATTTTACGGTTTGGGTGTTTAATGTTGCGCAGGTCTAAGGCTCCAAGCTCGAAAAAGAGGAATTAAAGCTGAAACGGAGTAGCTTGCATATCGCCCGGTACGGATCGGGCGAGGTGCGCCCGATCGGGCGCGTGTCGATTTGAGAGAAAAGGCTGAAAATCGCCCGAACGGGCGATGGTTGCCCGATCGACTCCCATGGCGAGTAAATCGCCCGATCGGGCAACATTCCGCCCGATCGGGTGGTTGATGATGACGTCGTTCCAAGGTCAGGGGAAGGATTCTAGGCTGGAAAAGTCGAAGATAAATGGGTTTGCATTTCGCCCGATCCGGATCGGGCGCGCACAGATAGAAAGAAAAGGTTGAAAAAATCGCCCGATCGGGCGAGCTGCTGCCTGATCGGGCAAAGCGTGAATCAGCTCATAACTTCACGGGCCTTCTTCATTTTCCCTAACTTTCTTCATCTTCAACCCTCCTTTCTCTCTCTTCCTCCATTAAACCCCAACCTCCCATAACTTCCAACCTTCATAACTCCCTCAAATCTCCACCAAATTCAACAAACTTTACATCAAAATCTTCCTCTCGTCACCCTCTACAACCTATACCCAACCAATTTCAATTTCCTCCACTCTCCACCAAATCCCCAAATTCACCAAAAACCCAAAAACCACCAAAAAAAATTCAGATTTTTAACCATGTCTAGCCGTCCAAAGAGGAATTGCACCATGCAAGGAAGGAACCAACATGAGGCTTCGACTAGCCGACCTCGTGAGCCGACACCACCACCGCCGCCGCCCCAGTTCGAACCCGACCGGGACTTTCCGGATATTATTTTCGCTACGGAGTGGCGACGTGATCGGTTCATCCACCTCAAAAAGAGGGAGGTAATCCCTACTCGTTTTATATGTCAAAAATCTCTTCATGATATGGGTATTGAACAAGATGTAAAACGTGTTTTTATGGTGTCGGCATGAAAAATATGTATAGCATGTTGCGTCTTACATTTAGACGATTGACTTTGGAATTTCTGAGTTCTTTGCAATTGCGTAGAGATGGTTATAGGACTGTGTCGTCGGTTCATTTTCGCTTGATGAACCGTAATGTTAGCTTGAGTATTGGTGATTTTGGTGGAATTTTTGGTTTGTCCACTGCCCCTAGTAGGAAGCCTGGTAGTGCTCATAATAACTGTACCATGTGGGGAAAGCTGACTGGTAATGATAATCCCGGTAGTATGCAGCACTTGCATGCTTCCAAGTACAACACCCTGTCCCTATTGTTTTCTACAGGTTCCTGGGGTTCACAATTTTTGGTAGAGAGGAGACCCAAAATGTTAGGAGTACTGAGCTGGAGATTTTGGGTGGATATGTTTTAGAGGGGGAAGAGAGGTATACCATGAACTTAGCACATCATATGGCCTCCCAACTTTATTCTATAGCCACTAGCACGCACACCACTCGTATCACCGTTGATGGGTTGATCACCCACATTGCCATGGCCACGGTTAACTTTGTTGAGGCTAACCAAACTCCAGTTTTGGGTAGCAACCTATTAGACTTGGCCTATTTTGCTGGGCTTCGCCGTTTGCAGGGTGAGCATGGATTGTTTAGGCCGGGTGCCATGTATTGGATGTTCGAGCGGAACAGGCTTTTCACCTTGCCTGACCCTCAAGGCCGCACCAGTTTCAGACCCGGCCAGGCTCATTATTTATATGCTGGATTTGAGCAAGAGCAGCCTGATCCACAGCCAGAGCCCCACCAGTTTGAGCCCGAGCCTCGCACCTACTTTAGGAGGGGCGTCGAAGCGATGACGGGAGGCCACAGGGTGGACCGACACCGGAGGAGGAGCAGGGGTCCGTTCATGAGAGGTTAGGAAGGCTTGAGATTGGTTTTCATGAGTTCGCGAGTGATCACCAACGGGCCATGTTCCCTATCTATGATCAGTATGCCAGGCAGGGCAACATTGCTCCTGATGCTCAGCACCCTTCCTGGTTTACCTATCCCGCGGAGGGATATGGAGCTCTCGGTTTCATGGGCACCTTCACACCCACCCACTACGGTGGGTATGGAGCGGGCACTAGCGGTTATGGTGGTCGAGGTGGTGATGATGGTGATGATGGTGATGATGGTCAAGGCCATCAATGATGCTGAGGAGGATCGAGATGTTTTCGATACCCCTTGAGCCAATGAGGACATTGTCTGATTTAGCTTGGGGGGGTGTTTCACTCACTTGCACATTTTAGGTATATTTTCTTTTTATTTTTGCATTTAATTATTTTGGTGTGTTTATTTTGGTGTGTTTATTGCTTTCTAGATTAGTTTATTGCTTTGAAAAAGAAAAAAAATACAAAAATACGTTCCGATTAATACAAAATCATGCTTCTCTGTGCCCCTTGATTGGAAATTGTTTTGATTCTTGGTAGTTGATGATGAGAAATGTAGATGTGTTAGCCATGATTTGATATTCGATTGCTTTGATGCCATTACATGAGTCAACTCTGACTAACTATTTGTGGACTTGGTGCTTGGCTAGTTGACTAGGTTAGGATGTGTGATAGCTTCCTGGTGTGTCTTTGATTTTGAGTATTGATTTGCACCTGTTAGTAGCGTTTTATGACTCATATACATGCACATTGTGGAGGACGAAGGCATTTTTCTGTTTAGGTAGCCTTCAGATGAATCTAGGTACATTTGTTCCCTCCTTTTCTACCCATGTTGTTGCTTGTGCTCGGTGACTAGCTATATTACAAGCCTGTGAAACCCCCATTGGTTACTAGTCCCAAGCCTAGCTTGGGGGAGCTAATAGTAGTGAGGTGAGGGAGTTTTAGTGTGCTACATTTTGAGCACAAAGTGAGTATTGAATAAGGAGTTCATCTTATCATGGTTGTTGTTGAAAAATGAGTTGAAAATGAAAGAGATGAAAGAATAAAACAAATGTGAAGGTTTCTAAAAGAAAGAAAAAAAAAAAGAGATTGAAAAAGAAAAGAAAGAGAAAAATCTATGACTCTCAGAAAAAGTTCAAAGTATTGTTTCAATCAAGTTTTGCAAATTCATATCCTTGTGAGTGATTCGTTATAATTGTGAAAAAAGGCAAGAAAGTACGATGTTGGTTGTTTGTTGTTTTTCATGTGTTGAGTGGGAGAGTTATGGTCATTATTTTGGTTGATCATGATTGTATTTAGGACTTATGCTCCCCAAAGTCAAGGCTTTTAACTCACATTTTATCCAAATTTACCACGCCCTTACCTAAGCCTAACATTACAAGCTTTGAAGACCTTCCGACCTTTGTGCATAGAGTCGTATTTATGTGAAATAGTTGTTTATCAATGCAAGTTATGACCAGACACATTTCGAGTCGACTACTAGGTTGAGTGTATGTTTTTCTAGACACACGAGTGTTGTAAGTTTGGGAGGGCATTGTTCACTTACATGTTGGGAGGAGAGTGAACGGGTACATATTTTACCCACCACATAAATGAGCGACGAGTGTGTGAGCACTAGTCTTAAATTCCATTGTGCACTTGTGGTTCGCTTTGCGTGACGATTGTTGTTAGGTTATGATACATATAAACGAATATAAATCATGCGGAAAAACCATAAACGCCGGGATTCCAAATTAATTGCCACATAACAATTAGCATAATTTAGATGCATACACTTTGTAGCGTGCCCTCCCTTGCTGCGCCCGAACCGAACAAGAACAAGTCTTTAGGACTCCAAGTGTCGTCCCTCCGTAGAAAGTCCACAGCACGTCCGGATCCGCCTTAAGATTGACCAACTAGAATCACCCTTAAGGTACTGATAATATTCGGCTAATATGGGCAAGTGTTTGGCTGAATTTTTTGCTCAAATTCTTACCTTTGAATACTTGAAACTCATTATAAATTATGATCCTTGATCTCATATTTATAGGCCATGGAATAAGTAATCGAATCCTACATGGATACGAATTAATTAAATTAGAATCCTAGTAGAACTCTTATTTAATTAATTTATCTTTTAGGATTAGGAATTTAATCATTAAACGAATCCTATACGCTTTAGGTTTCGTATGTGAATACAAACACACACGCATGCACAGCAGCAGCCCATGAGGGGCGCCATGCGCGTGCGCGCACAGCCCGAGCGACGCAGCCCACTTGCCACGAAGCCCACGAGCTGCCTGCCCCTTTGGCGCGCGCTGGGCCTGCCTTGCGGTGGGCCTGGCGCAGCCTTGGGCTGGACGTGTGTGTGGCGCGCTATTTCCTTGCTGGACGTGGGCATGGCTTCGTGCTCGACCTTCGTCTAGCAAGCTTGTCCGATGCTAATTCGTACGACGCACTTCCGATTAATTTCCCGATTCCGGAATTCATTTCCGATACGAACAATATTTAATATTTCTGATTCCGGAATCAATTTCCGTCTCGAACAAATATTTAATATTTCCGTTTCCGGAATTATTTTCCGATTCCGATAATATTTCCGATTCTGACAATATTTCCGTTTCCGGCAATATTTCCGATTCCGGCAATATTTCCATTTCCGATAATATTTTCCGATACGTACCATGTTTCCGTTTCCGGCAACATCTACGACTTGGATAATATTTATATTTCCGATACGATCCATATTTCCGTTTCCGACAATATCATCGTTTCCGGAGTATTCATTTTGTTTGCCTTTGACGATCTTAGCTCCCACCGAAACCAAGATCCGTCGACTCCGAATATTCGTAGATGGAGTATTTAATGACATTAAATACTTGATCCGTTTACGTACTATTTGTGTGACCCTACGGGTTCAGTCAAGAGTAAGCTGTGGATTAATATCATTAATTTCACTTGAACTTAAGCGGCCTCTAGCTAGGCATTCAGCTCACTTGATCTCACTGAATTATTAACTTGTTAATTAATACTGAACCGCATTTATTAGACTTAACATTAAATGCATACTTGGACCAAGGGCATTATTTCCTTCAGTCTCCCACTTGTCCTTAGGGACAAGTGTGCATTTCCTAATTCCTTTGTCTCTCGATGCTTGCTCTTGAACATAAGGTAAGAGTTGTCATCCTTATTATGTCCGGAGGTGTTTCTCGGTTTCAGAGTTCAACTGATTAAATAAACAGATAATCATAGCCTATGATTCATCTGAGCACAGCCATGCATTTTACAGTTTCTAGCTCTCCTAGTGGCCTTGTACAACTTTCAACATCTTATCCCGATTTATGGGAGGACAATCCCAATCTTACGATCTTGAGATTGGACTTCGTTTGATAGGTGATTACCTGAGCGTTGTGTTAGGTTATGATTCATATGACAATACATAAATCATGCGGAAAAACCATAAAGCCAGGAAAGCATATTATTTACACATAATCATTTAGCATAGTATAGATGCATACACTTTGTAGCGTGCCTTCCCTAGCTGAGCCCGAACCGAACAAGAACAAGTCTTTAGGACTCCAAATGTCGTCCCTCCGTAGATAGTCCACAGTACGTCCAGATCCGCCTCAAGATTGACCAACTAGAATCGCCCTTAAGGTGCTAGGATTTTTCGGCTATTGATGTGCAAGTGTATGGCTGAATTTTCTTTCAAAACTTACCCTTTAGAATACTTCAATCGTATCTGTAAATAATGACCCTAGGCACTTATTTATAGAGGTATGGAAAAGGAACTGGAATCCTATTAGGATACTAATTAATTTAATTAGAATCCTGCTAGGACTCTATTTAAATAAACTTTATCGAATAGGTTTAGGATTTAATCTTTTATCGAATCCCGATAGCTTTAGGATTCGCACACGAGCATCGCACGAGCACCGTACACCCGCGCAGGCCTTGCGGCCCACGCTGAGCGCACAGCGCTCGGCCCAAGCTGCTGTCCGCGCGCGCCCATGGCTTCGGCTGGGCCTGGCTTGTGCTGGGCCTGGTCGAGGCTTGGCGTGTGTTGGTGATGCGTGTGGCTTGCTGGGCGATGGCCTGGCTTCGTGATGGGCCTTCGTCTAGCGAGCCTCGTCCGACGCTAATTCGTACGATACGCTTCCGATTAAATTCCCGATTTCGGAATTCATTTCCGATACGAACAATATTTAATATTTCCGATTCCGGAATTAATTTCCGTTTTGAACAAATATTTAATATTTCCGTTTCCGGAATTATTTTCCGATTCCGATAATATTTCCGATTCTGACAATATTTCCGTTTCCGGCAATATTTCCGATTCCGGCAATATTTCCATTTCCGATAATATTTTTTGATACGTACCATGTTTCCGTTTCCGGCAATATCTACGACTTGGATAATATTTATATTTCCGATACGATCCATATTTCCGTTTCCGGCAATATCATCGTTTCCGGAGTATTCATTTCTTGCTTGTGACGATCTCAGCTCCCACTGAAACCAAGATCCATCGATTCCAAATATCCATAGATAGAGTATTTAATGCCATTAAATACTTGATCCATTTACGTACTATTTGTGTGACCCTACGGGTTCAGTCAAGAGTAAGTTGTGGATTAATTCCACTTGAACTGAAGCGGCCTCTAGCTAGGCATTCAGCTCACTTGATCTCACTGAATTATTAACTTGTTAATTAATACTGAACCGCATTTATTAGACTTAACATTGAATGCATACTTGGACCAAGGGCATTATTTCCTTCAGTCTCCCACTTGTCCTTAGGGACAAGTGTGCATTTCCTAATTCTTTTGTCGCTCGATGCTTGCTCTTGAACATAAGGTAAGAGTTGTCATCCTTATTATGTTCAGAGGTGTTTCTCGGTTTCAGAGTTCAACTGATCAAATAAACGGATAATCATAGCCTATGATTCATCTGAGCACGGCCATGCATTTCACAGTTTCTAGCTCTCCGAGTGGCCTTGTACAACTTTTAAGCATCTCATCCCGATTATGGGAGGACAATCCCAATCTTGCGATCTTGAGATTAGACTTCGTTTGATAGGTGATTACCTGAGCGTTGCCTTTATAGCCTCCTTTTACGGTGCGACGGTTGGTCAACGTCAAAGCAGCCAGTTCTCAAACAAGTAATCTCAAAACACTCAGGTATTGAGGATTTAGTGTCTAATAATTTTAATGAAATTTACTTATGACAGAGTTTCATCTCTTACAGTAAAGTTTCATAGGTATGTCCGATACTAGTCTTCCCAAAGTAAGTATCTATGCAAATGTTTATGACATTGCCATGTCCACATAGTTCAAGAAACAGAACTACTAGTCATCTTGCATTCTAGTCGTCTGACGTTTTCTATGCGTCCATCTTTATAGAAAACTCCGACCAGGGACCATTTTCAACCTTTGACATTCAAGTTCACTTGATAGACATTTCTTAGTCACAGGACTGGTCCTGACAGTCTATGTTGAATATATTGTCAAATTTGAAGGGACTCATCATTTAATACTAAACCAAGATTAAAAGGAATATGAAAATACATTTCATATATGATAAATGTTCAACCCCAACGTTTTACAACCATGGGCCTCAAACCCATCTTTAAAACAGTTCATGGAATTAAAAGCTATGCTTGATTTCTAGTGCTACAATGTGAGTGTTGTCTCTCACTTGTTGCATACGTTTAGTTATCATGCTTTGCTAATCTTAATATCCTTTTCATCGAATGTTCTTCAAGATATGATGATAAGATCTTTTGAGTTTGTTTATTATGTGATCTAGTCTTTCTTACTTCAATATTGGTTCTACGCATTTTGCAATGAAGAACCATCAAGTCAGTAGACATGTGATCCACCCAAGTTCAGTGAAGAACTTTAACATAAACAACCCTGTTTTATTGCTTCTTAGGCAATAAGTACTTTTATTTCAACTGTATAGGTTGCTAGTGATGCTTTGTTTGGATTTACTTATCCAAGCAGTTCACAGATATACGGAAGACTTTCTAACTATATCTTAGAACATAGAAATTATTATTTTAATTTCCCACGCAACAACTCGTGGTCTCCAATCCATGTTGCCATTTCAAAACACAATGAATATAGCTCGTTCTTGCCAATGGTTAACTCCAAAGGGATCTTACTTGATCCTTTGCCAGTGTTTATGCGTGAAGCATCAATATTTAGCATATCTTTATTTCCTTGAATCAAGAACTAATCCTATGTACCTTTTCAAGTACCATAAGTTTTTCTTGATCTCAATCTAGTTGATCTTTACTTAGACCAATAGAGATTGGTATATGTTCGTTATGCCTAAAGTCATACGATACGTTTTTGGCGATCCTCATATTATATTATACATGATAAATTCTTTTGCAGAATAATTCCCAATTGAATTCTATTCATGTAACTTTAGCTCATTCAATTTCAGCAGATACTGAATCCAGCTAAATTCTTAGACATATAATATAGGTTAAGAATCTCACTTAGATCCTTTGATGTTTAACTTAGTAAATGCTTATACATAGTTCAAACATTCATTACTTAGATTTATTCACATGCGTCGAATATCTCCTACAGAGTTTTTCGTGTTTGATTTAGTAAATGCCATTAATTAATCTAAAACAATATTATAAGATCTTTGTAAATAGATCTTAATACCCAGTATTCACTAGTTTCGCCTTGGTCCGTTACTGATGAATAATTTCAAATCTAAGTCATTAGCATTTGAATGTTATTTCACAATAGAGAGATATGTGTGTGATACACATAGGACCAATTAAGTTTTATGTATCCCACTAAACTTCTTATATATCTATAAGAATCACGTACATTTTATGAAACTAAAATACTTATTAGCTTCACTAAAATACATTTCTAATTCCCAATTGCTTGCTTAAATCTGTACTTAGATTTCATAAGCTAGCTTTCCTTTTCAAGCATTATTTGGATCCACAAATCCTATGACATGTCATGTGCATAGTTTCTTCCAACATTTGATTGAGGATTACGTTTTGTCATCCAATTGCCATATGTACGAATATGCAATCATTGCTTGAATTATAGACTTGAGCATTACGATTATGCATGAGGTTTCAACACAATCCATGCCATGAATTTGCTTGTAACTTTTAGCAACTAATCTAGCTTTGTGTGTGAACACAATTACATGTTTGATGGTTTTATCCTTAAAATAAACTTGCAACCAATAGGTGCGAAACTATTCTTGCAAATCAACAAAATTTCAATTTTGTCATCAAAACATTGAGTATGTTTTATGGCCTTTAACCATCTAAAACATTTGAGTCTATATATGGCCTCTAACCATTTTGGGGAATCTATATTTCATCATAGCTTTCTTACAAGTCACAAACTCATTAATCTACATGATAATAGTTTAACTGCAAGTTGTAGGTTTCTTCACTATCTAATAGAATAATCTCATAGTTTCATTGACCTGGACTCTATGTTTCTTCACTATCTAATAGAAGAATCTCATAGCTCCTATTACTTGAATACTATGCCTACTTGGGTATAGAACATCAAACAATAGAATATCAACAGGCACTTTGAGAGTCCTTTGAATATTCCGTTCTCCTTGAAGCACTTGTAAAGTCTTCTAAGAGATGTCACTTGTAAAGTCTTCTAAGAGATGTCTATTCTTTAAAGCCACTTCTAAAGTCCTTAAAGAATAAGTTCGGATTTTCTGAAGCACTTTGAAAAGCCTCCGGAATGTCCGTTTATGTTTGTTGTTCGCCTCGAAGACTTTCGAGGTCTATTTTCTCCCACTTGTCATTTTGGAAACGAATCTCCAAAAGGACATTATTTCGAGCAAACAAACATTATGTTCTCAAAAATTCGTGTTAGAAACAATACCCTTGTGTCTCATTTGAATAAATCACAATGCAACATATATCTATACTTAGGCCTTAGTTTGTCGAATGATAAACACTAAGCTCCCACTGAGTTTAGCAACTCTCTAGATATATATTATGAAAAGATATTCTGAAATTACTTTTCAATAGCTTTGAGGAATTTGGTTTAGTTTGGTGGTAGTTGAGCATTTTGTTTTAGAAATTATAGGAAAAGTTAATGATTCATCATTGATCGAATCAAATAATAATTGACTTCGATCATTCCAACGTAGATATGCCATATCTTATGGAGTTAGATCGTGAAATTGCAATACACAATCATTGATGATCATTTTTGGTTTTAAAGTAATCATCGACATGATCTAATCTAGACCTTTATGATTTTTTTGCCAAGTGGATTTTATACTTCTGAATCTTTGAACTAGCCAAACAGATTCAAACTTATATCACATTGAGTAAATAAGTCCATATTCACTCAAAACCATGTGAAATAATAAAGTCATAAAATCTTTCTTTAGCTTTGAACTCTATTGTCTAGGCGTTCTAACAATAGTTCATATCTTTTGTTACTTTCAACAAGTAAGACTAGCTCGTCTTGAATGATCTGGAAATCAATCAACTTTCAAAATTCCATCAAAACAGAGATTTTGAATGTTAACTTGTTGATATGGTCTAAGCAACAATGCCAAAGATTAGTGGAACTCAAATCAAGAGGTTGATTTGAACCTAGTAAAGTTTTATTGTTAAAGAGTTGTTTGTTTTAATCAAGCATATTGACTCAACCCGTAAATGACCATTTCATTCAAATAAACAAACAAACATTGTTTTTGTTCTTCTGAATGTGAGTCTTTCTGTGTTTGAAAACAGAAATTTAGGTATGCTGATTGTGGAACAAAATAGCCATTAAATTCCAGCCTTTGAAAGGACTTAAAACAAAGTAGATGACCCTACAACTAATGTAGCATTGCCATGCTTCATTTCCCACTTGTAGGTCATTAGTGTAGCCTAGCTTCCATTGTTTGATTTATTACCGAAGTAAGAACCTCAAGTGGTATATGATACCAAGGAAGTTTGATTGCTAGGTCACTTCTCTTTAAATATAAACTTATAGGTAGAAACGGAATTGCAAATTCTTTCATTTGTTCCTTTGTTTTCCTATTTCTTGTACTTTTCTAATAGCTTTAAGAATTGAATTCTCTCGTGTTGACTTTTATACTTTGCCAGACATGTCCAAAGTCACTCAAACAAAGTTCTTACCATTTTATTTATATTGAATATTTTGTTTCAACTAAATGATCTTACCAGAAGCTTCTAAAGTTCTCTAAGCATTGATCTATTCGAAGGTCTAGGGGCTAGACTCATTCGAGAATTAAATAGACAAAGATATTTGGTTGTTAACCATTGGTAAAGCTGAGCGTTTAAACTCAATGCTTTATGATCTCAAAACTACATTGTATTTTGATTTCACAAGCACCAATCGGTTTGCCATTCGACTTTGATATCGAAAACAACCATAAAAGTCGCTAAAAGAAACGTACATTTAAATTGCTCATTTTCTCTCATTTCCATGAATCGTTCTTGGATTCATTACCGATCGAGGAAATTTACTGTTACCCTTCTAAAAGGATTTATTGCAGTGCAAGATATTTAATTATAAACAATAATTAAGACATACATTGAAGCATGCAAAGTCTAAACATTTATCATGAATAATAACTTGAAAATTAAAGCAATCATGCAATTCAAACAAGTTATTAGCATTTTATTCGAATTTATTGTTCCGGCAGGTGTGAATAACATGATTCCAATACCCTAAAATCCATTGAAGAATTAAGCACAGTTTGTCAACTCAATCCTAAAATATCTTAGGTAAGCAAAAACCTTTTGCTAATAGTCTAGAAACTATTCTTGGTTGATAGGCACGTCTAAGAACTTATTAGGTAAACCTATCGATATTGCCACGACATAAAAGGACTCCTTACTTATATCGTTGAGTTTCACCAAAAATAACATGTACTCACAATTATTTGTGTACCTTGCCCCTTTAGGACCAATAAGTAACACCTCGCTGAGCGAAAACTATTACTAGATTGATGTAAAGGATATCCAAGCAAGTGTATATTTTGGCATGGCACCTTTTACCTCAATTTTTTTAAGTTTGGAACTTAAGGCTCTTACTATGTTGGTTAGATTTTAAGTAAACTAAAATCCTTAATCATGCAACATAATCAAGCCACAATCTCATGCATAATTAAGACATATTTAAAGCAATAAATAACTTAAAGCATGCATAAGATAAATGTGATCTAGTATGGCCCGACTTCATCTTGAAGCTTCAACTTCAAAGTCCGTCTCTAAAATCTCCGTGGGAGGCACCATTTCCTTCAAATAGGATAAGTTACAATTAAACTAATTACAACCATTTGATGGTACGCAGACCATATTTGAATTGAAAAACAATTTTGGTACTTTAGACCAATTACATTCAAATTAATGGTACGCATACCATATTTTCTATCCTATTTGGGCCATACTAGTCACTTCATAACCTGCAAAACAATACATATACAATATATACCATTCACCCATTCATTATCATGAATGGCCCACATAGCTGGTTAGTCAAACACGTTATACATCACATAAATATTTGCAGCAATTAATCAAGGGCACCAATAATCTACAAATTATTCAGTCCTTATTAATTCTAATCAAGTTGTTTTAACCTTAAAGATTTGTAGACCTAATCAAGAGTTTATGACTAAAAGGGCTCCCACTTAAACCAATAAATTCATATGCTTTACTAATTTTAAATATAAAAATGTATTTCTAGTCTAACCGGAAACATACAAATTTAATTAAAATTTAAAGCTCATATAAATTTATAATTGAATCCACATATTTAAATTAATTTTAGTCGTATTTAAATTAATTCATGATTTTAATTTTAGTAAAATAATTAGAATAAATGAAATTTATTATAATTATAATATTCAAAATTAAAATCCAAGAAAATAACTTAAATTATTAATTTTAAAATTAATTAAAATTACGTAAACTGCAAATTTCAAATTAAAATTTTAAAACGATCTAATCGTAACTCAAGGCACGCAACATCACCACGCAATGCACAGCCATAGGCCACACGCACGCAGCCATCGTTGGCCATGTGCGCGCAGCCTATGTGCTGCGTCGCATTCGTCGCTGCACACCATCGCAAGGTACCATCGAAGCACACAAGGCAACTGCTCGCTGCGCGCGCCAGCGCTCGATGCACGCGAGCCATTGCTCGCTGCGCGCGAGGCAGTGCGCGTTGCACGCGAGGCAGTGCGCGTTGCACGCGACTGCTCGCTGCCTTGCTCTCGCCCTTGCCCACTCGCCCATCGCTCACAGCACACGACACAAGGCAGGGCTGCTGCCATGTGCTCGTGCACCATAGCCTTGCTCATTGCATTCGTACCGGATGGGCGACGAGCTCCCTTGCTCGTCGTCGCATACCCGCACTATACAACACCCCTTAAGGGTAACACGTAGCGTCCAATTCTATGTGCGTGCAAGTTATAAGAGCGAATCGCATAAAAATTAAAAATTTTATTTTCAAAATTAATGACAAATTAATAAATCATATTAATTTCATAATTTTAGGGCGAAAAATCGAAAATTTATTAATTAATTGATTTCCGATTAACATGGATTCAAGTCTAGGTCATAAAAATTTAAAATTTAACACAAATTTACAATTTTTATGGTGGTTTTTAATCATAGGTATCTAATTAAATTACTAACTAATTATGAAAATCAAATTAATTCTAAATTATTCCAATTTTCAACAAATTAATCATAATTACAAATTAGATTGCATAATTAACAAGGATAGGCATTCAAACTTGTTAAACATATACAGTAGGTCAATCAAAAATTCAAGATTTAACAACAAGAATCGCAAATATTTAATTTAACATCTTAAATTTACAAAATTTTGCGTTCGAAAAACTAAAACCTCCGAAAAGTCATAGTTAGGCTTCGAATTTGAGAATTCTGGGTTCGGCCGAAAAAAAATAATTTGTCAAAATTTTAGAATGCCTTTTACATGCGGAATTGACACAAAAATCACTCGATTTGGATGAGTAACGAAGAAACTGCCGAAAAACTGCGTACATATAATTAAATAAACGCAATTTGCAATTAATTAACAATTACGAAAATTAATCACCCCTTGTAATTCTTGCAAATTTCTAATATTTAACCATGTTTATGTAATTTAGATTAGGAAAATAATAAGAGGCTCGTGATACCACTGTTAGGTTATGATTCATATGACAATACATAACCATAAAGCCAGGAAAGCATATTATTTACACATAATCATTTAGCATAGTATAGATGCATACACTTTGTAGCCTGCCTTCCCTAGCTGCGCCCGAACCGAACAAGAACAAGTCTTTAGGACTCCAAATGTCGTCCCTCCGTAGATAGTCCACAGTACGTCCGGATCCGCCTCAAGATTGACCAACTAGAATCGCCCTTAAGGTGCTAGGAATTTTCGACTATTGTTGTGCAAGTGTATGGCTGAATTTTCTTTCAAAACTTACCCTTTAGAATACTTCAATCGTATCTGTAAATAATGACCCTAGGCACTTATTTATAGAGGTATGGAAAAGGAATTGGAATCCTATTAGGATACCAATTAATTTAATTAGAATCCTGCTAGGACTCTATTTAAATAAACTTTATCTAATAGGTTTAGGATTTAAACTTTTATCGAATCCCGATAGCTTTAGGATTCGCACACGAGCATCGCACGAGCACCGTACACCCGCGCAGGCCTTGCGGCCCACGCTGAGCGCACAGCGCTCGGCCCATGCTGCAGTCCGCGCGCGCCCATGGCTTCGGTTGGGCCTGGCTTGCGCTGGGCCTGGTCGAGGCTTGGCGTGTGTTGGTGATGCATGTGGCTTGCTGGGCGATGGCCTTGCTTCGTGCTGGGCCTTCGTCTAGCGAGCCTCGTCCGACGCTAATTCGTACGATACGCTTCCGATTAAATTTCCGATTTCGGAATTCATTTCCGATACGAACAATGTTTAATATTTCTGATTCCGAAATTAATTTCCGTTTCGAACAAATATTTAATATTTTCGTTTCCGGAATTATTTTCCGATTCCGATAATATTTCCGATTCTGACAATATTTCCGTTTCCGGCAATATTTCCGATTCCGGCAATATTTCCATTTCCGATAATATTTTCCGATACGTACCATGTTTCCGTTTCTGGCAATATCTACGACTTGGATAATATTTATATTTCCGATACGATCCATATTTCCGTTTCCGGCAATATCATCGTTTCCGGAGTATTCATTTCTTGCTTGTGACGATCTCAGCTCCCACTGAAACCAAGATCCATCGATTCCGAATATCCATAGATAGAGTATTTAATGCCATTAAATACTTAATCCGTTTACGTACTATTTGTGTGACCCTACGGGTTCAGTCAAGAGTAAGCTGTGGATTAATTCCACTTGAACTGAAGCGGCCTCTAGCTAGGCATTCATCTCACTTGATCTCACTGAATTATTAACTTGTTAATTAATACTGAACCGCATTAATTAGACTTAACATTGAATGCATACTTGGACCAAGGGCATTATTTCCTTCACGTTGCCTTTATAGCCTCCTTTTACGGTGCGACAATTGACAACGTCAAAGTAAGCAGTTCTCAAACAATTAATCTCAAATCACTCAGGTATTGAGGATTAGTGTATAATAATTTTAATGAAATTTACTTATGACAGATTTTCATCTCTTACAGTAAAGTTTCATAGGTCTGTCCGATACTACTCTCCCAAAGTAAGTATCTATGAAAATGATTACGACATTGCCATGTCCACATAGTTCAAGAAACAGAACTACTAGTCACTTGCATTCTAGTCGTCTAACGTTTTCTATGTGTCCATCTTTATAGAAAACTCCGACCAGGGACCATTTTCAACTTTTGACATTCAAGTTCACTTGATAGACATTTCTTAGTCACAGGACTGGTCCTGACAGTCTATCTTGAATATATCGTCAAATTGAAGGGACTCATCATTTAACACTAAACCAAGATTAAATGGAATATGAAAATACATTTCATATATGATAAATGTTCAACCCCAATGTTTTACAACCATGGGCCTCAAACCCATCTTTAAAACAGTTCATGGAATTCAAAGCTATGCTTGATTTCCAGTGCTACAACGTGAGTTTTGCTTCTCACTTGTTGCATAGGTTTAGTATCATGCTTTGCCAATCTTAATATCCTTTTCATCGAATGTTCTTCGAGAAATGATGATAAGATCTTTTGAGTATGTTTATTTTGTGATCTAGTCTTTCTTTATACATTAGTGGCTCTACGCATTTTGCAACGAAGAACCATTAAGTCAACAGACATGTGATCTACCCAAGTTCAGTGAAGAACTCTTTAACATAAACAACCCTGTTTTATTGCTTCTTATGCAATAAATACTTTTACTTCAACTGTATAGGTTGCTAGTGATGCTTTGGTTGGATTTACTTATCCAAGAAGTTCACAGATATGTGGAAGACTTTCCAGCTGTATCTTAGAACACAGAAATTAATATTTAATTTCCCACGCAACAACTCATGGTCTCCAATCCATGTTGCCATTTCAAAACACGATGCTCTATAGCTCGTCCTTGCCAATGGTTAACTCCAAAGGGATCTTTCTTGATCCTTTGCCAGTGTTTATGCGTGTAGCATCAATATTTAGCATATCTTTATTTCCTTGAATCAAGAACTATTCCTATGTACCTTTTCAAGTACCATAAGTTTTTCTTGATCTCAATCTAGTTGATCTTCACTTAGATCAATAGAGATTGGTATATGTTCATCATGCCTAAAGCCTTACGATACGTTTTTGGCGATTCTCATATTATATCATACATGATAAATTCTTTTGCAGAACAATTCTCAATTGAATTCTATTCATGTAACTCTAACGCATATAGTTTCAGTAGATACAAAATCCATCTAAATTCATTGACATATAATATAGATGAAGAATCTCATCTAGATCCTTTGATGTTTAACTTAGTAAATGCTTATACATAGTTCAAACATTCATTACTTAGATTTATTCACATGCGTCGAATATCTCCAATGGAGTCTTTCGTGTTTGATTTAGTAAATTCCATTACTTAATCTAAAACAATATTATAAGATCTTTGTAAATAGATCTTAATATCCAGTATGTACTAAGTTTCGCCTTGGTCCATCATTGATGAATAATTTCAAATCTAAGTCATTAGCATTTGAATGTTATTTCACAATAGAGAGATATGTGTGTGATACACATAAGACCAATTAAGTTTTATGTACTCCCACTAAACTTCTCATATATCTATAAGAATCATGTACATTTTATGAAACTAAAATACTTATTAGCTTCACTAAAATACAGTTCTAATTCCCAATTGCTTGCTTAAATCTGTAGTTAGATTTCATAAGCTAGCTTTCCTTTTCAAGTATTTATTTGGATCCACAAATCCTATGACATGCCATGTACATAGTTTCTTCCAACATTTGACTGAGGAAGATGTTTTGTCATCCAATTGTCATATGTACCAATATGCAATCATTGCTTGAATTATAGACTTGAGCATTATGATTATGCATTAGGTTTCAACAACACGCCGTGAATTTGCTTGTAACCTTTAGCAACTAATCTAGCTTTGTGTGTGAACACAATTCTATGTTCGATGGTTTTTATCCTTAAAACCAACTCGCAACCAATAGGTGTAAATCTATTCTTGCAAATTAACAAATTTCTATTTTGTCATAAAAACATTGATTATGTTTTATGGCCTTTAACCATTTAAAACATTGAATCTATATATGGCCTCTAACCATTTTAGGGAATCTAGGTTTCGTCATAGCTTTCTTACGAGTCACAAACTCGTTAATCTACATGATAATAGTTTGACTGCAAGTTGTAGGTTTCTTCACTATCTAATACAAGAATCTCATAGTTTCATTGACCTGAACTCTATGTTTCTTCACTATCTAATAGAAGAATCTCATAGTGTCAGTGACTTGAACTCTATGCCTACTTGAGTATAGAACATCAAACAATAGATATCACTAGCCACTTGAAAGTCCTTTGATCATTCCGTTCTCCTTGAAGCACTTGTAAAGTCTTCTAAGAGTGTTCATTCTTTAAAGCCACTTCTAAAGTCCTTAAAGAATAGGTGTTCGGATTTTCTAAAGACCTTCGAAAAGCCTTCGGAATGTCCGTTTATGTTTGTTGTTCCCCTCGAAGACTTTCGAGGTCTATTTTCTCCCACTTGTCATTTTGGAAACGAATCTCCAAAAGGACATTATTTCGAGCAAACAAACATTATGTTCTCAAAAATTCGTGGTAGAAACAATACCTTTGTGCCTTATTTGAATAAATCACAATGAAACATATATCTATTCTTGGGCATTAGTTTGTCGAATAACAAACACTAAGCTCCCACTGAGTTTTGCAACTCTTTAGATATATATATTATTGAAAAGATATTCTGAAATTACTTTTCAATAGCTTTGACGAATTTGGTTTAGTTTGGTGGTAGTCGAGCATTTTGTTTAGAAATTATAGGAAAGTTCTTTATGATTCATCATTGATCGAATCAATTACTAATTGACTTCGATCATTCCAACTTAGATATGCCATATCTTATGGAGCTAGATCGTGAAATTATAACACACAATCATTGATGATCATTTTTGGTCTTAAAGTAATCATCGTCATGATCTAACCTAGATCTTTATGATTTCTTGCCAAGTGGATTTTATACTTCTGAATCTTTGAACTAGCCAAACATATTCAAATTTATATCACATTTGAGTAAATAAACCTATATTCACTCAAGTCCATGTGAAATAATAAAGTCATAAAATCTTTCTTTAGCTTTGAACTCTATTGTCTAGGCGTTCTAACAATAGTTTATATCATTTGTTACTTTCAACAAGTAAGACTAGCTCGTCTTAAATTGATCTAGAAATCAATCAACTTTCAAAAGTCCATCAAAATAGAGCTTATGAATGTTAACTTGTTGATATGGTCTAAGTAACAATGCTAAAGGTTTGTGGAACTCAAATCGAGGGGTTGATTTGAACCTAGTAAAGTTTTTATTGTTAAAGAGTTGTTTGTTTTTAATCAAGCATATTGACTAAACCCGTAAATGACCATTTCGTTCAAATAAACAAACAAACAAGCATTGTTTTTGTTCTTCTGAATGTGAGTCTTTCTGTGTTTGAAGCAGAAATTTAGGTATGCTGATTTTGGAACAAAATAGCCATTTAAGTTCCAGCCTTGAAAGGACTTAAAACAAACTAGATGACCCTACAACTCTTGTAGCATTGCCATGCTTCATTTCCCACTTGTAGGTCATTAGTGCAGCCTAGCTTCCATTGTTTGAGTTTTTACCGAAGTAAGAACCTCAAGCGGTATATGATACCAAGGAAGTTCGATTGCTAGGTTACTTTTCTTTAAACATAAACTTATAGGTAGAAACGAAATCGTAAATTCCTTTCATTTGTTCCTTGTTTTCCTATTTCTTGTACCCTTTCTTATAGTCTTAAGAATTAACTTCTCTAGTGTTTGACTTTTATACTTTGTTAGACATGTCCGATGTCATTCCAACAGAGTTCTTACCATTTTATTTATGTTGAATATCTGTTTCAACTAGATGATCTTACCAGAAGCTTCTAAAGTTCTCTAAGCATCGATCTATTCGAATGTCTAGGGACTAGACTCATTCGAGAAATAAATGGACAAAGATAGTAGGTTGTTAACCATTGGTAACGCTGAGCGTTTAAACTCAATGCTTTATGATCTCAAAACTACATTGTATTTTGAATTCACAAGCACCAATCGGTTTGCCATTCGACTTTGATACTTGAAAACAACCATAAAAGTCGATATAAGAAACGTACATTTTAAATTGCTCATTTTCTCTCATTTCCGTGAATCGTTCTTGGATTCACTACCAATCGAGGAAATTTACTGTTACCTTTCTAAAAGGATTTACTGCAGTGCAAGATATCTAATTATAAATAATAAGTAAAATATACATTGAAGCATGCAAAGTCTAAACATTTATCATGAGTAATAACTTGAAAATTAAAGCATTCATGCAATTTAAACAAGTCATTAGCATTTTATTCGAATTTATTGTTCCGGCAGGTGTGAATAAAATGATTCCAAGATCCTTAAATCATTGAAGAATTAAGCACATTATGTATATAGACTCAATTCTAAAATATTTTAGGTAAGCAAAGCCTTTCCTAATAGTCTAGAAACTACTCTTGGTTGATAGGTACGTCTAAGAACTTATTAGGTAAACCTATCGCATTTGCCACGACATAAAAGGACTCCTTACTTATATCGTTGAGTTTCACCAAAACTAACATGTACTCACAATTATTTGTGTACCTTACCCCTTTAGAATCAATAAGTAACACCTCGCTATGGCGGAAAATTATTAATAAAATTGATGTAAAGGTTATCCAAGTAAGTGTTATTTTGGCATGGCACCTTTTAACTCAATTTTAAAGTTTGGAACTTAAGGCTCTTACTATGTTGGTTAGATTTTAAGTGAACTAAAATCCTTAATCATGCAACATAATCAAGCCATAATCTCATGCATAATTAAGACATATTTAAAGCAATAAATAACTTAAAACATGCATAAGATATAAATGTGATCTAGTATGGCCCAACTTCATCTTGAAGCTTCAACATCAAAGTCCGTCTTGAAAATGGATTGGAAAGTCCGTCTTGAATTTCACCATGGGAGGGGCCATTTTCTTCAAATAGGATAAGCTATAATTAAACTAATTACAACTATTTGATGGTACGCAGACCATATTTAAAAGCAATAAAATTTGGTACTTTAGACCAATATTACATTCAAATTAATGGTACGCATACCATATTTTCTATCCTATTTGGTCCATACTAGTCACTTTTCAATAACCTGCAAAACAGTACATATACAATATATACCATTCACCCATTCATTATCATGAATGGCCCACATAGCTGGTTAGTAAAACATGTTATGCATCACATAAATATTTGCAGCAATTAATCAAGGGCACCAATAATCTACCAATTATTCAATCCTTATTAATTCTAATCAAGTTGTTTAACCTTAAAGGAATGTAGACCTAATCAAGAGTTTATGACTAAAATGCTCCCACTTAAACCAATAAATTCATATGCTTTACTAATTTTAAACATAAAAATGTATTTCCTAATCTAACCGGAAACATACAAATTTAAATAAAATTTAAAGCTCATATAAATTTATAATTGAATCCATTTAATTTATTTTCAGTTGAATTAAAATGAATTTAAATTAATTCAAGGTTTTAATTTTAGTAAAATAATTAGTATAAATTAAAATTTATAATAATTAGATTAATCAAAATTAAATTCCGAGAAAACAATTTAAATTAAGAATTTTAAAATTAATTAAAATCGTTTCCGAACTGAAAATTCAAAATTAAAATCAAAACGCATCAATCGTAACAAGACGAGGCACTTGGGCTTGCGCCCAATCCCCGTCGAGTGCACGAGGCAGCAGCGCCCCTTGACTGATCGTGTGGCATCACGCGAGCAGGCCACACGCAACGCAGCAAGCCCAGGCCACGCTGCGCGCAGCCCGCTCACTCGACGCGTCTGGTTGCTTTGCTAGGCGCGACAGCGCGCGCTGTGGCGCAGCACGCTCGCTGCCCACACGCGACTGCTCGCCTGGCTTGCGCCAATGCCTATCGTGAAGGAAATAATGCCCTTGGTCCAAGTATGCATTCTATGTTAAGTCTAATAAATGCGGTTCAGTATTAATTAACAAGTTAATAATTCAGTGAGATCAAGTGAGCTGAATGCCTAGCTAGAGGCCGCTTCAGTTCAAGTGGAATTAATGATATTAATCCACAGCTTACTCTTGACTGAACCCGTAGGGTCACACAAATAGTACGTAAACGGATCAAGTATTTAATGGCATTAAATACTCCATCTATGGATATTCGGAATCGACGGATCTTGGTTCCAGTGGGAGCTGAGATCGTCAAAGGCAAGCAAATGAATACTCCGGAAATGATGATATTGCCGGAAACGGAAATATGGATCGTATCGGAAATATAAATATTATCCAAGTCGTAGATGTTGCCGGAAACGGAAACATGGTACGTATCGGAAAATATTATCGGAAATGGAAATATTGCCGGAATCGGAAATATTGCCGGAAACGGAAATATTGTCTGAATCGGAAATATTATCGGAATCGGAAAATAATTCCGGAAACGGAAATATTAAATATTTGTTCGAAACGGAAATTAATTCCGGAATCGGAAATGTTAAATATTGTTCGTATCGGAAATGAATTCCGGAATCGGAAAATTAATCGGAATCGGGTCGTACGAATTAGCATCGGACGAGCTTGCTAGACGAAGGCCCAGCACGAAGCCAGGCCCACGTCCAGCAAGGGAAACGCGCGCCACAACACGCCAGCCCAAGGCTGCGCCAGGCCCACCGCAAGGCAGGCCCAGCGCGCGCCCAAGGCTGCGGCAGTCGTGGGCTTCGTGGCAATTGGGCTGCGTTGCTCGGGCTGTGCGCGCGCGCGCATGGCGCCCCTCGTGGGCTGTTGTGCGTGCGTATGTGTTTGTGTTCACATACGAAACCTAAAGCGTATAGGATTCGTTTAATGATTAAATTCCTAATCCTAAAAGATAAATTAATTAAATAAGAGTTCCACTAGGATTCTAATTTAATTAATTCGTATCCTAGTAGGATTCCAATTCTCTTTCCATACCCCTATAAATATGTGGCCTGGGTTCACAATTTATAACGAGTTTTCAAGTATTCAAAGTGAGTTTTTGAGAGAAAAATTCAGTCACACATCTTGCCTAAAAGTGCCGAAAATTAATAGTACCTTAAGGGCGATTCTAGTTCGTCAATCTTAAGGCGGATCCGGACGTGCTGTGGACTATCTACGGAGGGACGACACTTGGAGTCCTAAAGACTTGTTCTTGTTCGGTTCGGGCGCAGCTAGGGAAGGCACGCAACAAAGAGTATGCATCTAAACTATGCTAAATGATTATGTGTAAATAATATGTTTTCCTGGCTTTATGGTTTTTCCGCATGATTTATGAATTGTCATATGTATCATAACCTAACAGTGGTATCACGAGCCTCTTATTATTTTCATAATCTAAATTGCATGAACATGGTTAAATATTACAAATTTGCAAGAATTAAAAGGGGTGATTAATTTTCGTAATTGTTAATTAATTGCAAATTGCGTTTATTTAATTATACGTACGCAGTTTTTCGGCAATTTCTTCGTTACTCATCCAAATCGAGTGATTTTTGTGTCAATTCCGCATGTAAAAGGCATTCTAAAATTTGGACAAAAATAATCTTTTTCGGCCGAACCCAGAATTCTCAAATTCGAAGCCTAACTATGACTTTTCGGAGGTTTTATTTTTTCGAATGCAAAATTTCGTAAATTTAAGATGTTAAATTAAATATTTGCGATTCTTGTTGATAAGTCTTGAATTTTTTATTGACCTACTGTATATGTTTAACAAGTTTGAATGCCTAGTCTTGTTAATTATGCAATCTAATTTGTAATTATGATTAATTTGTTGAAAATTAGAATAATTTAGAATTAATTTGATTTTCATAATTAAATTATAATTTAATTAGATACCTATGATTAAAAACCACCATAAAAATTGTAAATTTATGATAAATTTTAAATTTTTATGACCTAGACTTGAATCCATGTTAATCGGAAATCAATTGAATAATAAATTTTCGATTTTTCTCCCTAAAATTATGAAATTAATATTATTTATTAATTTGTCATTAATTTTAAATATAAATTTTAAATTTTATGTGATTCGTTCGTATAACTTGCACGCACAAAGCAATGGACGCCACGTGTTACCCTTAAGGGGTATTGTATAGTGCGGGCATGTGACGACGAGCAAGGGAGCTCGTCGCCCATGCGGCACGAATGCAATGAGCAAGGCCATGGTGCACGAGCACAAGGGAGCAGCCCTGCCTTGCGTCGTGGGCTATCAGCAATGGACGAATGGGCATGGGCGAAGGCAAGGCACGGCAGTCGCGTGTGGGCAGCAAGCGAGCTGCGCCACAACGCGCACTGCCTCGCGCAAGCGCGCGCAGCCTCGCGCGCAGCGAGCGCAAGCTCGCGTGCCACGAGTGCTGCGCCCAGCGTCGATGCCTCGCGCAGCGAGCGCTGGCTCGCACAAAGCGAGCGCTGGCGAGCGCGCACAGCGTTAGCTGGCGATCGCGCACAGCGTTAGCTGGCGAGCGCGCGCAGCGAGCGCTAGCTCGCGTCCATCGAGCACCAGCTCGCGCGATGGCTTGCGAAGGAAAGCAGCAGCAGCAGCAGCTATGCGACGCAGCGCATGGGGCTGCGCACACATGGCCAGCGATGGTTGTGTGCGTGTGGCCCATGGGCGTGCGATGCGTGAGATGTTTGCGTTACGATTAGATCGTTTTGAAATTTTAATTTGAAATTTTCAGTTTACGTAATTTTAATTAATTTTAAAATTAATAATTTAAATTATTTTCTTGGATTTTAATTTTGAATATTGTAATTATAATAAATTTTATTTATTCTAATTATTTTACTAAAATTAAAATCATGAATTAATTTAAATACGACTGAAATTAAATTAAACTTTTTGGATTCAATTATAAATTTATATGAGCTTTAAATTTTATTTAAATTTGTATGTTTCCGGTTAGACTAGAAATACATTTTTATATTTAAAATTAGTAAAGGATATGAATTTAATGGTTTAAGTGGGAGCGCTTTTAGTCATAAACTCTTGATTAGGTCTACAAATCCTTAAGGTTAAAACAACTTGATTAGAATTAATAAGGACTGAATAATTGGTAGATTATTGGTGCCCTTGATTAATTGCTGCAAATGTTTACGTGATGCATAATGTGTTTTACTAACCAGCTATGTGGGCCATTCATGATAATGAATGGGTGAATGGTATATATTGTATATGTACTGTTTTGCAGGTTATGAAGTGACTAGTATGGCCCAAATAGGATAGAAAATATGGTCTGTGTACCATTAATTTGAATGTAATTGGTCTAAAGTACCAAAGTTGTTTTTCAATTCAAATATGGTCTGCGTACCATCAAATAGTTGTAATTAGTTTTAATTATAGCTTATCCTATTTGAAGAAAATGGTGCCTCCCACGGAGATTTTCAAGACGGACTTTGAAGTTAAAGCTTCAAGATGAAGTCGGGCCATACTAGATCACATTTATCTTATGCATGTTTTAAGTTATTTATTGCTTTTAAATATGTCTTAAAATGCATGAGATCAAAAGCTTGATTATGTTGCATGATTAAGGATTTTAGTTCACTTAAAATCTAACCAACATAGTAAGAGCCTTAAGTTCCAAACTTAAAAATTGAGTTAAAAGGTGCCATGCCAAAATATACACTTGCTTGGATATCCTTTACATCAATCTAGTAATAGTTTTCGCTCAGCGAGGTGTTACTTATTGGTCCTAAAGGGGCAAGGTACACAAATAATTGTGAGTACATGTTAGTTTTGGTGAAACTCGACGATATAAGTAAGGAGTCCTTTTATGTCGTGGCAAAATCGATAGGTTTACCTAATAAGTTCTTAGACGTACCTATCAACCAAGAATAGTTTCTAGACTATTAGCAAAAGGCTTTTGCTTACCTAAGATGTTTTAGGATTAAGTCGACAAACTGTGCTTAGTTCTTCAATGATTTTAGGATCTTGGAATCATTTTATTCACACCTGCCGGAACACATAACTTGAATAAAATGCTTAATAAACATTGAATTATGCATGAATGCTAGAATTTAAGTTTATTAAGAGAAACTGTGAATGGTTATTTATTTGTTTATTCTTTTCAATTGTAGTTTTAAATATGGCAAACAACAATTCATTCAACATTCGATCAATTCTCGAAAAGGAGAAGTTGAACGGGAAAAACTTCCTTGACTGGCAAAGGAACTTGCAAATAGTTCTTATGCAGGAAGAAAAGGAGTATGTCCTAGAAGAGGTGATGCCCGAAGCCGCAGGCGGCGGGGTCACTCAGGCAGCCCTCAATCGTTGGATTGATGCCAACAAGGATGTGAAATGTCTAATGCTCGCCACCATGAGTGCGGATCTACAGAAAACGTTCATCAACTCATATGCTTTCACAATCATCAGTGAGTTGAAGAACATGTTCCAAGATCTGGCTCGAGTCGAAAGGATCGAGACTCATAGGCAAATTCTTGAGACCAAGCTTAAGAAAGGCGAGCCCGTAAGTCCACATGTTCTCAAAATGATTGGACTCATTGAGAATATGAGTCGGCTGGATCAGCAATTTTCTCAGGAAATGGCTATAGACACCATCCTCCATTCTCTTCATAGCGGGTATGATCAGTTCAAACTGAACTACAGTATGAATAGTCTGGACAAAACGCTCACTGAGCTTCACGGTATGCTGAAGACCGCTGAAAAGACGCTCAAAAGTGATAAGCAGGATGTGCTTATGGTGCGTGGGGGCAAGTTCAAGAAATCTGGAAAGAAGAGGAATGCTAAGAAAGGTGGCAACAAGGCCAGCCCAACTAAGCAAACTGGCGCCAAATCTGTAAAGAGGAAGGTCAGTCAACCCACTTCTGAATCCGAATCCTTCTACTGCAAGAAGAAGGGGCATTGGAAGAGAGATTGCTTGAAGCTAAAGGAAGATCAGAAGAACGGAACAGTCGTTCCATCTTCAGGTATTTTCATTATAGACTGTATACTTGCTAATTCAACTTCTTGGGTATTAGATACAGGTTGTGGCTCACACTTATGTTCCAATCATCCACAGGGACTAAGAAGAAGTAGGAAGTTAAGCAAGGGTGAAGTCGACTTACGAGTGGGAAATGGAGCACGGATTGCTGCATTAGCTGTAGGAACTTACTATTTGTCGTTGCCCTCCGGGCTAGTTTTGGAACTGGAAGAATGTTTCCATGTTCCAAGTCTTACTAAAAACATCATTTCAGTTTCTTGCTTAGATGCTAAGGGATTTTCCTTTTTAATAAAAGACAATAGTTGTTCGTTTTATTTTAAAGAGATGTTTTATGGATCTGCTAGATTAGTCAATGGACTTTATTTATTAGATCACGACAAACAAGTATATAACATAAATACCAAAAAGGATGATTCAGATCTCACCTATCTGTAGCATTGTCGATTAGGCCATATAAACTTGAAACGCTTAGAAAGACTTCAAAAGGAAGGAATTCTAGAACCATTTGACTTAGAGGATTATGGTAAATGCGAATCATGTTTACTTGGCAAAATGACAAAGCAACCTTTCTCTAAAGTTGGAGAAAGAGCAAATGAACTATTGGGTTTAATCCATACAGATGTATGTGGACCAATGAGTACAAATGCTAGAGGTGGTTTCAGCTACTTTATCACTTTCACTGATGACTTCAGTAGATATGGTTATGTCTACCTAATGAAGCATAAGTCTGAATCCTTTGACAAATTCAAGGAATTTCAGAGTGAAGTAGAGAATCAATTAGGCAAGAAGATTAAGGCACTGCGGTCTGATAGAGGCGGTGAATATCTGAGCTATGAATTTGATGACCATCTGAAAGAATGTGGAATTCTATCAGAATTGACTCCTCCTGGAACACCACAATGGAACGGTGTGTCGGAACGGAGGAACAGAACCTTGCTAGACATGGTCAGGTCAATGATGGGTCAGGCCAAACTTCCATTAGAATTTTGGGGACATGCACTAAATACAGCTGCACTCACTATAAATAGAGCTCCGTCTAAAGCTGTCGAAAAGACTCCATACGAATTATGGTTTGGAAAGCCTCCAAATGTGTCTTTTCTTAAGATTTGGGGATGCGAAGTATACGTCAAACGATTGATTTCAGACAAACTTCATCCAAAATCTGACAAATGTATCCTTGTGGGCTACCCAAAGGAAACAAAGGGGTATTACTTCTACAATACATCTGAGAACAAGGTGTTTGTTGCTCGAGATGGTGTCTTTTTGGAGAAAGATCACATTTCCAAAATGACAAGTGGGAGAAAAATAGACCTCGAAGAAATTCGAGTCAAACAACAAACTCTAGAGAATGTTCAAGATGACATTCAGGATGAAACTCAGAGATCTTTAGAAGAATCTGGTGAGAATCATGGTCAATCTAGAAATGTTACCCCGCGTAGATCGCAAAGATATAAATCTCAACCGGAAAGGTACTTAGGTAATTTTACGAACGAGAGCTATGACGTTCTATTACTTGAAAGTGATGAACCTGCGACTTACAAACAAGCTATGACGAGCCCTAGCTCCAAGCAATGGCAAGAAGCCATGCAATCTGAGTTAGACTCCATGTCTGAAAACCAAGTATGGGATTTGGTCGATTTGCCAGATGGCTACCAAGCCATTGGAAGCAAATGGGTTTTCAAACTGAAAAAGGACAAGGATGGGAAACTTGAAGTTTTCAAAGCTAGATTGGTTGCAAAAGGTTACAGGCAAGTCCACGGTGTGGATTACGATAAAACCTTTTCACCAGTTGCAATGCTAAAGTCTATTCGGATAATGTTAGCAATCGCTGCATATTACGACTACGAAATATGGCAGATGGATGTCAAAATTGCTTTCTTAAACGGCGTTTTAACAGAAACTGTGTTTATGACACAGCCTGAAGGTTTTGAGGATCCAAAGAATGCTAAAAAGGTATGCAAGCTAAAGAAGTCAATCTGCGGATTGAAGCAGGCATCCAGGAGCTGGAATATACGTTTTGATGAAGCAGTCAGTGACTTTGGTTTCATCAAGAACGCAGACGAATCTTGTGTATACAAGAAGGTCAGTGGGAGCAAAATTGCTTTCCTAGTATTATATGTCGACGACATATTACTTATCGGAAATGACATTCCTATGTTGAACTCTGTCAAGATTTGGCTTGGGAAATGTTTTTCGATGAAAGATCTAGGAGAAGCACAGTACATATTGGGCATCAAGATTTACAGAGATAGATCTAAAAGGATGATTGGACTTAGTCAAAGAACTTATATCAATAAGGTGCTTGATAGGTTCAAGATGGCGGACTCCAAGCGAGGCTACCTACCCATGTCTCATGGAATGACTCTAAGCAAGAATCAGTGCCCAAAAACACTTGATGAGCGTAGACGAATGAATGGGATTCCATATGCATCATTAATTGGTTCAATAATGTATGCTATGATATGTACACGCCCGGATGTTGCGTACGCACTCAGTGCTACGAGCAGATACCAGTCAGACCCAGGAGAGGCACATTGGACTGCTGCCAAGAATATTCTGAAGTACCTGAAAAGGCACAAAGATGACTTCCTGGTCTATGGTGGAGATGATGAATTAATTGTTAAAGGCTATACGGACGCAAGTTTCCAAACCGACAAAGATGATTTCAGATCACAGTCTGGGTTTGTCTTCTGCCTCAACGGAGGAGCACTAAGCTGGAAAAGTGCTAAGCAAAGCACCATTGCGGATTCTACAACTGAAGCGGAGTACATTGCTGCACATGAAGCAGCAAAGGAAGCTATATGGCTAAGGAAGTTCATAGGTGAACTTGGTGTAGTCCCCTCCATTAAAGGACCAATAGCCCTGTATTGTGATAATAACGGAGCTATTGCACAGGCAAAGGAGCCTAGACACCACCAAAGAGTCAAGCATGTACTTCGTAGATTTCACCTTCTACGAGAGTTCGTTGAAAGAAAAGAAGTCGAGATAAGAAAAATTGGAACTGATGACAACATATCACATCCATTGACTAAACCTCTGCCGCAGGCGAAGCACAACTCGCACACTGCAGCAATGGGAATCAAGCATATTGGAGAATGGCTTTGATGTCTCTGTTTAATGTTTTAAAGTTTTAGAGTTTAAATCTTTGTAAAACATTATTGGTTAATCATTCACAATAAATGAAAAGAATTCATTTTTCCATTTAATTTGTGGTTTATTAAATGATGAGTCCCTTCAATTTGACAATATATTCAAGATAGACTGTCAGGACCAGTCCTGTGACTAAGAAATGTCTATCAAGTGAACTTGAATGTCAAAAGTTGAAAATGGTCCCCAGTCGGAGTTTTCTATAAAATTAGACGCATAGAAAACGTTAGACGATTAGAATGCAAGATGACTAGTAGTTCTGTTTCTTGAACTATGTGGACATGGCAATGTCATAAACATTTGCATAGATACTTACTTTGGGAAGACTAGTATCGGACATACCTATGAAACTTTACTGTAAGAGATGAAACTCTGTCATAAGTAAATTTCATTAAAATTATTAGACACTAAATCCTCAATACCTGAGTGTTTTGAGATTACTTGTTTGAGAACTGGCTGCTTTGACGTTGACCAACCGTCGCACCGTAAAAGGAGGCTATAAAGGCAACGCTCAGGTAATCACCTATCAAACGAAGTCTAATCTCAAGATCGCAAGATTGGGATTGTCCTCCCATAATCGGGATGAGATGCTTAAAAGTTGTACAAGGCCACTCGGAGAGCTAGAAACTGTGAAATGCATGGCCGTGCTCAGATGAATCATAGGCTATGATTATCCGTTTATTTGATCAGTTGAACTCTGAAACCGAGAAACACCTCTGAACATAATAAGGATGACAACTCTTACCTTATGTTCAAGAGCAAGCATCGAGCGACAAAAGAATTAGGAAATGCACACTTGTCCCTAAGGACAAGTGGGAGACTGAAGGAAATAATGCCCTTGGTCCAAGTATGCATTCTATGTTAAGTCTAATAAATGCGGTTCAGTATTAATTAACAAGTTAATAATTCAGTGAGATCAAGTGAGCTGAATGCCTAGCTAGAGGCCGCTTCAGTTCAAGTGGAATTAATGATATTAATCCACAGCTTACTCTTGACTGAACCCGTAGGGTCACACAAATAGTACGTAAACGGATCAAGTATTTAATGGCATTAAATACTCCATCTATGGATATTCGGAATCGACGGATCTTGGTTCCAGTGGGAGCTGAGATCGTCAAAGGCAAGCAAATGAATACTCCGGAAATGATGATATTGCCGGAAACGGAAATATGGATCGTATCGGAAATATAAATATTATCCAAGTCGTAGATGTTGCCGGAAACGGAAACATGGTACGTATCGGAAAATATTATCGGAAATGGAAATATTGCCGGAATCGGAAATATTGCCGGAAACGGAAATATTGTCTGAATCGGAAATATTATCGGAATCGGAAAATAATTCCGGAAACAGAAATATTAAATATTTGTTCGAAACGGAAATTAATTCCGGAATCGGAAATGTTAAATATTGTTCGTATCGGAAATGAATTCCGGAATCGGAAAATTAATCGGAAGCGCTTCGTACGAATTAGCATCGGACGAGCTTGCTAGACGAAGGCCCAGCACGAAGCCATGCCCACGTCCAGCAAGGGAAACGCGCGCCACAACACGCCAGCCCAAGGCTGCGCCAGGCCCACCGCAAGGCAGGCCCAGCGCGCGCCCAAGGCTGCGGCAGTCGTGGGCTTCGTGGCAATTGGGCTGCGTTGCTCGGGCTGTGCGCGCGCGCGCATGGCGCCCCTCGTGGGCTGTTGTGCGTGCGTATGTGTTTGTGTTCACATACGAAACCTAAAGCGTATAGGATTCGTTTAATGATTAAATTCCTAATCCTAAAAGATAAATTAATTAAATAAGAGTTCCACTAGGATTCTAATTTAATTAATTCGTATCCTAGTAGGATTCCAATTCTCTTTCCATACCCCTATAAATATGTGGCCTGGGTTCACAATTTATAACGAGTTTTCAAGTATTCAAAGTGAGTTTTTGAGAGAAAAATTCAGTCACACATCTTGCCTAAAAGTGCCGAAAATTAATAGTACCTTAAGGGCGATTCTAGTTGGTCAATCTTAAGGCGGATCCGGACGTGCTGTGGACTATCTACGGAGGGACGACACTTGGAGTCCTAATGACTTGTTCTTGTTCGGTTCGGGCGCAGCTAGGGAAGGCACGCAACAAAGAGTATGCATCTAAACTTTGCTAAATGATTATGTGTAAATAATATGTTTTCCTGGCTTTATGGTTTTTCCGCATGATTTATGAATTGTCATATGTATCATAACCTAACATATCGCCCATCGCCCACTCGCCCACGCTGCACACAACACTCGACACAAGGGCAGCGTACTGCCTTGTGCTCTTGTGCTATGGCCCTTGCTCGCTGCATTGTACCGCAGGGGCGAAGAGCTCCCTTGCTCGTCGTCTCATGCCCGCACTATACAACACCCCTTAAGGGTAACACGTAGCGTCCTTTGGTTTGTGCGTGCAACAATCATGAGCGAATTTCATAAAAGTTATAACTTTTTAATTCAAATTTATTGACAAATTAATAAAACATATTACTTTCATAAATTTAGGGCGAAAAATCGAAAATTTATTAATCAATTAATTTCCGATTATCATGGATTCAAATCTAGGTCATAAAAATCTAAAATTTATCATAAATTAATAATTTTTATGGCGGTTTTTAATCATGGATACCTAATTAAATCGTCAATTAATTATGAAAATCCAATCAAATTCTAAATTATTCGAATTTCAACAAATTAATTACAATTACAAATTAGGTTGTATAATTAACAAGCTTAGGCATTCAAATTTGTCAAACATATACAGTAGGTCGATCAAAAATTCAAGATTTAACAACAAGAATCGCAAATATTCAATTTAGCATCTTAAAATTACAAAACTTTTGCGTTCGAAAAACTAAAACCTCCGAAAAGTCATAGTTAGGCTTCGAATTTGGGAATTCTGGCTTCGGCCGAGAAAAATAATTTTTGTCAAAAATTTAGAATGCATTTTACATGCGGAATTGACACAAAAATCACTCGATTTCGTTGAGTAACGAAGAAACTGCCGAAAAACTGCGTACATATAATTAAATAAACGCAATTTGCAATTAATTACGAAAATTAATCACCCCTTTAATTCTTTGCAAATTTGTAAAATTTAACCATGTTCATGCAATTTAGATTATGAAAATAATAAGAGGCTCGTGATACCACTGTTAGGTTATGATACATATAAACGAATATAAATCATGCGGAAAAACCATAAACGCCAGGATTCCAAATTAATTGCCACATAACAATTAGCATAATTTAGATGCATACACTTTGTAGAGTACCCTCCCTTGCTGCGCCCGAACCGAACAAGAACAAGTCTTTAGGACTCCAAGTGTCGTCCCTCCGTAGAAAGTCCACAGCACGTCCGGATCCGCCTTAAGATTGACCAACTAGAATCGCCCTTAAGGTACTGATAATATTCGGCTAATATGGGCAAGTGTTTGGCTGAATTTTTGCTCAAATTCTTACCTTTGAATATTTGAAACTCGTTATAAATTATGAGCCTTGATCTCATATTTATAGGCCATGGAATAAGTAATCGTATCCTACTAGGATACGAATTAATTAAATTAGAATCCTAGTAGAACACTTATTTAATTAATTTATCTTTTAGGATTAGAAATTTAATCATTAAACGAATCCTATACGCTTTAGGTTTCGTATGTGAACATTAAACGAATCATTAAAAGAATCATAGATGCTGTGTCGCGTCTGCTGCTGCTCACCCTCGCAAGGCACTGCACGCGAGCCGGCGCTCGCTGCGCGAGCCAGCGCTCGCTGCACGCGGCAGTACGCGCTGTGGCGCAGCTCGCTTGCTGCCCACACGCGACTGCTCGCTTGCCTTGCCCCTCGCCCTCGCCCATCACATAGCACACACAGCCAGCTCCTTTGCTTCACGCGCACGCCACGCTTTGTTGCTAGCTGCATTCGTACCGCACGGGCGACGAGCTCCCTTGCTCGTCGTCGCGTGCCCGCACTATACAGCACCCCTTAAGGGTAACACGTAGTTTCCATTGCTTTGTTCGTGCAACATTCATGAGCGTTTTCATAAAAATTTAAAATTTTTAATTTAAAATTAATGACGAATTAATAAAACATATTAATTTCATAATTTTAGGGCGAAAAATCGAAAATTTATTAATCAATTAATTTCCGATTAACATGGATTCAAATCTAGGTCATAAAAATTAAAAAATTAACATAAATTAACAATTTTTATGGTGGATTTTAATCATGGATACCTAATTAAATTATTAATTAATCATGAAAATCAAATCAATTCTAAATTATTCGAATTTCAACAAATTAATCATAATTACAAATTAGGTTGTATAATTAACAAGTCTAGGCATTCATAATTGTTAAACATATACAGTAGGTCAATCAAAAACTCAAGATTTATCAACAAGAATCGCAAATACTTAATTTAACATCTTAAATTTACAAACTTTTGCGTTCGAAAAACTAAAACCTCCGAAAAGTCATAGGTAGGCTTCGAATTTGGGAATTATGGGTTCGGCCGAAAATTGCTATTTTTGTCAAAATTTTAGAATGCCTTTTACATGCGAAATTGACACAAAAATCACTCGATTTGGATGAGTAACGAAGAAACTGCTGAAAAACTGCGTACATATAATTAAATAAACGCAATTTGCAATTAATTACGAAAATTAATCACCTTTTTAATTCTTTGCAAATTTGTAAAATTTAACCATGTTCATGCAATTTAGATTATGAAAATAATAAGAGGCTCGTGATACCACTGTTAGGTTATGATACATATGAATAAACATAAATCATGCGGAAAAACCATAAAGCCAGGAAACATATTATTTACACATAATCATATAGCATAATTTAGATGCATACACTTTGTAGCGTGCCCTCCCTAGCTGCGCCCGAACCGAACAAGAACAAGTCTTTAGGACTCCAAGTGTCGTCCCTCCGTAGATAATCCACAGCACGTCCGGATCCGCCTTAAGATTGACCAACTAGAATCGCCCTTGAGGTTACTGGGATTTTCGGCTATTTGGGTTGCAAGTGTTTGGCTGATTTTTGCTTGAAAATCTTAACTTTTGAATACTTCAAATCTCGAAATAAATTGTGAACCTAGGCCACATATTTATAGGGGTATGGAAAGAGAATTGGAATCCTACTAGGATACGAATTAATTAAATTAGAATCCTAGTAGAACTCTTATTTAATTAATTTATCTTTTAGGATTAGGAATTTTATCATTAAACGAATCCTATACGCTTTAGGTTTCGTATGTGAACACAAACACACATGCAGGCACAGCAGCCCACGAGGGGCGCCGTGCGCGTGCTCGCACAGCCCGAGCGACGCAGCCCACTTGCCACGAAGCCCACGAGCTGCCTGCCCCTTTGGCGCGCGCTGGGCCTGCCTTGCGGTGGGCCTGGCGCAGCCTTGGGCTGGGCGTGTGTGTGGCGCGCTATTTCCTTGCTGGACGCGGGCCTGGATTTGTGTTGGGCCTTCGTCTAGCAAGCTCGTCCGATGCTAATTCGTACGACGCGCTTCCGATTAATTTCCCGATTCCGGAATTCATTTCCGATATGAACAATATTTAATATTTCTGATTCTGGATTTAATTTCTGTCTCGAACAAATATTTAATATTTCCGTTTCCGGAATTATTTTCCGATTCCGATAATATTTCCGATTCTGACAATATTTCCGTGTCCAGCAATGTTTCCGATTTCGGCAATATTTCCATTTCCGATAATATTTTCCGATACGTACCATGTTTCCGTTTTCGGCAACATCTACGACTTGGATAATATTTATATTTCCGAAGCGATCCATATTTCCATTTCCGACAATATCATCGTTTCCGGAGTATTCATTTTGTTTGCCTTTGACGATCTTAGCTCCCACTGAAACCAAGATCCGTCGATTCCGAATATTCATAGATGGAGTATTTAATACCATTAAATACTTGATCCGTTTACGTACTATTTGTGTGACCCTACGGGTTCAGTCAAGAGTAAGATGTGAATTAATATCATTAATTCCACTTGAACTGAAGCGGCCTCTAGCTAGGCATTCAGCTCACTTGATCTCACTGAATTATTAACTTGTTAATTAATACTGAACCGCATTTATTAGAGTTAACATTAAATGCATACTTGGACCAAGGGCATTATTTCCTTCAATTGTTAAGGTGGATCAGCGGTTGGATGGATTTGATTGGTTGATATTGATGCATGCTCGTTGGATTTTGCCTTGAATTATGTTTTTCATTATGAAATATGTTGGGGGTGAAGTTGGTCTTGTATTCATCGATGATTTCCTTGCTTAGGGACAAGCGAGGATCTAGCTTGGGGGAGTTTGATATGTGTGTTTTATATAGTGTTTTACCCCCGTCCCTTAGTACTTTTATGTGTCAAATGAGCTCTTAGAAGCCGTTTTTAGTACTAATATGTTTTATCAAGTGTGCCTTGAGTTTCAGGTTTGATTATGAGAAATTGGTCTTTTTAGACCCGTTTCATGGTGATTTAGGCCACTACACGAGCCCGAGGAAGTTCGGGACCTTTATCGTCGACTTTCGGGAGCCTTAGATGCTTATGGTTGATCCCCGAGAGTTAGACTCGGTGATATGGGCGAAGGATATAGAGGATTGCAAATCGCCCTGTGAGCTGAGGGCGAAACGCGACCATCGGGTGGTGGAAAGAAGAAGAATTGAGCTCATCCGTACGCTCCCGATCGGGCGCACTTCGCCCGGTCCGGATCGGGCGCCCATCAGAAGGCAGCTATGGACTTTTTGCAAACCGCCCGATCGGGCGGAATCTGGCCCGATCGGGCCGACTGTCGGGGGAAGCATCGCCCGATCGGGCCGACTGTCGGGCGAAGCATCGCCCGATCGGGCAGACTGTCGGGCGAAGCATCGCCCGATCGGGCGACGCCCACCTCCAGCAGTTTTTCGCGTGGCTTATTTCCGTTTTTAATGTTATTTTTGGTCAAACTATTTATACTTAGCCCCTTTATTTTTGAGGATATCTTTTATTCTAGTTTCTAATACTTAGTTTATTTCTAGTTTTCTCTCTAATTGTTCAAAGTTTTTAATTCCAAGTAAAAATTCAAGCTTTATTATTTAATTGTTCTGCAACTCGGTATTGCTTCTTACTTTAATTTATTTTATTGCTTTAATCATGTTTTCCATTATGTTAATTGCTTTGTTATTTATTATCATGAGTGAGTAGTTTAATTTCTAGGGTTTAGGGGATCCATGAATGCATGATTGGGATTATATGTGGACTTGATTATTTGATTGATTGATTATAATATCTATAGCTTATTATTATTGCTCGTCAATTCTGTTCGGCCGGACTATTTTGATTTGAGTTTGATTAACCTTAGATTATGCGCCGAGAGGTATAAATCTGATGTTTTTGGTCTGTGGCTATTAGATAGGAATTATTTCTAGTACATAGCGAGAGCCTGCTAGTTATTTTATCCTAATGAATTCATAAGATTCGAGAGATGCATGTTTTCCTAGTTATGATTGTTAATTGATTGTCATTGTCCGTTGTCCAATCCCGGTCTGCATTTATGGTGAACCGCTGCCCTAGATTCCCTTAATATTGTTATTTTCCGATTTGATTATTTGCTTTAGTTTAATACACAAACCAATCCAACTCTTGTTACCAGTAGTCTAGATTTGTCTTTTGATAGTAGAAAGAACATTGTTTCTCTGTGGATACGATCCCTGCTTCCCTTGCTATATTTTTAGTTGGTGAACATTAGGTTTATCTTTGATAGGAGTGCGATTTAGCCTGTCAGTGGAAACTTCTCCTGTTGTTCCCGAACGTAGGTCTAGTAGGACCGTCATTCCGTCAAAGAGATATATTGATTTCCTTTTGATGGAAAGTTCTGAAATAGAGATTTTAGAACATGAGGAACCTACTAGCTACACAAATCCTTTGACGATTCAAGACTCCGAGAAATGGCTTCAAGTCATGAGATCCGAAATGGATTCGATGTTTGAAAATCAAGTATGTGACTTGGTTGCTTTGCCTGATGGGGTTAAACCCATTGGTTGCAAATGGATTTTTAAACTGAAAAAGGACAAAGATGGACACATTGATGTCTTTAAGGCAAGACTAGTGGCAAAAGGTTTTAGACAAATTCATGGTATTGACTATGATGAAACCTTCTCACCAGTAGCCATGCTGAAATCCATTAGGATCATCCTTGCGATTGCTGCCTTTCATGACTATGAGATTTGGCAGATGGACGTCAAAACCACTTTCTTGAATGGGTTCTTGAAAGAGGATGTGTACGTGACACAACCACAAGGTTTTGAAGATCCAAACAGTCCAAGGAAAGTTTGCAAGCTTAAGAAGTCCATTTATGGGCTAAAGCAAGCATCCCGGAGTTGGAACCTCAGATTTGATGAGGCAGTCAAATCTTTTAGCTTCCTCAGAAATGAAGAGGAATCCTGTATATACAAGAAGTTGAGTGGGATTAGTATTGCTTTCCTGGTCTTGTATGTGGATGACATACTTCTCATAGGAAACGACAAGACCATGCTTGAATCAGTCAAGGAATGGCTTAAAAGTTATTTCTCCATGAAAGACCTAGGAGAAGCTGAGTACATCTTGGGAATAAGGATCCATAGAGATAGATCCAAAAGGCTGATTGGACTTAGCCAAGACACTTATATTGATAAGGTTCTTGCAAGGCTCAAGCTAGAAAACTCCAAAAGAGGTTTTATTCCCATGCAACATGGCATTTCACTTGGCAGGACTCAGTGTCCTTCGACACCTGATGAGGTCAAGCGCATGAGTAATGTTCCTTATGAAGGAAATAATGCCCTTGGTCCAAGTATGCATATAATATTAAGTCTAATAAATGCGGTTCAGTATTAATTAACAAGTTAATAATTTAGTGAGATCAAGTGAGCTGAATGCCTAGCTAGAGGCCGCTTCAGTTCAAGTGGAATTAATTATATTAATCCACAACTTACTCTTGACTGAACCCGTAGGGTCACACAAATAGTACGTAAACGGATCAAGTATTTAATGGAATTAAATACTCCATCTATGGATATTCGGAATCGACGGATCTTGGTTTCAGTGGGAGTTGATATCGTCACAAGCAAGAAATGAATACTCCGGAAACGATGATATTGCCGGAAACGGAAATATGGAGGGTATCGGAAATATAAATATTATCCAAGTCGTAGATGTTGCCGGAAACGGAAACATGGTACGTATCGGAAAATATTATCGGAAATGGAAATATTGTCGGAATCGGAAATATTGCCGGAAACGGAAATATTGTCATAATCGGAAATATTATCGGAATCGGAAAATAATTCCATAAACGAAAATATTAAATATTTGTTCGAAACGAAAATTAATTCCGGAATCGGAAATATTAAATATTGTTCGTATCGGAAATGAATTCCGGAATCGGGAATTTAATCGGAAGCGTATCGTACGAATTAGCATCGGACGAGGCTCGCTAGACGAAGGCACAGCACGAAGCCAGGCCATCGCCCAGCAAGCCACACGCATCACCAACACACCCCAAGCCTCGACCAGGCCCAACGCAAGGCCAGGCCCAGCCAAGGCCTTGGGCGCGCGCGCGGACACAGGCAGCAAGCATGGGTCGACGCGCTGTGCGCTTAGCGTGGGCCGCAAGGCCTGCGCGAGTGTGCGGTGCTCGTGCGATGCTCGTGTGCGTGCTATACGAATCCTAAAGCTATCAGGATTCGATGTATGATTAAATTCCTAATCCTAAAAGATAAATTAATTAAATAAGAGTTCTACTAGGATTCTAATTTAATTAATTCGTATCCTAGTAGGATTCCAATTCTCTTTCCATACCCCTATAAATATGTGGCCTGGGTTCACAATTTATATCGAGATTTGAAGTATTCAAAAGTTAAGATTTTCAAGCAAAAATCAGCCAAACACTTGCAACCCAAATAGCCGAAAATCCTAGTAACCTTAAGGGCGATTCTAGTTGGTCAATCTTAAGGCGGATCCGGATGTGCTGTGGACTATCTACGGAGGGACGACACTTGGAGTCCTAAAGACTTGTTCTTGTTCGGTTCGGGCGCAGCTAGGGAGGGCACGCTACAAAGTGTATGCATCTAAATTATGCTATATGATTATGTGTAAATAATGTGTTTCCTGGCTTTATGGTTTTTCCGCATTATTTATGTTTATTCATATGTATCATAACCTAACAGTGGTATCACGAGCCTCTTATTATTTTCATAATCTAAATTGCATGAACATGGTTATATTTTACAAATTTGCAAATAATTAAAGGGGTGATTAATTTTCGTAATTAATTGCAAATTGCGTTTATTTAATTATATGTACGCAGTTTTTCAGCAGTTTCTTCGTTACTCATCCAAATCGAGTGATTTTTGTATCAATTCCGCATGTAAAAGGCATTCTAAAATTTTGACAAAAATAGTAATTTTCGGCCGAACCCATAATTCCCAAATTCGAAGCCTAACTATGACTTTTCGGAGGTTTTAGTTTTTCGAACGCAAAAGTTTGTAAATTTAAGATGTTAAATTAAGTATTTGCGATTCTTGTTGATAAACTTGAGTTTTTTATTGACTTAATGTATATGTTTAACAATTATGAATGCCTAGACTGGTTAATTATACAACCTAATTTGTAATTATGATTAATTTGTTGAAATTCGAATAATTTAGAATTGATTTGATTTTCATGATTAATTAATAATTTAATTAGGTATCCATGATTAAAATCCACCATAAAAATTGTTAATTTATGTTAAATTTTTAATTTTTATGACCTAGATTTGAATCCATGTTAATCGGAAATTAATTGATTAATAAATTTTCGATTTTTCGCCCTAAAATTATGAAATTAATATGTTTTATTAATTCGTCATTAATTTTAAATTAAAAATTTTAAATTTTTATGAAAACTCTCATGAATGTTGCACGCACAAAGCAATGGAAGCTACATGTTACCCTTAAGGGGTGTTGTATAGTGCGGGCACGCGACGACGAGCAAGGGAGCTCGTTGCCCGTGCGGTACGAATGCAGCGAGCAACAAAGCGTGGTGCGCGCGCGAAGCAAAGGAGCTGGCCGTGTGTGCTATGTGATGGGCGAGGGCGAGGGGCAAGGCAAGCGAGCAGTCACGTGTGGGCAGCAAGCGAGCTGCGCCACAGCGCGTACTGCCGCGCGCAGCGAGCGCTGGCCCGCGTGCAGCGAGCGCTGGCCCGCGTGCAGCGAGCGCCGGCTCGCGTGCAGTGCCTTGCGAGGGTGAGCAGCAGCAGACGCGACACAGCACAGAGGTTGCGCGCATCGTGGCTAGCGATGGTTGCGTGTGCGTGTGGCCTATGGCTGTGCGATGCGTGGTGATGTGCGTACCTTTTTGTTACGATTAAATCGTTTTAAATTTTAATTTGAGATTTTCAGTTTGAGTAATTTTAATTAATTTTAAAATTAATAATTTAAATTGTTTTCTTGGATTTTAATTTTGAATATTATAATTATTATAAATTTTAATTTATTCTAATTATTTTACTAAAATTAAAAACCTTGATTTAATTTAAATCCAACTGAAAAATAAATTAAATAAGTGGATTCAATTATAAATTTATATGAGCTTTAAATTTTAATTAAATTTGTATGTTTCCGGTTAGACTAGAAATACATTTTATGTTTAAAATTAGTAAAGCATATGAATTTATTGGTTTAAGTGGGAGCAATTTTAGTCATAAACTCTTGATTAGGTCTACAAATCTTTTAAGGTTAAACAACTTGATTAGAATTAATAAGGACTGAATAATTGGTAGATTATTGGTGCCCTTAATTAATTGCTGCAAATATTTATGTGATGCATACAATGTGTTTTAAATAACCAATTATGTGGGTCATTCATGATAATGAATGGATGAATGGTATATATATTGTATATGTACTGTTTTGCAGGTTATGAAGTGACTAGTATGGCCCAAATAGGATAGAAAATATGGTCTGCGTACCATTAATTAGAATGTAATTGGTCCAAAGCACCAAATTTGTTTTTCAATTCAAATATGGTCTGCGTACCATCAAAGAGTTGTAATTAGTTTAATTATAGCTTATCCTACTTGAAGAAAATGGCGCATCCCACGGTAAAATTCAAGACGAAGTTTCCAATCCATTTTCAAGACGGACTTTGAAGTTAAAGCTTCAAGATGAAGTCGGGCCATACTAGATCACATTTATCTTATGCATGCTTTAAGTTATTTATTGCTATTAAATATGTCTTAAATATGCATGAGATCAAAGCTTGATTATGTTGCATGATTAAGGATTTTAGTTCACTTAAAATCTAACCAACATAGTAAGAGCCTTAAGTTCCAAACTTAAAAATTGAGTTAAAAGGTGCCATGCCAAAATAACACTTACTTGGATATCCTTTACATCGATCTTAGTAATAGTTTTCCGCCATAGCAAGGTGTTACTTATCGATACTAAAGGGGTAAGGTACACAAATAATTGTGAGTACATGTTAGTTTTGGTGAAACTCAACGATATAAGTAAGGAGTCCTTTTATGTCGTGGAAAAATCGATAGGTTTACCTAGTAAGTTCTTAGACGTACCTATCAACCAAGAGTAGTTTCTAGACTATTAGCAAAAGGCTTTTGCTTACCTAAAAGATTTTAGAATTGAGTCTAAGTACATAATGTGCTTAATTCTTCAATGGGTTTTAAGATCTTGGAATCATTTTATTCACACCTGCCGGAACACATAACTTGAATAAAATGCTTAATGAACATTGAGTTATGCATGTATGCTAGAATTTAAGTTTATTAAGAAAAACTGTGAATGATTATTTATTTGTTTATTCTTTTTCAATTGTAGTTTTAATTATGGCTGAAGGAAATAATGCCCTTGGTCCAAGTATGCAAATAATATTAAGTCTAATAAATGCGGTTCAGTATTAATTAACAAGTTAATAATTCAATGAGATCAAGTGAGCTGAATGCCAAGCTAGAGGTCGCTTCGGTTCAAGTGGAATTAATTATATTAATCCACAGCTTACTCTTGACTGAACCCGTAGGGTCACACAAATAGTACGTAAACGTATCAAGTATTTAATGGAATTAAATACTCCATCTATGGATATTCGGAATCGACAAATCTTGGTTTCAGTGGGAGCTGAGATCGTCACAAGCAAGAAATGAATACTCCTGAAACGATGATATTGCCGGAAACGAAAATATGGATCGTATCGGAAATATAAATATTATCCAAGTCGTAGATGTTGCCGGAAACGGAAACATGGTACGTATCGGAAAATATTATCGGAAATGGAAATATTGCCGGAATCGGAAATATTGACGGAAACGGAAATATTATTGGAATCGGAAAATAATTCCGGAAACGGAAATATTAAATATTTGTTCGAAAAGGAAATTAATTCCGGAATCGGAAATATTAAATATTGTTCGTATCGGAAATGAATTCCGGAATCGGGAATTTAATCGGAAGCGTATCGTACGAATTAGCATCGGACGAGGCTCGCTAGACGAAGGCCCAGCACGAAGCCAGGCCATCGCCCAGCAAGCCACACGCATCACCAACACACGCCAAGCCTCGACCAGGCCTAGCGCAAGGCCAGGCCCAGCCAAGGCCTTGGGCGCGCGCGCGGACACAGGCAGCAAGCATGGGCCGAGGCGCTGTGTGCTTAGCGTGGGCCGCAAGGCCTGCGCGAGTGTGCGGTGCTCGTGCGATGCTCGTGTGCGTGCTATACGAATCCTAAAGCTATCAGGATTCGATGTATGATTAAATTCCTAATCCTAAAAGATAAATTAATTAAATAAGAGTTCTACTAGGATTCTAATTTAATTAATTCTTATCCTAGTAGGATTCCAATTCTCTTTCCATACCCCTATAAATATGTGGCCTGGGTTCACAATTTATATCGAGATTTGAAGTATTCAAAAGGTAAGATTTTCAAGCAAAAATCAGCCAAACACTTGCAACCCAAATAGTCGAAAATCCTAGTAACCTTAAGGGCGATTCTAGTTGGTCAATCTTAAGGCGGATCCGGACGTGCTGTGGACTATCTACGGAGGGACGACACTTGGAGTCCTAAATACTTGTTCTTGTTCGGTTCGGGCGCAGCTAGGAAGGGCACGCTACAAAGTGTATGCATCTAAATTATGCTATATGATTATGTGTAAATAATATGTTTCCTGGCTTTATGGTTTTTCCGCATGATTTATGTTTATTCATATGTATCATAACCTAACACCTTATGCCTCTGCAGTAGGGTCCATTATGTATGCCATGGTATGCACTCGACCGGATGTTGCATATGCTTTGAGTATGTGCAGCAGATACTAGTCAAACCTAGGAGAGGCGCACTGGATGACAGCAAAGAATATCCTTAAGTACTTGCAAAGGACTAAGGATAATTTCTTAGTTTACGGTGGAGATAACGAGTTGGTTGCCACTGGATACACCGATGCAAGCTTCTATAGTGACAAAGATGATTTCCGATCACAATCTGGTTTCATATTTTGTCTCAATGGAGGGGCTGTGAGCTGGAAGAGTTCTAAGCAGAGTACCATCGCAGATTTTACAACAGAGGCTGGGTATATTGCAGCAAGTGATGTAGCAAAAGAAGCTGTTTGGATCAAAAAGTTCATTAGTGAACTTGGTGTAGTTCCTAGCATTGAAAATGGCATTGAGTCGTATTGTGACACCAATGGTGCCATTTCTCAGTCCAAGGAACCCAGATCACACCAAAAATCCAAACATGTGCTCGGGAGATTCCATCTTATTCGAGAGATCGTTGAAAGAGGGGATGTGAAAGTAAGCAAGGTTCTTACTGAGGATAACGTGGCTGATCCTTTGACTAAACCGCTTGCTCAACCTAAGCATGAGAGTCATACTAGATCTATGGGGCTTAGGCATATGGGAGAATGGCTTTAGGTTGTTTACTTCATGTTTACAATTGTAAAGACATTATATTTATTATGTTTTGAATGTTTATCAATAAAAGTTCATTCTTATTTAATTGTTTGGTTTAGTATTAAATAAAATGTCCAAATAACTTGTGTTTTCAAATAGGATTATCAAAAACGTTTTGATAATGGAACCCTATAAAGTGAACTGAAATCACAACTTATTAAAGTCCCTAGTCTAAATCACTAAATTGGACATAAGTTATTATGTGAAGACTAGCATGTAATTAATTGATAGTGCAGTTCCATGGGCTATGGAGACATAGAGATGTCTAATTGATTATATGGATGTATACTTGATGCATTGAGACTTGACCTAACTAGATTCTAAAAGTAGAATCAAACTTCCATATTTAGTGGATTCCTTAGACATGAGTATGTCTTAATAACCATGAGACAATTAGTTTAACCTTGACGTTGTTAAACGCCGCGCCATAAAAGGAGGTTATTAAGGCAGTGATCAGGTGGGCTAAGAATTGGGTGGGAGTTATGGTCATACAAGAGTGAATAAGTCCTCCTATTTGATAGGAATGGTGTCTAGGCCTCTTGATGAGCGAGAACTGAAAAATTGCATAGTCGTGCGGAATAAGATTAAAATGTTAATCTTTATTTCAACAGTTCGGACTCAGCAATCAAGAAACAAGAATTTGAGAATAACATCGTGTTATCAAATTTTGGCATTAAGAGACTTAAGGAATTTAGCATTGCGTTCTTGTCTTTGGACAAATGGGAAATTGAAGGAATTATGTCCTTAGACATTTATGGCAATTACTAAATATAAATAAGAATTAATTATGAAGATAATAAGTTAATTATTTTAGTAATCATATTTTCTTGCTAGAGAATAAATGTGATTAGTAGAACAATATTGATTGGACCTACAACTAAATATATTAATCCTATAAGGTCACACATATAAGCACTAATTGGAATGGGCCCAAAAGGCCCTATGGCAACCGGTCTATTAAGGGAAAGCATGTTGGGCTTTGTTTTTGTGTTAACCTAAAACTCTCACATTATAATAGTTATAATGTCAGGGATTTAGGAATCACGTTCATTTTTCAATATCTGACAAAAAGGAAAGCACAAAAACCCTAACTCTCATTCTCTGAAACGCTGTTCTTCCCAATCAAAGCAAGAGATTGATCGTGATCGTTCTATTCCGTACTAGCATATGTGGGATTCAATTGGTGATTGTGGACTAAGTAGAGGAGCAACAAGTAAGGCTCTCAGATCTTCGAAGCTTGCATACGAACGGGAGAACACGCTACAAAGGTGATTATTCTTTCGTCTTAATCTGATATATACTATTGTTATGCATGTGAACCTGTGATAGATGTTAGGAAATAAGGTTGGGCTTTGTGTTAACTTAAAAGCCCTAAACATTATAATAGTTATAATGTCAGGGATTCAGTAACAACGTTCATTGAATATCTGACACAAAAAGCAAACACAAAACCCTAACTGTCATTCTCTAAACGCCGTACATCCCAAACAAAGCAAGAGACATATTGTGATCGTTCTCTTCCGTACTAGCATACGTGGGATTCAATTCGTGCTTGTGGACTGAGTAGAGGAGCAACAAGTGGGGCTCTAAGATCTTCGAAGCTTGCATACGAACGGGAGAACACGCTTCAAAGGTGATTATTCTTTCGACTTAATCTGATCTATATTATCGTTATGCATGAGATCCTGTGATAGATGTTAGGAAATTGTTTCCTGAAATTCCGCTTTATGCATCTATATTATCCTGCATCCAAAGATTACCTAAATTGGAGGTATACAAAGTGGTATTCTGTATGGAGTATTCCGAATATTACTGTTCCATTCCATTTTTACTTCCCCGCCTTTTCTTTCTTCACCCTCTCCATTCCCCGCCAACACTTGCGAGTTGCGACCATTACTACAAAGCATTTGTTTACGAACAATTACTATGAACATCTAATCCAAACAACTACTCGCTTGTTCGTTACTGATGATAAGTGTAAAAATTTGATTTTGATATTGTTTACATGCCAATTTTAACTTGATATTTTTTGTCAATAAAAAAACAAAATGCTATTGTACAATATGTTGTATCGATTTGTAACAATGTCCTTCGTATATTTCTTAATATCTATTTTTTATAAATTTTATTAATAGATAATTAAAAGTATTTGGTGTTCAAAATTGCGTATTAGAGACATGTGTCACTCAAACTGCTAGAACATAAAGTGGAAGGAGTATGGACAACAACAACTACTCTCTATTAACATCAATTTTCTGTTAATTAGCAAACAAGTTCGTATTGACGCTCAAATGCTGAATGAAAGAAAATACTTCCCCATCCCTATTTATGAGAGAGAAAGTAAAGGGTTGAGGGAGAATTGATGAGTGACGGCTGCAAAAGTGAAGGGTGAACATTTACAGCCCTAATTGTTACACTGGGGGGTTTAGGGTAACGTTTTACCCTCAAATGGAGGGTGAAAATTTCGGGCCTAAAATTTATCCTATTTCCAGGCATTTGGTTTTGGCCCACAATAATCACTCCCTTAATTTTTCTGGCCCATTACTCTTGATTCAGGCGGGCCCTAAGTGTTTTTCTCGTTGGCTATTTTACGCGGGTATTAGGGAGAAGAAAATACTACAATTTTACCAATCATTGTTGTACTTTTATGGGGACTTGTTGTTTTTCTGATTGTTTTTCACAAGCAAACAAAACGGCTACTACAAATTTTTATATAAAGCGGTCTTACACAAAAGACCACCTTGGTGTCATATAAGTTAAGAGATGGAACCAATTAGTTAAACAATGAAACCGATTAGTTAAGCAATGGAACCAATTAGTTAAACAATGGAACTAATTAGTTAACCGCTGAAATCAAATATTTAAGCAATAGAACTAATTAGTTTAGTGATGGAACCAATTAGGTAAGCAATCGAAGCGGTCTTTTCGGTAAGGCGGTCTTAAACAAAAGTTACCGAACAGCTACTCCGTATAAGAGTTGTGAGCAAATAGGCTGTAAGGAATAAAATTGTCATCTCATTAATCTATCCAAACTTAAACCAACCAATGAAATTACAAGGTCTTTTATTGATAAATTAATAGAATTACAAGGTTATGAACACACAAATTATAAAAAATGTAAATTATTTTAGGACACTACCTTAAAAAAACGGGAAAAATATTTAGGGACGGAAGGAGTAGTAATCAGAAGACGAGGAAGTAAAAATCCCATGCTGTGATGTATCACCAAAAACATAACACCAACAAAGAGACAAAATAGAGAAAAAACAAAACTGCTTGCTGTCATATTTTTTTGGACCGATTATGGATCGAACAAATGATGTAATGGTACAAAAAATGAAATGAAATGGTATTTTTTAAGTAAGAATGGCATTTTGTAAAAAACAAATGGTGTTTTGTTAAAAAATGGTACTTGTTTTTTAAAAAATTGTACATTTTAAAAGAAAATGGTACTTGTTTTTTAAAGAATGGTACATTGTAAAAGAGAAATGGTACTTCATATCACTTTCTCTCTCCTCTTTTTCTGTCATTCTCTTCTCTTTTATTTATTAATTTTGTCCTTTTCCTATTGTCCTACTCATTTTGTCATATTCCTCATTTGTTTAATATTTGTGTAAATTTACGAAAATACCCCTGTGAGGTATTATGAAATACCTCACAGGCTGCCGCTACGCCAACCTCATCAGAAGACTGACATTGACTAACATGCCATGTCACGGTGATTGAGTCTATGGATGATGTGGCAATGGGATGTCAGGCTTTAGCTAGCTAGCTACCTAGTGGCAAATACGAGTACCGTGGTGGCACCCCAAAAAAAAATCCTAAGCTAGAAGGCCAGCTTGGAACTACTCCATAGTCCATAGGAGTATAGGACCATAGCACTCCTCCAATATTGCATTAGCTAGGTGCTTGCCTATATGCTCAAGGTGCAACCTTGTTTACCGACTCTAAAATACGGATCTATTCACCTGAAATTTACTTACTCCGTGTACGGAGTATTATATTATATTCTTATCTTTTTTATTAGTTTTAAATTTATCTTATTTCATACATCATTCGTTTGGAAATACTTACAACGTTGGTCACTTTCACATATGTCAATGCACAATTTTGATTGTTAATACCTTAAATTTTGTTCAAACAAAAACTATAAAAAGTTGATAGTTTAAAAATACAAATAAAGACGAATCTAACAAGATTTCACATGACTATTTGTTATCTGACATATAAATTATCAACAATAGTCAAAGTAAAATATGTGAATAATATAAAAAGTTCAAATGCTACGAGTATTTCTAAACGGATGAAGTATTATGTTATTCGGAATTCAGGACTTGTTGGCCCTTCGTTTCTTTTATCTTATTTATTTTATCTTATTAGCATTTAAGTAATTGAAAACTAAGGTGAACATAACAAAATTAAATACTCCAACCAACGTACATATATATTCTACTTCACTAACCAATTGATTGTTTATCTCTACCGATAATGGTGATTAAATTAGTAATTGAGCTTAATCTTCGGGGTTGCCCAATTACGCTTTCACGTACAAGCTTAGAACCGATAAAGTAAGTTTGTGTTATATTCCTTCCGTCCCTTAATACTTGTCCCGTTTGACTGGTATAGATTTTTATGTAATTTAATTATTTTATTAATTTATTAGGTGATGTTTCCTCCGTCTTTTTTTTGTTCTTTACGTTTTTCTTTTTGGGTGTCCAAAATGTTATTTACATGTTCTTTTATATTATCACATAAATGATTTAATTCTATCAAAATTTGTGTCCAATAATTATTTTAACCAATTAAATTCATTGCGTCCTTTAATCTCTCACTTTTCAATTGGGACAATAGATTTTTCTCATTTTCCCAATGGCCTTGTTTGGCAAATGGCTTTTTGCTGGCTTTTTGGTTGGCTTTTTAATCTGGTCAAACAGCCAAAAAATATGTTTGGTAACTGGCTTTTTAGCTTGCTTAAAAGCCAGCTTTTCCGCCAAAAATGAAATAACACTAGCTTTTTGGAGTTGACTTTTGGCTTTTCACTATCTAAATTACTTTTTTATCCTTGTTTTTTACTAATTAATTAATAATTAATAATTAATAATTAATGATTAATAATTACTCCGTAGTAATTAGTAATTAATAATTTATAATTTATAATTTATAATTAACAATTAATAATTTTAAATAAATAATAATTAATAATTAATAATTAATTATTAATAATTACGGAGTATTAATTAATGACTAATAACTAAAAGTGAATAATTAATAATTAATCATTAATTATTAATGATTAATTAATAATTAATTTAATTATTATTAACTATTAATTATTAATCATTGATTATTTATTATTACTCCGTAGTTATTAATTATTACTCCGCAATTATTAATTAAAATAATAATTTATTAATACTATTGCATAAAATAATTTATTTTTAATTTATATTTTATTTATTTGTAATTACGTTTTACTCCGTACACAATACACGGTACGTATTGAAAAATGAATAAAAGACATTAAATGTCCTTAAATGTCATTTTACATAGCTACAGCCAACAACCAACAACTGATTTTACCAGACATATTTGTAACCAATAATCCATAGTCAAACAGCCAACAAAATCAGCCAACTTGAACAAACAGTCAAACCAGCCAAGTAAAACAGCCGACAGCCAACCGCCAACAGCCAATTGCCAAACAGGGCCAATATCAGAATTTTGATACAAGTGAAAAAATTATAAATAAACGTAATTTTCCTTGTTTAAATAAAAATAATAGAGGAATCTCAATGCACATTAATTAGTCGTTAAAATGCATGAAAAATACCAAACTTAAAGAACAAAAGAGACAAAGGAAGTAATTGATAGTGGAGTGTTTTTTTTAAAATAGTTAGTGGGGAATGTGTCAAGTAAAGGGGTGGGGGTGGGTTCACTACAAAAATTTATATCTTTAACGACAACCTAATTATGACGGGTCAAAAATCCCGTCGCAAAAGCCTTTTGCGACGGGGCTAACAACCAAACAAAGACGGGTACAACTGTCGCAAATGTCTTTTACGACTGGTTTATGACGGGACTTTCCATTAACGATGGCCCCCTTTTATGATGGGTTCGCGACAGGAAATCCCGATATTAATCAATGATTGTTGGCCTTTAGCGACGGGATTTCCCGTCGTTAATTGTATAATTTTTTGTAGTGGTTGAATTTTTTATTGTTGTTTTAAGGAAGTTGAATTATATGTGGTTCCATGGTAAGTGAAAGAAATGATATAATATTAATTAAAATTTGTCATTTAAAGAAAAGAAGCGAGTATTAAGGGACGACTTTATAATGAAAGCGGGGGAAGTATCTTAATGACAACCTAATTTACAAAACTAGCTTGATATTTAAAAGGGTCCACTTTTACAATTAACCATTTAAATTTAATTTAACTTTAAATATTATTTAAATCTGTATTGGAACACCTTTTCAAAGCTACTCCCTCCGTATTTTATTAAGTGATACACTTTTCTTATATAGATGTATTTTAATAAGTGATAAAATTTCTATTTTTGGTATGTCATGATCCCCACTTCTAATTATATTAATTTGTATCTCTCTCTTATGGTTCCCAGACTTAGTCAGGTATTCTTTTTACTACAACAAATAATTCATTCTCTATCAATTTATTACAATAAATAATATTTCTTCCGTTTAGAAATCGTTGCACCACTTTGATTTTCATGTTTGCCAACGCACAATTTTGACCATTAATATCTTTAATTATCTGTTAGTAAAAATAATTTTTTTTAATATAATTTGAAAAGTATACATTGACACTAATCCAACCATTTTTTTTATAAGTGTATCTGGTCGGAAATGGTAAGTGTATCTCTTATTTATATAATTACCATTTTCGGCCGTATTTAAATAGGAGATACACTTACCATTTTTATTAACTTTTCAACTCCACCATCTAATTAAATATAATACTCCCCACCCACTACCACATTAAACAATTAATTTCATATTTGATTTAGTCATACTTGTAATCAATGTTTTTAATTTAATTTAATATTTTTTTATTGTCCAAATTTTTTAGCAAATTAGACCAAGCTAATTTCTCATTTTAACTAGAATGATCAAACTAGTAACTTGAGATTTCTAAAATTGCAAGAAAGGTCTCTAATTACCACCAGTAGAATTGCTCTTGCATACTTATACTCCGTATAAGATATAGTTTAACAAGTGTTTTTCAAAGATAATCATTGAAAATTTGAAACCAAACAACTTACCACAAGTGCGTGATCCTTAGCAAACTGTGAAATGCGGTTGTTTGGTTACAATGGTTATTTTCGTGTTGACACATGACAAAACTGAATACCTATTAGAGTTAGTTAGTAAATATTTCGAGACGTGTCGTGTTTGTGTTTATTCTTGAGTTTATTTCATATTGTTCTCAAAGTTTATCAACAAGCGTAAAAATGTAGCATAAAAACGAAAAATTGACAAATGGTTTGTGTACGGCCGAAATGGTTTCGTGTCGTGTCGTGTCGTGTTGTGTTGACTCGTATAATTTCTTAATAATTTCGTATATTTATGGTTGTACTATCAATTTGATTGTATTGCAATGTCATATCGAAAATTGCCAACTCTTATAATACCTAGTTTAAACATTAGTATGTTCATTGCCTAGCACTCTATCCGTATTTTTAATACACTTTGACTAACACATAGTTTTAGGAGATTTTAGTTAAATTTAATAGAGTAGTTGCAAGCAAGATACTGAGTTAATCTATATTATTAAAGTAGAGTGGTGGAGAATGAGAGACCTCCAAATCTCAATCTCTCTACTCTCATTAACCGGTTATTAGGAAATGTCATAATTATGGTTCTTTAATAACACTATAAATCAACATCATATCTCATGAAAAGTCAAATCATCAACACAATTATTATTCTATTGTAAATATTCTACAAACTTTTATGACAAATTGGAAAAAAAAAAGGAAAAATTACAAATTAAATCATAAACACAATGAAGAACCCAAATGGCAATAATCCTAATTTAATTTACTGCAAATATTCTACAAACTATTATGACAAAATGAAATAAAACCAAATCAGAGAGAGGGGGAGATGGAAAAAATTTCAACTGGGAGGGATGCTGCCCATCGAGGTACCCATGCAAACTCCCGCGGGAGATTAATTCACTTGCCGAAGCTCGCCGAAGGCGATGGGAACTCCTCATAGTAGAACTAAAGAGAGAGGGGGAAATGGTGTGTCGTGTGTGTCAGCAACAAAATTTCATTCAATAAAAATCTCATAGTATTCACCACGTACTTTTGTTACTATATTACTATACGATTAAATTAGTTCATCAATTAATATTATAAAAGGTGATAAACTAACTATTTCAAGTTTAAAGTAAGCCTAGAAAACAAATAAGAGAAATGGTCAAAAGATTAGTTATTGTAACATAAATTTTCATAGACCAAAATTTAATGATACAAATCCTTTCTACTTTTTTTTACTTAGTATGGACACAAAAACAAATGAATGTCGATACAAAGCTTGGTAATATAAGATTGCAAGATTAGTTAACGGTATACGGATATTACTATTTAAAAGGACTTTATATCATGATAATAATGTGTGACATATAAGATGCCATCTCTTTACTGGAAAAAGAACCACGAGAATTGAGATTAGAAATGTTGAGATTAGAATATCCAAACAGACATCAACATACACACGATGAAGTTAAAACAAAACGTTGATGAGGCCAATTCCAATGGTACTTGGGATCATCCTTTCAATACTACATACGGAGTATGTTCCCGATTGATCTTTACGCTTACAATTAAGGAAATTTGATAAGCATGTGATGATGGGTACACAAGTGGGAAAGTAAGTGGCTATAAATTGATCAACAATGTAAGTGGGTGAAAATTAATATCAAAGTATTATGAGTGAGTAAATTGTAGTGGGCTCCTATAATAAAAATATTGCAAATTGTACTTCGTATGTTGTGGTGGGACAAATGAGGGTATAAAAGTTTAATTAATATGTAAATAATGGAATAGAGTAAAGTGTAAATAACTTTTAGAAACAAATTCAAACGGAAAGTGTAAAGAACTTTCAGGAACTGATGTAGTATAAAACAACTTCATGTTGAATATTGATTTAATTTGATTGTCTTAAGATAATTGCCCAATTTCATGTAGACAAGTACAATACATATTTTTTCATGTTCCACCATCAACATAGTAGCTCTTCTACAAATGTATTGATCTCTATTCGCGTAAATTTTTGGTATTGTCAAACAATAAACATTATATTTGTCATATCGTTTAAGAGTATTTTCATACTTTTATAATTATCCCGTGCATTAACACGGGCACAAACTAGTTATTTATTATAAGAAATTGATAGTTACTTATTACTCCATGAGAATGAAGAACATGGGATTTAAGTAAGTGTGGGGACCATGAGAATGAATTTTTTTTAATATAATTGAAAGTGGAGTTCAAGAAGTAAGGAAGAAATAATAAGCTAGGTTGCACCAAAACAGATACAGAAACGGACACGATACAGGTACAAGAAAACGCCATCTTAAAAATGACAGAGATGTGGAAAAGGGAATAATAATAATATATCAAAAAATAATCAAAAACATTAATTAAAAACAAAAAAATAATTATTTTGCCATTAACACAAAGTATTTTATCTTACTTCCCCATTACAACCACCAAATATAAAGTAACACAATTGATTACTTACACATACGAAGCTGCAAATATCATAAATCAACATTTTATATTTAAGATAAAAACATATGCTTACCAATGAAGACAACAAAAACAACAATAAGATGGGGTTGTAGATCTGAAGATTGAAGTATTGACGGTTGGACCACAACAATAAAGTGTGTGAGCGTTTGAATATTTGAGAATGAGTTTGTAGGCTTACAAAAACGCATTGGACCTTTGAAAAACTTGAGAAAAGAAAGTCAAAATTTGACCAATATTGTCTAACTATTTCAAAAGAAGCCGGGCAGTTCATTTTGCGTGTCAGACACATATTTTGGCGTGTCCATGGAGTATCCGTATCCAATACGTGTTCGATACGGAACAAGCGAGTCAGCTAGTGTGTCCGTACTTCCTAGATAATAAGTAGAATAGGAGAAAAGCATATAAAAAATATAAAGTATAACTTATTAAAATACGACAAGTTTTAGAAAATATAACTCATATTAAAATACGGAGGGTGTATCTAGTGAATACAAAGAACAAAAACTCAAGTTCAATTTTGTGCTTATGTTGTACACGTCAATTTCAATATATTGTATTGTTATGTCATATCGGAAACTGTCAACTCATCAAATACCTATTCCAACATTACAACGCACAATCATTTGATTGATCGTTAGATGTAAAACTTCATAGGATTTTTTTTATTTTTATGTATAAGCGTTTCCTAGAAAGTGGGTGATATTGTTTCGTTAAACATGGAAAGTAAATTCCAATGAGAAGTCCCACTTACTTAGAGGAACCTAGATAAGCAACTTCCTCTATTAAATAGGAAGTGTGATCTTCCATGTTTTTGTCAACCAAACAATCTCACAATCTTTCACTTTTTAAAGTTATATTTTTTTATGATTTTTTATGTCAACCAAACATCCCCTGCTATCTAGTATCTACCCAATACAAGTTACAAGAACAAAAATCCAAGTAGATTTTAGAGTCTTTCTTTAAAAAAGAAAATGGTAACAAAACATCTTGTTGATAAATCATGAATCTCCCAATAAAAGGAGGAAAAGCATTGGTCAAAATAAGTTTTCTGGTGAAAAGGGTCCACAATAGGTTGATATCAATCAAACCTCAAAAAGTTGTCACACTCAAAACACACAAATAAGAAAAGCTAAGCTTAGAACCACCAAAATAGAGGTCACATGTTCCATTCTAGTGCTGTCTAATCGAGACAGCCAAGACTATAGAGTAGAGACTAGAGAGTGATGCGTGAGACCTTTGGTTTTCCAATGTGAAGCCAAACCCAATAATTTTTTATTTTTTTTATTTAGCCATGTTGGGCCGTACCATAAAACCCTCAATTACTAGCCTTTCTCATCAATGTACTACTCACTTATATTTGTGGTGGGTATCGACCCCTTTTCCGCAAAGGCTTTGGTTACACCCAGGGTAAGTGGTCCCTGGGTACCTTGCCCTCTTATTGGATGATTACACATCATCTTTGCCACGTCAGTCCTAATTTTTCATTTCGAATTTCAGTTGCTTTTTGAATTTGAAATTCAAATTATATTTATTTTATTTTCCTTTTTTTTTGTCGATGATACCAATGAATCTGTTGATGTTCGTTGCTTTTGATCTATTCGTCCCCCCATATTGTATCAATGTAAGAGATGAAGTTTTTTGACATAACTATTTATGTCGACATCATCTTTAAGTGATTGAAATCGTAAAAATGAACCAGTCTATCCCCTTGAATTTTAATTTTAATTCGACTGATATTTGTATTTTTTTGTTTGTTTGACAAAATACAACAGTGAAGGCCTGAATATGTGCGTAATAACAAAAGGGATTGTTTGCGCGATATGTATTTTGCTAAAAAATTGTTTCAGAAGTTGAACTTCGGAGAAGATGAACTCGGAGAAGATGAAGGGCTGAAGGCGGAGTTTCCTAAGTAAAGCTTATATGCGAAAAACACCCCCCAAAAAAAAAAAATTGGTTTCATATTGTTTGTGTAGGATCGAACCCAGGACCTCAGAAGAGTCAAGGCAAAGAGCATTGAGTAGTAGCAGTAACCATTGTGACAGGGAGGCAAAGCCATTGGTTGTTGTAATTGAAAAATCTACTTAACCTTTATCCCTTATTTCATTAAATTGCGAGGTTTCTTTTATGTTGTATATGAATATTAAGTGTAAACAATTACGTTGAATACAGTGGTTGTTATTTTAAAAATATAAGAGAAATTTAGACGACAAAATTGTATAATTTTCTTAGTTGTTTTATTTGTGTTCGTCAATTTGTCGTATCATTTTATCTAATTGTTTTAAAAAGTAGTCAAAACAAATGAAGTGGTACATGACAAAAATTCTAAAAAATGTAATATAGAGAACAAGAAGTAATTATAATCCTTAGTGATATTTAGTTTTGATATTATAATTGTGTACAAAAATTGGACATAATAATACCGTACATTTTTCTAAATAGTTGAGGCCGTACAAAAGTTGTTAATCTAAACCCTTCCGAAATACTAATTAGTGGAGGTCGTACAAAAGACCGTACAAAAGTTGTTAATCTAAACCCTTCGGAAATACTAATTAGTCTAGGCCGTACAAAGGTCCGTACAAAAGTTGTTAATCTAAACCCCTCGGAAATACTAATAAGTCGAGGCCGTGCAAAAGTCCATACAAAAGATGTTTATCTAAACCCCTCGGAAATACTAATAAGTATTGATTAGACTATGTAAGTTAAAACAAAATGTTACATAGCAGACCTTTACCGTAAACCCTAATCCTCACCAAACAATCGCCTCAACGACTCTCCAAAATCCTCGTCATCATAAATTCTCTTCCAATCCTTGCAAATTGCCTTACCTTTTTCCCCACCCGGGCCGTTAACCTCGGAAAAATGTAGTATGCTAAAAGCAGCTCGTTGTGAAAAACGTCATGAGCCTTCATCCAAAACACAAGAGTTACACAAACAAAAAAATGATTACATGAAAACAAATTCCTAAATAGTAAGACTAAGTTATAGTTTAGAAATTATTGTTCTAGTAATTCTTCCAAAACCAAGTGTTATTCCTAAAAAAATTGATTTTAAAATCTGGACAGTTAATCAAAACTTTAAAAATTTATAAATTAAGGATAAATTGTTTTTTTCCACCTACAAAAATCGAAAATTTGTTTTTTACCACCTAAAAAACTAAAAATTATATTTTACCACCTAATTTTTTTAAAAAAATTGTTGTTTACCACCTGAAAAATGGGAAAATAGATGAAAATGTTATGTGGGGGGCACATTAACGGTAATATTTTATATATGTTCTTTTCTTCCACTATTTCATATAATTAACTCTCTTCTCTTCCCCCGCTTTCTTATTTTTCATGAATTCACATAATTTTTCACCATTATTCATAAAATTAACAAAATTTAATGAAAATAAAGAGAGAATGGTGAAAGAGTTAAAGAAATTCATAAAGGGAGCATGGTTATTAAAATCGCGATTCAAATCACAGAATCTTACGATTCTACGATTCAAATATGTCTTACGATTCGATTTACTATTCTACACGATTCTACACTTTTTTCTCGATTAGCGAAAACCTCATAAATTTGAATCACGTAGAGAAAATAATTAATAGAAAAATATTGCTAATTATTGCTTGTATAACTATTAAACAACTATATATTTCAGTTATTAAGTTTTTTCCTATAATATAAGCACTTTAAATGAAATTTGAGAATAAAATCTTGATTATATTTGTTTATAGAATCTTACGATTCTACGATTCGGTTTTACGATTCGATTCTAAGAATCCCTTCCGATTCAAAGTAGAATCACGATTTTGATAACCTTGAAAGGGAGTGTAAAAAATTGGAGAGAAATTGAATTAGGTAGCCACACATAAAGGTTGCATCTACTTTTTTGTTTTTATGTGGTAACAAACAACTTTTAATTCTTTTGTAGGTGGTAAAATACAAGTTTTAATTTTTTAGGTGGTAAATAACAATTTGAGCAGGTTATTTTTTACCGAACAATAAAAAATTAAAACTTGATTAATAAGCTCGAAAAGGAAAAATGAAAGCTAAATGAATCAATTTAAAACTTGAACAGGAAAAATAAAAGGAAAAATTAAAACTTGCTTTCATTTTTCCTGTTCGAACTTGATTCATTTAATTTTTCCGTTGTTTTAGCTTAGGTCACGAGTAGCTTGTTTAAGTTCAAGCTCGAGCCGAGCCGAGCTATTACCAAACGAGCCTTAATAAACGAGTTTTTAACAAACAAGCCTTTAAAAAGTAGCAAGATCGAATTTAAATGATCATATTAATAAATGAAATATTATTTAAAAAAATTATAAAACATAAAAACATAACCATACCCAAATTAAAAGGTAGCACAGTATACTAACTAAAACTATTTTATAAATTATAATCTTCTGTTTTCCAAAGTTAATAATCTGTTTTAAAAAACCGCCCAAAAAAATGTTGAAAAATAGTGGTTGTCTAGGCTCGAACCCCGTACCTCAGCGTAGTTGAATTTTTTAGGTTGTTCGAGTTGGTATCATTTATTAAACGGGCTTAATTTTTTTGTTCAAGCTCGATTATTTATTTAGTGAACGAGCTTTGACCGAGCTTTGACCGAGCTTATTCACAAGCTGTTCACGAGCGTATCGGCTCTTTGACGTCACTAAACAATTTAACCAGAATTTATGTATTTTTAACCTATCAATTTTTAATGAAATAGGGTTAAATTTTAAAAAAAAACAATAAAATCACAAGGATAAAAACATGTAACAGAAAAAGCAATAAAGAAATATATTGCGTCCAAAGAAACCACTACTTTATTCTCTGCACTTACACTCTCCAAGTTTTTAGAGAAACAAGTAATACAAAGAATGTCAAAATAATGCACATTCTAAAACTTAGTTTCTCATTTGATTTTGATTCATAAAACCGTATCATGATATCTCATTCCTTGCCTCCAAATAAGCAACTTTTTCCAACAGCATTGTGTTTTCTAGAATTATCTTTTCAACTTGGAATTTCAAGCGCACGGTTTCTTGCTTGAGATTACAATTCTCATCTTGTAGTGCATCTAGAATGGTATTGTTTACCTCACTTTCCCAAAGGAAGAAACCACAAGTATCATCCTGTAAAAAAAACCGAGCATCATTTCTAAAAATCAAAACGTAAGGAAAGAGCGATTTAAATCTACGTAATAAATCGATTATATTACCTTCCATACCGGGCAAGAGTAAAATTGTTGGAGCAATACGACGAATATAAAATAACATAATATTTCAATACGAATAAAATAAAGACGTAATTCATTTTAATATAAAAACTTTTCGAAGCCGTACAACGTAATATTTAAGACAGTGCATACAATAAATGTTGCATGTAACCACTTCTACAACAAAATTCCCTAGTCTTCTGGCACAGTATTTATATATACAACATACAAACATAATATATACAAGGAATTTATAATAAACTAACAGTTTATTGTTTAACCATATGGGGTAGCATACAACTTATTAACGTTCTTAATACTACGTAAATATAGAATTTAAGAAATTAACAAAGAAAAACGCCTAGTTTTCTCCGTCGTTCAGATCTACGTTCTCACCAACAACAAAGTAAGATTCATCAATATCAAGCAACTACAACTTATCATTAATTCAAACAAATTTAATTACCATTAATAACACATTCATATACCGTTGTTGTTTTCAGGAATTTATGAGCTAGATTTGACAAAATCACTTGAACTAAAAACTTACATTATCTTCGATGCGGGATCTCGAAGCTGAATCACCATGTAGCAGTTCTACAGTTCTGCTAAAAACTCTCCTTTGTGTATTTATTTGTGGCAAGCTAGATACATGAGTCCAGCTTTGCCTAATTTTTTTTTAAGAGTGAATTAGGGTATGAAAATCTTACCGTTGGGTTTTTGAAATTTGTAGATTATGTTTTTTTTTAATTAATTTGATGCTTGGGCGGGATAAAATTTGGGGAAGCAAATGGCGCATTATTTCCCGCTTAGCAACCCTAAATGGCGCACTCAGTGAAATTTTTTCCCCCTAAAACCAATTGCTTTTCCCCCTAAAACTGAATTCCTCTTTGCCTACTTGGACCACTAAGCTTGCAGTGTACCTGGGCCCCAGTTACACCCAGTGTAACTGTATCAGCTCCCCCCCTTTTCACTTATATCTTCTTTTGACTTTTTGTTTGCTTCCATCTAGAAATAGAATTTCAGGTTCAAAAAGTTTCTTGTCTAGTGTGGCCACAATCTAGACGGGAAGGATACCTGAATACCCGAATACCCAAAGTGATTAACGGGTCGTTTGAATCGAGGATGTTCGAATTATCAATCTGGACTTTCTTTTTTCTTTTTTCTTGAAGGAATATAATGGCATACATTTTATGAGTACTCCCTCCGTCTCGGAATACTTGACCTGTTTTTCTTATCGGGTCCTCCCTTAATACTTGACCTGTTTCTAAAAATGAAAATATTCTAACAATATTATATTATTTCTCACTCCACCCTATTAATCCACCTACCCCTTATTCCATACAAAAAATAATTAAAAATTCAACCCCTACTCTCCCCAGCCCCACCTCTTAACCCACTTCCCACTAACTACATTAAAATAATACCCCACTATCAACTACTCCCTCCGTTCCTAAATAAGTGTCACATTTGGGCTCCGGCACGGTAATTAATAAAATTGTAAAGTGTGTAAGAGTTAATGATTGAGAATGTTTATTTTTTGGAAAATGATAAAGTAGATAATTGTTTAATTGTATAAAGTACAAATAAAAGTGTATGTGGGGATTGAAAAGTGGAAAAGTGTAGAATGTGTAAGTAAAAGTAATTATGATTTATAGAAAAGTGGGAAAAGTGTATGAAAAAGTGTGAAAAGTGTATGGAAAAGTGGGAAAAGTACATGTTCAAAAATAGAAATGTGACACTTATAAGGGAACGCCAAAAATGGAAATGTGACACTTATTTAGGAACGGAGGGAGTACTACCTATTAAATTAAATAAGTCAATTCAAGTCCCTTAAACTCTGTGCCGGTCAAACCGGGTCGAGTATTCCGGGACGGAGGGAGTATTATTTAGACATGATCATGTGTAGTCAATCATGTTTCTGACATTTTAAGGGCCCTAGACGAAACAAGAGATTGAGTACTTCCCCCGATAATAAACCATTTAGTATTTCCCCCGCTTCAAAATAGTTGCAATGATTTTTGCACTATTCACATAATCTAATTTTTTTTGATGATCTAAACTTTAGGAAAAACATATTAATGTGAGATCTTGTTAGATTCGGCTTAATGTATATATTTTGCGAAAATTAATTTTTTATAATTTTTACTTATCGATAATAAAATGGTTAAATTGTTTTTTACCACCACATAAAAAAATAAAAGTTATCTTTTACCACCTAAAATAAAATAAAAATTGTTTTTACCACCTCTTAACCGAAAAAATGCAAGAAAACGTTATGCGGATCCATTTCACCGACTATATTTTTTATTTCCTTCTCTTCTCCCACTATTTTCATGCATATAAGCTACCATTTTTCCTTACTTTCCCAATAATTCACATAATGTTTTCATCCATTTTGTAGCTAAGAGGTGGTAGAAGACAATTTTTATTTTATTTATAGATAATAAAAAATAATTTTTATTTTTTTAGGTGGTAAAAAATAATTTAACCTAATTAAATATATTAATTGTTCAAGATATGCTTTGGTAAGCGTAAAAAAATTAAATGTTGCAACTAAAAAGAATCATAGAAGTATATTGCAATCATACAGGGTAGTCTCTTTATACATAGTATTAATTAATTGAATAACATAAAACCAAATATAAAAATAAAGTTCCCTAGAGGGCTAGAATAAAACACCAAAAATCTATAATCCATCAATACACTCCTAGCTATTTACTCCATATCACTTGCCATCACAACGGTGTAGAAATCATAATAATAAGATTTTATTTCCAGTACTACATATACTCCTTTTCCGTCCCATAATTATAGGGGGTTTTTAATTGACCTCCTATTTCGCTAAAAACGCCCGCGTATTACTAGTAAAGTGACAATTATAACCTTTACCTAAAAATGAAATTAATAAATTTTTAAAAAGATTTTTTTTAAAAAAATAAAGAAATTGTTAATAAATAATATTTTTTTATGAATCGAAAATAATAAATAAATTTCAATTTTTGACTTGTATTTTTATACAAAAATTCTTACAGTTATTTTTTCCAATTCTAGTATTTAATTTAATTAAAAAATTCAGAAAATATTTGAAATTCTAAAATTGAGAAATATTTTTTATAATAGCAAAATTATAAACAAAATAGTTAAAATTAATAATTTTTTTTTTATTTTTATAAATAGAGCTGCCCGCAATTGGCTGCAGCATACCATGGTGTGCCGCTAGGAAATGGTGGCAGCCACCATGGCTCAGCAGCCCAAGATATGCAGTTGAGCCATGGTGGCTGCCGCCATTTCTGAGCGGCACACCATGGTATGGTGCATCCAATTGTGGGCGGCAACAGATTACTGGAATAATTAAAAAAAAAATCTTCAAATGAAGGTTGCTTTGTGATTAAAATTTCTGAAATTGGCTCCATCTCCATCCTCAAACTGCGCCTAGAAGATATAATCGGCCCCTCTAACTGATTGTTCATCAGCATCACCAACAATCAATCTATTAGTCGAACTCGCAACGGTGAAATTGGAACATTAGGGGTTGTACTACAAATTCATGTACAAGATATGCCGATTTCGTCTTCTATGTTGATGGTGCAAGTTGTTGCTTTTTGTGTCGTCCCATACCTCTAGCCATGGCGGTGCGAAGAAGAATTAGCGCTGGGGAGGACCTCACGAAGAAGAACCTGTACTTTTTTTTTTTTTTTTTTTATTATTATTATTATTATTATTATTATTATTATTATTATTATTATTATTATTATAAGAAAACACCAAAACGTTACATGCTTAACAAGCTACAAAGATCAAGTGGACTACAAGAAGTTGGAGGGGAGCCGAGATACAATCTGGGCCCCCACTCCTCTAGCTATGGCGAACCCGATCCTGCTGAAAATGTGGGCAGCAGCCCGCGCCCCAATGTCTTGAGCCCTGGAGTACGCCTGGACTCGCTTCAGCAAAGAAACTGCCCCTTTCTCTAATTCCCCAAAAGAAGAGAAGGAAAAAGGAAAGAAACCGTAACCCAAAGCCCTACAACGTGCCGCATACTTATCCAGCTTCCGCTGCGCTGCAACCGCCACAACCCGACCCGGAACGAAGCCTGACAACCCAGATTGCGTCATAGGGGGAAATACATTATTATTATTATTATTAGCATCAAGCAACGAAGAGGAAGAGGAGAACACAGTAATGGCAGAATTCATTCTTCTTTTCTTTATTTTTTCTTTTAATAATAATAATAACTATTATTACTTGTATTATTATTGTTATTGTTACTATTATTATTATTATTATTATTATAAAAAAAACGTTACAAGCTTAACAAAACGTTATTATTATTATTATTATTATTATTATTATTATTTTTTTATTTTTTTTTAGTATCGCCCTATTATTATTATTATTGTTGAATACTCCCTCCGTCCCGGAATACTTGACCTGTTTTCCTTATCAGGCCGTCTCTTAATACTTGACCTGTTTCTAAAAATGGAAATATTTTAACAATATTATATTATTTCTCACTCCACCCCTATTAACCCACCTACCCCCTACTCCATACAAAAAATAATTAGAAATTCAACCCTTACTCTCCCCCAACCCCACCCCTTTACACATTTCCCACTAACTACATTAAAATAATACCCCACTATCAACTACTACCTATTAAATTAAATAAGTCAATTCAAGTCCCTTAAACTCTGTGCCGGTCAAACCGGGCCGAGTATTCCGGGACGGAGGGAGTATAATATTATAAGGGCAAAATCGTATTTTCAAATAAAAAACGCGGGCGATTTTAGCGTACGCGGACGTCGAATAGCGATGCACAAATTATAGTCCTATTTGACCAAAAATACGGATTTTAAGAAAAATGGAATATAGTACATGACAAAGTGGAATAAAGTACAAATGATGATTGAGTTGTATGGAAAAGTGGAATAAAGTACATGTGAAAGAGAATATAGTACATAGGAAAGTGAAACATAGTACATGGGTGGGGTTTTCAATACATTTTTAATTAATATAGTACATGAGAAAGTGGAGACCTTAGTAGCCAAAATTAGAAATAGGACTATAAATTTGGGACGCCCAATTTAGGAAACAGAACTATAATTTTGAGACGGAAGGCGTAGAAAATATTTTCAAAGATGGAAGGTACAACTTGTAAGTTGTAACTAGGGAGTAAGAAAGAGGGAATCACGAAAAGAGAAGTTACCTTAAAAAGAAAAGGACAAAGAAAAAGTAAAAGTTGTGATACTGAAAAATCAAATTGTTTTTAGTCACTGGTAACAATCAAGGGATCACAAGCGAAGGTCCAGCTACTCGTGTAGTCGTGTGGTGTTTAGTCACTTGTTTTTAGTTTGTTGTGTAATGTTTGTAAAGGGTCTTAATGACTCTATTAAGTTAGGTCGTTGTAGTTGTAAATTTTGTTTTTATTAATGCAAATTAATCCTATGTCAAAAAAAAAAAAAAAATCAAATTGAAAAATGGGCTTAATACTGGGATCGAACACGGACTTCCTGACCACTGTGCCACACTACAAAAGCGCAATTTTTTGGCTGCCCTCGGACACATCCAAGCTGGTTGTATCCCCCGCCGAACGACGTCGTGTGATGCGGGTACAGCCAACGCTTGCTGTACCCCCCCCCCCTTCCCCCCAACCCCCAAAAAAAACGACGTCGTTGGGCATCTTTTTATCCCCTTCCTAAATTTCCTAATTTATACTCTTTTTTTTGTTACTTTTTCTTCAAGTTCCGTGATTTTGTTTTCTTAGGGTTTATTAGACCTGGTCAAAAGGCGGGCCGGGCCGAGGGCATAAAAATCTGTCAATTATGTCAGGCCGGGCCGGGACGGGCCAAAACTTCGGGCCGATTTTTTGTGCCCGAAACCTGTTATTTCGGGCCAAAAATAGCTGGCTTTTCGGGTCATTTTCTGACCGGGCCAAATTTATAACTAAAATTGTTGTTTTACGTTGTCCAAAGTCCGCTTTTTTAAAAAAAAATCCGGGTCGGGTCGGGCCAGGCCCGGAAACCGGGCTGAAAAAGGCTGCCCAAAACCCGGTAATTTTTGGGTCGGGTCGGGCCAGCGGGGCCGGGCCAACGTTGATCAGCTCTAGGGTTTATTAATATTTTCTCACTCCTATTTCTCTCTCCTATGTTTCGATGGAGCTTGCAATTAAGGAAGATTTTGAAGCTCTCTTCGAATCTAATTCTGAAGCTCTCTTCGAATCTAATTCTGGAATTTTAAGTGCATTGATGGTAGAATGTAAGTTTTATATTTTTTATTTTCATTTATTTGTTTTTTATTTCAATGTTTTTGGTTTTGTTCTTTTTGATTTTGGATAAAATGTGTTTAGAATTTTGTTATTTTTCGTGTTTTCGAAGGATATTTCGATTTTGATTTGTACCTTTTTTTTTGGTTTTTTGTAGAATTACTTTTTTTTTTTTTGGCAATTGTACGTTAGTTTTTGTTCGATTTTTATTCATAATTTTATTTATTATCAATGCAGATATTGTTAATGAATTTTTAGACCAAATCTTATGAATATTATATATTTTTATAAAATACTTATTGTCATGAATTTTTGAATTGTTCTATCCCAAAAAAAATTTGTTCATTGTTTTATGGCATTCTTAACAAATATATGAATATTTAGTTCAAGGAAATTGAACATTGTCTACAATAATAATGAACATTTTATTTAATTAATTTGAATGTTACGTATTTTAGTAATGAACATTGTATTTAAATATATTGAATCTTATGTACTTATATAATTAACATTCTCTTTTGTTATATTGAACATTTTATTTAGAGTTATTGATCATTACCTATGTTACAATGAACATTTTATTCAAGTATTTTGATCATTACCTATTTTAACAATGAACATTTTATTTAATGATTTGAATATTACCTATGTTAGTAATGAATATTCTATTTAAATATATTGAACAATACGTATTTAAACAAGGGACATTATATTTTAATATATTGATCATTACTAGTTTTAATATAGAACATTTTATTTAAGGATATTGAACATTTCAAATGTCAAAATCTTAGTTAATATTGAAATTGAACATTCACTATCTTAACATTGAACATTTCTTGTATTCGCAGTGAATAAGGAAGTAAGTCTTTTTGTTGAAGGGTCAGAATCTATGTTAATGAAGGAAGCTAAAAATGAAGATGAAGCTTATGATTTGTATAATGAATATGCTTTTAGTAAAGGTTTTGGTATTAGGGTTGAGAAAGGTAGGAAGCGTAAAAATAGTGAATTTTATACTATGAAACTGTTCTTGTGTAGCTGTCAAGGGGTTATAGATGAAAAAAAGGAAGAGAACAAGGTTTTATGCTAGAATGGATACGCGTACTGGGTGTACTGCTTTTTTTCATTTTTTGATTGGTAAAGATGGTGTGTGGACGGTTGTGAATCATAATATGATTCATAACCATGCTATGGTTCCTCTAAATAAGAGGCATTTGATAAGATTGAATGAAATAATGCCCTTGGTCCAAGTATGCATTTAATGATAAGTCTAATAAATGCGGTTCAGTATTAATTATACAAGTTAATAATTCAGTGAGATCAAGTGAATTGTATGCCTAGCTAGAGGCCGCTTCAGTTCAAGTGGATTAATGATTTATTAATCCACAGCTTACTCTTGACTGAACCCGTAGGATCACACAAATAGTACGTAAACAGATCAAGTATTTAATGGCATTAAATACTCCATCTATGAATATTCGGAATCGACGGATCTTGGTTTCAGTGGGAGCTGAGATCGTCAAAGGCAAATAAATGAATACTCCGAAAACGATGATATTGCCGAAAACGGAAATATGGATCGTATCGGAAATAAATATTATCCAAATCGTAGATGTTGCCGGAAACGGAAACATGGTACGTATCGGAAAATATTATCGGAAATGGAACTATTGCCGGAATCTGAAATATTTCCGGAAACGGAAATATTGTCGGAATCGGAAATATTATCGGAATGGGAAAATAATTCCGGAAACGGAAATATTAAATATTTGTTCGAAACGGAAATTAATTGCGGAATCGGAAATATTAAATATTGTTCGTATCAGAAATGAATTCCGGAATCGGAAAATTAATCGGAAGCGCGTCGTACGAATTAGCATCGGACGAGCTTGCTAGACAAAGGCCCAGCACGAAGCCAGGCCCGCGTCTAGCAAGCCTGCGCACCACAAGAGCAGCCAAGGCCACGCCAGGCCTAGCGCAAGGCCAGGCCCAGCAGGCCGTGGCTGCGAGCAGTGGGCTGCGAAGCTCGCGTGGGCTTCGTAGCTCGCGTGGGCTAAACGGCCGCGTGGGCTGTGCGCGGGCATGGCCTGCACGCTTGCGGGTCATGCTCGTGTAGTGTTTGTGCTTCCGTACGAACCTAAAACGTATAAGATTCGTTTAATGATTAAATTCCTAATCCTAATGGAGAAATTAATTAATAAGAGTTCTAATAAGATTCTAGTTAATTAATTCGTATCCTAGTAGGATTCGATTACTTTTTCCATAGCCTATAAATATGAGATTAATGCTCACAATTTATAACGAGTTTTAAGTATTCTAAAAGTGAGAATTTTGAGCAAAAATTCAGTCATATACTTTGCCCATATTGTCGAAAATAATAGTACCTTAAGGGCGATTCTAGTTAGTCAATCTTAAGGCGGATCCGGACGTGCTGTGGACTTTCTACGGAGGGACGACACTTGGAGTCCTAAATACTTGTTCTTGTTCGGTTCGGGCGCAGCAAGGGAGGGCACGCTACAAAGAGTATGCATCCTAATTATGCTAATTGTTACGTGGCAATTAATTTGGAATCCTGGCTTTTATGGTTTTTCCGCATGATTTATATTCATTTATATGTATCATAATCTAACAGTGGTATCAAGAGCCTCTAATTAATTCCATAATAATTTCTTAACATGGTTAAATTTTATAAATTTGCAAAGAATTAAAGGGGTGATTAATTTTCGTAATTGTAATTAATTGCAAATTTGCGTTTATTTAATTATATGTACGCAGTTTTTCGGCAGTTTCTTCGTTACTCAACGAAATCGAGTGATTTTTGTGTCAAATCCGTATGTAAAAGACATTCTAAAGTTTTGACAAAAATACCTTTTTTTCGGCCGAACCCAGAATTCCCAAATTCGAAGCCTAACTATGAATTTTTCGGAGTTTTAGTTTTTCGAATGCAAAGTTTGTAATTTTAAGATGTTAAATTTAAATATTTGCGATTCTTGTTGTTAAATTTTGAATTTTTGATTGACCTACTGTATATGTTTAACAAATTTGAATGCCTAACCTTGTTAATTATACAACCTAATTTGTAATTGTAATTAATTAGTTGAAATTCGAATAATTTAGAATTGATTTGATTTTCATAATTAATTAACGATTTAATTAGGCATCTATGATTAAAAACCACCATAATTAAATTGTTAATTTATGATAAATTTTAAATTTTTATGACCTAGATTTGAATCAATGATAATCGGAAATTAATTCATTAATAAATTTTCGATTTTTCGCCCTAGAATTATGAAATTAATATGATTTAATAATTTGTCATTAATTTTGAATTAATTTTTTTAAAGGACGCTACGTGTCACCCTTAAGTGGTGTTGTATAGTGCGGGCACGCGACGACGAGCAATGGAGCTCGTCCGCCGTGCGGTACGAATGCAACGAGCAACAAACTGGGGCACGCACGCGAAGCAATGGATCTGGTCGTGTGGGGCTCAATGGGGCGAGAGGCAAGTGCAGCGAGCAAGGCAAGAACGCGTGGGCAGCGATGGATGCTGCGCCACAACGTGCGTTGCCTCGCCCTGAAGGAAATAATGCCCTTGGTCCAAGTATGCATTCTATGTTAAGTCCAATAAATGCGGTTCAGTATTAATTAACAAGTTAATAATTCAGTGAGATCAAGTGAGCTGAATGCCTAGCTAGAGGCCGCTTCAGTTCAAGTGGAATTAATGATATTAATCCACAGCTTACTCTTGACTGAACCCGTAGGGTCACACAAATAGTACGTAAACGGATCAAGTATTTAATGGCATTAAATACTCTATCAATGGATATTCGGAATCGACGGATCTTGGTTTCAGTGGGAGCTGAGATCGTCACAAGCAAGAAATGAATACTCCGGAAATGATGATATTTCCGGAAACGGAAATATGGATCGTATCGGAAATATAAATATTATCCAAGTCGTAGATGTTGCCGGAAACGGAAACATGGTACGTATCGGAAAATATTATCGGAAATGGAAATATTGCCGGAATCAGAAATATTGCCGGAAACGGAAATATTGTCAGAATCGGAAATATTATCGGAATCGGAAAAAAATTCCGGAAACGAGAATATTAAATATTTGTTCGAAAAGAAAATTAATTCCGGAATCGGAAATATTAAATATTGTTCGTATCGGAAATGAATTCCGAAACCGGGAATTTAATCGGAAGCGTATCGTACGAATAAGCATCGGACGAGGGCCCAGCACGAAGCCACGCCATCGCCCAGCAAGCCAAGCGCGCCACACGAACAGCCAAGGCCACGCCAGGCCCAGCGCAAGGCCGCGCGCAGCAATGGGCTGCGAGCTGTGCTGCTGCTCGCGTGGGCTTGCGGCTCGCGTGGGCCGAGCGGCCGTGTGGGCTGTGCGCGGGCATGGCCTGCACGCTCATGGGTCATGCTCGTGTAGAGTTTGTGTTCACATACCAAACCTAAATTGTATAGGATTTGTTTGATGATTAAATTCCTAATCCTAAAAGGATAAAATTAATTAGTTAGAGTCCTACTAGGATTCTAGTTTAACTAATTAGTATCCTAATAGGATTCCAGTTCCTTTTCCATACCTCTATAAATAAGGGCCTAGGGTCATTATTTGCAGGTACGATTAAAGTATTCAAAGGGTAAGTTTTTGAAATAAAATTAGCCATACACTTGCAAACACTAGCCGAAATTCCTAGTAACCTTAAGGGCGATTCTAGTTGGGCTAACTTGAGGCGGATCCGGACGTACTGTGGACTATCTATGGAGGGACGCCATTTGGAGTCCTAAAGACTTGTTCTTGTTCGGTTCGGGCGCAGCTAGGGAAGGCACGCTACAACATGTATGCATCAAATCTATGCTAAATGATTATGTGAATATAATATGCTTTCTTGACTTTATGGTTTTTCCGCATGATTTATGAATTGTCATATGTATCATAACCTAACAGTGGTATCACGAGCCTCTTATTATATTCATAATCTAAATTGCATGAACATGGTTAAATGTTACAAATTTGCAAGAATTAAAAGGGGTGATTAATTTTCGTAATTGTTAATTAATTGCAAATTGCGTTTATTTAATTATACGTACGCAGTTTTTCGGCAGTTTCTTCGTTACTCATCCAAATCGAGTGATTTTTGTGTCAATTCCGCATGTAAAAGGCATTCTAAAATTTTGACAAAAAGTGTTTTTTTCGGCCGAACCCAGAATTCTCAAATTCGAAGCCTAACTATGACTTTTCGGAGGTTTTAGTTTTTCGAATGCAAAATTTCGTAAATTTAAGATGATTAAATTAAATATTTGCGATTCTTGTTGATAAATCTTGAATTTTTGATTGACCTACTGTATATGTTTAACAAGTTTGAATGCCTAGCCTTGTTAATTATGCAATCTAATTTGTAATTATGATTAATTTGTTGAAAAATGGAATAATTTAGAATTAATTTGATTTTCATAATTAGTTGTAATTTAATTAGATACCTATGATTAAAAACCACCATAAAAATTGTAAATTTATGTAAAATTTTAAATTTTTATGACCTAGACTTGAATCCATGTTAATCGGAAATCAATTAAATAATAAATTTTCGATTTTTCGCCCTAAAATTATGAAATTAATATTATTTATTAATTTGTCATTAATTTTGAATATAAATTTTTAATTTTTATGCGATTCGCTCATATAACTTGCACGCACAAAGCAATGGACGCTACGTGTTACCCTTAAGGGGTGTTGTATAGTGCGGGCATGCGACGACGAGCAAGGGAGCTCGTCGCCCATGCGGTACGAATGCAGCGAGCAAGGGCATGGTGCACGAGCACAAGGCAGCAACCCTGCCTTGTGTCGTGGGCTGTGAGCAATGGGCGCATGGGCAAGGGCGAGAGCAAGGCACGAGCAGTCGCGTGTGGGCAGCAAGCGTGCTGCGCTACAACGCGCACTTCCTGGCGCAAGCATGCGGAGCCTCGCGTGCAGCGAGCGCTAGTGTGCGTGCGACGAGCGCTGTGCCCAGCGATGGCATGCAGCGTGCTTGTTGCGACGTGCGACGAGCGCTGCGCCCAGCGATGGGCTGCGGCAGCATGCTTGTTGCGTCGAGTGCTGGCGCGCGCAGCGAGCACTGGCTCGCGTGTTCGATTGATGCCTTGCGATGGGTAGCAGCAGCGATGCGACGCAGCGCATGGGCTGCGCGCACATGGCCAGCAATGGCTGTGTGCGTGTGGCCCATGGGCGTGGGTTGCGTGAGGTTGTTGCGTTGCGATTAGATCGTTTTGAAATTTTAATTTGAGATTTTCAGTTTACGTAATTTTAATGTATTTTAAAATTAATAATTTAAATTATTTTCTTGGATTTTAATTTTGAATATTGTAATTATAATAAATTTTATTTATTCTAATTATTTTACTAAAATTAAAATCATGAATTAATTTAAATACGACTGAAATTAAATTAAATTTATGGATTCAATTATAAATTTATATGAGCTTTAAATTTTAATTAAATTTGTATGTTTCCGGTTAGACTAGAAATACATTTTTATGTTTAAAATTAGTAAAGCATATGAATTTATTGGTTTAAGTGGGAGCCACTTTTAGTCATAAACTCTTGATTAGGTCTACAAATCCTTAAGGTTAAAACAACTTGATTAGAATTAATAAGGACTGAATAATTTGTAGATTATTGGTGCCCTTGATTAATTGCTGCAAATGTTTATGTGATGCATAATGTGTTTTACTAACCAGCTATGTGGGCCATTCATGATAATGAATGGGTGAATGGTATATATTGTATATGTACTGTTTTGCAGGTTATGAAGTGACTAGTATGGCCCAAATAGGATAGAAAATATGGTCTGCGTACCATTAATTTGAATGTAATTGGTCTAAAGTACCAAAGTTGTTTTTCAATTCAAATATGGTCTGCGTACCATCAAATAGTTGTAATTAGTTTTAATTATAGCTTATTCTATCTGAAGAAAATGGTGCCTCCCACGTAGATTTTCAAGACGGACTTTGAAGTTAAAGCTTCAAGATCAAGTCGGGCCATACTAGATCACATTTATCTTATGCATGTTTTAAGTTATTTATTGCTTTTAAATATGTCTTAAAATGCATGAGATCAAAGCTTGATTATGTTGCATGATTAAGGATTTTAGTTCACTTAAAATCTAACCAACATAGTACGAGCCTTAAGTTCCAAACTTAAAAATTGAGTTAAAAGGTGCCATGCCAAAATATACACTTGCTTGGATATCCTTTACATCAATCTAGTAATAGTTTTTGCTCAGCGAGGTGTTACTTATTGGTCCTAAAGGGGCAAGGTACACAAATAATTGTGAGTACATGTTAGTTTTGGTGAAACTCAACGATATAAGTAAGGAGTCCTTTTATGTCGTGACAAAATCGATAGGTTTACCTAATAAGTTCTTAGACGTGCCTATCAACCAAGAATAGTTTCTAGACTATTAGCAAAAGGTTTTTGCTTACCTAAGATGTTTTAGGATTGAGTCGACAAACTGTGCTTAATTCTTCAATGGTTTTAGGATCTTGGAATCATTTTATTCACACCTGCCGGAACACATAACTCGAATAAAATGCTAATAACTTGTTTAAATTGCATGAATGCTTTAATTTTCAAGTTATTACTCATGATAAATGTTTAGACTTTGCATGCTTCAATGTATGTTTTAATTATTGTTTATAATTAAATATCTTGCACTGCAGTAAACCCTTTTAAAAAGGTAACAGTAAATTTCCTCGATTGGTAGTGAATCCAAGAACGATTCACGGAAATGAGAGAAAATGAGCAATTTAAAATGTACGTTTCTTATAGCGACTTTTATGGTTGTTTTCGAGTATCAAAATCGAATGGCAAACCAATTGGTGCTTGTGAATTAAAAATACACTGTAGTTTTGAGATCATAAAGCATTGAGTTTAAACGCTCAACTTTACCAATGGTTAACAACCTAAAATCTTTTTCCATTTAATTCTCGAATGAGTCTAGACACTAGACATTCGAATAGATCGATGCTTAGAGAACTTTAGAAGCTTTTGGTAAGATCATCTAGTTGAAACAAAATATTCAACATAAATTAAAATGGTAATTAAGAACCTTGTTGGAGTGACATTGGACATGTCTAACAAAGTATAAAAGTCAAACACTAAAGAATTCTATTCTTAAGGCTATTAGAAAGGGTACAAGAAATAGGAAAACAAGGAACAAATGGAAGGAATTTACGATTCTGTTTCTACCTATAAGTTTATGTTTAAAGAGAAGTGTCCTAGCAATCAAACTTTCTTGGTATCATATACCGCTTGAGGTTCTTACTTCGGTAATAACTCAAACAATGGAAGCTAGGCTACACTAATGGCCTACAAGTGGGAAATGAAGCATGGCAATGCTACATTAGTTGTAGGGTCATCTAGTTTGTTTTAAGTCCATTCAAAGGCTGGAACTTAATGGCTATTTTGTTCCATAATCAACATACCTAAATTTCTGTTTTCAAACACAGAAAGACTCACATTCAAGAAAAACAAAAATAATGTTTGTTTGTTTATTTGAATGAAATGGTCAATTACAGGTTGAGTCAATATGCTTGATTAAAACAAACAACTCTTTAAAGAACTTTACTAGGTCCAAATCAACCCCTTGATTTGAGTTCCACTAATCTTTGGCATTGTTGCTTAGACCATATCAACAAGTTAACATTCAAAAGCTCTATTTTGATGGACTTTTGAAAGTTCATTGATTTCTAGATCAATTTAAGACGACTAGTCTTACTTGTTGAAAGTAACAAAAGATATGAACTATTGTTAGAACGCCTAAACAATAGAGTTCAAAGCTAAAGAAAGATTTTATGACTTTATTATTTCACATGGATTTGAGTGAATATAGGTTTATTTACTCAAATGTGATATAAGTTGAATCTGTTTGGCTAGTTCAAAGATTCAGAAGTATAAAATCCACTTGGCAAGAAATCATAAAGATGTAGGTTAGATCATGTTAATGATTGCTTAAGACCAAATATGATCATCAATGATTGTGTAATATAATTTCACGATCTAGATCCATAAGATATGGCATATCTAAGTTGGAAAGATCGAAGTCAATTAGTACTTGATTCGATCAATGATGAATCATAAAGAATTTTCCTATAATTTCTAAAACAAAATGCTCAACTACCACCAAACTAAACCAAATTCGTCAAAGCTATTGAAAAGTAATTTCAGAATATCTTTTCATCATATATCTAAAGAGTTCCTAGACTCAGTGGGAGCTTAGTGTTTGTTATTCAATAAACTAAGACTCAAGTATAGATATATGTTTCATTGTGATTTATTCAAATGAGACACAAAGGTATTGTTTCTACCACGAATTTTTGAGAACATAATGTTTGTTTGCTCGAAATAATGTCCTTTTGGAGATTCGTTTCCAAAATGACAAGTGGGAGAAAATAGACCTCGAAAGTCTTCGAGGCGAACAACAAACATAAACGGACATTCCGGAGGCTTTTCGACGTGCTTCTGAAAATCCGAACTTATTCTTTAAGGACTTTAGAAGTGGCTTTAAAGAATAGACATCTCTTAGAAGACTTTACAAGTGCTTCAAGGAGAACAGAATATTCAAAGGACTTTCAAATGGATATTGATATTCTATTGTTTGATGTTCTATACCCAAGTAGGCATAGAGTTCAAATCACTAAAACTATGATATTCTTCTATTAAATAGTGAAGAAACATGGAGTTCAGGTCACTGAAACTATGCAATTCTTCTATTAGATAGTGAAGAAACCTACAACTTGCAGTCAAACTATTATCATGTAAATTAATGAGTTTATGACCTGTAAGAAAGATATGACGAAACCCAGATTCCCTAAAATGGTTAGAGGCCATATATAGACTCAAATGTTTTAAATGGTTAGAGGCCATAAAACATACTCAATGTTTTGATGACAAAATTGAAATTTTGTTGATTTGCAAGAATAGTTTCACACCTATTGGTTGCAAGTTTGTTTTAAGGATAAAAACCATCAAACATGAGATTGTGTTCACACACAAAGCTAAGATTAGTTGCTAAAGGTTACGAGCAAATTCACGGTGTGGATTGTGTTAAAACCTCATGCAAAATCGTAATGCTTAAGTCTATAATTCAAGCAATGATTGCATATTGGTACATATGGCAATTGGATGACAAAACATCTTCCTCAGTCAAATGTTCGAAGAAACTATGTACATGGAATGTCATAGGATTTGTGGATCCAAATAATGCTTGAAAAGAAAGCTAGCTTATAAAATCTAAGTACAGATTTAAGCAAGCAATTGGGAATTGGAACTGTATTTTAAGTGAAGCTAATAAGCATTTTAGTTTCATAAAATATACATGATTCTTATAGATGTATAAGAAGTTTAGTGGGAGTACATAAAAAATTATTTGGTCCTATGTGTATCACACACATATCTCTCTATTGTGAAATAACATTCAAATGCTAATGACTTAGATTTGAAATTATTCATCAATGATGGACCATGGCGAAACTTAGTACATACTGGGTATTAAGATCTATTTACAAAGATCTTATGATATTGTTTTGGATTAAGTAATGGCATTTACTAAATCAAACACGAAAGACTCCATTGGAGATATTCGACCCATATGAATGAATCTAAGTAAAGGATGTTTGAACTATGTATAAGCATTTACTAAGTTAAACATCAAAGAATCTAAGTAAGATTCTTAAACCTATATTATATGTCAAAGAATTTAGGTGGATTTAGTATCTACTGAAACTAGATGAGCTAAAGTTACATGAATAGAATTCAATTGGGAATTATTCTGCAAAAGAATTTATCATGTATGATATAATATGAGGATCGCCAAAAACGTATCGTATGACTTTAGCCATGACGAACATATACCAATCTCTATTGATCTAAGTAAAGATCAACTAGATTGAGATCAAAAATACTTATGGTACTTGAAAAGGTACATAGGAATAGTTCTTGATTCAAGGAAATAAAGATATGCTAAATATTGATGCTACACGCATAAACACTAGCAAAGGATCAAGCAAGACCCTTTGGAGTTAACCATTGATAAGGACGAGCTATATAGCATCGTGTTTTGAAATGGCAACATGGATTGGAGACCATGAGTTGTTGCGTGAGAAATTAAAATAATAATTTCTATGTTCTAAGATATAGTTGAAGAGTCTTCCACATATCCATGAACTGCTTGGATAGGTAAATCCAAACAAAGCATCACTAGCAACCTATACAGTTGAAGTAAAAGTAATTATTGCCTAAGAAGCAATAAAACAGGGTTGTTTAAAGATCTTCACTGAACTTGGATAGATCACCTATCTGCTGGCTTGATGGTTCTTCATTGAAAAATGCGTAGAACCACTCTTGAAGCAAGAAAAACGTCTGCTAACTTGATGGTTCTTCATTGCAAAATGAGTAAAACCACCATCAAAGTAAGAAAGACTAGATCACATAATAAACAAACTCGAAAAGATCTTATCATCATATCTCGAAGAACATTCGATGAAACGGATATTAAGATTGGCAAAGCATGATAACTAAACCTATGCAACAAGTGAGAAGCAACACTCACGTTGTAGCACTGGAAATCAAGCATAGCTTTGAATTCCATGAACTGTTTTAAAGATGGGTTTGAGGCCCATGGTTGTAAAACAATGGGGTTGAACATTTATCATATATGAAATGTATTTTCATATTCCATTTAATCTTGGTTTAGTATTAAATGATGAGTCCTTTCAATTTGAAGATATATTCAAGATAGACTGTCAGGGCCAGTCCTGTGACTAAGAAATGTCTGTCAAGTGAACTTGAATGTCAAAGGTTGAAAATGGTCCCTAGTCGGAGTTTTCTATAAAATTGGACGCATAGAAAACGTTAGACGACTAGAGTGCAAGATGACTAGTAGTTCTGTTTCTTGAACTATGTGGACATGGAAATGTCATAATCATTTGCATAGATACTTACTTTGGGAAGACTAGTATCGGACAAGACCTATGAAACTTTACTGTAAGAGATGAAAATCTGTCATAAGTAAATTTCATTAAAATTATTAGACACTAAATCCTCAATACCTGAGTGATTTGAGATTACTTGTTTGAGAACTTGTTGCTTTGACGTTGACCAACCGTCGCACCGTAAAAGGAGGCTATAAAGGCAACGCTCAGGTAATCACCTATCAAACGAAGTCTAATCTCAAGATCGCAAGATTGGGATTGTCCTCCCATAAATCGGGATGAGATGCTTAAAAGTTGTACAAGGCCACTCGGAGAGCTAGAAACTGTGAAATGCATGGCCGTGCTCGGATGAATCATAGGCTATGATTATCTGTTTATTTGATCAGTTGAACTCTGAAACCGAGGAACACCTCTGGACATAATAAGGATGACAACTCTTACCTTATGTTCAAGAGCAAGCATCGAGCGACAAAGGAATTAGGAAATGCACACTTGTCCCTAAGGACAAGTGGGAGACTGAAGGAAATAATGCCCTTGGTCCAAGTATGCATTCTATGTTAAGTCTAATAAATGCGGTTCAGTATTAATTAACAAGTTAATAATTCAGTGAGATCAAGTGAGCTGAATGCCTAGCTAGAGGCCGCTTCAGTTCAAGTGGAATTAATGATATTAATCCACAGCTTACTCTTGACTGAACCCGTAGGGTCACACAAATAGTACGTAAACGGATCAAGTATTTAATGGCATTAAATACTCTATCTATGGATATTCGGAATCGACAGATCTTGGTTTCAGTGGGAGCTGAGATCGTCACAAGCAAGAAATGAATACTCCGGAAACGATGATAATGCCGGAAACGGAAATATGGATCGTATCGGATATATAAATATTATCGAAGTCGTAGATGTTGCCGGAAACGGAAACATGGTACGTATCGGAAAATATTATCGGAAATGGAAATATTGTCGGAATCAGAAATATTGCCGGAAACAGAAATATTGTCAGAATCGGAAATATTATCGGAAACGGAAAATAATTCCGGAAACGGAAATATTAAATATTTGTTCGAAACGAAAATTAATTCCGGAATCGGAAATATTAAATATTGTTCGTATCGGAAATGAATTCCGAAACCGGGAATTTAATCGGAAGCGTATCGTACGAATAAGCATCGGACGAGGCCTGCCGGACGAGGGCCCAGCACGAAGCCAGGCCATCGCCCAGCAAGCCAAGCGCGCCACACGAACAGCCAAGGCCACGCCAGGCCCAACGCAAGGCCAGGCCCAGCAGGCCATGGCAGCGCGCGCAGCGCGCGCAGCAATGGGCTGCGAGCCGTGCTGCTGCTCGCGTGGGCTTGGTCCAAGATAAGATTGAATGAAATAATGCCATTGGTCCAAGTATGTATTTAATGATAAGTCTAATAAATGCGGTTCAGTATTAATTATACAAGTTAATAATTCAGTGAGATCAAGTGAATTGTATGCCTAGCTAGAGGCCGCTTCAGTTCAAGTGGATTAATGATATTAATCCACAGCTTACTCTTGACTGAACCCGTAGGGTCACACAAATAGTACGTAAACAGATCAAGTATTTAATGGCATTAAATACTCCATCTATGAATATTTGGAATCGACGGATCTTGGTTTCAGTGGGAGCTGAGATCGTCAAAGGCAAATAAATGAATACTCCGGAAACGATGATATTGCCGAAAACGGAAATATGGATCGTATCGGAAATATAAATATTATCCAAATCGTAGATGTTGCCGGAAACGGAAACATGGTACGTATCGGAAAATATTATCGGAAATGGAACTATTGCCGGAATCTGAAATATTTCCGGAAACGGAAATATTGTCGGAATCGGAAATATTATTGGAATGGGAAAATAATTCCGGAAACGGAAATATTAAATATTTGTTCGAAACGGAAATTAATTCCGGAATCGGAAATATTAAATATTGTTCGTATCAGAAATGAATTCCGGAATCGGAATATTAATCGGAAGCGCGTCGTACGAATTAGCATCGGACGAGCTTGCTAGACGAAGGCCCAGCACGAAGCCAGGCCCGCGTCTAGCAAGCCTGCGCACCACACGAGCAGCCAAGGCCACGCCAGGCCCAGCGCAAGACCAGGCCCAGCAGGCCGTGGCTGCGAGCAGTGGGCTGCGAGGCTCGCGTGGGCTTCGTAGCTCGCGTGGGCTGAGCGGCCGCGTGGGCTGTGCGCGGGCATGGCCTGCGCGCTTGCGGGTCATGCTCGTGTAGTGTTTGTGCTTCCGTACGAACCTAAAACGTATAAGATTCGTTTAATGATTAAATTCCTAATCCTAATGGAGAAATTAATTAATAAGAGTTCTAATAAGATTCTAGTTAATTAATTCGTATCCTAGTAGGATTCGATTACTTTTTCCATAACCTATAAATATGAGATTAATGCTCACAATTTATAACGAGTTTTAAGTATTCTAAAAGTGAGAATTTTGAGCAAAAATTCAGTCATATACTTTGCCCATATTGTCGTAAATAATAGTACCTTAAGGGCGATTCTAGTTAGTCAATCTTAAGGCGGATCCGGACGTGCTGTGGACTTTCTACGGAGGGACGACACTTGGAGTCCTAAAGACTTGTTCTTGTTCGGTTCGGGCGCAGCAAGGGAGGGCACGCTACAAAGAGTATGCATCCTAATTATGCTAATTGTTACGTGGCAATTAATTTGGAATCCTGGCTTTTATGGTTTTTCCGCATGATTTATATTCATTTATATGTATCATAATCTAACAGTGGTATCACGAGCCTCTAATTAATTCCATAATAATTTCTTAACATGGTTAAATTTTATAAATTTGCAAAGAGTTAAAGGGGTGATTAATTTTCGTAATTGTAATTAATTGCAAATTTGCGTTTATTTAATTATATGTACGCAGTTTTTCGGCAGTTTCTTCGTTACTCAACGAAATCGAGTGATTTTTGTGTCAAATCCGTATGTAAAAGGCATTCTAAAATTTTGACAAAAATACCTTTTTTTCGGCCGAACCCAGAATTCCCAAATTCGAAGCCTAACTATGACTTTTCGGAGTTTTAGTTTTTCGAATGCAAAGTTTGTAATTTTAAGATGTTAAATTTAAATATTTGCGATTCTTGTTGTTAAATCTTGAATTTTTGATTGACCTACTGTATATGTTTAACAAATTTGAATGCCTAACCTTGTTAATTATACAACCTAATTTGTAATTGTAATTAATTAGTTGAAATTCGAATAATTTAGAATTGATTTGATTTTCATAATTAATTAACGATTTAATTAGGCATCTATGATTAAAAACCACCATAATTAAATTGTTAATTTATGATAAATTTTAAATTTTTATGACCTAGATTTGAATCCATGATAATCGGAAATTAATTCATTAATAAATTTTCGATTTTTCGCCCTAGAATTATGAAATTAATATGATTTAATAATTTGTCATTAATTTTGAATTAATTTTTTTAAAGGATGCTACGTGTCACCCTTAAGTGGTGTTGTATTGTGCGGGCACGGGACGACGAGCAAGGGAGCTCGTCGCCCGTGCGGTACGAATGCAACGAGCAACAAACTAAGGCACGCACGCAAAGCAATGGATCTGGTCGTGTGGGGCTCAATGGGGCGAGAGGCAAGTGCAGCGAGCAAGGCAAGCACGCGTGGGCAGCGATGGATGCTGCGCCACAACGTGCGTTGCCTCGCCCTGAAGGAAATAATGCCCTTGGTCCAAGTATGCATTCTATGTTAAGTCTAATAAATGCGGTTCAGTATTAATTAACAAGTTAATAATTCAGTGAGATCAAGTGAGCTGAATGCCTAGCTAGAGGCCGCTTCAGTTCAAGTGGAATTAATGATATTAATCCACAGCTTACTCTTGACTGAACCCGTAGGGTCACACAAATAGTACGTAAACGGATCAAGTATTTAATGGCATTAAATACTCTATCTATGGATATTCGGAATCGACGGATCTTGGTTTCAGTGGGAGCTGAGATCGTCACAAGCAAGAAATGAATACTCCGGAAACGATGATATTGCCGGAAACGGAAATATGGATCGTATCGGAAATATAAATATTATCCAAGTCGTAGATGTTGCCGGAAACGGAAACATGGTACGTATCGGAAAATATTATCGGAAATGGAAATATTGCCGGAATCAGAAATATTGCCGGAAACGGAAATATTGTCAGAATCGGAAATATTATCGGAATCGGAAAATAATTCCGGAAACGGAAATATTAAATATTTGTTCGAAACGAAAATTAATTCCGGAATCGGAAATATTAAATATTGTTCGTATCGGGAATGAATTCCGAAACCGGGAATCTAATCGGAAGCGTATCGTACGAATAAGCATCGGACGAGGCCTGCCGGACGAGGGCCCAACACGAAGCCAGGCCATCGCCCAGCAAGCCAAGCGCGCCACACGAACAGCCAAGGCCACGCCAGCCCAGCGCAAGGCCAGGCCCAGCAGGCCATGGCAGCGCGCGCAGCGCGCGCAGCAATGGGCTGCGAGCTGTGCTGCTGCTCGCGTGGGCTTGCGGCTCGCGTGGGCCGAGCGGCCGTGTGGGCTGTGTGCGGGCATGGCCTGCACGCTCATGGGTCATGCTCGTGTAGAGTTTGTGTTCACATACAAAACCTAAATTGTATAGGATTTGTTTGATGATTAAATTCCTAATCCTAAAAGGATAAAATTAATTAGTTAGAGTCCTACTAGGATTCTAGTTTAACTAATTAGTATCCTAATAGGATTCCAGTTCCTTTTCCATACCTCTATAAATAAGGGCCTAGGGTCATTATTTGCAGGTAGGATTGAAGTATTCAAAGGGTAAGTTTTTGAAATAAAATTAGCCATACACTTGCAAACACTAGCCGAAATTCCTAGTAACCTTAAGGGCGATTCTAGTTGGTCTAACTTGAGGCGGATCCGGACGTACTGTGGACTATCTACGGAGGGACGACATTTGGAGTCCTAAAGACTTGTTCTTGTTCGGTTCGGGCGTAGCTAGGGAAGGCACGCTACAACATGTATGCATCAAATCTATGCTAAATGATTATGTGAATATAATATGCTTTCTTGGCTTTATGGTTTTTCCGCATGATTTATGAATTGTCATATGTATCATAACCTAACACGCCCAGCAAACACGCCAAGGCAACGACAAGCGCAGCACAACGTGCACGCGGGCAGCATTGGCTGGCCTGTCCAGCAGCGTTGCCCAGCAGCATGCCAATGCGGTGGGCGAGTGGGCTGCGCGCAAGCGTGGCTCGCTGGGCCTGCTGCATTGGTGCGTTGTTGCTTGGGCTTTGCGGTACGATCAATCGAGTGAGAAGGGGTTTGTTGCTTGTTGGACTTGACGAGGAATGGGCGCAAGCCCATTGCCTTGTCTTGACCCGATTGGTTCGTTTTAATTTTAATTTTGAATTTTCAGTTCGGAAACGATTTTAATTAATTTTAAAAATTCGTAATTTAAATTGTTTTCTCGGAATTTAATTTTGAATAATCTAATTATTATAAATTCTAGTTTATACTAATTATTTTACTAAAATTAAAACCTTGAATTAATTTAAAATCATTCATTTAATTAAACAGAAAATAAATTAAAAGGATTCAATTATAAATTTATATGAGCTTTAAATTTTAATTAAATTTGTATGTTTCCGGTTGGACTAGGGAATACATTTTTATGTTTAAAATTAGTAAAGCATGTAAATTTATTGGTTTAAGTGGGAGCGTTTTAGTCATAAAATCTTGATTCGGTCTACATTCCTTTAAGGTTAAAACAACTTGATTAGAATTAATAAGGATTGAATAATTGGTAGATTATTGGAAGCCTTGATTAATTGCTGCAAATGTTTATGTGATGCATAATATGTTCTACTAACCAGCTATGTGGGCCATTCATGATAATGAATGGGTGAATGGTATATATTGTATATGTACTGTTTTGCAGGTTATTGAAAGTTACTAGTATGGCACAAATAGGATAGTAAATATGGTCTGCGTACCATTAATTTGAATGTAATATTGGTCTAATGCATAAAGTTTTTTCAATTTAAATATGGTCTGCGTACCATCAAATAGTTGTAATTAATTTAAATTATAGCTGATCCTATTTGAAGAAAATGGCGCCTCCCATGGAGAATTCAAGACGAAGTTTCCAATCCATTTTCAAGACGGACTTTGAAGTTGAAGCTTCAAGATGAAGTCGGGCCATACTAGTTCACATTTATATCTTATGCATGTTTTAAGTTATTTATTGCTTTAAATATGTCTTAATTATGCATGAGATTATGGCTTGATTATGTTGCATGATTAAGGATTTTAGCTCACTTACAATCTAACCAACATAGTAAGAGCCTTAAGTTCCAAACTTAAAAATTGAGTTAAAAGGTGCCATGCCAAAATAACACTTACTTAGTTAACCTTTACATCAATCATAGTAATAGTTTTCCGCCATAGCGAGGTGTTACTTGTTGATTCTAAAGGGGTAAGGTACACAAATAATTGTGAGTACATGTTAGTTTTGGTGAAACTCAACGATATAAGTAAGGAGTCCTTTTATGTCGTGGCAAATGCGATAGGTTTACCTAATAAGTTCTTAGACGTACCTATCAACCAAGAGTAGTTTCTAGACTATTAGCAAAGGCTTTGCTTACCTAAAATATTTTAGAATTGAGTCTAAATACATAATGTGCTTAATTCTTCAATGATTTAAGGATCTTGGAATCATTTTATTCACACCTGTCGGAACACATAACTTGAATAAAATGCTTAATAAATGATAAATTATGCGTGTATGCTAGAATTTAAATTTATTAAGAGAAACTGTGAATGGTTATTTATTTGTTTATTCTTTTCAAATTGTAGTTTTAACTATGGAAAACAACAATCAAAACATCATCATGGGTTCTTAGCTTATGGTCAAGCTGAACCTAACAAATTTTCTTGAATGGGAAGCTAAGCTAGTTGAAGTAGTTAGACTCAATGGACTTGAGTATGTACTGTTCCATCCCATACCAAGCTACTATGCCAGAGACATGAACCCTGAAAGATTTTCCGCCTGGGATGCGGATCTCAAAAAGGTTATGAGTTTTACGCTGAACAATATCCCTGATGAATGGGCTAGAAGGTTTGTAGCTTACGAACCCTTTACGCTCATCAAGAATCTGAGGGATATCTGTCGTGGAAACATAGAGGATAGGGACCTAAACGTCCATGAGTTGATTGAATCAATGTCTGGTCTAAAGGTTGGTTCTCCTAGCAGGAGTTTTTAGGATGGAGGTCCAAGAAACACATGTTCAGCTCCTTCGCACTAAACAGAGGGTAGGCGTCTCACCGAGGTTCCATGTGGAGCTTATGCTTTCATATTTTGATCGCCTAATTCTACTAGGAACACCAATAAGCGAAAAGAGTCTCTATCTTGCTCAATTCACTGCACAGTGGGTTTGGTCGCTTCAAGCAACTATACCTAAGTGAACCAAGAGAAGAAACATTTTCAGAGTTTGTTCACCTTGTAAGAAAGGCTGAGATAGTACTCGACTGTGAAGCCTAAGATTTACTCAAGGCTAAAGGGAGACCTTTCAAGAAAGGTGGAAAGTCCAAGGGGCAATGCTGAGTCAAGAAAGAAGACAAAGCAGGACAAGTCCACATCAAGCTGTCTTTATTGTGATGGAATAGGCCATTACAAGAAAGAATGTCCAAAGCTTAAGGAAGATCAGAAGAACGGAATAGTCGTTCCATCTTCAGGTATTTTCGTTATAGACTGTGTACTTGCTATTTCAACTTCTTGCGTATTAGATACAGGTTGTGGCTCACACTTATGTTCCAATTCGCAGGGACTAAGAAGAAGTAGAAGGTTAAGCAAGGGTGAAGTCGACCTATGCGTGGGAAATGGAGCACGGATTGCTGCATTAGCTATAGGAACTTATTATTTGTCGTTGCCCTCTGGGCTAGTTTTGGAACTGGAAGATTGTTTCCATGTTCCAAGTCTTACTAAAAACATCATTTCTGTTTCTTGCTTAGATGCTAAGGGATTTTTCTTTTCAATAAAAGACAATAGTTGTTTGTTTTATTTTAAAGAGATGTTTTATGGATCTGCTAGATTAGTCAATGGACTTTATTTATTAGATCGCGGCAAACAAGTTTATAACATAAATACCAAAAGGGCCAAAAAGGATGATTCAGATCTCACCTATCTGTGGCATTGTCGATTAGGCCATATTAACTTGAAACGCATATAAAGACTTCAAAAGGAAGGAATTCTAGAACCATTTGACTTAGAGGATTATGGTAAATGCGAATCATGTTTACTTGGCAAAATGACAAAGCAACCTTTCTCTAAAGTGGGAGAAAGAGCAAATGAACTATTGGGTTTAATCCATACAGATGTATGTGGACCAATGAGTATAAATGCTAGAGGTGGTCTCAGCTACTTTATCACTTTCACTGATGACTTCAGTAGATATGGTTATGTCTACCTAATGAAGCATAAGTCTGAATCCTTTGACAAATTCAAGGAATTTCAGAGTGAAGTAGAGAATCAATTAGGCAAGAAGATTAAGGCATTGCGGTCTGACAGAGGCGGTGAATATCTGAGCTATGAATTTGATGACCATCTGAAAGAATGTGGAATTCTACCAGAATTGACTTCTCCTGGAACACCTCAATGGAACGGTGTGTCGGAACGGAGGAATAGAACCTTGCTAGACATGGTTAGATCAATGATGGGTCAGGCCGAACTTCCAATAGAATTTTGGGGACATGCACTAAATATAGCTGCACTCACCATAAATAGAGCTCCGTCTAAAGCTGTTGAAAAGACTCCATATGAGTTATGGTTTGGAAAGCCTCCAAAAGTGTCTTTTCTTAAGATTTGGGGATGTGAAGTATACGTCAAACGATTAATTTCAGACAAACTTCATCCAAAATCTGACAAATGTATCCTTGTGGGTTATCCAAAGGAAACAAATGGGTATTACTTCTACAATACATCTGAGAACAAGGTGTTTGTTGCTCGAGATGATATCTTTCTGGAAAGAGATCACATTTCCAAAATGACAAGTGGGAGAAAAGTAGACCTCGAAGAAATTCGAGTCGAACAACAAACTCTAGAGAATGCTCAAGATGACATTCAGGATGAAACTCAGAGATCTTTAGAAGTATCTGGTGAGAATCAAGGACCATCTAGAAATGTAACCCCGCGTAGATCGCAGAGATATAGATCTCAACCGGAAAGGTACTTTGGTATTTTGATGAACGGGGGCTATAAAGTTCTATTACTTGAAAGTGATGAACCTGCGACTTACAAACAAGCTATGACGAGCCCTAGCTCCAAGCAATGGCAAGAATCCATGCAATCTGAATTAGACTCCATGTCTGAAAACCAAGTTTGGGATTTGGTCGATTTGCCAGATGGCTACCAAGCCATAGGAAGCAAATGGGTTTTCAAACTGAAAAAGGACAAGGATGGGAAACTTGAAGTTTTCAAAGCTAGATTGGTTGCTAAAGGTTACAGGCAAGTCCACGATGTGGATTACGATGAAACCTTTTCACCAGTTGCAATGCTAAAGTCTATTCGGATAATGTTAGCAATCGCTACATATTACGATTACGAAATATGGCAGATAGATGTCAAAACTGCTTTCTTAAACGGTGTTTTAACAGAAACTGTGTTTATGACACAGCCTAAGGGTTTTGAGGATTCAAAGAATGCTAAAAAGGTATGCAAGCTTAAGAAATCAATCTACAGATTGAAGCAAGCATCAGGGAGCTGGAATATACGTTTTGATGAAGCAGTCAGTGACTTTGGTTTCATCAAGAACGCAGACGAATCTTGTGTATACAAGAAGGTCAGTGGGAGCAAAATTTCTTTTCTAGTATTATATGTCGACGACATATTACTTATCGGAAATGACATTCCTATGTTTAACTCTGTCAAGATTTGGCTTGGGAAATGTTTTTCGATGAAGGATCTAGGAGAAGCACAATACATACTGGGCATCAAGATTTACAGAGATAGATCTAAGAAGATGATTGGACTCAGTCAAAGCACTTATATCAATAAGGTGCTTGAAAGGTTCAATATGGCAGACTCCAAGTGAGGCTACCTACCCATGTCTCATGGAATGACTCTAAGCAAGACTCAGTGCCCAAAAACACTAGATGAGCGTAGACGAATGAGTGGGATTCCATATGCATCATTGATTGGTTCAATAATGTATGCTATGATATGTACACGCTCGGATGTTGCGTACGCACTCAGTGCTACGAGCAAATACCAGTCACACCTAGGAGAGGCACATTGGACTGCTGCCAAGAACATTTTGAAGTACTTGAAAAGGCACAAAGATGATTTCCTGGTCTATGGTGGAGATGATGAACTAATTGTTAAAGGCTATACGGACGCAAGTTTCCAAACCGACAAAGATGATTTCAGATCATAATCTGGGTTTGTCTTCTCCCTCAACGAAGGTGCAGTAAGCTGGAAAAGTGCTAAGCAAAGGACCATTGCGGATTCTACAACTGAAGCGGAGTACATTGCTGCACATGAAGCAGCAAAGGAAGCTATATGGCTAAGGAAGTTCATAGGTGAACTTGGTGTAGTCCCCTCCATTAAAGGACTAATAGCTCTGTATTGTGATAATAATGGAGATATTGAATAGGCAAAGGAGCCTTAACACCACCAGAGAGTCAAGCATGTACTTCGTAGCATTCACCTTCTACGAGAGTTCGTTGAAAGAAAAGAAGTCGAGATAAGCAAGATTGGAACTGATGACAACATCTCAGATCCATTGACTAAACCTCTGCCGCAGGCGAAGCACAACTCGCACATTGCAGCTATGGAAATCAAGCATGTTGGAGAATGGCTTTGATCTCCTTATTTAATGTTTTAAAGTTTAATACTTTGTAAAACATTATTGGTTAATCATTCACATTAATGAATAGAATTCATTTTTCCATTTAACTTGTGGTTTATTAAATGATGAGTGCCTTCAAATTGACGATATATTCAAGATAGACTGTCAGGACCAGTCCTGTGACTAAGAAATGTCTATCAAGTGAACTTGAATGTCAAAAGTTGAAAATGGTCCCTGGTCGGAGTTTTCTATAAAGATGGACGCATAGAAAACGTTAGACGACTAGAATGCAAGATGACTAGTAGTTCTGTTTCTTAAACTATGTAGACATGGCAATGTCGTAATCATTTGCATAGATACTTACTTTGGGAAGACTAGTATCGGACAGACCTATGAAACTTTACTGTAAGAGATGAAAATTTGTCATAAGTAAATTTCATTAAAATTATTAGACACTAATCCTCAATACCTGAGTGGTTTGAGATTGCTTGTTTGAGAACTACTTACTTTGACGTTGTCAACCGTCGCACCGTAAAAGGAGGCTATAAAGGCAACGCTCGGGTAATCACCTATCAAACGAAGTCTAATCTAAAGATCGCAAGATTGGGATTGTCCTCCCATAAATCGGGATGAGATGCTGAAAGTTGTACAAGGCCACTCGGAGAACTAGAAGCTGTAAAATGCATGGCCGTGCTCAGATGAATCATAGGCTATGATTATCTATTTATTTGATCAGTTGAACTCTGAAACCGAGAAACACCTCTAGACATAATAAGGATGACAACTCTTACCTTATGTTCAAGAGCAAGCATCGAGTGACAAAAGAATTAGGAAATGCACACTTGTCCTTAAGGACAAGTGGGAGACTGAAGGAAATAATGCCCTTGGTCCAAGTATGCATTTAATGATAAGTGTAATAAATGCGATTCAGTATTAATTATACTAGTTAATAATTCAGTGAGATCAAGTGAACTGTATGCCTAGCTAGAGGCCGCTTCAGTTCAAGTGGATTAATGATATTAATCCACATCTTACTCTTGAGTGAAGCCGTAGGGTCACACAAATAGTACGTAAACGGATCAAGTATTTAATGGCATTAAATACTCCAACTATGAATATTCGGAATCGACGGATCTTGGTTTCAGTGGGAGCTGAGATCGTCAAAGGCAAATAAATGAATATTCCGGAAACGATGATATTGCCGGAAACGGAAATATGGATCTTATCGGAAATATAAATATTATCCAAATCGTGGATGTTGCCGGAAACGGAAACATGGTACGTATCGGAAAATATTATCGGAAATGGAAATATTGCCGGAATCTGAAATATTTCCGGAAACGGAAATATTTTCGGAATCGGAAATATTATCGGAATCGGAAAATAATTTCGGAAACGGAAATATTAAATATTTGTTCGAAACGGAAATTAATTCCGGAATCGGAAATATTAAATATTGTTTGTATCGGAAATGAATTCCGGAATCGGGAAATCAATCGGAAGTGCGTTGTACGAATTAGCATCGGACGAGCTTGCTAGATGAAGGCCCAGCACGAAGCCAGGCCAGTGTCCAGCAAGCCTGCGCACCACACGAACAGCCAAGGCCACGCCAGGCCCAGCGCAAGGCCAGGCCCAGCAGGCCGTGGTTGCGAGCATGGCTGCGAGCAGTGGGCTGCGAGGCTCTCGTGGGCTCCGTAGCTCGCGTGGGCTGAGCGGCCGCGTGGGCTGTGCGCGGGCATGGCCTGCGCGCTTGCGAGTCATGCTCGTGTAGTGTTTGTGCTTCTGTATGAAACCTAAATCGTATAGGATTCGTTTAATGATTAAATTCCTAATCCTAATGGAGAAATTAATTAATAAGAGTTCTAATAAGATTCTAGTTAATTAACTCGTATCCTAGTAGGATTCTATTACTTTTTCCATAGCCTATAAAATGAGATTAATGCTCACAATTTATAACGAGTTTTAAGTATTCTAAAAGTGAGAATTTTGAGCAAAAATTCAGTCATGTACTTTTCCCATATTGCTGAAAATAATAGTACCTTAAGGGCGATTCTAGTTAGTCAATCTTAAGACGGATCCGGACATGCTGTGGACTTTCTACGGAGGGACGACACTTGGAGTCCTAAAGACTTGTCTTGTTCGATTCGGGCGCAGCAAGGGAGGGCACGCTACAAAGAGTATGCATCCTAATTATGCTAATTGTTATGTGGTAATTAATTTGGAATCCTGACTTTTATGGTTTTTCCGCATGATTTATATTCATTTATATGTATCATAACCTAACAAAGATCACAAAGGAAGGTTAGTAAGGAGGCTCTTTACTTTATGTCTACTTTAAAAGCTAGTGGTGTTAAAGTGTCTGGTACCTTGAGGGTTTTGAGGAAAGAAGTAGGTGGATCACCTATGGTCGGTTTTACAGCTAGCGATGCTTATAATGCTTTATCACGTGCAAAAGCTAATAAACTTGAAGGTCATGACTGTCATCAGTTAATCAAGTATTTTGCTCAGAGAAATTCCAGTGAAGAAGGTTTTTATTATGACTTTGAGCTTAGTGAAGAAGATGGACTATTAAGTTTCTTTTGGCGTGATGGTAGGATGAAGAGAGATTATGATTATTTTGGGGATTTATTGGTTTTTGATACTACTTATAGGACCAATAAATATGATATGATTTGTGCTCCTTTTGTTGGTATGAACCATCATTCTAATAATGTTATGTTTGGAATAGGTTTTGTTATCAATAAAAAAACTGAATCTATTGGCCTTTTCAAACTTTCATTACATCAATGGGTGAAAATCCCCCAATCACCATTATGACAGACCAAGCTCCATCTATTGTTGCCGGGATAAGGAATGTTTTTCCAGATGCTAGACATAGATTATGTACATGGCATATTGGGGAGAATTCAAAGAAGCATATTGGGCAATATAGAGCTTTAGATGGTTTTTGTGACATTTTCAATTATCTCCTGAAGTATTGCGAAACTGCTGCTGAATTTGAATATCATAGGCCAAGGTAACTAATTTGAATTACTTATTTACATCAAATTAACAAAAAAATATGTACTTGTAAATGAATGAACATTTTAGTAATTCATGTTATTACCAAGCTTATGAACATCTACTTATAAATGAATGAACATTTTAGTAATTCATGTTATTACCAAGTTATATGCTTTTTCTCACTTTGAACAAATAGGTATATTCAAATGAACAAATATGTTTTTTATAATGATCGTTTTGTTTTTCAGAATGTTGACTCACTTTAAATGCGTTGAAAATCCATGGTTGAAGAATTTATATACAATCAGAGAGATGTGGTGTCCTGCTTATTCTAAGAACTATTGGTGGTGTTTTATCATCACAACATTGTGAAACTACCAACAAGTCAGTTTCCCATCGACTTGATAAGACACAAGGGTTATGTGATTTTTATCACGTTTTTTTGGATGTTATTTCTGATTGGAGGAGCAAAGAGAATGGTCATGATTACAGAAATTGGAAAGGTAGACCAGAAGTTGCAGCTGCAAATTGCGGAATTCTTCTCCATGCGAGAAAGATTTACACTATAGAAGCATATGTTTTGTTTGAAGAAAAATTTCTTAAAGGGATGACATGTTCTCAAGAAGAAAAACGCGGAAACACATCCACATAGAAAAGTTATTATGTGTGGAGGCCTAAAAAAGACTTGATTAAACATGAAGTTCGGTTTAACCAAGAGACATTTGCTGTGGATTGTACTTGTCAGTACTTTACTGAAATGGGTTTTTAATGTTCTCATTCGCTTCGTTTTTATCATGTTCATTGTGTCCCAGAGATCCCAAATCTTTATATATTGAAGAGGTGGACAAAAGCGGCTATGTGTAGTCATTTGGTTGAAGATGATGGTGAAAAGTCCAATATAGTTGCGGCTTCTGTTTGGAGGGCACATACTAAACAAATGTCAAAATGCTGATTTAGGTTAATTCAAGATGCTTAGGAATAAACCAATTTGTCTAAGTGTTATCTGATTTAGGCGTGAATAATATAACAGATTAAAGTGAAAAGATTTATATGGTGATGAAAGCAATGAAAATGTAGATTTCAGGTTACAGTATAGTTTAGGCTTTACAACGGTTCTCAGGAACACCTACCACTCGCCATAACAACGCCTCCTTTTAGCTTTAGAACAACCTTTATACTGACTTTCAGATCCTTATCCTTCCTTCAATTACGGTAGAGTTTGCTTTTAGATTCCTTTGTTTTGGCTTATGAATTGGCTAGAGCTTTGGTAGTAATTGGGATGGTTTGAATACTTGTACGGACAGAGCTTTGGTAGTAATTGTTACGAATACGGGGTGGGACGTCAATAGAAATTTGGTATGCTAGAGAGGGAAGAGATAATTCCAAATATCAGAGGAGTGAGACTTAATTGATGATTGAAAATGGGGTGCAGAGGGGATATATTTATAGTGTATGTAGTCGAAATAAGATAGATATTTGAAGAGTTCGAGCGCCAGAAAAAAGTAGCGCTGGCCATGTGAGCGCTGGAAATTTCCAGCGCTTGACACTGTAGCGCTAGAAATATAAGATAGGATTTGAAGAGATTGATTTTTAGTCATAATCAAATTGCAGCGCTAGAAAAAATTGGTGCTGACATTTAGAGCACTGGAAATTTCCAGCGCATGCAGATCTGCGGATGTCTAGAAAACTCGATCTTTAATAGCTCATAACTATTTCATACGAACTCGGACTCTTGCAAATAATATCTTGTTGGAAATCTACGGAATCCAGATTTCTACTGCCTCCGGTCTCGCATCAATGGGATTCATAAATCTCGAGTTATGTCCCAAAGAGTGGAGGTCGATCTGTTTTGGCGAAGCCCAAGTAAAAGCCTTATAATTTATTTGTTTTAAATCGAATTTGGGCTTATGAGAAGTCTATGGAAAACTTATTCCGATTCCTATCCAATCATGTGACATGCATGAACCAAATCCTAATTAATAAGACAGACTTTGACTTCGTAAGGATGTATCACTTGCTAAACGGGCTAACGAGCGTATTCTAGGCACTCGTAAGAATTTTTAAGTGACTTGGGTTAACATTTACATGTATTGTGCCCAATAAGTATGAGTTTAGGAAGTGCAATTGTTCGATCTATGTTATTCTAGAGCCTGAAGACAAGCACTAGAACATTGTGGCGCGTACAGGTGAGCTGTAATGCGGACAATTATATTCTATCGATGCAACCATACATTAAACCGTATCGGGATGCGAATGCGACTAAATATTTGTCCATTCTATTTCAAGAAGCTTTCTATTTATGGAAGTTAATATACTTAACAGGTTCTGTTTTGGATGGTCTCTTTAGTCAGTCGAGGGTCGTTCTTCAGCTAATCAGAGTCAGGACTAGGGACAAATGTAGGCATCTACAGTTAGGCCCCACTTTGATTCAGTCTGGGCAAAACGATGATCAAAGTATTGGTAGACGGAATGCGTCCGGGACATAGTCTGATTACAACCAAGTCGAAACGAGGGTCTCACGAGGCCCAGAGTGATAACATTTTACTTAAGGGTCATCACTAGAAATGCCAATTGTTCCCTCACGAGTCATTTGGAATCCATTGACTTGAATCGAATTCTCACAGAGTAATCGAAGACGTTCAAATGGTGGATGGAGCTTTTCGAAAACAGATATTTAACTGTGACTTGGGATGATGGGATATAAAGTAAAAGATCAGAAATGAAGACGGGTAACGGGTAAACTTTTTTGAATTGAGGAATCTGGCAACCCCTAACTGGTACTCTATTTATCCGCAAGTGAATATGAGGAATCTGATAACCTAGATCTGGGACTTCTAGTAATCCTTAAATGGGAATGAGGTATCTGGTAACCTCCGTCTGGGATTTCTGATCATCCTTAAATGGGAATGAGGCATCTGGTAACCTTTGTATGGAATTTCTTGTCATCCTTAAATGGGAATCAGGTATCTGGTAACCTCGGTCTGGAATTTCTGGTCATCCTTAAATGGGAATGAGGTATTTGATAACATTGTTATGGGATTTCTGGTCATCCTTAAATGAAAATGAGGCGTCTGGTACCTCGATATGGGACTTCTAGTCATCCTTAAATGAAAATGAGGCGTCTGGTACCTCGCTCTGGGATTTCTGGTCATTCCTAAGTGAGGCATCTGGTAACCTCAATCTGGGACTTCTGGTTATCCTGAAGTGAAAATGAGGTGTCTAGTACCTCGATCTGGGACTTCTGGTAATCCTTAACTGAGGCGTCTGGTAACCTCGATCTGGGACTTCTTGTCATCCTTAAGTGAGGCGTCTAGTAACCTCGATCAGGGACTTCTGGTCATCCTTAAGTGAAAATGAGGCGTCTATACCTTGATCTGGGACTTCTGGTCATCCTTAAGTGAGGCAAAAATTTTAATTTCAAATTCTAAAGATCGAGACCTTTAATTTTGGAGAATATCAGGACTTTTAACTTGAACTTGAAAACGAGGAGTGTTTTTTAGAAAACCCTTACCTAAAGTGGGCCACAAAATAATTTATTATAGGAAATAATAATTTGAAAAATTGTTACTCTTGCTGCGGGAAGAAAACAGAGTAAAGCTGACGGTTTATTTGCTGTATACGAAGGGCGAGGTGGTCCGACACTTTTCTGAATGAGAATAATTATGCGCCAAAATTTTCTGGCGCGTGCATTCGTTGCACTTGAATTTTCTAGCGCGTGCATTTTTTATATACGGGCTGCAGCGGTAGTTTCTTTGCCGTTTATATAAGGATTAAGGTGTAACCGGCCGAATAAGAGTGACGTTTGAAGAGATTGAGCCTTTTATGAAACAACTAGCAACGTCAGAATATTACAGTGCTCTGATAAGGAGAGTTTATTATTTCTTGGCGCTAGCTAGATCAGCGACAAATGTTATTCATTCTGGGATGTTTAAAACTTTATCTTTGCCGTGATTAGGTGAGAACTAAATTGTAGCGCCAGAACTTCCTGGCGCTGACTTTGGTCTGCTGGAATATTAGTGGCGCATGTATTCCTAGCACTAGAAATATCTAGCACTGGTGTTTAATTCCACTTTTCAGACTTATTCGGTTGTATTCCGAATCTTACATCTCATTCACGGCTTTATCTCTTTCAAGGATATCGGTTGGAGTGAAACCTTTATCTTTCCTCAAGGATTAATTGTAATGCAATGTAATCACTTTGAATATTTGTCTTTTACGGTTACTATTTCTGGTAGCTGTTTAAGCATAACAGCTACTATAAATGGCAGTTACCAAAAATGGAAATACAGGTTTCAGGTTCTCATCAGTCATTTGTTCTTCGTGATTTCGCATTTTCTTTTAACTCCTGCTGCCCATTTTTCTCGGATTTTGCCGATGTCCTTAAAAAATTCATTACCAAGTCACTGGATCGCTAGTATGTAAGTTTTTTAGATTTTGCTTGAGTCTTCGGTTTAATTTCGAGTAAAATTTGTGTAGAAGTTTATGCTCAAATTGATTTGGGGTTTCTTGATTTAGCCCCAATTTCTTGCAATTGTTTGCTTGCATGCGATGTTTATAACATGTATAAGTATCTTGCATATTTATTTTCACAAGTTTGATGATTTTGGGTAATTTTAGGCTTGCTCAAAATTAGCCCCCAAGTGTGCCTATGAATTTATGTCGTGACACAATGTACGTGTTCTTGGCTTGTTGCTTGCGGTTAACATGGTCTATGCATGAATTTTCACTTTGGAGTGTTTTGATCACTTTGCAGGTACTTGTTTTGCTACCGATTTGAACTTAGCAGCATGTTCGTACTCAAGAATCAAAATTATTTGACTCCGCCAAGCAAGTCAAACATGTTATGAATTTGAATAATTGGAACTTAGAAATAGTATGTGCTAATCGTTGGGTTGAGGTATGATGCCTCTCTACTTTTGGAAATGCTAATCTGTAGATTGTTCTTTCCGGCCTTAGTTGCGGGCCTTTTTGAGCGTTTGCCTTTGCTCACCTCTTGCTTGGGGAGGAAGAGCCGCGAATATCTCATCGCTATTTGTTGGGGAAGCCGCAAGACAACTGCAGCGCCAGCCTAACCTGTTGGTGTTGCAGGAGATATTTGGGACTACGAGTCCTACTCAGGTAAGTATAAGGATTTGCTTGCTTTGTGTCGTCTCGTTTTATGCGAGATTTTAACTGCTCGTTTTCGTCTTTTTTTTTATGTTGTAGATGGGAAGAGCGTTTGTAATATGCAGCATCACGAGGGGTATGCCTCATGGGTACTTGTGGTTTGCGGAGAGGATTTGCCCTTGTGCCTCGTTCTTGTGAAGGGATTCGGGGTTTCATCCTCGAGTGTTTACCTTTTCTTTCTTTGCTTGAGTTGGAAATTATCTTATGGCTCTTCATTATCCTCTGAAGCAATGGTTGAACTGTACGAACAAATATGTGTAGAGTGATTATCATGCGTGTTCGATGCAGCTTGATGATCGGAGTTCTCATTAACTTGCGATGTTTATTGCCCTATTAGTCTGGATCAACTTTCAAGTTTTAAGTAGTTAAACTTTCTTAGAGCTAAGATAAGGGATTAGCAAATTAAGGCTTGTTTTACACAACTTCACACTAGGATTTTCTCCCTAGCTATGATATATGTATAGCATTAGCATCGAGAATTTGCGATAAAATCGACATTTGGAGCAGTTTTGAGGTGCTTTCTCCAAGCGCCCAAGAATAGTTACGGGATTGGCTTTGTGCTATGATGCTTGGCATATGTTTTGCATGTTCGTGATATTCATGATGAACATAATTGTCTGGCTACCAATAGTTCATGAACATTCTGAAGTCTGCCTAGACCAAGGCTCGGGTGACTCTTTGTAGTCTGAGTGAGGAACTCCAACCTGCACTTGAAGAAACTGACATAAAATGACAGTATGCATAATTTAGGTTTAGGGTCAACAATGTCTTTTTTTTTTTGCAAAGTTAGCTATTTTAAGTCTGTGGAAAGATATCAGTTAAACTTGCGGATTTAATGCCAAATTATCCGCATTGGGAAAATCTTGTACGTCCAATCAGTTGTTAAGGAATAGACTGGACGTGTTGGCTAAGATAGCCCCCGGTATAAAGCGGAACAATGATTTTGTCTCTTTTGAACTAGACACGGGAAGGTGCATCTAGACTTGATTTCTTAACAAGGGAATGAACAGACTGGTTAAGATAGAAGACATATCCAACTAGTTTCCGTAAATAGGAGATTTTGAAAACAGAAAGGAAGAGGTAGGGTCCTTATTTAAAAATAAATTTGAGGATGTTCAAGGAACTCAATTGACAATGCGATCACATGGTTTAGCATAGTCTGAAATCAAACGGTCTCTTTTTTATTGTATGGGGTTCGGAAGCTTTCACTTGGGCTGCTGGCTGTAGTACTTGCAGATTACTTATCGGTTGCTCGATTTAGGAAGGAGTTTTAGATGCTCAAAGTTCAAGAAGGTGAAAGACATTCTTGCATGAAGAGATGTCAAGGGATGATAAGGATAGTAAGTGCTACCCTTTGCTGTTTATAGAGGAGGTTTGATTGTCTTACTTAGTTTTTTTGGCAATGTTTAAGAAGACATAGAGGCGTCTTTTATTTAAGGAAATTATTTATGCATTCGAATGGCAGGAAATAAGTTAATTTAGGAAGTGGATGCTTCCTTTTGGAAGTTGTGCCTAAAGAGGCGAGTTGCTTCTATTTTTTTTTGGCAAAGTAATTAGGTTGATAATAGAGTCATGTGCCTAATTAGGTTGATAATAGAGTCATGTGTCTTACAGCTTTGAGTTCTGATCCTAAATTCAAATTTCACCCTAGATGCAAGAAGGTGGATCTCACTCACATGATGTTTGCAGATGATTTGCTGCTGTTTGCTAGGGGTGATTTGGACTCTGTTACTTCTATCTTCTCAGCATTTAGTAGATTCTCTGCTGCTTCTGGTCTTCAAGCAAATCTTCAAAAAAGTGAGGTATACATTGCTGGTGTGACTATAGATATTGTTGATCAGATTGTTGAGTCTTTAGGCATTATTAAAGGAAGCTTTCCTGTGAAATATCTGGGAGTGCCTTTAACTACAAGAAAACTCAGCTATACTGAATGCAAGCCTCTTATAGAAAAAACAGTTGCAAGAATTAAGAGCTGGTCAGCTAGATTACTCTCTTATGCTGGTAGACTCCAACTGATTAAGTCAGTTCTCTTTGGTATTCAGCTGTATTGGTGCCAGATCTTTGTGCTTCCAAAGAAAGTTATGAAAGAAGTTCACAGAATTTGTAGAAGCTTCTTGTGGACTGGTTCTGAGAGTGGTTCAAGGAAGGCACCTGTTGCCTGGGAGCAGTTGTGTTTTCCAAAGAGCAATGGAGGGTGGACTTTGAAGGATCTTACAGTTTGGAACAAAGCAGCTGTCATGAAGCATTGTTGGGCTCTTTCTATGAAGCAAGATAGGCTGTGGGTTAGGTGGATTCACACCTATTATGTTAAGAATAAAGATTTCTGGACTATGCCAATTCCTAGTGGGCTTACTTGGTCACTAAGGAAAGTATGGCAGTGCAGAGATGTTTTTATTCAGAGTGGTGGAGCAGATCAGTTTGTGAAGGCTGGAAAATTCAGAATTCAAAGACTGTACAGGTTTTCGCATGATAGTGGTAACCAAGTTGAATGGAGAAGAATTATTTGCAACAGTAGAGCTAGACCCAAAAGTACCTTCATTGTGTGGCTTGCTGTTCAGAACAGATTAGCTACGAAAGATAGGCTTCTCAGTTGGAATCTGTCTATTCAGAGTAGTTGTGGGTTGTGTCATATGCATGATGAAACACTGTGTCATCTCTTTTTTTTGTGCAGTTATGCCAAGCAAATCTGGACTGCAGTGTTGCAGGAACTAGGCATAGCTAGGGGGTGTCTTTCTTGGCAGGAGGAGCTTAGCTGGGTTGCTAAGAAAAGTAGAAGTACTAGGTTGAGTCATATTAAATGTAGTGTTGCCTTCATAGAGACTGTTTATGCAGTCTGGATTCAGAGGAATTCCAAGTTGTTTAGTGATAAACTGGAGCCTGTTCCAGTTGTAGTTAGACAGATTTTGTTCTGTGTTGCTGGTAGAGTTCAGTAAGGCTTAGTTTGCCTTCTGAGTTGGTTGGGGATGTGTTGCTCTGTTGTTTGGTCTGTTTGTAATATCTCAATTTTGGTAATGAATTCAATATCTATTTGCCAAAAAACAAGACTTGTAGAACTTTTGCATTTAATGACTTAAGTTGAATGTTATGGATCCATGTTTTAGTCACTTTTAGCCGGAGTGGACTGACTTCGTTTCTTTCATAATAGACGTCCATAATGAATTTGGACTTAAGTGGTCGCGCCTTTAGGGGTTGCATACGTATCCAGGTTGGAATCGGGCCTTACGTAGTTCTGGTTTTTTTTATTCTGAATCATTCTTTTTATTATAAATTCACCTTGCATAAAAATAATCAGATTCTGCATGGATGTACCCCCCAAGTGTTCGGATTTTTCTATATAAGTGCAGGAAAAATTCTGAACACTTAAGAATAGGCGTTGGAAAAGATCTATTGTACAACTTGCATGCGCTACAATTTATTAGCGTTAATTTACATGGTAAGCGATGGTAATTTCTAGCGCTAAGCGGTTGGTACGCATGTTTTTCACAAGATTCGGTTTATTTTCATGTTTTTCTAGTTAATTTGCAAAGTTCATTAACTACTTACTGCCGAGTAATTGGTGCTCGGTTTTCTGGTATTCCCGATTGGGGCTTTCTCTTCTTTTTTGCGGTATAAGAAAGGCTTATGTATATTACTTCACCTCAAGGAGGGACTTTTCAGGGTTGTAACGTGGTTATGTTTCGGGTGGAAAAAAGTTAAGGCTAAAAAATTCTCCATTTGTACCCTTAGTTAAATTCACAACTGGACTTAGTGCTTTGACCTTGTTTGGTCTTGGTAGAACTTCATCACTGCTTTTTTCTTCACATTTTATTTAAAGGACTTTGACTTGACCGATTACTTCACAGTATTCTTGGATTCTTACTTCTCGGAATGGTCCTTGACGTGTAGTCCTTTTTACTTGATTAGTTCCTTCTTCTTGTCCATATTATTTCCCTAGTGCATTCCTATCCCCAGGTTCGGATTAGTATGGGTTGAATAAAAAGTCTCCTTTAGACGAGGTTCAACATGGCTAAAAAAAAGTGGATTGTTGTTTCACGGTTGAGGGAAATGACATTTTAAAGGTTGCAAGTTGCCTCTTGTGGCGTTGAATTATATCTTCCATAAATCGTTAATGTGGACTGAGTGAGCCCCAAGTTGTCGGTCCTGAGATGGGTCCTCGTTTTTGAAAACTAGAAAGGAGATAACTGATTTTTTTGAAAGTTGGATATGATTACCTGTGAGGGGGTCGAAAAAGCGCGAGGCTAATGCGTGACCTTGTCCCTCGTGGGTGTGACGATTGTTTTTATTCAATCAAGTGTAATTGGATTTCCTGTGAGTATACACTAAATTGACTAGTAATATAGGAGTCGCCATTCAGTTTTTAACGACAATGAGAAAAACTGACAAAACCCGGTTATCGTGACATAAAGGGAGTGCAATTATGTTTGACCACGACGGCCGTAAGTTCCCTTGTGATCCCTGGTGTGGGGATCTCTCAATATACACCCGCAAGGTAGAGATTGAGGGTTCGGGGGACTGTAACTACCGAGAGAAGTAATTCGCTCGTCGATAACTCCAGAGGCAGGATATCCTTACTAGCTCAGCATAAATAATTGAAGGGACACACGTTAACTATTAAACTAATCTGAGTTGATTTTAGCAGTATGCAACATATAATACTAATTCGATCGTGATTATCTGATTTAAATAGCATTAAGGGACCTAGCATGATAATCCGATTTCCCAAAAATATTATATTTGTTAGGCGTGATAGAACAATCATATTAGGTTAGTTTAACAGTTCATAAAAAGGGTGAGGAAAGCAGTTAAATTATCGAAAAGGGACACATTACGACGCACCCTTGAGAGGTGCGTCAGAGTTCTTAGAAAACTAACCACTTTGACTTTGCTATTTCTCCTTTTTATTTAACGAATCTCAATTATGGGACAGGATACGTTCTGTTCGATTTATGGATCGATTGCGACAGAACGCGTGAACAGTTTCGCAGCGAGAGGCTTAGGCTAAGGGGTTTAGAGTCAATACTCAGAATATATTATGTGTTGTTGTGTGTCGTTTCACGTCGAAACTAGGGGCCTATTTATAGGGAAGAGTTCGTGGAAAGATAGAATTGCAGAGTTCTAATCCGCAAAGAATTAGGAAAAGAGACGTACCCAGGTACTTTCAGCGCCCAGGCCTGGGCGCCGAAGATTTCGGCGCCCAGAGCCAGGCGTTGAAAATAGGGTCTGGGCAGTTTTCGTTTAGTCAGATTCGGATTCTAAAATCCGTAGAGTTCGAGATTAATTTGAGTCTTTTAGTGCGTATCAATTTGTGACGGAATGCGTATGGGCCCGTTACGAACTCTAGGCTCGTTAGGATTTAAATTAATACTTAACTCTTATTTCCGAATCCTATTAGGAATAGGATTCTCGCAGTTTTCTATCTCATTTAGGATTTATGTTGGAATGCAACACCTAATTCTCACAGGTTTCTTTCTTTTATGATTTGCCACTTTTAGAAGCTACCTTTTACGGCAGTTACTATTTTTAGCAGGTTTCCATAAATAGCAGGTTTCGGGTGAAATGAAATAGGGAATCGAGATTCGTTTATTTTATAGGAGATGCGTTGTCAAGTGGAGTTTTTATGCTTTCATCATCGAACCTTTTCCCTTGCGGGAATGGGGACAAAAGTAGGTGTCTACATTACCTAGTTTTTAAATAATGTTGACAGCTTAATATTACCAGAAAGTTCAGATGATATGGAATGCTTGATCAATCTGAATGGAAAACTGGGTACATAGATTCTCATGATCATCTTAAGATTCGATTAAAATGACAAATTGAGTATATGTCAATTGAGAGTTATAGTGCTCTCATGTCTATACTTTTAAGATCTAATGAATAGAATGCAATATAAATTAAAAGTGTTAATTTATTAACTTTGAGGTATGGACTGACTTTATAATCCTTTTAGATGGTGAATGCCATCTATAATAAACGTACTAATTATTCGGGATATGTTAGCACGATATTTTGGATGACTTGGACTCAATGGTTGGACATGGGTTTGACTCCAAACACAAAAACGGATTTGGACTAAACTGCTGGACTTCAACAACTATAACTTTTGATCTGTTAACTGTTTTGGGCTGAAACTGACTCTGGATGATGGACTAAGGTTAGACCTACAGATTGATATATTATGGGGCTCACAGTTCTTAGTAAAAGTATTTTTATGACCGTTTTAGTGTTTTTACTTTTGTCTATACGGGTTTGACTTAAGTTACGAGATGGGGATTAAGAGAACTGTCCTAGGTGTAAGTGGATTATATGGGAATGACTCTAAGTGTGTGGAGATTCTATAGAATGTAATTCTAGGTGAATGATGACTATAACGGTAGGCTTTAACTTAGTTTAGACTCTTAAGAAACAATTTTGGTTAAGACATTAGGTGGACTTAGACTAGGTGAACTTAGGCTTTAATTGACATAATGGATTCAAGGGATGACATACTTGGCTGAGGTTTTTGACTCGAGTTGATTCTTCCTTTTGCCTGGAATATTTTTAAGCGATTATAACGAGTAATTTGGTATTTATTAAATGATTTTAAAAAACAGACTCTCTTCCTTTTTTAGAAATCTTGGCTTTTAGTGAACGTCAAAGGTTATTTTAGCATGAACAATATTATGCCGAGCATTAGCTTCATTAGAGGACTACTAAGTATTTTATGAATTGTTTTTATTTTAAGCCAGGGTACACGAAAATTATCAAGAGTGAAGCCACTGGCGCCATAAAATTTCAGCGCTTAAAAGCGCAGCGTTGAAATTTTCCAGCGCTCGCCTGTTGTGCGTTGGAAATTTCCAGCGCCTGTAGGCATTTGTGCAGTTTGCCTCTTTTAGTCTATCATGTTCTATGGCTTGAATTTTACCAAACTGCGCCCTTCGTTTGAGCGTTCGTGCGCTCAAACGTTCAGCATTCCGACGCAAATGACGAGTACTTTGCGCGCTGCCCTTTGGGTTTGATTGCTAGAAGCTAGTGCGGATTTTGATTAATTTTGAATGAACGAGGTTTAATTATGTAATCATACCTTTGACATAATTTTGAATATGCGTTCCGTAATGGGTTTTTTCTTCCAGACCTGCGTAATGCTTAGGGAAAATGCGTATTTTAGTCTTTCGAATTGATTGCACGATAAACTCGATTCTGGACTTTCATGTTCTGAGTTATAGGCTTAAATGTGAGGAAAAGAAGGTGGGCGTTGGAAAATAAAAACGCGCTGGATAGCAGCGCTGGAAATTTCTAGCGCTGGCTTGAACAGCGTGACAAACTTAGGCGCTGGCCATTGTGACTTTTCCTTTTCCTCGTCGCAAGCGTTAGAATTTTCTAGGGCTTAGATTCTGCGCAGTGGAATTTTCTAGCGCAGGCCAGGGCAGCGCTGTTTTATTCTGACGTTGGGCTCCTGGTTGCGAGATTTTACAAATTCGCAACTATAATATTATTTCGACGTTTTAGAGCGTATTCTGGAATTGTGAAAGCATTGTTGACCCTAAACTCAGCGTCTGGTTGATTAGTTTCACATAGCACATAAGAATCTACATCAAATTAACAACAAGCATGATTTCAAGTACGATGCACATTTTGTTTATGCTAGTCTCTAAGGTTCAATAGGCTTGGGTGTCAAAGTGTACCAAACCTATCGCCAATCCCCGAACAGGCCCTTGTCAGTGTAGCTAGGTTCATGACGAATTTTATCAAAAGCCTATCCCGTACGTGCTGGGGTGGCATATACCGTGAATGGACCTAGGACATAAGCGATTTAATTTTGGCGGATGTGCTACGTTGCGAATGCATCGAGTGGATATCATCCGAAGCGCGTGCACCCCCGGGCTGATAGGTGTCCTTAGTCTGTATTTCCGAGATGAAACATGGCAAGGAAGTCGAGATTCGATTTTGCGGTTCTGTCGCGATCATTCGTCACATTGAATATTCAGGTCGTCCTAACTTAATAAGGAAATAATTGTGACGTAGCTTTCGATTTCTGCTATACGGCTTCCTCACCGACGCACTACTTGCACAGGTTATTTCAATATTGTCTCTAGTGGAGTCGCCACTGTGAGGGGGTCGAAAAACATGACGGGGCGCCTCAAAAAAGAGTAAACAACCCGCACGACTTTTCCCCTCTAGATGTGGAAAGCATATTATGTAAATAACAACTAACTGTGGGCGTTAGCCTCTTTTTAGTAGTCTGTAGGAATCGCCATTCTAATAGTTTAAGAAAACTGACAAAACCCGGTTATCGTGATATTCCTGAAGTGTAAACATATTTGACTCTCAACGGCCATATGTTCCCTTGTGATCCCTGATTGAGAATTCGGGAGACGTTTACTAATACGGGGAGTGCCCATCATTAGCCCACGCGGTGCGGTCCTTACTATTTCAATTGTGACGACGATGGGACATGCGTTATGCTACATTACTACTCTGGATTGATTAATTTTAATGCACAGATATTACTAAACAAATGTCAAAATGCTGATTTTGGTTAATTCAAGGTGCTTAGAAATAAACCTCTTTGTTCAAGAGTTATCTGATTTAGGCGTGAATAATACAACAGATTAAAGTGAACAAATTTATATAGTGATGAAAGCAATAAAAATGTAGATTTCAGGTTACAATATAGCGTAGGCTATACTGCGGTTCTCAGGAACACCTACCACTAGCCTTAGCAGAGCCTCCATTTAGCTTTAGAACAACCTTTATACTGACTATCAGATCCTTATTGTAGACACCTAATTTGTGTCTCCCCTTTGGGATGATGACGATACCATTATCCTTGTTAGGTGATTGGAGTAACACCTAATCTATTGGATGATGACTCGGGTTGACCCTGTTAATGAGATTTTCTCAGCCCCGAACGGAATAGACTTCCCCATGAGCAAGAACCACATTCGTTGGATATTTGGACTCCCGAATAAGGGGAAGGTCATTCCTAAAACGGAAAATGATGCTGATGAAGAAATGAAAGCCAAGGCACAGTTTATACTCGGGGCATATGGGAAGACGTGGGAAAGTGATCACCCAAATACTACTGGGGCTGTGATATCCAAAGATGAAATCCCGGTGAATCCTAAATTTATCCAAAGACTAGAGGGTACTTGGGAGGACAAAGATGAGAAGGAGTTTAAGACGATGTTTTTGATAGCTGCTGTAGAAATGGTGTTATGCCCAACACAATGTGGAAGATTGAGTCCGAGTATGTTATATGCCTGTTCACTTGGAATGCTGGCACGAGAATATGATTGGTGCAAGCTAGTATATGATTTCTTCATTGAGAGGGCCAAAGTGTTTTGTAGGGACTTCTACACATTTGGTTGGACCAAAGGAGTTGGGGGATGTAGCATGTACTTAGTGGTTAGTAGTTTATTATCAAAGTTATTAAAGTCTTTGGAAATAATGAAATGTTGTTGTTTATGTAATGAACAAACTAATGTTGTTGCAAATGAACAAACGTTTCTAAAGATTCTCATTTTCAGGGCTAGCTAAACGAGAAAACCCCCTTGTTTTTATAGGATGTAAAACGAAGGAAAATCCAACAAACCAATCCTTTAATTTTTGGAAAAAGGGAAAACCAATAAAAGTTATCGCTGCAGCGACTAAGGACCTGCGCTGTTAGTGACGTAGACCCCGCCCGCTGAAGGTGGGCGAGCCTGTCCTCTGAGGGTGGACTCCCCGTCCGATAGAAGTGGACGAATTTGTTTAATGTTTTTGAAAATAAGGACCTACGCGGTTTGTGACGTAGACCCCGCCCGCTGAAGGTGGCGAACCTTGTCCGCTGAGGGTGGACACCCCGTCCGATAGAAGTGGACGAATCTGTTTGAATTTTTTTGAAAATAAGGACCTACGCGGTTTGTGACGTAGACCCCGCCCGCTGAAGGTGGCGAACCTTGTCCGCTGAGGGTGGACACCCCGTCCGATAGAAGTGGACGAATCTGTTTGAAATTTTTGTTTTTTTTTTGAAAATAAGGACCTACGTGTTTTGCGCCGTAGACCCCGCCGGCTGAAGATGGCGAGCCTATTTTAAATTTGAAGACTTTATTTTTCGAAAAAATGAGGACCTGCGCGGCTAGTGACGCAGACCCCGCCCGCTGAGGGTGGGCGAGCCCATTTTGAATTTCTTATTTTGCCTATGAAGGAATTATGTCCTTAGACATTTCCGGCAATTACTAAATATAAATAGGAATTAATTATGAAGATAATAAATTAATTATTTTAGTAATCATATTTGCTTGCTAGAGAATAAATGTGATTAGTAGGACAATATTGATTGGACCTACAACTAAAATATATTAATCCTATAAGGTCACACATATAAGCACTAATTGGAATGGGCCCAAAAGGTCCTATGGCAACCGGCCTGCTAAGAGAAATAAGGTTGGGCTTTGTGTTAACTTAAAAGCCCTAAACATTATAATAGTTATAATGTCAGGGATTCAGTAACAACGTTCATTGAATATCTGACACAAAAAGCAAACACAAAACCCTAACTGTCATTCTCTAAACGCCGTACATCCCAAACAAAGTAAGAGACAGATTGTGATCGTTCTCTTCCGTACTAGCATACGTGGGATTCAATTCGTGCTTGTGGACTGAGTAGAGGAGCAACAAGTGGGGCTCTAAGATCTTCGAAGCTTGCATACGAACGGGAGAACACGCTTCAAAGGTGATTATTCTTTCGACTTAATCTGATCTATACTATCGTTATGCATGAGATCCTGTGATAGATGTTAGGAAATTGTTTCCTGAAATTTCGCTTTATGCATCTATATGTTCCTACAGTGGTATCAGTTTTAGCCTCTTGCATAATATTTTATGATCATGATTGTATGCAACATTATTATTTTGATTCAATTAAGGGAAGATTTATTTATGGCTTGAATTTGCAAAATTAATATATGATATTAATTGATTGGAATCATTAAATCGTGATTTAATTAATGTTTGCTCAAAATAAATTTATAAAATTCCGAAATTTTTATCACAGGGTCGAAATTAACAGTTAATATCACATAAAAATTTTCGGATTTTTTAAAATTAAATTCGTCAGATTTTAAATTATTTATTGGTTAATATGATAGATCATGGAAATAATTTGTTAACAATTAAAGATTTGATTTTTAATTTGTTAAATAAATCTACTGATTATCCCCTAATTTTTATACAACAGCCGAAATTTTTGGGTAATTTTTTAACTAATTTTCGGAATTTTTGTATATTAATTATTTAATTTGGTTAATTTTTATGTTTAATTCGATTAATCATAAAATTTAAGGATAAAAATTAAAATTTTTAATTTTATTTGTTAAGAGAATTCAATAGAACCGCCTCATAATTTAATTCGAATTTTTCGGATTATAATTGTTATTTTTCTGAATTATTTGAATAAAATGAGATAATTATGCCCTAAATTTTGAATTCTTGTTAGATTTAATTTGAATAAAGATTCTAATTGAAATCTAACTTTTAACAAACCTTAAATTCAGTTTTAATTTTGTTAATTTATTCAAATTTTCTGCCATAATTTTCGGATTATCACACCTAATTAAATTTGTTAATCATTAAACAAAAGTTGGATAAAGATTAATTAAATTTGGGTAATTGTTGCACAAATTTACAAATAAAACAACCCACCATGGCTGGGTGGCCCCACCTGAAACGGTGGAGCCACGATGGAGGGAGATTAGGGTGGCAGAAGGGGCGGCGTTCCCGGAGGTCAGGGGTGGCGGTGGCTGACGCAATGCAGGTGGCTACTGTGTCTCGCTGCAGCTCCACCGTGGCGTAGCGCTGGATGGCCTTGCTGTCGGCTTCGTCTGGTGGCTGGGTCGACCAGCGTGACTGGAAAATTTGGGTCGCTGGCCGGCGGTCCTGGTGGCTGCTGGCCGGCGTGACTGGGTTTGGCCTTCGTGCTTCACGGCGAGGCAGGGGCGGGTCTCATGCCTGCCTTCCTGTTCTCTTTATATTAAAAAAAAGGAAATATCAGATCTCCTAAATCACGTGCTATACTGAAATAATATTGTGCGGCTTTGTTGCTGCGATTTTTGTGCAGTTACATTATTTGGAAAAATGGAGATTTTATCAAATAAACGATTATTTTCCAAAAGATTTCTGGGAAATGGTCTTTATTGAATGCTTTGGGAAATTTTTTTTTATTGAAAAGGAAAGTTGGAATTATAAAATAATTTCCAATATCAATTTCGATTAACTTGATTTTTTTTTTCTTCTCTGAAAATATATTTTGTATGTTGAGCATAAATCATAAGTTTTCAATAAATGCAAATTTTTGATTAATAAGATTATTCTAGCCATATTTAAATAGTAATTGAATTAAAATAATAAAGTTTCTTAAATAATGTTAAACTTAAATTGTTTAAGTTTTTATAATTATTTTGGAAATGTTATTTGCTTATTAATAGTTAATAAGTAAATAATTTGTGTCTAATATAGTTTGATATTATATGCGTGTATGGAATATATATGATATTTTGTTACAGGCAAGTGACTAGTATGGCCCAAAATAGGATAGAAAATACGATTTGCGTATCGTTTTGTATTCTTGTAAATTTTGAAATACGATCTGTGCATCGTTCTGTATTGTTGTAATTTAATTTAAAAGTTTAAATTAGATTATAAAGTTCGTATTATAAGCTCGATGGAGTAAGAAGGTTCAATCAGAAATTCAAGGATGGAGATCCAAGAAAGATGAACAGGAACCCAAGAAGATTTGAGCTTATTTTTTTAGGGGCCATACTAGGATCACATTTAATTTTTATGCATTTTATATTGCCTTAAAATGCTTATTGAGTTTATGTATGTGGTTATTTAAAGCAATGTGTTCACTTTTAATTAACCAACATAGTAAACTTAGGTGCCAAAATAATATTGAGTTTAAGTGCTTTTCCATACAACACCTATAAAGCCTTAGATCATGAGTAATAGGTTCTGCCAAAGCAGGGTGTTGCTTATAATTCCGGGGATAGTAGGGTAGGTTTTTGAAACTTACATGTTAATGTGTGGTTTAACTCAACAAAACTATCAAAAGACAAAGTTTTGGGTTTTGAAGCTAAGAGATAGGAAAATACAAAGAGTTGTTAACCTGTCTACCAAGAGTTATAATCAGTTATAATTAGTAAAATGTTTACTTACCTCGAATACTATAAATTAAAGTAGCAGGGCCAAAGTCCGTTTGATTGTAGTGGGAGGGGATCTTGGTTAATTCTTTATTCAATGGGGACTTCTAATTTTGAATAAAGGGTAGTAGTTAATTAAATTTGTTTAATTGCTACTTTTGATAAACATTATATTGAATCTTGCTTTACCTTTTATTGTAGTTATCATGTCTGGTGCAAACAACAACTCTACTTTTAACTTGTGCCCTCTAATTGAAAACAAACTGAATGCACACAACTTCCTACAATGGGAAAAGGCTATGAGAATTATTCTCAGAGCGGAAGGAAAAGAAAGTGTTCTTGAAAATCCACTCCCTCTTGAACCCCTGCCAGAAAATGCTACTGAAGCTCAATGTCGAGCTAAACAAACTCTCCAGGATAACTCTCTGCAAGTAACATGTTTGATGCTTGCTTGCATGGAACCAGAGTATCAAAAGCGTTTTGATGGTCTGGATGCCTACACAATAATCCAGCAACTGAAAACTTTGTTTCAGAAGAATGCTAGATTAGGGAGGTTGCATAGTATGATGGTTCAGGACGAGGGGAACTTACCTGGTGAACCTATAAGGATGTTCTAATGGTCAAGAGAGGTAAGCAGTTCAAGAGTATCAATGTCATAGAAGTTAATTTAGCTACAACTACTTCTTGGGTATTTGATACCGCTTGTGGGTCGCACATTATTGGTAATGTGCAAGGACTAAAAAGAAGTAGAAGCTTGAGCAAAGGCGAAGTAGATCCCCGAGTAGGCAATGGAGCAAGAGTTGCTGCTTTAGCTGTAGGAGATTATAGTTTACGCTTGCCTTCTGGTTTAATATTAGAACTTTATAATTGTCATTACGTTCCAGTTATTACCAAGAACATAATTTCTATTCCGATTTTGGATTCGGAAGGTTTTTCATTTCAAATTATGAATAATTGTTGTTCAGCATATTTGAATGGTATGTTCTATGTCTCTGTTAAATTATCAAATGGTTTATATGTACTAGACTTAGAAAACCATATCTATCACATAGAAAACAAGAAACACAAACCAAATGATTGAACCCTACTTACCTACGGCATTGTCGATTAGGCCATATAAGCTCAAAGCGCATAGAGAAACTTCATAAGGATGGAATTCTCAAATCATTTGATTTTGAATCATTTGAAGTATGTGAATTTCGCTTAATGGGAAAAATGACAAAGTCTCCTTTCACAGGCTCAAGTGAAAGGGCCAATGATCTTTTAGCCCTCATACATACTGATGTTTGCGGACCTATGAGTACTTTGGCTATGGGAGGGTACGGGTATTTCATTACTTTTACTGATGATGTGAGCAGATTTGGATATGTTTACCTCATGCGACATAAGTCGGAATCCTTTGAAAAGTTCAAGGAATTCCAAAATGAAGTACAAAACCAACTTGGAAAGAAAATTAAAGCATTGCGATCCGATCGTGGTGGTGAATATTTATCTCAAGAGTTTGGTGATCATTTGAAAGATTGTGGAATACTTTCGCAATTGACTCTACCAGGGACACCACAGTTGAATGGGGTTTCCGAAAGAAGGAATCGAACTTTATTAGATATGGTTCGGTCCATGATGAGTCTTGCTAACCTTCCTGCCTCATTTTGGGGATTTGCGCTTGAAACAGCGGCATTCACACTCAACAGAGCTCCGTCCAAAGCAGTAGAAAAGACGCCATATGAGATGTGGACTGGAAAAGTTCCAAAATTGTCTTTTCTAAGGACATGGGGTTGTGAAGTTTATGTAAAACGTTTACTTTCTGATAAGCTTTCACCCAAGTCCGATAAGTGTCTTTTTGTGGGTTACCCAAAACAGACTAAGGGATACTACTTCTACAACCAAAGCGAAAACAAAGTGTTTGTTGCTCGCGATGGTGTCTTTCTGGAAAAGGAGTTTATTTCCAGAAAAACAAGTGGGAGTAATGTATATCTCGAAGAAATTCGAGATGAGCAACAAATGGATGAGGTTCACACCTCGTCAGAGACGACCCAACATGAAAATGCTCAGGAGGCGGTGCATTCCATTCATGCGCCTTCTACCATCCCACTTGGAGATAATCCATGCGAAGTCCCTCAACCTAATGAGGTGGAAACTTCTCCTGTTGTTCCCCAACGTAGGTCTAGTAGGACCGTCATTCCGTCAAAGAGATATATTGATTTCCTTTTGACTGAAAGTTCTGAAATAGAGATTTTAGAACATGAGGAACCTACTAGCTACACAAATGCTTTGACGAGTCAAGACTCCGAGAAATGGCTTGAAGCCATGAGATCCGAAATGGATTCGATGTTTGAAAATCAAGTATGGGACTTGGTTGCTTTGCCTGATGGGGTTAAACCCATAGGTTGCAAATGGATTTTCAAACTGAAAAAGGACAAAGATGGAAACATTGATGTCTTTAAGGCAAGACTAGTGGCAAAAGGTTTTAGACAAATTCATAGTATTGACTATGATGAAACCTTCTCACCAGTAGCCATGCTGAAATCCATTAGGATAATTCTTGCGATCGCTGCCTTTCATGACTATGAGATCTTGCAAATGGACGTCAAAACCGCTTTCTTGAATGGGTTCTTGAAAGAGGATGTGTACATGACACAACCACAAGGTTTTGAAGATCCAAACAGTCCAAGAAAAGTTTGCAAGCTTAAGAAGTCCATTTATGGGCTTAAGCAAGCATCCCGGAGTTGGAACCTCAGATTTGATGAGGCAGTCAAATCTTTTGGCTTCCTCAGAAATGAAGAGGAATCTTGTATATACAAGAAGTTGAGTGGGAGTAGTATTTCTTTCCTAGTCTTGTATGTGGATGACATACTTCTAATAGGAAACGACAAGACCATGCTTGAGTCAGTCAAGGAATGGCTTAAAAGTTGTTTTTCCATGAAAGACCTAGGAGAAGCTGAATACATCTTGGGAATAAGGATCCATAAAGATAGATCCAAAAGGCTGATTGGACTTAGCCAAGAGACTTATATTGATAAGGTTCTTGCAAGGTTCAAGCTGGAAAACTCCAAAAGAGGTTTCATTCCCATGCAACATGGCATTTCACTTGGCAAGACTCAGTGTCCTTCGACACCTGATGAGGTCAAGCGCATGAGTAATGTTCCTTATGCCTCTGCAGTAGGGTCCATTATGTATGCCATGGTATGCACTCGACCGGATGTTGCATATGCTTTGAGTATGTGCAGCAGATACCAGTCAAACCCAGGAGAGGCGCACTGGATGGCAGCAAAGAATATCCTTAAGTACTTAAGAAGGACTAAGGATGATTTCTTGGTCTATGGTGGAGATAATGAGTTGGTTGCCACTGGATACACCGATGCAAGCTTCCAAAGTGACAAAGATGATTTCCGATCACAATCTGGTTTCATATTTTGTCTCAATGGAGGGGCTGTGAGCTGGAAGAGTTCTAAGCAGAGTACCATCGCAGATTCTACAACAGAGGCTGAGTATATTGCAGCAAGTGATGCAGCAAAAGAAGCTGTTTGGATCAAAAAGTTCATTAGTGAACTTGGTGTAGTTCCTAGCATTAAAAATGGCATTGAGTTGTATAGTGACAACAATGGTGCCATTTCCCAGTCCAAGGAACCCAGATCGCACCAAAAATCCAAACATGTGCTCAGGAGATTCCATCTTATTCGAGAGATCGTTGAAAGAGGGGATGTGAAAGTAAGCAAGGTTCATACTGAGGATAACGTGGCTGATCCTCTGACTAAACCGCTTGCTCAACCTAAGCATGAGAGTCATACTAGGTCTATGGGGCTTAGGCATATGGGAGAATGGCTTTAGTTTGTTTACTTTATGTTTACAATTGTAAAGACATTTATTATGCTTTGAATGTTTATCAATAAAAGTTCATTCTTATTTAATTGTTTGGTTTAGTATTAAATAAAATGTCCAAATAACTTGTGTTTTCAAATAGGATTATCGAAAACGTTTTGATAATGGAACCCTATAAAGTGAACTGAAATCACAACTTATTAAGTCCCTAGTCTAAATCACTAAATTGGACGTAAGTGATTTATGTGAAGACTAGCATGTAATTAATTGATAGTGCAGTTCCATGGGCTATGGAGACATAGGGATGTCTAATTGATTATATGGATGTATACTTGATGCATTGAGACTTGACCTAACTAGATTCTAAAAGTAGAATCAAACTTCTATATTTAGTGGATTCCTTAGACATGAGTATGTCTTAATAACCACGAGACAATTAGTTTAACTTTGACGCTGTTAAACGCCGCGCCGTAAAAGGAGGTTATAAAGGCAGTGATCAGGTGGGCTAAGAATTGAGTGGGAGTTATGGTCATACAAGAGTGAATAAGTCCTCCTATTTGATAGGAATGGTGTCTGGGCCTCTTGATGAGCGAGAACTGAAAATTGCATGGCCATGCGGAATGAGATTAAAAGTTAATCTTTATTTGAACAGTTCGAACTCGGCGATCAAGAAACTAGAATTTGAGAATAACAGTGTGTTATCAAATTTTGGCATTATGAGACTTAAGGAATTTAGCATTGCGTTCTTGTCTTCGGACAAGTGGGAGATTGAAGGAATTATGTCCTTAGACATTTCCGGCAATTACTAAATATAAATAGGAATTAATTATGAAGATAATAAATTAATTATTTTAGTAATCATATTTGCTTGCTAGAGAATAAATGTGGTTAGTAGGACAATATTGATTGGACCTACAACTAAAATATATTAATCCTATAAGGTCACACATATAAGCACTAATTGGAATGGGCCCAAAAGGTCCTATGGCAACCGGCCTGCTAAGAGAAATAAGGTTGGGCTTTGTGTTAACTTAAAAGCCCTAAACATTATAATAGTTATAATGTCAGGGATTCAGTAACAACGTTCATTGAATATCTGACACAAAAAGCAAACACAAAACCCTAACTGTCATTCTCTAAACGCCGTACATCCCAAACAAAGCAAGAGACATATTGTGATCGTTCTCTTCCGTACTAGCATACGTGGGATTCAATTCGTGCTTGTGGACTGAGTAGAGGAGCAACAAGTGGGGCTCTAAGATCTTCGAAGCTTGCATACGAACGGGAGAACACGCTTCAAAGGTGATTATTCTTTCGACTTAATCTGATCTATATTATCGTTATGCATGAGATCCTGTGATAGATGTTAGGAAATTGTTTCCTGAAATTCCGCTTTATGCATCTATATGTTCCTACAGCCTATGTAGAAGAGCTTTTGGTGATTACAACCTTTCGGTGGGTCGTAATATTTCCTGATTAGATGTGTCCTATAAGTGGGTCCACACTGTATATATTTAACAATATATTTTTTGAGATATCCAAACATGATATGGTTCGTAGCGCAGTCTGGGAATGTGATTTTGATTGCGCGCTCTTTGTGGGAGTCCACTTTTCGCGAGCCCCCAAGTGTTGGGGCTCGTCGGTTGTTTTTCGCGTCTTGTAATCATGTTCTGGGTCACGCTCGTATGTGCGAGCGACCTCCTATAGTAGTGTGCTATTTTAGTGAAGCCGTGGAGTGCGACTTTAGCTTTCAGGCGACATCCGGTTTTGGCTTGGCCCGGATTATCCCCTTGACCGACAGACATTTTCTATTTGGAAAACCAATGACTTGACGACACATATTTTTAGTGTTTCGAAGAATGACCATGATATTTAACTTGCTTTTTTGAAAAGTGTACATGAGCGTTTTCTGAGATGAGTCTAAGTTTTGACCAAGTTTCAATGTTTTTATCATTTTTTGCTTATTTGGGAGCTAAAGGTGCTTTGGGCTTGATCTTACTTGTAATAGGGCCTTGTGTTTTAGCAACACAGTCTTAAGTTCTTTCCTATTCCGTGTTTTTGTGAAATCTGGGCCTTGGGCTGCATTTTCAGCGCCCAAGCTCAGGCGTTAAAAATTTCGGCGCCCAGAGGTGGGCGCTGAAAGTTCTTTCCTGGTAATATTTGATTTTCGGATTTCTAAACACGTTTCCGAATGGAATCAGGATGTTTGTTGGGTGCGTTCAGCTATATATAGGGGCTGGGTACGTCTTTATTTTCCACCACTCTCAAATTCTTTCTTCTTTTTTTTTTGCTATGCTCTAATTATTTACTACTTTTGCCATGTCGATCCCTACTTTCTCACTCCAACGGACTGTTAGGCGTTGGCTACGAGCCCTTACTCCCACAGAAAAAGCTTTGTTAAAAGAATACCACTTACAGGCACTTTTAGGCTTACAACAAATTAATATTGATTATAATTTTCTGCATGCTGCCCTAAACTTTTGGAACTCCGATCATCACGTTTTTTCCTTTCGGGGCAATGAAATATGTCCTTTGCCTGATGAATTTGCTGCGATCCTTGGTTATCCTACTAATGCTACTCCTGTTACCCCTGGAACTATTGAAGAGGGTAAAACAACCATAAGGGCTTTCCTAGGGCTAGATGATAACATGTTTGCTGAACTTGTTGTAGACGATAAGGTTAACTTGGCAAAACTCGTAAAACATCATTTTAGGCCTAGTAAGAATATGACCGAACAAAAATTGAACATTCGATCCCTTGTATTTTGCTTGTTGAATCATTATTTGCTGTCGAATAATAACGGTGAGTTCGGTGACATAAGGCTGATCCCCTTGATTAGCCAGATGGAAAGTTGCTATTCTATTATGCCGTTGGTTGTTGCTGAGACTTTGCTGAGTGCGGATGAGTTGAAGAAGGATGCCAAATCCGAAATTTTTAAGGGAAGCCCCCTATTGCTGCAGGTAATCTATTTTTTTTTGCGCACACATACGCCACTTTTATATATTTCTTTTTGCCTGGGACTGAGTTTCAGCGCCCAAGGCTGGGCGCTGGAATATTCGGCGCCTGGTCCTGGGCGTTGAAACTGCGCCCCAGGAACCGTTTTTCTTTCTTTTCATTCTTTTGATTCGATCGTACCTGTTTTTGCAGATTTGGCTTGCGGAACGGCTTAGACTTTTGGAAGCTCCTGCCGATCCTAAACATTATCGCCCTATAGCTTTAGGTAACCGAAAATACTTGCACCAAGGCCAGGACGAGGCCGAATGGACCTCCTTTTTTACTTATGGCATTTGTTCTATTAAGTGGATGGTACCATGGTGGGGTTTGACTACTATGACAGGGGGGTCTGATGTATCGGTTTATATTTCTTTGTTGGGGCTATCTTGTCCCATTTATATTTTCCCTTACCGGGTCATGCGTCAATATGGTTTAAGGCAGACTATCCCCTTTTCTGATACGGTACCACCTAAGGTAGCGACCTTTGCACAAACACGGGTCTTAGCGTGGGCTAGGTATTATGATGGTCTCCCGCGTTGGGCTGTAGCTACAAATGGGTTTGTGGGTCTTTCTGAAAACTATAAGTTGTGGATGAGTTCCGATGACAAGGATGTGAGGACCGAGGCTCGTAATGGGGAGCCGGCTGAGCTTTTAATACCTCGTATTCGTGTTAAGTATGAGGGTCCTGATTCTGCCAGACCTCGTACCTATAGTTTTAAGACTGTGAAAGCTCGTCCTGATCGAAAGCGAAAGGAAGTTCTTCCCCGTTCCAGTGTCAGGCCTAAAAAGGTGCCTAACATGAAGGGGCCTGCTGTTGTTAAAAGAAATACAAGCTCTCGCGGAGATCATCGCCGGAACAATGTATTGGTTAGGAAGGCTCAGCCGCCTGTAGAAATAGTGGCTAGTCCAGTTGATGATAGTAATCCTTCTCCCACCACTGTTTGTGCCTTTGAGGCTGAGCGGGCTATAACTGAGAATGTTTCTAAAGCTTTGGCATCTTTGGAAGTTAGTGTCCAGGAGCCAGTTCTTATGGAGATTGATATTGGGGCAGCACAGAAGACTATGGGGGTGGATCCTGCGAACATTGCTCTCTTCAAGACTTTATTTGATGATCCGGAAGAACTAGAGTAGTGTAGTTCTTTGCTAGGGTGTAGGTGCCCTCTATTTATTTCAGTTGTGTTTGTTTTTATTCCTAGCACTTTGTTTTCCTTCTTATTATATTTTAATAAAGGCGTATTTTTAGTTCCCATTCAATTTTGTTTATATGTCTAACACTTTTTTAGACAAAGAATATAATTTTTTATTATTATTTGGACCGAATCCTTGGTAAGGATTGCCTACGTATCTTGTCAGAATCAGGTCGCGCGTAGTTCTTAGCTTTAGAATAAGTTCTAGTATGCCGGATTTCGGTAGATATGTCCTGAAATGGGAACATATTACTTAATCGGTCAAATGAGTGAAGTATTTGCCGTTATTTTCATCTGCCGTTTTCCATAAAATTCGTCTTATTCGTCCAATTTGTTGGTAAACCTATTTGGATACGTACTGTACCCCCCAAGTGTTCGTTATTTTTCCGTTGTGTGCGGATAAAATGACGGGCACTTTTTGAAAAAAGGAAAACTTTTGGCAGGCAGAGAGTTTCAACGCCCAGGCTGGGGCGTCAGAAATTTCGGTGCCCAGCCCTGGGCGCTGAAAATAACTTGGGCGGTCAATTTTGACGTTTTTGCTTCACATGTTCTTGCGTTTATTTCTATTTCGTTTTTTGTGCCTTGATATTTTGCTTCGTAGTTAAAGTTAATTTTGAGGCTATTTTGGAGGCTTTTTTGACTGTTAGCGTGAAATGCATTTTTGTCCAGATTAATTTTTTCTATTGGTGACTCAAAACAGTTTTGAAAATGGAGTTAGGGTGCGGAACTTATGAAGATCTTTGTGGAGGGTATGATGGAATCTATGTGAAACTGCTGTTGGTGGATTCTTGAATTTATTTTTTTGGTAGCATTTGCATTTGTTTTAAATTTTTGATTTCTTTTTGATTTCGGGTTGCATGGATTGGCTCTTTTGATGGTTGGCTTTTTGAGGATGGGATAGTGTGGTTTATTTTGTGGGTTTCGGGAACTGGTTCACATGGCATTATTTCAAAACCGAGTGGGCTTTGTTTGTTGGGCCTATAGTGGGCCGCTTTTATTATTATTATTTTTATTTTGCAAGTACATTTGGTGTTTATTTAGTGTTAGAATAAAATTTTTAGGAAAAATATTACGCCTTTATTGATTGGGAAAGTAAGGAAAACACACTGAAATAAAACTGACCCATATTCTAAAGGGCCTTAGGACCATCTAAAGTCTCTATTATTTTTTTCTATCAATCTAAAGAACTACTAGGCGCTTTTTACTAATGGTGCTCTATGTGGCTCAAGCCTGGGGTTTAGCCTCATAAAACTTTGGTCCTTCACCGGTACTCATCTTGAATTCCATTCCTTTTGCGTTGACCCACTGATATGTCTTCACCCATCCGTTCCCGACCTCTTGTGGTGTTGATGCAGGAGAGATTAACCGGTTTGGATCGAAACCTTCATCTTGTAAAGCTAGGGTAGTAATCACAGTCTCGTTCTCCATAGGCCTCGATTCGTTAAACAATGTCCATAGAGCCTGGTTGTCCAATATTTCAGCTGTTTTAGTCTTGGTGAGGTGGGGTGCCTCATCCAAGGTGTGGCAATCATGGAAAATTTCAAATCCGGGTTTTAGCAAGCCATCCTGAACGAAGGGTTCAGGGAAATCACAGCATGGGTGTTCTTCTCCTTCCCGAACAAACATCCCGTTAAGGGTCCTTTGATATGGGGGAAGGAGGGTGGTTTGTTTGGCTTTGTTAAGGCGTATCCTAGATAGGCGGTCAGCAATATCTTCCTCCGTTGTTTCGTAACCTAAGCCAAAGGGAGTAGATTTGTCGGGAAAAGGATGGAATGTGCATTCCTTCTTCCTTATGCCCAATGGGGTTCCTGGGAAAATAACCTTGAGCTAACAGCATTCTAGGGATGACTCGGGATGCATGCGGGTCTAGGAATGCTAGATCATAATCTTCGATGAACTGGATTGTTTCTTCCATTTGAAACCCATAAAGGTCATCTGCAGCTTCGGCCGTTCCAACCATAGTACAACTGACGTCGAGAGGAGGGGCGCGGATTTCTAGTATTACCCCGTTATGGTTAAGTTTAACCATTTGGTGCAAGGTAGAAGCCACACCTCCTAAGTCATGGAGCCAAGGTCGCCCCAAGAGGAGGTTGAAAGTGGGCTTGATGTCGATTATTTGAAACTCCGTGGTGCGTGCCACAGGCCCGGTTTGTATGGTAAGGTTGATTTTTCCCAATACAGGCCTTCGGGAGTTATCATAAGCTCGTACCCCTTGCATCGAGGTTTGGAAGTCGTCGTTTCCCAGCCCAAGCAATGGGCGGTTCGCAATGGGCAGACATTAACCGCGGAACCATTATCTACGAGCGCTAGGGGGATGTTTTGTCCTTTGCATCCAACCACTAAGTAGAGGGCTTTATTGTGAGCACCCCCTTCTTTGGGTAAGTCTTTATCAGTGAAAACTATGGCCTTTTCTCCGGCATCTCTCGTGACATGGCTAACCAATGAGTCAGGTGTGATATCTATGGGTACTGAGATGAGGTCAAGTGAGCGAATAAGCTTTTCGCGATGTTCCTTTGAAGTACACATAAGATCCCAGATGGTAATCTCAGCCTTGGTTCTTTTCAGTTGTTTCAGGAAAGGATTTTCAATGACTTCCGCGACGGTGGCGTGCCGCCCATTCTCAAGAGTTTGCCTGACCGGGATGTCGTCCATAGGAGGTGGGTGAATATCCGGTTGGTATATCCTTCCGGATCGGGTGAGGTTGTCGACCTCGGGCTCCTGAGGGGTGGTGTCAATGAGAGCATTCCCGGGCCAAGTTTCAGTGAAGAGGTCCTGGCCCGAGACTTGAGATAGGTAAATATCTTCGGCATCATCGTTCCACACACCGCATACTTCCCCCTCGATTCGATCCATAGGTACCACAGCGAGTGGTGCACCTTGAGGTGTAATATACACCGTGGGGTCGAAATTCTCTGGTTGATCGAGAGAGATGTGACAAGAGCCGAGTGGGCTCTTGTTGTTGTTGGGTTTGCCAACGTTAGGGAGAGGTATTACTTCATCCTCTATCATGTCCTGGATCGTATGTTTTAGATGCCAGGAATTTTCAGTGTCATGCCCATTTCCTTGATGGAATTTGCAATAAGTACCTTCGACCCAATATTTGTTTTTGACAGGAGGGTCACGGGTGGGGCCTATAGGTCTCAACTTTCCTTGATTGGTTAGTCTTTCAAAGGCTTGTACCAAAGTTGACCCGAGTGGGGCAAACTTTCGGTCTCGGACCCATCTTATAGGGTATCTTCGGGCGGGAGCCTCTTCTACAGCATGGACTTCTTGGGCTTGGGGTGTGTTACCCCGATTATAGGTGTTGGTCTTATATGCAGGTTTGCTCTGTATGGTTTTGGCGAGGTCGTCCTCGATTTTTATTCCCACATCATAAACCCTTTTGAAAGTGTCGAGCCCCAGGTACCTAAGGTGTTGTCTGTAAGCCGGGTCTAAGTTGTCAATGAATTTTTGGACCAATTCTGTTTCGGGAGGCCTATTGATTAGCTGGGTCGCCTGGTCCCTCCATCTAGCAAAGTAGGTTGTGAAACCCTCATTTTTCTTTTGGAAGAGAACTTCCAGCCCGCGCATGGTGACTTGAAAATCCATGTTCGACGAGTATTGCTTGATGAAGACATTGACAAAGTCTTCCCAAGTGGGGAAGAGCTTAGGGTCCTGGTGATAGTACCATTTGAGCGGCACAGGTTCCAAGGACAAAGGAAAGGCAGGTAGGTACCTGGACTTGTCCACGCCTTTCAAGTTCATGGTGTTCACAAAGCTCAGTAGATGATCACGGGGGTTATCCGTGGCCTTGAACTTTGGTAAGTCAGATGAACTGAACTTTTCTGGTAATTTGCCAGAAAAAGGTTCAGGCTCGAGGGAGAAGTATTTGCTCCCCATGGTTTGCTGTAGGACCATTTTTTCAATCCTCTTCTCGTTTTCGAGGTCATTTTTGGCTTGCGCACCCGCTAAGGCTTCATTTTCCATTTTCAGTTGGCCCATGAGTTGGGTCATTTGGACCATCTGGTCTCGCAAATCTTCGATGGACATGTTTGGAGGTGCGAATCGAGGTTGGGGAAGCGGAGATCCTTGAAATGAGGGACGACAGACGAAGCTTGGAGCTACTAAACCTGATGTTGGTGATGTATCTTCGAGACACACTAGCCGTTGATTCCCTGATCGGCACCAAGTGGCAAGACCGGTCCTAGGCATAAGATAAGCTAAAGTTTAGGTTCCCAAAGTTTCAAGCATTACTTAGTCTAGACTTCGACTCTCTAAATTGGTTTTTCACTTTTTCGCTCTTTCTTCTGTCGGTACACTTTTTGGGGGTTTTTTTTTTTATTTTGGTCATTCTTTGGATTTTCGAAACACTTGCCTGTGTGACATTCATAGTTGTTAGCATGTTCGGTTTTGGTGCCGAGCATTGCCGTCGTAGGAGGCCTAACGACGACACAAAGAGTTATTAATTTTTCGCGAGTCGCCTTTTGAAATCGAGTGCTTTTCTTACGCCCTCGTAGCAATTCTTTTGATGAACATTTTTTTGTGCTACGTACTTTCTTTTTGCTTGGGCACCGAAGCTGCTGCGCCTGACCAGAAAGCCAAGCAGCAACTTCAGCGCCCAGCGGTGGGCGTGAGAAATTTTGGAGCCCAACCTGGCTGGTTATCGTTTTCTGTTTTCTGTTTATGCGACTTCGATTTGCGTGCTTGCCTAATAACATCCTTTACGCGTAACAACGTTTGTGGGATTCGTTACAGGCCATCCCGAGCGTCGCTCATTTTGTGGCGATCATTCGGGTTTGCGGAACACGTGTTTCGGTATAACCCTTTGGCAAATTAGTCTATGAATGTTTGGGCAATTTTTAAGGTCATTGGTTTTCTAGGATAGTTTGTCACACACAATCACATATTTCGCTACACATAACTACATTACAAACATGGATTTGAAAATTAAATATGCCACGTAGTTTATGATAGGCTTCTATGGGTAGTTTATTTGCGCCTGGCTTGGTACCGCTTCTATCGTAGATCCAACACGTGCCCCGGTCGAGGTAGTGTCTTCAACAGACGAATTTCGCTTAAGAGGCCAACCCGCAAGTGCAAGCCAAGGGGGCATGCAGGCGAGAGGGACCTAATGGGAGAGCGATTGGGTTCGGGATAGGTGTACTACCTGCACAAGTACCGAGTGGGAAACATGCGCGGCGTATGCACCCCCCTATTGGCGAAAAAGGTATCCTTAGTCCCAACTCCCGAGGGAGCCGAGATTCGTTATGATGTTCTGCCCGTTCACATTAATATGCTGATTTTCAGGTCGTCCCAACTTGATGGGGAAATAAACGCGGGGTAGGATCGTTTCACCCTTCGGCTATTTTGATTACCTACAAGCACGAGTATTTCCTTCACTATCCCCAGTGGAGTCGCCACTGTGAGGGGGTCGAAAAAGCACGAGGCTAATGCGTGACCTTGTCCCTCGTGGGTGTGACGATTGTTTTTATTCAATCAAGTGTAATTGGATTTCCTGTGAGTATACACTCAATTGACTAGTAATATAGGAGTCGCCATTCAGTTTTTAACGACAATGAGAAAAACTGACAAAACCCGGTTATCGTGACATAAAGGGAGTGCAATTATGTTTGACCACGACGGCCGTAGGTTCCCTTGTGATCCCTGGTGTGGGGATCTCTCAATATACACCCGCAAGGTAGAGATTGAGGGTTCGGGGGACTTTAACTACCGAGAGGAGTAATTCGCTCGTCGATAACTCCAGAGGCAGGATATCCTTAGTAGCTCAGCATAAATAATTGAAGGGACATGCGTTAACTATTAAACTAATCTGAGTTGATTTTAGCAATATGCAACATATAATACTAATTCGATCGTGATTATCTGATTTAAATAGCATTAAGGGACCTAGCATGATAATCCGATTTCCCAAAAATATTATATTTGTTAGGCGTGATAGAACAATCATATTAGGTTAGTTTAACAGTTCATAAAAAGGGTGAGGAAAGCAATTAAATTATCGAAAAGGGACAGATTACGACGCACCCTTGAGAGGTGCGTCAGGGTTCTCAGAAAACTAACCACTTTGACTTTGCTATTTCTCCTTTTTATTTAACAAATCTCAATTATGGGACAGGATACGTTCTGTTCGATTTATGGATCGATTGCGACAGAACGCGTGAACAGTTTCGCAGCGAGAGGCTTAGGCTAAGGGGTTTAGAGTCAATACTTAGAATATATTATGTGTTGTTGTGTGTCGTTTCACGTCGAAACTAGGGGCCTATTTATAGGGAAGAGTTCGTGGAAAGATGGAATTGCAGAGTTCTAATCCGCAAAGAATTAGGAAAAGAGACGTACCCAGGTACTTTCAGCGCCCAGGCCTGGGTGCCGAAGATTTCGGCGCCCAGAGCCAGGCGTTGAAAATAGGGTCTGGACAGTTTTCGTTTAGTCAGATTCGGATTCTAAAATCCGTAGAGTTCGAGATTAATTTGAGTGTTTTAGTGCGTATCAATTTGTGACGGAATGCGTCTGGGCCCGTTACGAACTCTAGGCTCGTTAGGATTTAAATTAATACGTAACTCTTATTTCCGAATCCTATTAGGAATAGGATTCTCGCAGTTTTCTATCTCATTTAGGATTTATGTTGGAATGCAACACCTAATTCTGACAGGTTTCTTTCTTTTATGATTTGCCACTTTTAGAAGCTACCTTTTATGGCAGTTACTATTTTTAGCAGGTTTCCATAAATAGCAGGTTTCGGGTGAAATGAAATAGAGAATCGAGATTCGTTTATTTTATAGGAGATGCGTTGTCAAGTGGAGTTTTTATGCTTTCATCATCGAACCTTTTCCCTTGCGGGAATGGGGACAAAAGTAGGTGTCTACATTACCTAGTTTTTAAATAATGTTGACAGCTTAATATTACCAGAAAGTTCAGATGATATGGAATGCTTGATCAATCTGAATGGAAAACTGGGTACATAGATTCTCATGATCATCTTAAGATTCGATTAAAATGACAAATTGAGTATATGTCAATTGAGAGTTATAGTGCTCTCATGTCTATACTTTTAAGATCTAATGAATAGAATGCAATATAAATTAAAAGTGTTAATTTATTAACTTTGAGGTATGGACTGACTTTATAATCCTTTTAGATGGTGAATGCCATCTATAATAAACGTACTAATTATTCGGCATATGTTAGCACGATATTTTGGATGACTTAAACTCAATGGTTGGACATGGGTTTGACTCCAAACACAAAAACGGATTTGGACAAAACTGCTGGACTTCAACAACTATAACTTTTGATCTGTTAACTGTTTTGGGCTGAAACTGACTCTGGATGATGGACTAAGGTTAGACCTACAGATTGATATATTATGGGGCTCACAGTTCTTAGTAAAAGTATTTTTATGACCGTTTTAGTGTTTTTACTTTTGTCTATACGGGTTTGACTTAAGTTACGAGATGGGGATTAAGAGAACTGTCCTAGGTGTAAGTGGATTATATGGGAATGACTCTAAGTGTGTGGAGATTCTATAGAATGTAATTCTAGGTGAATGATGACTATAACGGTAGGCTTTAACTTAGTTTAGACTCTTAAGAAACAATTTTGGTTAAGACATTAGGTGGACTTAGACTAGGTGAACTTAGGCTTTAATTGACATAATGGATTCAAGGGATGACATACTTGGCTGAGGTTTTTGACTCGAGTTGATTCTTCCTTTTGCCTGGAATATTTTTAAGCGATTATAACGAGTAATTTGGTATTTATTAAATGATTTTAAAAAACAGACTCTCTTCCTTTTTTAGAAATCTTGGCTTTTAGTGAACGTCAAAGGTTATTTTAGCATGAACAATATTATGCCGAGCATTAGCGTCATTAGAGGACTAATAAGTACTTTACGAATTGTTTTTATTTTAAGCCAGGGTACACGAAAATTATCAAGAGTGAAGCCACTGGCGCCATAAAATTTCAGCGCTTAAAAGCGCAGCGTTGAAATTTTCCAACGCTCGCCTGTTGTGCGTTGGAAATTTCCAGCGCCTGTAGGCATTTGTGCAGTTTGCCTCTTTTAGTCTATCATGTTCTGTGGCTTGAATTTTACCAAACTGCGCCCTTCGTTTGAGCGTTCGTGCGCTCAAACGTTCAGCATTCCGACGCAAATGACGAGTACTATGCGCGCTGCCCTTTGGGTTTGATTGCTAGAAGCTAGTGCGGATTTTGATTAATTTTGACTGAACGAGGTTTAATTATGTAATAATACCTTTGACATAATTTTGAATATGCGTTCCGTAATGTGTTTTTTCTTCCAGACCTGCGTAATGCTTAGGGAAAATGCGTATTTTAGTCTTTCGAATTGATTGCACGATAAACTCGATTCTGGACTTTCATGTTCTGAATTATAGGCTTCAAGGTGAGGAAAAGAAGGTGGGCGTTGGAAAATAAAAACGCGCTGGATAGCAGCGCTGGAAATTTCTAGCGCTGGCTTGAACAGCGTGACAAACTTAGGCGCTGGCCATTGTGACTTTTCCTTTTCCTCGTCGCAAGCGTTAGAATTTTCTAGGGCTTAGATTCTGCGCAGTGGAATTTTCTACCGCAGGCCAGGGCAGCGCTGTTTTATTCTGACGTTGGGCTTCTGGTTGCGAGATTTTACAAATTCGCAACTATAATATTATTTCGACGTTTTAGAGCGTATTCTGGAATTGTGAAAGCATTGTTGACCCTAAACTCAGCGTCTGGTTGATTAGTTTCACATAGCACATAAGAATCTACATCAAATTAACAACAAGCATGATTTCAAGTACGATGCACATTTTGTTTATGCTAGTCTCTAAGGTTCAATAGGCTTGGGTGTCAAAGTGTACCAAACCTATCGCCAATCCCCGAACAGGCCCTTGTCAGTGTAGCTAGGTTCATGACGAATTTTATCAAAAGCCTATCCCATACGTGCTGGGGTGGCATATACCGTGAATGGACCTAGGACATAAGCGATTTAATTTTGGCGGATGTGCTACGTTGCGAATGCATCGAGTGGATATCATCCGAAGCGCGTGCACCCCCGGGCTGATAGGTGTCCTTAGTCTGTATTTCCGAGATGAAACATGGCAAGGAAGTCGAGATTCGATTTTGCGGTTCTGTCGCGATCATTCGTCACATTGAATATTCAGGTCGTCCTAACTTAATAAGGAAATAATTGTGACGTAGCTTTCGATTTCTGCTATACGGCTTCCTCACCGACGCACTACTTGCACAGGTTATTTCAATATTGTCCCCAGTGGAGTCGCCACTGTGAGGGGGTCGAAAAACATGACGGGGCGCCTCAAAAAAGAGTAAACAACCCGCACGACTTTTCCCCTCTAGATGTGGAAAGCATATTATGTAAATAACAACTAACTGTGGGCGTTAGCCTCTTTTTAGTAGTCTGTAGGAATCGCCATTCTAATAGTTTAAGAAAACTGACAAAACCCGGTTATCGTGATATTCCTGAAGTGTAAACATATTTGACTCTCAACGGCCATATGTTCCCTTGTGATCCCTGATTGAGAATTCGGGAGACGTTTACTAATACGGGGAGTGCCCATCATTAGCCCACGCGGTGCGGTCCTTACTATTTCAATTGTGACGACGATGGGACATGCGTTATGCTACATTACTACTCTGGATTGATTAATTTTAATGCACAGATATTACTAAACAAATGTCAAAATGTTGATTTTGGTTAATTCAAGGTGCTTAGAAATAAACCTCTTTGTTCAAGAGTTATCTGATTTAGGCGTGAATAATATAACAGATTAAAGTGAACAAATTTATATAGTGATGAAAGCAATAAAAATGTAGATTTCAGGTTACAGTATAGCGTAGGCTATACTGCGGTTCTCAGGAACACCTACCACTAGCCTTAGCAGAGCCTCCTTTTAGCTTTAGAACAACCTTTATACTGACTATCAGATCCTTATTGTAGACACCTAATTTGTGTCTCCCCTTTGGGATGATGACGATACCATTATCCTTGTTAGGTGATTGGAGTAACACCTAATCTATTGGATGATGACTCGGGTTGACCCTGTTAATGAGATTTTCTCAGCCCCGAACGGAACAAACTTCCCCATGAGCAAGAACCATATTCGTTGGATATTTGGACTCCCGAATAAGGGGAAGGTCATTCCTAAAACGGAAAACGATGCTCATGAAGAAATGAAAGCCAAGGCACAGTTTATACTCGGGGCATATGGGAAGACGTGGGAAAGTGATCACCCAAATACTACTGGGGCTGTGATATCCAAAGATGAAATCCCGGTGAATCCTAAATTTATCCAAAGACTAGAGGGTACTTGGGAGGACAAAGATGAGGAGGAGTTTAAGACGATGTTTTTGATAGCTGCTGTAGAAATGGTGTTATGCCCAACACAATGTGGAAGATTGAGTCCGAGTATGTTATATGCCTGTTCACTTGGAATGCTGGCACGAGAATATGATTGGTGCAAGCTAGTATATGATTTCTTCATTGAGAGGGCCAAAGTGTTCTGTAGGGACTTCTACACATTTGGTTGGACCAAAGGAGTTGGGGGATGTAGCATGTACTTAGTGGTTAGTAGTTTATTATCAAAGTTATTAAAGTCTTTGGAAATAATGAAATGTTGTTGTTTATGTAATGAACAAACTAATGTTGTTGCAGATATTTTATCTTGATCGATTGAATAGAATGTCGTTGCAGTGGGGAGTATTTCCAAGGCTGAAGGGATGGGATATTAATGACCTTTTGAAAGCAAGGCAAGCAGATCTTCTTCCATCAGGGGATTACTGAAAGATTGGGGTTTATTTTTCATATCCTTTAACTATTTCCGCTAATATGTAGTACTATATGGCCTTCTTTACATGGTTTAAAGAGGAATTACCTTTTACAACACCCTTAAGTAATAGACAAAACTAAGTAATAGCATTAATCGGACAGAGGTTGTCAAATAGATAACCATTATTGTGGTTTTATGTTAAAGGGGTGTATTACAGTCTATTTATTTGGGTCAACTATCTAAGGGTATTGATATACAATCTACCCAGTATTAATCTTTAATTATAAATAACAGTCTACAAATGTTGGTTAACAGTTTTCCAATACTATGAAACAGTCTTTGAATGATAATACACCAACGTTCCTAGTTTGATATTCTCTTATATGGTTTTACAAGCTAAAGTATACATTGTTTTTGTTGGTTGATTAATGTAAACCTTTCATCTCAGTGTGTTGATGTTGCGTATGGGGATAGACAACATCCGAGGGCTGCCCGGGATAGTGATTGTCCTGATGAAGAGGTAATTTGTTTGATTAAATGTTATTATTATTAGCCCCAATATATACGTCGTAGTTTGTCACCCTGATCTTTGACAAACTTATGATCGTAGTTTGTTGAAATATGCAGGCTTTTATGCCAGCCATTGAGAAGGAGAAAGTTATGTTAAAAGCGAGGAGAAAAGGGAAATGTGTACGGAATCTTTTGAAAATCAGGAATCCTCAGCCCAATCCGCAACCAACTCCGCACCCAAGTCCTCAACACCATCCGCAACCCGATCCACAACCAAGTCCTCAACACCATCCGCAACCCAATCCATAACCAAGTCCTCAACCCCATCCTCACCCAAGTCCTCAATCCCATCCGCAACCCGGTCCACAACCAAGTCCTCAACCCCATCCGCACCCAAGTCCTCAAACCCATTCGCAACCTGGTCCACAACCAAGTCCTCAACCCCATCCGCACCCAAGTCCGCAACCCCATCCACAACCAAGTCCTCAACCCCATCCGTATTCAAGTCCCAAATCCCATCTGCACCCAAGTCCTGAACCCCAACCACAACCAACTCCTGAACCAAACCCGCAACCCCATCCGCAATCAACTCCTCAACGCACTCGTACACGTGGTCAACGACGCACACCATTATCACCACCTGATCTTAATGCTCCTGTACATGGTTCTCCCAAGTTATCATCGTATAAACTTGATGAAATGCCTTGTGGAGTTAAGACCTTACGTAGGAGTCCGAGAAAGAATCTGATGGCAAACAAATCAGTGTCTAGTAAACCGGTTCAAGATGATGTTGTGGAGCAATTTTCACCACCCCAATCAAATCATTTAGGGTCAGATGGTGGGAATGGAGGGTGTTCTAGTGGTGGTAGTGTTGTGATTGCACTTCAAACGCCAATGGGCGTAGAGAAAACGGTTGGGGTATCTGGTAAAAGTATGGGCGTAGATAAGGCGAATAAAATTCTGTATTTTCAAAGAACTCGACCTCGTCGTGGAAGGAAAAAGAAGACCTATTTATCGTTATCGGACATTGCTCGGCGTTGGTTTACAAGCGAAAGGAAGAAATTTAGCTATAACTTAGTTGAATTTTTCAACCACAACGGTGGATCTCTGTCTGGTCGGGGTAATTTAAAAGGAATGAGGTACTTATCTTTGGCTTCACGCATTTACTAGTTTAATGTCATATATTGTTGTAGTATATGACTGGTGCTTGTTTGTATCATGTAGTATGTGTACGATGATTAAGTGTGGAGATGGTAGTAATGTTATCATGAACCAGTGCAAAGGGGTGACACAACTAAACGGTTGTGTTCATATGCAGGTAAGTTCCGGTTGGTTGTAGTGAATTGGTTGGATTTTTTGTTTTTGGTTAGTCACATAAATTTATCTCTTTTGTAGTACGTAGACACTGTTGCGAATTTGTACAATTCAACTTGGCTTGAGAAGTACTCAGGGAGGAGTCTATGGTACATGTTGAGTTCCGGCTTTGCAGTAACACTTATTACACAAAATAATTACGTATTACTTACACATTTTAAGCATGTGTTGCAAGCCCTTTAAGTTGGGATTTTTTGTATATAGGAAAGAGTGTTTAAGGTTTCTGAACCCCGCAAGGATGTTCGTCTGTCCCCCTTAGAATGCCACAAAGTGGCAGAGTGGATGAAGTTAGAGAGGGAGAAAATGTTGGCTGGTTCTGCTTCAATGTCCACTGACGGGGCTGGTATTGATGTTGACGCTAAAGGGTCACAAGTTGCCACTCTTGTATCTCGAATATCGGAGGTACACTTTTCCCTTTTAAAAATGGCAATGTAGTTCTTGAATTAGTGTTGTTATTGTTAACTGGTTATATGTACGGTGGTGCAGTTGTTTATCCCTGTCCTGGAAAAGTTGGGAACCCATACGAACCATTGGTGGTGCCTAGTTATATCTGCAGATCCTCCAACCATTTACGTGATTGACTCCTTACACAGTAATCCAGTGGAACATCGTAAAATTATAATTGATAAAATGGTAATTGGGTTGTCATCCTGTACACGTAAAGTATTTAGTAATTATTAATGGGAAGAAGGCGGGAGTGTTATTTGGTAGCGAATTAACTGAATGTTGGTATATTGATCTCAGATTATTGGGGTAGAGAAATTGCTCTTTGGCGATGAAGGTGGGCATAATTGGGGGCAACTTCTTTCATGGGATAGGAGGCGGATGGATATAGACATCCAGGAAGACAAGTAAGTTTCCCATACGTTAGTTTGAAAGTCGTTTGAAATAGTTTATTTCTTACTTTATCTTAAATTTTCATGCAGCCATAGTTGCGGTGTCCGTATGCTGCTATCTATCAAGGAGTTTGCAGTAGGTTTTGAGGCGCCCCGTATTACCGACATGGAAGAGGCTCGCCGGCTATTGTTCACCCAGGATGTTCTTAGTCCATATAATGTGGTACGTGATCATGTCATTAAATTAGTGAATGACACAAATAAGAAGAGGAAAACGTAATTATCCTCATACTGCAATTGTATGTTAATAAGACTCGATTTGGATCCCTAATCAGGGGTCGATCAGAACGTAGTTGTATTACCATTAAACATTGTTGGGCCTGTAGTTTAGAATAGAAACATGTTTTAGTCAATCGTGTTGTGGAATTGACAGCCATTAACCCAAGTGTATACCAATGGGCTTTAATTGAGTGTTGAGCCCAGTATGGTTCATATGCCCAAATCAAAACTGGTTTGTCACTATATTATTTCAAAAATGTAATGTTACATAGGTATTATTTACACATTTAATTTGGACTTGGTGTATTGATTAGTGATCCAATAATATGCGTTATGTAAATTAATAAATTTTAGTCGCATGTAGAGGATAAAATAAACCCTTGGAATCTAATTACGGATAATATGAAAATGTTAGCATTTAAAGAAACAGTTTAAGTGTTTTATCAACTAACATAATCCTTCGAGATTTTACATACCGGAAAAAACTTTAATATTGAACATTTACTAATAAAGTTAAAATTTGAAGACCGCAAAAGTCCGCATCACTCGTGCCATTCCAAAGTTGCTCTAGGTATCGTGCGACAAGTGCCTTGTTCCCCCCATGAGCCTTGAGTTCTTCAATCACAAGTACAAGTGCCCTCCATTTCATGAAATTATGTAAATCGATCTCCTTATCATTGACCTGCATGCATTTGAATGTGCATATAATGTTGAAGTAAAGAGTATACAAGGTGAATGTAGTACCTGAACAATCCCCCGTATTCCCTTCCTATCAATGCTAGTTGGCTCAAAATACACCTGATATGAGCGCCACAAGATAATGATCCCCCCCGCCAAACCAAGGGGCTCGACCATCACCCACTCATCATAGGGTAGTTCACACACTATCTCAGCAGTATTTTGCCTACTAATTCTGGTTTCGGATATGACCATCATATGAGGATTGTGTTTTTGGATTGGTAGACTGACATTTCGACTGAAAGACCGCCTTGCTATTCCCCTTGCATTTCAATAAAGAACAGCCATATCGGTTGTGGTCGGAGGGAGGGGAAAGGGTCCTGTGGCCCTTCCTACACCAACATTGTGTGGTGAGTAGTCTACCTCTCGGCCCACCCTTGGGTCGTATAGCATAAAATTTCTCGGTTCCATGTACAAAATGGTGGTGTTTCCTTCATGATGTATATCACCCCGGTTCCATCTAGCCCAAAGTTGTATCTGAACGTGTCTTCCATATGATTGAATCATCTTTACAGAATTCGTCCATCCCCTTGTCTCGACCGTCACCGGGACCAGTTGTAGTGCGAGTACTTCCTTGAAGTCGGGAAGCACTTGCGGTGGATCCATTCGAAATTCCAAATCCTTTGGGATTATATCAAGTGACTTGGTTATAGCCAGCTTTTCCATCATCCACGATAAAAATTCCCTAGCTCCGGGCGACAGAAACGCCAAATCTGTAAAGTTAGGGAGGTGCGCAGGTATAAGATCTCCTTGAGGGGTTAACATCTTCAAGTCTAGCCACTTAGTCGGTGCGTTTTCTGGGTTCATAATCATCTTCCTCAGCAAGTCAGAAGTCGCAATTTGCAGGCTGTTGATGTCTGTTGTATCAAGCATGTAATCCACTTTGTTATAGTTCATTTCCGCTATGCCGGGACGTGGGGGGTTTCATCGAGGATGGACGTCTCATCGGAAAATATTAAGTACGGTGGTGCAGACGCCGTCCAAGGTGGATATGAAGAGCCGCTAGGACTACTTGATGATGTTGAACTACGACGACGTTTGTAGCTTGGTGACGGGGAAGAGTATGGCTGCATCGAAGGGCTGCTGGACGGAGATTCCGGCCAAAGTGGAGACACCATAGTTGACTGGTTATGGTTTCCGGTGATACACGGAGAACGTGTAATAGTAGTTGTTTTTTGAGCTAGGGTTTGTGGGTTGTTTTTGTAGACTTTTATTTTTAGGTAGTGGATTTTTTCCTTTTGTATTGTGGGCAATATGACGTGGAGGCCCCTCAAACTGTTGATTTACGATTACTTGTGTGGTTAGATCTCTGATTAGGTGTCCCAATAATACCCAATGATCTGGTGGTAACGTGGCATCAAAGTAGTAGAACTCCCATATGACTACCCCACACTTGTATGTTTTAATAATTATCCTCATATAATTTAGTAAATAAAACTTGAATGTTGGTTAATGGTTCAATGATTACATTGTTAAGACAATTAACATCCGCATAAAATACTTAGAGATTACATTTTTTTACTGTTACGTACTTAAATCTACTACTAATAATTAGGGAAATCAAGGAACCTAGGACAAGTTAGGAACAATACAAATTAACAGCAGTGGTAAACAAAATAACCCCATAACATGTTGTTTATTAACCACTATATGCGTACACGATAGACTTGTTCCCGATTTGCGCACGTTCAACGGTTTGCGATGGTGAAAGCTTCCTACCTTGGTTGTAAAAAATACATTTTTATGGTCAACCCCCATCGCATCGGCCCACGCCTTGTAGAGGGTGTCAATTTGTTTGTTACTTTTGCTTCGACTGTGAAATCGTCCGGAATGTCGTGCATTGGGCGAATGATAAACCTCTTGACATAGGTGTTCACATTCATCCCGTCAAACTGTAAACAAATCAAAAAATTTGTTAATGATCGGCATGTTTGATAAAATTGTATAAATTTTGTAACGTATGATTACTTGTAATGGATGTTTGACTTACAAGTGCTTTCACAGTAAACACCTCCCCATTTTGAATGTCTATTTCCTTCACATTTGTTTTGATTATCGGGAAACTTTTTAGACGGCGCCTTATCGAAATATCTTGTGCCAGGTAGCCAATTCTTCGAGCGTAGTCGTTGTACACCCGGATCATAATATCGTCCGGGTGTAGGACATACTCAACACCTGGATCATCTTCCGACTCACTCCTAACCGAAATGTTAACCATATCGAAGAGTAGTTCGGGTGGTGAAAATGGTACGGGGGGGTAGGGATAATTGGACTTGGTTTTAGTTTAAGTCCCCAATAGCTAGGGTCACGAACATAATTTTGAGAATTATCAATTGAAGACGTCCTAAATGGGCTTGATCCTACAGACTCAAACGAAAAGGAGGTATACGTGCCTGTGGAACCAATTTCAATGGAATTTAGGGAGTTGTCTGATGAGAGTAGGCTGGCAAGATGGGTAGTGGGTTTGAGGAGAGGGTTTTACCATAAGAAATAGACATAATTTTTGTAAAACTAGAAGGAGAGTTGGGAAAATATTGGCAGTGTGGGTAGGTTGTTTGATGTCTAATGTAGATGTGATTCAAATGGAAAAGGAAGGTGGTGTATTTATAGTGAATGACTGTAAACCCTAAGTGAGTCCAATTAGATTTTGGCACCTTACTAATTATGGCGCCAAATTAGTACAATATTATGGTAGTTTTGGCGCCACTAGTTAATGAGTTAACACTTGCTTCTAATCAACAAAAGTAACATCGTAGGCTTTAGTTCATAACTTCAAATAATATTATATAAAAAAGGTGGCTCATGAAATGATAAGTCGCAAAAATTTCGTCAACACATAATCCTCGGGTTCCTGCTCGAGCTCGTTTAAGTTAAGTTAAATGAACATGAACAAAAAATGGTTATAACTCGTGTTGGTTTGGCTCTTTCTCACACCTAATTGGCTACTGAATTAACCGTGGATGTTTATACTGATATTTTATTATTATTTTTACCCTCATCCTTATCACATTATAATTATCGCAATGGTATAAATTAGTAGAATAAATGCAGCCTACCCTAACAGGTTGTAATCCCCGTTGGTTAATTTAAATGAACACGAACATAAACAGGAAAATATTGGACTGAATGAATTGGGTGTATAGATTTTTTTTATCACCTTGGAGACAATGAGGTACATATGTATTTCATTAATAGACAATAAAACCAGTTCAAACATAACAGATATACACTACTAGTCTACTACACCTACTATATGCAAGATGTCTAATCCAAAGTTTAGGTCTAATTTCAAGGGTATCTAAAGTATATCACTAGAGTGCTAGGGTGGGCCGAAAGGATAAGGCTTACCTACATCCTAAAGGATTGTGGAGTTGTCTAATCCACTAATTAACCTTATTCTAACAAGTTATGACTTCACACTTGCTTAGTTGCATTTAATCATCAAACGTTACTTCCTAGAGTTGAGTTCTACCTTCTAACAAATAATATTAAACAAAAAACGTGGAGTTTTAAATAATTTGGTGGCTAATATTTCGTCAACACATAACCTCTAAAACACCATTTTATAGTTTTATGATTATTTGTAACCTCATCGTAATCACATTTTTCGTATAACAATTTTATAGTTTAGTAGCAAAAGTTCAGGTTACCCTAACAAGTTGTAATCCCCATTGGGTAATTTAGATGACCATGAACAAAAACAGGAAAAAAATTGACTGAATACAATGGGTGGATAGATTATTTTTATCACTTGGAGATTGTTTGCTTCAAAATCATGATTGTAAGCTTAAAAATATTAATATTTTATGGAGACAATGTTGTACACATTTATTTATTTTTGAGACAAATAAATCAGTTAGCACATACTAGTACTACACTAGTAGTCTAGTACACCTATTATTTGCAAAAAGTCCAATCATAAATGAGGTCTACTAGAGTGCACTTATATCACTAGAGTGCTAGCATGGGCCCCTATTTGGTGTTAAGATTTACATACAACCTAAAAGATTATGAAGATGTCTAATCCACTAATTAACCTCATTCTAATAATTTATGTTTTTTCAAGTCAGTTCCCATCTGAGAACACTTTGGTGGTTTTTGTTAATGTAATTGGAAAACGTAATAGAAGTCTCAATATAGGGGAATGCATTGTCAGACTTGAAAAAAAAAATTATTATAATAATTGAAAGACAATTTCTAGAAGAGTAAATTTAAAACCGATAATAAGACATACAAATAACTATTTTAATGTCCAAACGCGTACAAAATAGACTTGTTAACGATCTCAGCACGTTTGACTGTCTGTTTTGGCGTAAGCTTTTTTTCTTGGTGGTACACTACAATGTTTTCATGGTCGTATCCCATTGCATCACCCCATGTTTTGAAAATAGTTTCCAATTTATCTGTTACTCTCGCTTCGACGGGGAAGTCCTTTGGAATGTTGTACATTGGCCGAACGATAAACCTCTTGATGTAGCTGTTCACATTCATGGCGTCGCACTGCATAAACTATTAATGCCACCAAACTGTAAGATAAAACCATTGTATTGTGTAATGTATAGAAGTTATTGGGATATTGTACGAAATGACTAAAATAAATAAACGTGTACTTACGAGTCCTTTTACAAAAAACACCTCTCCGTTTGTAATACCAAGTTCCTTGACTTTCACATTAGTTATTGGAATAGTCATAAGACGTCGCCATATTGAAATATATTTAATGGGGTATCCAATTCTCGAAGCATAGTCGTTGTACACTCTGATCATAGTTTCTTTGGGGTGTAAAACGTATTGAACCCCAGGATCATCTTCAGAATTGCTCCTTACCAAAATAGTTACCATCCCAAAAGGTAATTCGGGTGGTGAAAAGGGTACGGGAACATGGTTAAAATTTGAACCTAGAGGGTGACGCACACCATATAGTGTACGAAATGAAGACGTGGACGACGTGTCCGAGTAATCGTCTTGCGATGTATATGGGTTTGAAACAGAGGAAAATGTGTTGTTGGATGAGAGAGACATTGTGTTGCTAGGAAAATTTTAACTTATGGAGTTCTAATATGGAACGTTGAGTTTCATATTTATAAGGGAGCATGGAAATGCTAACCCTAGTATTATTGATGTCATTGTATGAAAAAATTTGGCGCCTAAATTATGGATCCCATTTCACAATTTTTGGCGGCAATGAATTCCACCGCGCCAAAGGCATGGCGTTTAGAGTTGTATAGACTAAGAATTTTATTTGTGGAAAAAGAATCACATTTTTAGATTATGTAAGGGATGATTCAAGTTGGCAAAAAAGTCTTATCTAATCTAATCAAGGGCATGGCATTGTCAGTTGACTCAGTTGTACAATTATGAGGTGGGGTCAGAGCTACAATATCCTTCCAAAGTTACACAACATGCATTTGATTTTCGTACAATAGTTGTTCCTACAAAAAGGGGACGCACGCAGATGGTGATGGTCCCACAAATATTGAAAAGATGGATAAACCACTTGGTAATTTTTGGAACATGTGTAAACTAACCAAAATAAGTCGTATTAACAAAAAAATATTTTTTCAAACCTGTTTACTTGATAAAGAAAATTATTTATGTTCATTAGTTGAAATTCGTACGACCAATAAGTCAATTCTAGTCAATCTATGGTCGATAATACTCATCCGGGCCTTAAATGATGATCATACGAGGTTTATAAGTGTTTATAAACTAACCGAAATGAGTCTTAGTATGTACCTAAATATGGTTATTTAAGTTTAGTAGTTGAAAGTCGGTAGATGTGAGGGGGTCGAAAAAGCACGAGGCTAATGCATGACCTCGTTCCTCGTGGGCGTGACGTTGTCAGATCAAGTGTAGTTAGCTTTCCTGTGAGTTTACACCCAATCGACTAGTAATATAGGAGTCGCCATTCAGTTTTTAACGACAATGAGAAAAACTGACAAAACCCGGTTATCGTGACATAAAGGGAGTGCAATTATGTTCGACCACGACGGCCATAGGTTCCCTTGTGATCCCTGGTGTGGGGATCGCTCAACGTACACCCGCAGGACAGAGATTGAGAGTTCAGGGGACTGTAACTACCGAGAGGAGTGCTCATCGATAACTCCAGAGGCAGGTTATCCTTACTAGCTCAGCATAAATAATTGAAGGGACATGCGTTTAAACTATTAAACTACTCTGAATTGATTTTAGCAATATGCAACACATAATACTAAATCGATCGTGATTATCTTATTTAGATTGATTTAAGGTACCTAGCATGATAATTCAATTGTCCAAGGTATTATCTTTATTAGGCTTGATAGATCAATCAAATTAATAGTTTAACAATTTTATAAAAGGGTGATGAAAGCGATTAAATCATGCGAAGGGACACATTACGACGCACCCTTGAGAGGTGCGTCACGGTTCTCAGAAAACTAACCACTTGGCTTTGCTATTTCTCCTTTTATTTAACGAATCTCGGGTTTCTGAGCAGTGTTCCAGTATTTAGGCTTAATTCATCAGCTACAAGGGACAGGATACGTTCTGTTCGACTTTTGGGTCGATTGCGACAGAACGCGGGATCAATTTCGCAGCGTGAGGCTTAGGCTTAGGGTTGGAGTCAATACTCAGATTATGAATTGTGTGTCCTTTTTTCGTCGATTATGAGGCTGTATTTATAGGGAAAGAGTGGTGTAGAAAGATAGATTTTCAGGAATATGAATACGAAACGGATTAGGAAAAGAATGCGTCCTAGGTATTTTCGGCGCCCAGTAATAGGCGTCAAAGATTTAGGCGCCCAAGGCTGGGCGTTGAAAATAGGATCTGGGCAGAATTCTTTGTCATATTGGACTCTAGAGTACGGAGTCCATTAAGAGACTTAATCCGAGTTATTTGGTGCGTATCAATTTACGACGGAATGCGTCTGGGCCCTTTACGAACTCTAGGTTTGTTATGAGTTTAATTAATACATTAACTCTTTTATCGAATTGCGATAGGAATAGAATTCCTTTTATAATTTCTATCTCTTTTAGGATTTATGTTGGAGTGCAACACCTAATTCTGACAGGTTTCTATCTTTTTATTCTTACTACTTTTAGAAATTACCTTTTACGGCAGCTACTATTTTTAGCAGGTTTCTATAAATGGAAGCTTTGGCTGAAATGAAAGGGTGATTTGAGATTCGTTATTTTATAGGAGATGCGTTGCCAACTGGAGATTTATGTTCTCATCATCGAACCTTCCCCTTTCGGGAATGGGGACAAAAGTAGGTGTCTACAGTTAGCCCCCACCTTGACTGAGTCTTGGAGTAAGACGATGGTCAAAGTATTAGACGGAGTGCGTCATACAAGCCATGGTTTATGTGACATGTTTTGCGAGGGTCTCACGAACCCCCGAGTGATAACATTTGACTTAAGGGTCATCACTTGAAGTGTTAACACATTCCTCACGTGTCATTGGAATCTGTTAAGTATAGAAACTCCCTCACTTTGTCATTGGAAGTACCTACAGATGTATAGAAACTCCCTCACTTTGTCATTGGTAGTATCTACAGACGTTTTCGAAATCAAAGCTATAAAGTGTAACCAGGCCTGGCCAAGCCCGATCACGAGGTAAAAATGTTTTTAAAGATTCTCATTTTCAGGGTTAGCTAAACGAGAAAACCCCCTTGTTTTTATAGGACGTAAAACGAAGGAAAATCCAGTACATCGCTCTTTTTTGGAAAAGCGAAAAACACCAATCCTTTGATTTTTGGAAAAGAGAAACGGTCCTTTGATTTTTGGAAAAGAGAAACGGTCCTTTGATTTTTGGAAAAGAGAAACGGTCCTTTGATTTTTGGAAAAGGGAAACCATCCTTTGATTTTTGGAAAAGGGAAACCATCTTTTGATTTTTGGAAAAATATAAACCATCTTTTGATTTTTGGAAAAAGATAAACCATCTTTTGATTTTTGGAAAAAGATAAACCATCTTTTGATTTTTGGAAAAAGACAAACCATCTTTTGATTTTTGGGAAAAGATAAACCATCTTTTGATTTTTGGGAAAAGATAAACCATCTTTTGAATTTTGGAAAAAGATAAACCATCTTTTGATTTTTGGAAAAAGATAAATCAGGAAAAGTTATCGCTGCAACGACTAAGGACCTGCGCGGTTAGTGAAGCAGACCCCGCCCGCTGAAGGTGGGCGAGCCTGTCCGCTGAGGGTGGACTCCCCATCCGATAGAAGTGGACGAATCTATTTTGATGTTTTTGAAAATAAGGACCTACGCGGTTTGTGACGTAGACCCCACCGGCTGAAGATGGAGAGCCTGTTTTTTTTGTTTTTGAAGAATTTATTTTCTTTTCATATTTCGAAAACTGAGGACCTGCGCGGTTTAGTGACGCAGACCCCGCCGGCTGAAGATGGCGAGCCTGTTTTTGTTTTTTCGAAGAATTTTTATTTTCTTTCGAGGGATGCTCGGATTTAGTTGCAACCTGAATGTGGGTTGACAACGTGCTTAGACGGACCATATTCTCGTGGTCATCATCTTTCATGGTTTTGAGCTAGTCTTTACGACTCAATTTTGCCACTACCTGGGTCCTTGATTAGGGGACTATGTGTAAGTATCAACGACGACCTTTGTCTTTGAGGTCGTAATCCGGTTTTATTTTTTGAGATTATCCAAACACGGGGCTCTGGGAATATTATTTTTAACTTTTTATACTCTATATTTACTTTCAAGCCACCAAGCACTCGTGCTTTACGGTCATTTCTTGTAAAAGAGGTTCCTTGGGGATACGCAATTTCTAATGTTCTTGATCGTGTTTGGGATCGTGCTCGTAAGTGCGAGCGATCTTTGTAGTGGTGTGCTACTCTTAACAAAGCCGTGACGTGCGACTTTCACTAAAGGAATCGGCAATTTTCAAGTCAAATGGATACGGCAGGACCCTATAGAAATCCGGGCTTCTTTTGGGCCTGGGCTCATTTTCGGCGCCCAGGCCTGGGCGTTAGAAATATTTCACGCCCAAGTGGGGCGTTGAAAATATTGCTTGGTCTGGTCTTCCGTTTATTTCACTTGGAAATTCTACGTATTCTCTTGTCTTTTGTTTTTCTTTATTTTGATTTTCAGCGCCCAGAGCTGGGTGTCGGAATATCTGGCGCCTGGTCCTGGGCGTTGAAAGTGCGTCCCAGGAAGGACTTTCTCATGATGATTTCTCGAGAAGCCGTAGCCGATTGGTGGACTACGGTGTTTGTCACTTTGGGGCGATTATTTAAAGGAACTGTTGCTCTTAAGGTGTACAGTGATTGTAATAGTCGGGCGAGTCTATATGGCCCGAGGAACATACCTTGAGGTGTAAGACATTGATCTCTCTTATATTCTTTTCTTTTGAACGTGTTCGTGAATGTTCGATACTTAGAATGTATGTGCGAACGAGCGTTCATAGAATGGCCGTTGCGTGCGGTCCATTAATCAGTTCGCTTGAGTCATTTTTTTTTTGAGCAATGACTGATATTGAATAGTTTTCTTAGAAGCTTGATAGGGTTCAGGCCCATTCATGAAGTGGGCTCAAGCATCGTGCCCTTTTGAACGTTCAAATATTTGTTTTGAGATTTTTTTATTTTGCTACGGTCGTTTCGTAGCTTGGAGCCCCCAAGTATGCATGTTGGGATGCTTCCTTTTGGCGTACGATTTTTATGGGTTCTTTCGAGAAAGATGCCTTGGGGTTCCGCTCGTGTAGGTGCGAGCTATCCCTTCCGTGGTAGGTAACATTTTGCTACCTTTAATCCTTAATGTAGAAGTCGTGTGGCTTGCATTTTGAATTTGGGCGATAAGTAGTCTTTGCCTCTTTTACACATGCTCTTGGTCGTGCCTGCATTAGTGCAATATGCCTTGTACCGTGGGATGGTTAAACTTATGGTGCGACGTAGGCTTGTGTGGCCTAACAGCGTGTCTTAGATCATTCCTCCAGGTGTTGGGATATTATTATTATTTTTTGCATTGGAGTACTTCATCACGCCTCGTTCAGGTGCTTGAACAAGTGTAGCACCTTCTGCGTGGGTGTGCACGGCTTATTACTTCGTTCGATGCGAGGATTCATAGATGTTTCTTTCTTCTTTTTTTTATTTTTTTTTATTTTTATCCTTGATTTTTTTCTTTCGCTTTTGCTTCGGACCGACGTAGACTGTGTAACGGGCGCTTGTAGGGCGAGCGTTATGTGCAGTAGTTTGATCGGAGTTTTGGTGACTCGCAATTTTCAGTTACCCTTGTTAGTGGGGTGACTTTATATATTCTAAGTAGTGCTTAGAATTTGGGAGGGGTTGTAGCCATTCTAAGGTTCGTTTTACACGATTAAACCTTAGGATTGTGCCCCTATGACGTGTGTATAGCATTAGCGTCGAGAATTTGCGATAAAATCGTCATTTCGAGCATTTTTAGAGTGTTTTTCTCAAGCCCCCAATTGTAGCTACGGGATTGGCTTGGTGCTATAATGTTTGGCATACGTTTTTATGCATTCATGGTGACATGGATCATGAATAGTTTGAACCAGACTCGTTTAGTGCGAGGTACGTTCGAGTAGTGATTTGCTACTTCTCTTGTAAATGTCGTATTGTGCGACATTGTCATGGTCAAGGTAGTCACATGTTGAAGTGTGCCTTGACCAAAAGCTAGGTGCCTTTCTTTACCCATAATATATTTAGAAATCTTTTGACTCTCTTGCAACATCGAGATAAACGCATACTTAGCTTAAACCAACGACACTTTATTATGTTCGAAGAAGTCTTTGAAAATTATTTGAAATCCGAGTCCTACTGTGTACAATCCGAGGTGTCCTAAGTAAATTGACTTATAGTAGGGTTTGTACAGGATTACATGAGTGAATCAAAACACTGTTATGATTTTCGGAATGCTGTCTAAGGATTTGCTGGAAGCCAGGGTGCAGGCGTCAAGATATTACTTGTGCCCGTGTGGCACGTGCTTTAGGTTTTTAGGGTCCTCTTTTCCAGAATTGCGGGAGTATAAACCGTTTTCACATTGACTTAGATTTACTCGGTGTATGTCTGCACAAAAGGTCAAGGTATACTTAGTTATTTCCTTAGCTCTTTCATTTCAATTTTTAGCTCCCAGTTGCTATTATATCTTCTCATTAATAATGCTTTCAGATTTCGATTTTAGATGCCCGTGTCCTATGTCTGAGTAGGGTGAGCCTTGGTTAAGTGCCAATTCCTATTGACAATGTCTGATTTTTTCAAAGGGGATTCACAAGAATTTGAATTACCATGAACGGATACCCTGAGTTCGAAGGAACGATGGGGCGATGCCGTAGAACAATCCTCTTTATTGCAAGCTTACTGCCTTTACTACTTGTTGGCGATTATGACTGTGTCTAGTGGTGAAAGAAGGTCTTTAAGTGAGTTAGTTCTCTTTAGGGAGGGTCAAGTCGAGTACTTTAGAGGTCATGGTTGCTTGCGCAGGCCCCATTCAATTGAGGCAAAGCGATCTTTTGAGTCTTGGCTAAGTGCCTAGGAGTGTGAGTGTCCTTCTGGCAAGGGTACGTGCCCTTATTATTTTTTGATGTGTGCTCATTTTGGCATCTTGATGACTTGGATTCTTCCTTTGACTTAAATTTTTCTTTCGATTTGGATTGCAAGTAATTAAATTTCAATAAGGGACTCTATTCTTGATTCTTTGTTATTCTATAGGTTTTAACATTTTTGCAAATTGGTTGGACCGAATCATGGATTGCCTACGTATCCGCCTTAAATAGATTTAATTCGGAATCAGGTCTTGCGTAGTTCTTAGCCAGAAAATGGTTTCTTAGAATGCCGATTTTAAACAAGTACGTTCGAGTGGAATCGTAATGTTTGAAATAGGGTGAAATAAGTGAAGTTTATTACTCCCTCCGTTTCTTTTTGATCTTCCTGTTTGGAGTATTGGGTGGAAATTAAGAAACTGAAATCTTTTAATGATTGGGTGTAAGAGTAATGATTGGGTGTAAGAGATTGGTATTTGTGAATAAAGTAAGGAGAGAGAAAACATTAAACAAATAAGGAAAATTGAGATATTTTATTAAATTAATGGGGAAATCAGAAAATCTGTTACAAAGAGGGACCACTTTTGTTGAGTTGGGGACCTCAACACCAAAAATGGACCAATGAGAATTCAGTATACTCAAATACACGGATCAGCATACAATACCAACAGTGTCATCATTTTTCCCCCTAAATTTTGAGGGAAATTTCCCTCCAAAACGAAATTTAGGATTTCCCTCCAACTAAAAAAACAGAGTACACATATAAAAGACTTCTTGTTTTGCAAACATAAATACAACTTGACAAAACTTCCAACCTCAATCTCTGACATCACTTGGCTTCCAAAAAATTAAAATCATGGCTTCAGATCAAGAGGATGATGAATTCCTCGGATTTTCAGACGATGAAGGTGATGGTTCCAGCACGGATTCTGACTCGGGGGACGAAGGTGTTGCTGTTGAAGATGGTGCAGTGCCCATAAATGCTCATCAATATGGGGACATGGAGCAATTTCAGCAAGTACCAGATTTAAATGAACTGGCACAAGACTTTCCAAATGAAGATGGGACAGCATCAACAAACTCAGCAAACTCAGAGGTTGTTCCACATTTATTTGATTTAAACACCCCTCAAACATATGAGTCAGAAACATCTCCATACCATGAAACAACAACTCCTATTAACATTGGTCATCATAAGCCGGGGAAGCCAAGGTTAACTGTTGGATTGAAGTTGGAAATTTTGATTTTCCTCCTACGTAGGAAAAAACCAGGTTTAGAGAAACTCTTCAAGGGGACAATCAAAGAGGCAGCAATCAAGTATGATTACACTCCAAGAACAATCGGAAGCATATGGAACAAGGCTAGGAGACAGAAGGAAGCAATGCAAACATATGATATGTCCACCAATTTCCACAAATGTGGCAGAAAAAGAAAAGAAGTACCATATGAACAAATTGTAGCGATTGCAATGGGGGACAGAACATGCATTATAGATCTTGCAAGGATGCTTAATTTGAGCCCGTCAACAGTTTGGAGATTAATCAAGAGAAAGGTGTTAAAGGCTCACTCAAGTCCCTTATGTCCCGGTATTTCAGAAACTTGCAAGATGACAAGAATGAGATGGGTACTTAGATTAATTATGGATTACTCAATACCACATGACCCAACATATTATGGCACGTATGACTTCATTCACATAGATGAAAAATGGTTTTACCTAACACAGAAAAGTCAAAGAGTATATCTTGCAAACAATGAACCAAAGCCACACAGAATTGGAAAGTCAAGAACAAAAATCCCTAAGTTTATGTTCATGGCAGCAGTGGCAAGGCCAAGATGGGGTGATGATGGCAATTGTGAGTTTGATGGCAAATTAGGTATTTTTCCATTCACAAATTCAGTTGCAACTAAAAGAACATCAAAGAACAGAGTGAAGGGGACAATAGAAACCAAGCCAGTGAAGTCAGTGAATCAAATAGCAACAAGGGACATGATGATCAACAAGTTAATTCCAGCAATCAAAGAGAAATGGCCACCTCATGTCGGGGAAAAGGTGATCTACATAATTCAAGACAACGCAAAAGCACACATATTGCAATCTGATCCAGAGTGGCAACAACACTACAAACAAGATGGGTTTACTTTTGTAATAACTCAACAACCAGCAAACAGTCCAGATTGTAACATATTGGATTTGGGGTTTTTTAGGTCAATACAATCACACATGCATAAGAAAATGCCAAAGACAGTGGAAGATTTAAGTGGAGCAGTGATGGACTCTTACAAAGAACTTCATCCAAAGATATTGTCTAATGTGTGGATGACACTACAATATGTGGGTAATGAAATTCTAAAACATAAGGGAGACAATAACTACCAACTTCCACACAACAAGAAAAAAAAATTTAGAGGATGAAGGCAATCTGCCAGAACAAGTGAAGGCACCAATATGGGCAGTGAATGAGTGCACACAACTCTATGATGAATGGAAAGCAAATCAATGAAGCAAGGGGAAAAAGATAGGTAACTTTTTGTGTTTTGGGGACATGTTTTGAAAGTAACACGAATATTTAAAATGTCACTTTTGTGGGCTTGAATGTAAGCATTACATGTACGCAAAACATTTTGTAAGTGTCAATCATTTTGGAAAGTTCAATGAATGAAATCAATGTTATTAATGAGAATGTTGTTTTTTAATTTATAACATAACATAACCAAGGCAACACAAGAAAAAGGCAGCAAGAACAAGGAAAAAGGCAACACAAATATCCTTGTTCTGACTTATTTAACAGAACATAACCAAGGCAACAGAAATATAACCAACATAACAAAGGCAACACATAACATAACTTTATTTGTTCTCAGTTTGTAGTTGGTTTTCATCATTGAATCCTATACTTTAATATCCTGCTCCCAAATGGAGTAAATGACTAACACACATATACATGGGAATGGAAATTAACTCCATTTGAGATAGGATACTAAAAGTTCAGGATACTCAGGACACACAACATCACTTCTCTAGACACATCGGCTGCTAAGTGGAAAGAATGCATATCACATCATTAATTTCAGATGGAAAATCTTCCCACTTAGAAACCGATGTGCCGAAAGACTTAATATTCGAGTTAGAAAATCAATTCATCATTGAACAAGACAACAATAACAAGGCAGCAAAAACAAGATACAACGATCTCAGAATGTCCCCAAGCATCACCGACACAAACCCCATCCACTAACACTTAGCTCCTGAAAAGCATCATTGATGCTAATGGCGCATGAGTGTTAATGGAAGACAAGGTTTGAGTCTCAGCACATGATGACTCATCATAGATCAAACAAAACATGTTATTTTGGGTCTAAAGGGGACAACTAGCAACTAAGTAAACAAGACATGAATTGCATCTCCGGTCTAATGCCAGTTTATATGTCACGGATTCAATTTCATTGTTGCCCAAGACATTAAAACTGGCAAAAGATCGGAAAGCCAAAACAAATCATGTTATTTTGGGTCTCAGATGTCCCCAAGCTTCATAGAATCACACCATGATGCATGGATAGTTTCTCAACAAACAGAAAGACTCATCACATGAACAAGGAAACATGAACAAGTCAGAAATGAACAAGGCAACATGAACAAGTCAGAAATGCACAAGGCAACAAGAACAAGGCAGCAATGAACAAGGCAGCATACTTCATGGCAGCAAGCACAAGGCATACTTCATGTGACTTTAATATTGGTGTTGTTCTCAGTTTTTAGTTCTTTATCATCATTGAATCCTATGACTTTAATATCCTTCTACCAAATTGAGTAAGTGACTAACTCAAACAGAAATGGGAAAGGAAAATCACTCCATTTTGATAGAGGATACTTAAAGTTCAGGAAACTCAGGACATACAAAATCACAACTCTAAACACATCGGCATCAAAATGGGATGAATGCATATCACATCATTTTCAGATGGAAAATCATCCCATTTCGACGCCGATGCGTCAACAGAAGCAATATTCGATTTAGACAACCATTTCATCATTGAACTTAAGCAATTTCTAAATGATTAATTACCTCATCACCAATTTACCAAAGGCTATACATGATCACTCAATCATGTGAAATGATCTCTATTCCCTTTGGGAAATGGTGATGAAGGACATGTTTAGAAACAAACAACACACAAAGATCTCAGAATGTCCCCAAGCATCCCTGACACAAACCCCAACCACTAACACTTAGCTCCTGAAAAGCATTATTGAAGCTAATGGCGCATGAGTGTTAATGGAATAAAGGGTTTGAGTCTCAGCAAATGATGACTCATCATTGATCACACAAAAGCAATAACAAGGCAGCGATGAACAAGGCACAACAATCTCAGGTAGGTTGATTTACACCACATTCAAACATGTTGTTTTACTGTTATGGTGGTCCTTCCAAACGGAATTGACAAATTGTGAACTGTCACATTGGATAGTTTAACAATCAGTCAATCCCCTTTGAAGGACCACCTAATTAACAAAAGTCAAACATGCAAGGGGATACACAAGATCATTTTCAATCTTAGTTAGGTTGAATTACATCATTGACCTTGTTTGTTTCTTAATTTTTTCAACCTCATCACCCTTTCACAAAAGGGAATACATGATCACTTTGTCTTATGAGTAATGACAGTTATCCCCTTTTGCAAAAGGGGATGAAGAAATGATTAAGAAACAAATATCTCAGATCATCAACACTTACATCATAGATCAAACAACAAATGCTGCATTCATGAAAGACAATAATATTCATCTCAGAATGTCCCCAAGCATCATTGAAACAAATTCAACTTACAAACACTTAGCGCCTGAGAAGCATCATAACTGATACTAATGGCAGCACGAGTGGGTGTAGGTAAATGAAAGTGTTTCTCAGCATATAAAAGACTCATCATCGATGTTACACAACAAAGGAACTTAAGGGGACAACTAACCTCTAAGTAAACAAGACATGAATTGCCTCTCCGGTCTAATGCCAGTTTATATTTTGACGGAATCAATTTAATTGTTTCCAAAGACATTTAAACTAGCAAAAGATCAAAAAGCCAAAACAAATCATGCTTATTTTGGTCTCAGATGTCCCCAAGCTTCATAGTTACAAATCCAAACTACAAACACTTAGCGACTGAAAAGTATATCAAAAGACATACTAATGGCAGCATGAGTGGTTGTAGTTATTTGGACTTGCTTCTCAGCATTTAAAAGACTCATCATTGAACATATATACACAAGGAACATAAAGGGGACAATAAACAACACAACAAACAAGACGTTAATTGATTTTTGATCTTCCCGTTTCTATTTTTGGACATAAATCTTGACCAAAATACCTTATATGTCCACATAATTACACCAAATACCTTAGAATCTTTTCAAATTCAACCCTCAAAATCATCACCTTTCCTTTTTTAATTATTTTATCTTTCCCAAAAACCCCACCCACCCCTCCCTTTGTAAACGTCGTTGTGTTGCTTGCTTCTCAGCATTTAAAAGACTCATCATTGAACACATATACACAAGGCACATAAAGGGGACAATAAACAACACAACAAACAGGACAAGAATTGCCTCCACAAGAATTCTCATCACAAACCACCGTGGACAGATTGCAAACAGGTGCAAATCAACTGAATACAGGGACATATGATCAATACAGGGACATATTGGCATACCATCATATCAGAACTGAATACAGGGACATATGATCAATACAGGGACATATTGGCATACCATCATATCATCATTTGCATACATGGACATATAATATCATCATTTGCATACAATCATAAACCAAAACAGGGTCATATCAGCATGAATGAAAATAGAGCATTTTCCAATATTTAAACCCTCCAAACTCCACATGATACAACAAATCCTCCTTCATCAACAACAACAAATCCAACCCTGCCAGCAAGAGATCACACTTGCTGGCCTACAATTTCAACAGCTAACCATGTTTACTAAATTGCTAATTAAAATTAAAAGAGGGGACAGACTTATCTAATCATGATCATCTGCAGCAGTCGTGTCTTTATTCTTTGAATAAGGGAACGCTGATGATTCTTGCCCAGAGGACACAGCAGAATTGCCATCCTCATTCTCACAATCACCAACGTAATATAGTTCGCACGAGTCAGACCGAGTGGGATCCTTGCACGCAACAGGGGACATAAAATACGGGTCATTAGCATCATCAAAAAAACAGAGACTTTAAAATTACAATGTTTTTTTAACCAACCAATGCATGATTTAATAACCAAAAGATCCACGATTTCATGACATGCAACTCAACAAAAACCCACATGCAAATGAATAAAAATCATTTTCATCAACACATTCAACTGAAACCCATTATAACATCAAAAAACGAGATAAATTCAAAAAATCCCCAAATAATTCAGGCAAATTCAGATCCACGATTTTATGACATGCAACTCAACAAAAACCCACATGCAAATGAATAAAAATCATTTTCATCAACACATTCAACTGAAGCCCATTATAACATCAAAAACCGAGATAAATTCAAAAAATCCCCAAATAATTCAGGCAAATTCAGATCCACTTTTTTATGACATGCAACTCAAAAAAAACCCACATGCAAATGAATTAAAATAATTTCCATCAACACATTCAACTGAAACCCATTATAACATCAAAAAACGAGATAAATTCAAATAATCCCCAAACATTTCAGGCAAATTTAGATCCAGGATTTTATGACATGCAACTCAACAAAAACCGACATGCAAATGAATTAAAATCATTTTCATCAACACATTAAACTGAAACCCAATATAACATCAAAAAACGAGATAAATTCAAAAAATCCCCAAATAAATCAGGCAAATTCAGAACCACGATTTTTTGACATGCAACTCAACAAAAACCCTAATTTTTCAGATCTTAACCATAAAAACAAACAAACACAAGAATGTATACCTCATCTTTGTCATCTTCTCCAAAAAAGCGCAGATCTGAGGCCGTGGGCAACCGATCGTCGTATTTCGATTCGACCTCTTCACCAGGCTCTACCTCCCACTTCTCAAACCACGCCTTTAGATAGTTACGAGTGCTCGTATTCTCTTTCTGGGCCAGCATTCTATTATGCAAAAACTCCGCCGAATATGAGTGCTCGTTGTTTGGACACTTACAGTTGGGACCCTAGTCACAATTTGGATCTGGGATATGTTGGCCAGAAGTACCCAACAAAGAAGAGGCCAAATTTTTTGAACTCGAAGACCCCATAAGATCAGACGAAAATAAACCCTAGAAATCTCCGATGAAAACCCGCAAATTTTTTTGGAACAAATCAACTCGCAGCGACCAAAAGGGACGATTAGAGGGGACAAGTTTATAGGGGATCTGATCGGATCAATATTTGGATCAAAGTTTATGAAGATTTTCACTCGAAAACTCTTCAGATTCGAGAGAGATGAGGAGAAAATGAGAGAACAGAGGCGGAGATTATTAGGGTTTTCTGAAAAACAGAGGAGAGAGAGAGAGAACAGAGGAGGTTTCTTAAAAGAGAGAGAAGGAAAATGAGAGATGAGGAGGTTGAATGAGGGGAGAGAGAGAGAGACAACGACGTTTAAAAAGGGAGGGGTGGGTGGGGTTTTTCGGAAAGATAAATAATTAAATAACGTATGGTGATGATTTTGAGGGTTGAATTTGAAAAGATTCTAAGGTATTTGGTGTAATTATGTGGAAATATAAGGGTATTTTGGTCAAATTTTATGTCCAAAAATAGAAACTGGAAGATCAAATAGAAACGACGTAAATAGAAACAGGAAGATCAAAAAGAAACGGAGGGAGTATTATTTTAATCTGCTGCTTTGCCGTAAGCCAAAATTTTGTTTTATTTTTTAAGTACATGTATTTGCACAAAAATCTTTTCATGTGTTTTTTGGTACGTATATCTGAATACGTGTTGTACCCCTCCAAGTGTTGGTTATTTATCCGTGTATGTGCGGATAAAATGACGAGCACTTCTGGACAAAATTTGGCAAGCAGAGAGATTCAGCGCCCAGGCTGGGGCGTTATAGATTCCGGCGCCCAGATCTGGGCGCTGAAAATGATTTCTGGGCAGATTTGTTTTGGTGTGTTGCTTCTTTTCCTTTTGTGCCAGATATTTGCGAATCTTTTTTTGTGCGCTAAATGCTTTTTTTCTTTTTAGACGAACTTTAAAGGCGATTTGCAAAGTTTCTTTTTTATTATTTATTTATTTTTTATGTTAAGCGTAGAATGTACTTTTCATTTGTCTTTTTTTTTTATTCGTGACTCAAGACGGCTTGAAAGATGGGTTGAATGAGATAGGATAATTTGTATAGGTATTAGTTAAGCATGAGGATTGGAAAGGGTAGAAGATCGTAGAACTTTATGTAGTTTTTGTGGTATGATTTAGATTGGTTGACTCGATTCTTTTCCTTTGTTTACTTGGGTAAATTTCGCACTTTAGGAGGTACGGGCTAACTCAATTCTTTCCCTTCGTTTACTTGGGTAAATTTCTCACTTTGGGAGGTACGGGCTAAGTATTTCATGGCTCGCTCTTTTCTCTCTCCCTTTTCCTTTTCCCTTTTTTTCTTCTTTGCTTGGGTAAATTTCGCACTTTGGGAGGTACGGGCTAGGTATTTCATGGCTCGCTCTTTTCTCTCTCCCTTTTCTTTTTCTCTTTTTTCTTCTTTTTTGCTTGGGATTTCTCCCCCTTTTTATTTGGGCTAAAAGGTAGATGGTTGTGGTCTTTGAGTCACGAGGCGAGACTGAGTGAGCCTCGTTTGGTAAGCCTATAGTGGACTTTTAATTTTAGTAGGCCTAGGGTGGACCTTTAAATTGTCTTACTTTGCAAGCGTATTTAGTTGTTTCTTAAAATGTGCAAATAGTGTAGATTCAAAATGTTGTTTTTACTTTATTGAAATTTAACGAAAGAATTACATCGAAAATAATTTTTTTTTGCTTCTTTTCAGATTCCAGTTTCCGGGATTTAATTGGAAGTTGTGATTTAGACTCGAACTTTCATTAATTTTTCTGATTATAACCCGTGTATGAACACAAGGAGGTGGCCTAGACTTAAAATAATGACGTGGCGTAAGCCTATAACACTTGACCAAGCGACTCTCAGACTTAGGCTAATAGGACCATAACTTTTGTTGGTTGACACTTTAGATTTTAACCCTTGGGTGTTCGTTTGTCATGCGCCATTTTGTTTAGTGTTGGCAAGGTAGTTAGTTGGGGAGATCGAATTTTCATTTTTGCAAGACTAGAATCATTAGTGCGGCTTCCCTCTTAGTGTGTATTGCTTTACCCCGATGGTAGCCTTATGGCATGCCGATTTGGGTACTTTGATGGTTCGTCATGTTGCACTCATGAAAAATCTTTTAGTCCGTACTTAGGAGTATTTCAAGGAGCGAGTGGCTCAAGAGGACTATGATAGTCGTGACCCAATGTGAGCATAAGCCTTGAGGCCATTAATTTTTTTGCCAATGGTATTGACACCTTAGGTTCACTTTGGGGGTTGTACGACTATGGAGGAATGATTTTCAGAATGTGACTGTTTTCCATTTTGCAAATACTTGAATTACATAATATATTTTTTTTATTGGTGAGAGAGAGTATTGAGGCCGTAGATTCTTAGCAAGGGATGACAATTACATATGGGTGCTTATTGATTTCTTTTAAATGCTAGGAAGGGAGACTCAATATGGTTTAACCTTTTAACTTGCAGAACGACACCAAGAATTAGGACCGGTTCTATGTATAAGAAAACTAAGACTTAGGATTTAGTTTGTACTTTGGCATGGCCTAGTCTAGACTCGGATTTATTTATTTATTTATTCGAAAATTATTTTTCCTTGGAAACTTCATTTGAATATCATTTTTTGAATACTTTGCCCATGTGACATTCAAGGTTATTTTAATTAGCATGCTCGGTTTTGGTGCCGAACATTGTCGTCATAGGAGGCCTAATGACGACACAAGGAGTTTTTTGTTTTATAAGTCGTTCTTAGAATCGAGTGCCTTTTTTATATGTCCTCGTAGCAAATTTGTTACGAATTTTTTATTGCTACGTATATTTTGTGCGCGGGCACCGAGGCTGCGGTGCCTGCCAAGCAGCAACTTCAGCGCCCAGCAGGGGCGTTGAAATAATTGGCGCCCAGCCAGGGGGGCTGAAAATGCGTCCCTGATTGGTACTCGTATTCTGTTCGTCTATTTTCTGTACATACGACTTAATTTTGCGTGCTTGCCCAATAACGTCCTTTGCGCGTTATGCAGCCTCGTGGGATCCGTTACAGGCCGTCCTGGGCGTCGCTTTTTCTTTGTGGCGATCGCCCGGGACTACGGGACACGTATTTAGGTATAACTCTTTGGCCAATTGGTGTTTATGAATGTTTGGGCAATTTTTAGGGTCGTTGGTTTTCCGGTATTACTTGTCACACACAATCACAACATAATCACATAATTCGCTACACATAACTAGCATTACAACATGAAGCAAAAAAATAATATGTCACGTAGTTTATGATAGGCTTCTATGGGTAATATTTGCGCCTGGCTTGGTACCGCTTCTATCGTAGATCCAACACATGCCCCGGTCGAGGTAGTGTATTCAACAGACGAATTTTGTCCCAAGAGGCCAGTCACGATGTAAGCCAAGGGGGCATGCACCAATGAGAGGGACCTTAGTGGGCGAGCGATTGGGTTTGGGACAGGTGTACTACTAGCGACAAGTGCCGAGTGGACAACATTCGAAGCGTAAGCACCCCCGGTAGGCGATGGGTATCCTTAGTCCCAACTCGCGAGATGAAACATGCCAAGGGAGCCGAGATTCGTTATGCGGTTCTGTCCGTTCACATTAATATGCTGATTTTCAGGTCGTCCCAACTTGATAAGGAAATAAACGCGGGGTAGGATCGTTTCACCCTTCGGCTATTTTGATTACCTACGAGCACGAGTATTTCATTAACGTCCCCAGTGGAGTCGCCACCGTGAGGGGGTCGAAAAAGCACGAGGCTAATGCGTGACCTCGTCCCTCGTGGGCGTGTCGTTGTCAGATCAAGTGTAATTGGATTTCCTGTGAGTTTACATCCAATCGACTAGTAATATGGGAGTCGCCATTCAGTTTTTAACGACAATGAGAAAAACTGACAAAACCCGGTTATCGTGACATAAAGGGAGTGCCATTATGTTCGACCACGACGGTCATAGGTTCCCTTGTGATCCCTGGTGTGGGGATCGCTCAACGTACACCCGCAGGGCAGAGATTGAGAGTTCGGGGGACTGTAACTACCGAGAGGAGTGCTCATCGATAACTCCAGAGGCAGGTTATCCTTACTAGCTCAGCATAAATAATTGAAGGGACATGCGTTTAAACTATTAAACTACTCTGAATTGATTTTAGGAATATGCAACACATAATACTAAATCGATCGTGATTATCTTATTTAGATTGATTTAAGGTACCTAGCATGATAATTCAATTGTCCAAGGTATTATCTTTATTAGGCGTGATAGATCAATCAAATTAATAGTTTAACAATTTTATAAAAGGGTGATGAAAGCGATTAAATCATGCGAAGGGACACATTACGACGCACCCTTGAGAGGTGTGTCACAGTTATCAGAAAACTAACCACTTGGCTTTGCTATTTCTCCTTTTATTTAACGAATCTCGGGTTTCTGAGCAGTGTTCCAGTATTTAGGCTTAATTCATCAGCTACAAGGGACAGGATACGTTCTGTTCGACTTTTGGGTCGATTGCGACAGAACGCGGGATCAATTTCGCAGCGTGAGGCTTAGGCTTAGGGTTGGAGTCAATACTCAGATTATGAATTGTGTGTCCTTTTTTCGTCGATTATGAGGCTGTATTTATAGGGAAAGAGTGGTGTAGAAAGATAGATTTTCAGGAATATGAATACGAAACGGATTAGGAAAAGAATCCGTCCCAGGTATTTTCGGCGCCCAGCAATAGGCGTCAAAGATTTAGGCGCCCAGGGTTGGGCGTTGAAAATAGGATTTGGGCAGAATTCTTTGTGAGATTGGACTTTAGAGTACGGAGTCCATTAAGAGACTTAATCCGAGTTATTTGGTGCGTATCAATTTACGACGGAATGCGTCTGGGCCCGTTACGAACTCTAGGTTCGTTATGAGTTTAATTAATACGTTAACTCTTTTATCGAATTGCGATAGGAATAGAATTCCTTTTACAATTTCTATCTCATTTAGGATTTATGTTGGAGTGCAACACCTAATTCTGACAGGTTTCTATCTTTTTATTCTTACTACTTTTAGCAATTACCTTTTACGGCAGCTACTATTTTTAGCAGGTTTCTATAAATGGAAGCTTTGGCTGAAATGAAAGGGTGATTTGAGATTCGTTATTTTATAGGAGATGCGTTGCCAAGTGGAGATTTATGTTCTCGTCATCGAACCTTCCCTTTCGGGAATGGGGACAAAAATAGGTGTCTACAGTAGACCAATAAGTCAATTCTAATCAATGTACGCTCGAGAAGACTCATTCAGGCCTTAAAAGTGTCCATACACTACCCTAATTGAGTCTTAGTAACATAAAATTAGTTAATCAAACATGTATTTACCTAAATATGGTTATTTAAGTTTATTAGTTGAAAGTCGGTAGACCAATAAGTCAATTCTAGTGTTCATAAATAACCAAAATGGGTAGGAATAAGTTTTACAAGCATACAAATATTTTATCATGCCTGTATGAACCTAATTAATGTTATTTAAGTTTCTTAGTTGATAATCGGGAGACCAATTACTCAATTATAGTCAAAATGTGGTCGATAATGATCATACTTGGCTTGTATTTGTTCATAAACTAACCAAAATTGGTTAGGAATGAGTATTAGTAACGTAAAAAGAGTTTATCATGCGTGTATCTACCTAAATATAGTTATTTAAGTTCTATAGTTGAAAGTCGTTCTACCAATTAGGCAATTAGTCAATTCTAGTCAATGTGTGATCAGTAATACGACTCAATTGACCCTTAAATGCGGTCGTAAAATTATATGTGTTCATAAAATAAAAAAAACGGGTCGAATTTTAAAGGCCGGACGGATAAGACACGGAGGTAGTACCACTTACAATACACAACTAGTCAACTACACATGCCTTGTCTGACATTTCTGGAGTAATTATGGTTTGATGGGTCATAGTTTGACCGTTGATTTTTCAAATTTTGATTGCCTTTAAAACTTCTCTCTACATCTCTCCATCTCTCTATCTCTCCTCCTCCAATCTGGTTTTAGTTCCAAAATAAAAGTCCAGCATAATTTTTTAAGGGTTTACACAAAATGGGGTCTGGTTCAAAATCAACCGGACCATCATGTAAGTCAAATGGAGAAAGCAATGCACCCTTTTTTTGCTATTGCAATGACGTTGTTGTAACTCGAACCGCAAAAAATGGAATCAACGCTGGCAGCCGTTTCTATGGTTGTCCAAATTGGCCGGTAAAACTAAATCTTTATTCCAAATATAGATTTTTATAGGATTACCTAATTTTTCAAAGGCTTATTATTTAATAATCGAATCCGGTTTTTTTAATAGTTTCAGGGGAGAATGCTTGCAAATTGTTTGAATGGGTCCCAGGTCAGACTATCGCCCCAATTGGTATGAAGTATAATGAGTTTCAGCTTCAAGTCCTAGAGTTGAACACACAGATAGCAGAATTGGAGATGAAGAACAGTATAATAGAAAATAAGGTAAAGAAATTACAAATCGAAAGGGATAGTTTGGAAGAGATGAACCAGGAATTGAAAAATGAGCTGACCCACATGCGGATCGAGTTAATGAATTGCTCAAGGAATGAGAAGAATGTGTCAATGATTTTGGTTTTTTCATGGCTAATGTTCGCTGTCATAGCTATGTTACTGAGGTAGCAAGCTTATGGAAGATAATTATTGTTAATGGTAGCAGTGTAACTTAAATTTTCCACTAGGTTGTGGGTGGAGTTGTTTGTTTAGCAAAAACATCGCCTTTTGTTTTCTTATGCTTCTCGTTATGTAATCGTTTATCATCGTATGGAATGAAAAAAAACACGTAGATTATTAACTTGTTTAATTATAGATGTTGTAGTTTAGTAAAGTAAAGTAAAAATATGCACAAATACGTAGTGCGATAAAATGTTCAATTAAAAATGTTAATAAAAAATGTAATTCAATCAAGAATTGGTAACATCTAGATATAATCGATCCAATCCGAAAGCTAACTGAGACCAAGCTGAGATAGAATGGACCTAATATCACCGTATGATTTTTTATTTTTTTTTGGCAATTGATATCACCGTGTTATTAGTCCGAATCAATGTTGTTATTTGTACTCAAGATTACTATTTATTAGTGCAAGATCGTTGGCACAACAATTTAGATTAAAAACAATTTAGGGAAGTTGTTTGGATGATGATAGAAGGACACAAGGTGTGCAAGAGCATCTTGCACACCACCACTTATAATATGCCACCTCAATTTTAAAAGATTTTTCTATTTTGAAAATTTCAAACTGAAATTTGAAATGTGTTTTGAAATTTTAATTTTGAATTTCAAGTTTGTTTTAAGTTCTCAACAATCAGCAATTAATTATCTTTAATTCCCCATAGATGCAATGAGTGCATTCCCCATAAAGGAAACGAGTAACCAAAAAATCATCTAATATTTTGATCTTTTCATGACTAAAATGATCCCGTAAAATAGTTTTGATCCGCAATTAAAAAAATTTGGTTATTTATCCTCTTGAGAAGAATCGAACACGGGTTTGCGCAGATAGAGTAGATGTTGTAACAGCTTAGTAGTGACCGTTGTAGCAAGGGGTATCAGCACGTAAGTCATTGCAAACATAAATCTTTTAATCTAATTTTACCGAGTTTGAGAATTCTACATATGATTTATGTAAAGGTGAAATAATCCTTTATAATCGTAGATAATATTATAACACATTTTATAATCGTAGATAATATTAGAAGACATCTAATTTTACCGAGTTTGAGAATTCTACATATGATTTATGTAAAGGTGAAATGATCATTTATAATCGTAGATAATATTATAACACATTCATGTGTTCTATCTATCTTTTCTAATCTTGGTGGTGGGTCATGATTTTGTATTATAACAAGAAGTAAACAACTTACTGGGTAGATGTTTATGAAAATGTTAGGAGTTACACATCTATTTTACTTGAGTTTTTAGCGGCGGGTGAACGGTGACTTTTAGCGGCGGCTATAGGGTTCATTAACTAAATTCCATCCCCATAATTTAATCGCGCCGATGCCCAAAATCAAATTTCTCTCTTCGATAATCGCCACCTTCATTTTCCTCCTCCACGGACAATCGAAAATTGTGGTGGTGCTATTTTTTGGGCGGATTCATGGTGGTTACTTGCAATTGATAAATCCCAAATTAACGAATTTGCAATTGGAATTGGAATGTCCAAAATTTATGAATTTGCAACAAATCCCAGATTAAATAAAATCAGATTTAATAAATTAACAATTTATACTGCAACATAAAATCTATAATTGTAATTGAAGTTCAGATTAATCTTGGAAACGCAGAATCAGATTTCCTTTGTTCATGCTCAATAAAATATATAATGTATTTAGAGGATCATTTTATTGCCATCTAACACAGTAGGATGTAATTGAAATCTTATCATAAAATCTATAATCATTCTTGTTGTATACTTTGTATTGTAAATATTCAGGTGCTGATACCCCTTGCCAAGATGGTCACCAAGACGCACCTTGATTATGTACCCTGCACCCGTGTTCGAATCCTTGCAACTGAAGGAAATAATGCCCTTGGTCCAAGTATGCATTCTATGTTAAATCTAATAAATGCTGTTCAGTATTAATTAACAAGTTAATAATTCAGTGAGATCAAGTGAGCTGAATGCCTAGCTAGAGGCCGCTTCAGTTCAAGTGGAATTAATGATATTAATCCACAGCTTACTCTTGACTGAACCCGTAGGGTCACACAAATAGTACGTAAACGGATCAAGTATTTAATAGCATTAAATACTCCATCTATGAATATTCGGAACCGACGGATCTTGGTTTCAGTGGGAGCTAAGATCGTCACAGGCAAGGAATGAATACTCCGAAACGATGATATTGCCGGAAACGGAAATATGGATCGTATCGGAAATATAAATATTATCCAAGTCGTAGATGTTGCCGGAAACGGAAACATGGTACGTGTCGGAAAATATTATCGGAAATGGAAATATTGCCAGAATCGGAAATATTGCCGGAAACGGAAATATTGTCAGAATCGGAAATATTACCGGAATCGGAAAATAATTCCGGAAACGGAAATATTAAATATTTGTTCGAAACGGAAATTAATTCCGGAATCGGAAATATTAAATATTGTTCGTATCGGAAATGAATTCCGGAATCGGAAAATTTAATCGGAAGCGCGTCGTACGAATAAGCATCGGACGAGGCCTGCCGGACGAGGCCTGCCGGACGAGGCCCAGCACGAAGCCAGGCCATCGCCCAGCAAGCCAAGCGCGCCGCACAAACAGCCACGCCAGGCCCAGCGCAAGGCCAGGCCCAGCAGGCTGCGCGCAGCGCGCAGCGCGCACAGCGCGCACAGCACGCGCAGCGCGCAGCGCGCGCGGGCGCTGAGTGGGCTGCTGCTCGCGCGCACGCATGGGGCCCATCGTGGCTGCCGTGCGTGTGTGTGCAAGTGTTTGTGTTCGTGCACGTTTCCTAAAACATGCAGAGTTCGGTTAATGATTAAAATTCCTAATTCTATTTGATAAATTAATTAAATTAGAGTTCTTGTAGGATTCTAGGTTTGATTAATTTGTATCTGAATAGGATTTCGATTCCCTTTCCATACCGCTATAAATATGAGGCTAGGGCTCACAATTTATAACACAAGTTTCAAAGTATTCAAAGTGAGTTTTTGAGAGAAAAATTCAGTCACACATTTGCCTATAAAGTACCGAAAATAATAGTACCTTAAGGGCGATTCTAGTTGGTCAATCTTAAGGCGGATCCGGACATGCTGTGGACTATCTACGGAGGGACGACACTTGGAGTCCTAAAGACTTGTTCTTGTTCGGTTCGGGCGCAGCTAGGGAAGGCACGCAACAAAGAGTATGCATCTAATCTATGCTAAATGATTATGTGTAAATAATATGTTTTCCTGGGTTTATGGTTTTTCCGCATGATTTATGAATTGTCATATGTATCATAACCTAACAGTGGTATCACGAGCCCCTTATTATTTTCATAATCTAAATTGCATGAACATGGTTAAATATTACAAATTTGCAAGAATTAAAAGGGGTGATTAATTTTCGTAATTGTTAATTAATTGCAAATTGCGTTTATTTAATTATACGTACGCAGTTTTTCGGCAGTTTCTTCGTTACTCATCCGAATTGAGTGATTTTTGTGTCAATTCCGCATGTAAAAGGCATTCTAAAATTTTGACAAAAATAATATTTTTCTGCCGAACCCAGAATTCTCAAATTCGAAGCCTAACTATGACTTTTCGAAGGTTTTAGTTTTTCGAATGCAAAATTTCGTAAATTTAAGATGTTAAATTAAATATTTGCGATTCTTGTTGATAAATCTTGAATTTTTGATTGACCTACTGCATATGTTTAACAAGTTTGAATGCCTAGTCTTGTTAATTATGCAATCTAATTATTAATTATGATTAATTTGTTGAAAATTAGAATAATTTAGAATTAATTTGATTTTCATAATTAATTGTAATTTAATTAGAAACCTATGATTAAAAACCACCATAAAAATTGTAAATTTACGATAAATTTTAAATTTTTATGACCTAGACTTGAATCCATAACAATCGGAAATCAATTGGATAATAAATTTTCGATTTTTCGCCCTAAAATTATAAAATTAATATTATTTATTAATTTGTCATTAATTTTAAATATAAATTTTAAATTTTTATGCGATTCGTTCATATAACTTGCACGCACGAATCAATGGACGCTTCGTGTTACCCTTAAGGGGTGTTGTATAATGCGGGCATGCGACGACGAGCAAGGGAGCTCGTCGCCCGTGCGGCACGAATGCAATGAGCAAGGGCGTAGTGCACGAGCACAAGGCAGCAGCCCTGCCTTGTGTCGTGTGCCACGACCAATGGACGAATGGGCATGGGCGTAGGGCGAGCCAAGGCAGTCGCGTGTGGGCAGCAAGCGAGCTGCGCCACAACGCGCGCTGCCTCGCGCAAGAGCGCGCAGCCTCGCGCGCAGCGAGCGCAAGCTCGCGTGCCACGAGCGCTGCGCCTAGCATTGCTCGCGCGCACAGCGAGCGATGGCTCGCGCGCCCAGCGAGCGATGTCGCGCGCCCAGCGAGCGATGGCTCGCGCGCCCAGCGAGCGATGTCGCGCGCCCAGCGAGCGATGGCTCGCGCGCCCAGCGAGCGATGTCGCGCGCCCAGCGAGCGATGTCGCGCGCGCACTGCGAGCGATAGCCCGCATGCGATGAGCGCTGGCGCGCGCAGCGAGCACCAATGCGTGCGGAGGCTTGCGATAGGGATGCAGCAGCTATGCGACGAGCGCATGGGCTGCGCGCGCATGGCCAGCGATGGCTGTGTGCGTGCGGCCCATGGGCGTGCAACGCGTAGGGTGTTTGCGTTACGATTAGATCGTTTTGAATGTTTAATTTGAAAATTTCAGTTCACGTAATTTTAATTAATTTTAAAATTAATAATTTAAATTATTTTCTTGGATTTTAATTTTGAATATTATAATTATAATAAATGTTATTTATTCTAATTATTTTACTAAAATTAAAATCATGAATTAATTTAAATGCGACTGAAATTAAATTAAACTTTTTGGATTCAATTATAAATTTATATGAGCTTTAAATTTTAATTAAATTTGTATGTTTCCGGTTATACTAGAAATACATTTTTATGTTTAAAATTGGTAAAGCATATGAATTTATTGGTTTAAGTGGGAGCGCTTTTTAGTCATAAACTCTTGATTAGGTCTACAAATCCTTAAGGTTAAATCAACTTGATTAGAATTAATAAGGACTGAATAATTGGTAGATTATTGGTGCCCTTGATTAATTGCTGCAAATGTTTACGTGATGCATAATGTGTTTTACTAACCAGCTATGTGGGCCATTCATGATAATGAATGGGTGAATGGTATATATTGTATATGTACTGTTTTGCAGGTTATGAAGTGACTAGTATGGCCCAAATAGGATAGAAAATATGGTCTGCGTACCATTAATTTGAATGTAATTGGTCTAAAGTACCAAAGTTATTTTTCAATTCAAATATGGTCTGCGTACCATCAAATAGTTGTAATTAGTTATAGCTTATCCTATTTGAAGAAAATGGTGCCTCCCACGGAGATTTTCAAGACGGACTTTGAAGTCAAAGCTTCAAGGTGAAGTCGGGCCATACTAGATCACAAATATCTTATGCATGTTTTAAGTTATTTATTGCTTTTAAATATGTCTTAAAATGCATGAGATCAAAAGCTTGATTATGTTGCATGATTAAGGATTTTAGTTCACTTAAAATCTAACCAACATAGTAAGAGCCTTAAGTTCCAAACTTAAAAATTGAGTTAAAAGGTGCCATGCCAAAATATACACTTGCTTGGATATCCTTTACATCAATCTAGTAATAGTTTTCGCTCAGCGAGGTGTTACTTATTGGTCCTAAAGGGGCAAGGTACACAAATAATTGTGAGTACATGTTAGTTTTGGTGAAACTCAACGATATAAGTAAGGAGTCCTTTTATGTCGTGGCAAAATCGATAGGTTTACCTAACAAGTTCTTAGACGTACCTATCAACCAAGAGTAGTTTCTAGACTATTAGCAAAAGGCTTTTGCTTACCTAAGATGTTTTAGGATTAAGTCGACAAACTGTGCTTAGTTCTTCAATGATTTTAGGATCTTGGAATCATTTTATTCACACCTGCCGGAACAATAAAATCGAATAAAATGCTAATAACTTGTTTGAATTGCATGGTTGCTTTAATTTCAAGTTATTATTCATGATAAATGTTTAGACTTTGCATGCTTCAATGTATGTTTTAATTATTGTTTATAATTAAATATCTTGCACTGCAATAAATCCTTTTAGAAAGGTAACAGTAAATTTCCTCGATTGGTAGTGAATCCAAGAACGATTCACGGAAAAGAGAGAAAGTGAGCAATTTAAAATGTACGTTTCTTATAGCGACTTTTATGGTTGTTTTCGAATATCAAAATCGAATGGCAAACCAATTGGTGCTTGTGAATTCAAAATACACTGTAGTTTTGAGATCATGAAGCATTGAGTTTAACACGCTCAGCTTTACCAATGGTTAACAACCTAATATCTTTTTCCATTTAATTCTCGAATGAGTCTAGTCCCTAGACATTCGAATAGATCGATGCTTAGAGAACTTTAGAAGCTTCTGGTAAGATCATCTAGTTGAAACAAAATATTCAACATAAATGGTAAAGAACCTTGTTGGGGTGACATTGGACATGTCTAACAAAGTATAAAAGTCAACACTAAAGAATTCAATTCTTAAGACTATAAGAAAGGGTACAAGAAATAGGAAAACAAAGGAACAAATGAAAGGAATTTACGATTCCGGTTCTACCTATAAGTTTAAAGAGAAGTGACCTAGCAATCAAACTTCCTTGGTATCATATACCGCTTGAGGTTCTTACTTCGGTAATAACTCAAACAATGGAAGCTAGGATACACTAATGACCTACAAGTGGGAAATGAAGCATGGCAATGCTACATTAGTTGTAGGGTCATCTAGTTTGTTTTAAGTCCTTTCAAGGCTGGAACTTAATGGCTATTTTGTTCCATAATCAGCATACCTAAATTTCTGCTTCAAACACAGAAAGACTCACATTCAAGAAAAACAAAAACAATGTTTGTTTGTTTATTTGAATGAAATGGTCAATTACAGGTTGAGTCAATATGCTTGATTAAAACAAACAACTCTTTAAAGAACTTTACTAGGTTCAAATCAACCCCTTGATTTGAGTTCCACTAAATCTTTGGCATTGTTGCTTAGACCATATCAACAAGTTAACATTCAAAAGCTCTATTTTAATGGACTTTTGAAAGTTGATTGATTTCTAGATCATTTTAAGACAACCAGTCTTACTTGTTGAAAGTAACAAAAGATATGAACTATTGTTAGAACGCCTAGACAATAGAGTTCAAAGCTAAAGAAAAATTTTATGACTTTATTATTTCACATGGATTTGAGTGAATATAGGTTTATTTACTCAAAAGTGATATAAGTTGAATCTGTTTGGCTAGTTCAAAGATTCAGAAGTATAAAATCCACTTGGTAAGAAATCATAAAGATCTAGGTTAGATCATGTTAATGATTACTTGAGACCAAATATGATCATCAATGATTGTGTGTTGTAATTTCACAATCTAGCTCCATAAGATATGGCATATCTTAGTTGGAATAATCGAAGTCAATTAGTACTTGATTCGATCAATGATGGATCATAAAACTTTTCCTATAATTTCTAAAACAAAATGCTCAACTACCACCAAACTAAACCAAATTCGTCAAAACTATTGAAAAGTAATTTCAGAATAACTTTTCATAAAATATATCTAGAGAGTTGCAAAACTCAGTGGGAGCTTAGTTTTTGTCATTTCGACAAACTAAGGCCCAAGTATAGATATATGTTTCATTGTGATTTATTCAAATGAGGCACAAGGGTATTGTTTCTACCACGAATTTTTGAGAACATAATGTTTGTTTGCTCGAAATAATGTCCTTTTGGAGATTCGTTTCCAAAATGACAAGTGGGAGAAAATAGACCTCGAAAGTCTTCGAGACGAACAACAAACATAAACGGACATTCCGGAGGCTTTTCGAAGTGCTTCAGAAAATCCGAACTTATTCTTTAAGGACTTTAGAAGTGGCTTTAAAGAATAGACATCTCTTAGAAGACTTTACAAGTGCTTCAAGGAGAACAGAATATTCAAAGGACTTTCAAGTGGCTATTGATATTCTATTGTTTGATGTTCTATACCCTAGTAGGCATAAAGTTCAAGTCACTGGAACTATGAGATTCTTCTATTAGATAGTGAAGAATCATGGAGTTCAGGTCACTGAAACTATGCAATTCTTCTATTAGATAGTGAAGAAACCTACAACTTGCAGTCAAACTATTATCATGTAGATTAATGAGTTTGTGACTTGTAAGAAAGCTATGACGAAACCTAGATTCCCTAAAATGGTTAGAGGCCATATATAGACTCAAATGTTTTAAATGGTTAGAGGCCATAAAACATACTCAATGTTTTGATGACAAAATTGAAATTTTGTTGATTTGCAAGAATGGGTTCACACCTATTGGTTGCAAGTTTGTTTTAAGGATAAAAACCATCAAACATGGAATTGTGTTCACACACAAAGCTAGATTAGTTGCTAAAGTTTACAAGCAAATTCATGGTGTAAATTGTGTTGAAACCTCATGCATAATCGTAATGCTCAAGTCTATAATTCAAGCAATGATTGCATATTGGTACATATAGCAATTGGATGACAAAACGTATTCCTCAATCAAATGTTGGAATAAACTATGTACATGGTATGTCATAGGATTTGTGGATCCAAATAAATGCTTGAAAGAGAAAGCTAGCTTATAAAATCTAAGTACAGATTTAAGCAAGCAATTGGGAATTGGAACTGTATTTTAAGTGAAGCTAATAAGCATTTTAGTTTCATAAAATATACATGATTCTTATACATATATAAGAAGTTTAGTGGGAGTACATAAAAACTTAATTGGTCCTATGTGTATCACACACATATCTCTCTATTGTAAAATAACATTCAAATGCTAATGACTTAGATTTGAGATTATTCATCAATGATGGACCATGGCGAAACTTAGTACATACTGGGTATTAAGATCTATTTACAAAGATCTTATGATATTGTTTTGGATTAAGTAATGGCATTTACTAAATCAAACACGAAAGTCTCCATTGGAGATATTCGACCCATGTGAATAAATCTAAGTAAAGGATGTTTTAACTATGTATAAGCATTTACTAAGTTAAACATCAAAGAGTCTAAATGAGATTCTTAACCTATATTATATGTCAAAGAATTTAGCTGAATTTAGTATCTACTGAAACTAGATAAGCTAAAGTTACATGAATAGAATTCAATTGGGAAATATTCTGCAAAAGAATTTATCATGTATGATATAATATGAGGATCGCCAAAAACGTATCGTATGACTTTAGGCATGACGAACATATACCAATCTCTATTGATCTAAGTGAAGATCAACTAGATTGAGATCAAGAATACTTATGGTACTTGAAATGATACATAGGAATAGTTCTTGATTCAAGGAAATAAAGATATGCTAAATATTGATGCTACACGCATAAACACTGGCAAAGGATCAAGCAAGACCCTTTGGAGTTAACCATTGATAAGGACGAGCTATAGAGCATCGGTTTTGAAATGACAACATGGATTGGAGATCATGAGTTGTTGCGTGGGAAATTAAAATAATAATTTCTATGTTCTAAGATATAGTTGGAGAGTCTTCCACATATCTATGAACTGCTTGGATAGGTAAATCCAAACAAAGCATCACTAGCAACCTATACAGTTGAAGTAAAAGTGATTATTGCCTAAGAAGCAATAAAACAGGGTTGTTTAAAGTTCTTCACTGAACTTGGGTAGATCACCTATCTGCTGGCTTGATGGTTCTTCATTGAAAAATGCGTGGAACCACTCTTGAAGCAAGAAAAACGTCTGCTAACTTGATGGTTCTTCATTGCAAAATGAGTAAAACCACCATCAAAGTAAGAAAGACTAGATCACATAATAAACAAACTCGAAAAGATCTTATCATCATATCTCGAAGAACATTCGATGAAAATGATATTAAGATTGGCAAAGCATGGTAACTAAACCTATGCAACAAGTGAGAAGCAACACTCACGTTGTAGCACTGGAAATCAAGCATAGCTTTGAATTCCATGAAATGTTTTAAAGATGGGTTAGAGGCCCATGGTTGTAAAACATTGGGGTTGAACATTTATCATATATGAAATGTGTTTTCATATTCCATTTAATCTTGGTTTAGTATTAAATGATGAGTCCCTTCAATTTGACAATATATTCAAGATAGACTGTCAGGACCAGTCCTGTGACTAAGAAATGTCTATCAAGTGAACTTGAATGTCAAAGGTTGAAAATGGTCCCTAATCGGAGTTTTCTATAAAATTGGACGCATAGAAAACGTTAGACGACTAGAATGCAAGATGACTAGTAGTTCTGTTTCTTGAACTATGTGGACATGGCAATGTCATAATCATTTGCATAGATACTTACTTTGGGAAGACTAGTATCGGACAAGACCTATGAAACTTTACTGTAAGAGATGAAAATTTGTCATGAGTAAATTTCATTAAATTATTAGACACTAAATCCTCAATACCTGAGTGATTTGAGATTACTTGTTTGAGAACTGGTTGCTTTGACGTTGACCAACCGTCGCACCGTAAAAGGAGGCTATAAAGGCAACGCTCAGGTAATCACCTATCAAACGAAGTCTAATCTCAAGATCGCAAGATTGGGATTGTCCTCCCATAAATCGGGATGAGATGCTTAAAAGTTGTACAAGGCCACTCGGAGAGCTAGAAACTGTGAAATGCATGGCCGTGCTCGGATGAATCATAGGCTATGATTATCTGTTTATTTGATCAGTTGAACTCTGAAACCGAGGAACACCTCTGGACATAATAAGGATGACAACTCTTACCTTATGTTCAAGAGCAAGCATCGAGCGACAAAGGAATTAGGAAATGCACACTTGTCCCTAAGGACAAGTGGGAGACTGAAGGAAATAATGCCCTTGGTCCAAGTATGCATTCTATGTTAAGTCTAATAAATGCGGTTCAGTATTAATTAACAAGTTAATAATTCAGTGAGATCAAGTGAGCTGAATGCCTAGCTAGAGGCCGCTTCAGTTCAAGTGGAATTAATGATATTAATCCACAGCTTACTCTTGACTGAACCCGTAGGGTCACACAAATAGTACGTAAACGGATCAAGTATTTAATAGCATTAAATACTCCATCTATGAATATTCGGAACCGACGGATCTTGGTTTCAGTGGGAGCTAAGATCGTCACAGGCAAGGAATGAATACTCCGAAACGATGATATTGCCGGAAACGGAAATATGGATCGTATCGGAAATATAAATATTATCCAAGTCGTAGATGTTGCCGGAAACGGAAACATGGTACGTGTCGGAAAATATTATCGGAAATGGAAATATTGCCAGAATCGGAAATATTGCCGGAAACGGAAATATTGTCAGAATCGGAAATATTACCGGAATCGGAAAATAATTCCGGAAACGGAAATATTAAATATTTGTTCGAAACGGAAATTAATTCCGGAATCGGAAATATTAAATATTGTTCGTATCGGAAATGAATTCCGGAATCGGAAAATTTAATCGGAAGCGCGTCGTACGAATAAGCATCGGACGAGGCCTGCCGGACGAGGCCCAGCACGAAGCCAGGCCATCGCCCAGCAAGCCAAGCGCGCCGCACAAACAGCCACGCCAGGCCCAGCGCAAGGCCAGGCCCAGCAGGCTGCGCGCAGCGCGCAGCGCGCACAGCGCGCACAGCACGCGCAGCGCGCAGCACGCGCAGCGCGCAGCGCGCGCGGGCGCTGAGTGGGCTGCTGCTCGCGCGCACGCATGGGGCCCATCGTGGCTGCCGTGCGTGTGTGTGCAAGTGTTTGTGTTCGTGCACGTTTCCTAAAACATGCAGAGTTCGGTTAATGATTAAAATTCCTAATTCTATTTGATAAATTAATTAAATTAGAGTTCTTGTAGGATTCTAGGTTTGATTAATTTGTATCTGAATAGGATTTCGATTCCCTTTCCATACCGCTATAAATATGAGGCTAGGGCTCACAATTTATAACACAAGTTTCAAAGTATTCAAAGTGAGTTTTTGAGAGAAAAATTCAGTCACACATTTGCCTATAAAGTACCGAAAATAATAGTACCTTAAGGGCGATTCTAGTTGGTCAATCTTAAGGCGGATCCGGACGTGCTGTGGACTATCTACGGAGGGACGACACTTGGAGTCCTAAAGACTTGTTCTTGTTCGGTTCGGGCGCAGCTAGGGAAGGCACGCAACAAAGAGTATGCATCTAATCTATGCTAAATGATTATGTGTAAATAATATGTTTTCCTGGGTTTATGGTTTTTCCGCATGATTTATGAATTGTCATATGTATCATAACCTAACAGCAACTGCGTAACACAATTTTTTTTTAATCTGAATAGATAATTATACGGGATCATTTTATCTTAGAGAAAATCAAAAGCGAAACTGAAATAACTTATTAAAATAAATACAATAAATATATTTATGATATTGTTGTAGATGTGCTGATACCCCCTTGCCATATTGGTCACCGCAATACATTATCTTATAGAGGCCCTGTGTTCGAATCCTTGTAAATGCATAACACAACATTTTTTTTAATCTGAATAGATAGTTATACGGGATCATTTTATCTTAGAGAAAATCAAAGAACTATTCATTGGACTACACGCCGAGTATGATAAACAAAAATTATGTACAAGGAACTATTTATTGAACTTCCGATCCTAAGAGTAAAGTTTTTAAAATAATTTTCTAGAGTAAATATAAATCCAATGTTATATTTCCAATATACCTCTTTGATAATAGGGACATTAAATATTCGCGTACTCCCGATAAAAGTAACAAGTTACCAAAAAATTGTACGGAGTAGAACAAAATTAGCTCAGTTCTCTGATTTCTTTATCACTAAAATGATCTCGTAAATGATCTGTGACAAATTCAAATAATATGTTATTTCCTTGTAAATAATCATGGTGGCAAGCAACGAGTCTTTATCACTCACTAAAATGATCCCTAAACCTACTATAACCTGATGACATTTTAATTTTTTTATCTATTTAGATTCAGATGATTTCACAACAATTATTGATTTTTCATTTAATTATAACATTTGTGTACCGTTATACAATTAGGTTAGCGTAAATAAAATATATATATAGCTTAAAACAAATCGAGGTGATTTCTAAACAATTATTTAAATATGCGTGTACCGTTATAAAATTAGGTTAACATAAATAAAATATATATAACTTGATACAAATTATTGTCATACGAACACTTTCGCGTATTATTAAATATTATTTTTTACTATCAATTTGGATTTTCTTAAGATCATGACTTATATATATTTTTTTAAATTTAATATTTATATTAATTATTTGTTATAACCAATGTTGATAAACAATATGGATAATAAATGTTGTGTTAGTCCCCATAAAAAAACTTTACGGCTGCACATAACATGAAATATAGGCGTGAAAAAATAACTCATACTATATATAGTTAAATGATACTTATAATTATATGTTGACGATTTTTACACTAAATTTAATAATTTTCATAAAAGTAATGAGTTACCCAAATAACATTCCAATTCTATAAATATGATTTTTTTTATTAAAATGATCCCATAATTGATTTGTTAATATTTGCAACATAATTTTTATTTTTTTTTTATTTTTTTATATATAGGACTTAGATTGAAATTATTTCTAAACAATTATTTATTTTTCATTCAAATTATAATATTTGTGTAACGTTATACAATTAGGTTAATGTAAATAAAATATACGGAGTATATAACTTAAAAAAATTTGAGATGATTTCCAAATAATTATTTATTTATTTGTGTACCATTATTAAATTAGGTTAGCATAAATAAAATATATATAACTTGACACAAATTATTGTCGTACGGACATTTTTCGCGTATTATTCAATATTATTCTTTACTATCATTTTGGGTTTTCTTAAGATCATGACTTATATTTTTTTTAAATGTAATATTCATATTAATTAATTGTTACAACCAATGTTGATAAACAATGGGGATAATAAATTTTGTGTTAGTCCCCATAAACAAACTTTACGGCTACACATATCACGAAGTATAGGCGGTTAAAAATAACTCATATTATTCATAATGATACTATATATAGTTCAATGATACTTATAATTATACATTGACGATTTTTACACTAAATCTAATCATTTCCATAAAAGTAACGAGTTACTCAAAATATATTCTTAATTCTATAACTATGATTTATAGTTTATTAAAATGATCCCATAAATGATTTGTTAACATTTGTAACATAATTTTTTATTATTTTTTTATTTTTTTATATAGGATTTAGATTGAGATGATTTCTAAACATTATTTATTTTGATCAAAGTTTTCCGAATTTTTGGGAGTGGTATATTTTACGTAAATCTATTTTTTTTTAATAGGACCACAAAATATTTAGTTTTGAACACAACAAATACAATTAACATGGTGTTAATTTTAGGAGGGGTTTGTTTTACATATAATCTCTTTTGTGTAAATGATCAAAACAATCAACTTTTTACATATAACATGATTTTAGTTTCAGAGAAGGGTTTATAGTACATAGAATATGTTTTGTTTTTAAAGGATCAACTATAATTACTTTTGAACACAACAAATAAAATTCATAATGATTTTGGTTCATCAATTGAAAGAAACATGGGATTTTTAAAAAATAAAATCCTAACCTATTGTTAAGATTCGAACACGGGTGAATTTTAGGCAAAAGCGTTGAAGTTACCATCACTTTGACAAGGGGTATCAGCACGTCTACAATTGCAATACCAATTTATACGACTTATAAAAATCAATGATCCCATAAAAAGATGTCATTTTTTAAAAACATTGTTTTTGCTAGAGCCAGGATTGGAAGGCATGTTGATCGCAAATATATTGAAGTTCAAGCGGTAAAGCAATGACCATAAGTCCATGATGACAAAGGGGTATCAGCACGTTAACATTTGCAACATAAAACATTTTTATCTATATGGAGGGAGTATGATTTTAGTTCTTTTAATCATATTTTTCAAATTCTGATGGTATCAATTAACAAATCACCTCTTCGTATAATACAATAAAATAAGAAAATAACTTCATCACGAATGAATTAAGTCGCGAAAGCTTTCACTTGACAAATGAATTAATTTCATCACGAGAGTCTTCACCACGTCGAATTATGAACCCAAGTTGATTCCTGATGCACAAAGGGTAATTCAGATAAATTTGTTTTATTTTTATTTTTTGATGAATAAGTTCAACAAACACGAGTTTATTTTTTGACGGAGTGTTTTAATTGTGAAATATCTTGTTAATAAATGTTGCATTTGAAGAGATCGTGTTTTAATTTGTGGGATCATTACATGTATACTGAAATCGGAATACATACTGTTTATGAACTTCATTAGCTATCGTATCTTGTATAAAATTTTAGGTAGCCCACTATGATGTGCTGATACCCCCCATTAAATTGGTTACTTGATTACCCTTACACTAGCTAAACCCGTGTTCGAACCTATGTGGTTGTTGAAAAATAATTTATTTTTTCCCTATTCATTTGTTTTTTATTTTAATGAGTATTTTTTATACAAATTCTACAACCAAAACACATTTAGGAGTATTGTCTATACAATTTCTAGAATCAAAATCATAACTTAATAAAACAGGTTTATTGCTATACAAAAGTTTCAATATTGTCACTTCCAATTCATCATCTCCAGATTCGTAGAAGACGAATAATAGTTACATCCATTGCAATATTAACTATTTTTTCCAGCCATTGCAATAGGTCCAGCTTTTGTCACTTTCAATTCATCATTTCCAGTACATCTCAACTGAAACACTATAATAAATATGATTGAAAATCTCTTAGTAATTTCATCAAACAGGTTATATGCATCACTAAATCCATGGAAGTTCTTTTAATGGCAGACTTTTATATGCCTCGAAAAAAATTATAACTCATTTAGATAGTTAATGCATTAAAAAATGGCAGAAAATAGAATGAGAAATAGAAATTCAGAGGGTGGGAAAAATGAATCACATACTTTGCAGTTGCTTTAGCAATATAAACCAGAAAAAATGGCTCTTTGTAGTTCTCTTATTATTAGTGGAGGTGAAAGATGAAAATTTGAGGTGAAGAGGTGTTTGGCGCAAATATGAAAAATGGGTATTTTGGCGCAATTAAATCCCGCTCAAAGAACAGAATGGCGCAAATGGCTGAAAATATTTGCCGCCCAAAAAAAATATTTCAGAAAGCTTTTCCCTCTCTTTTTTTAGTGGGATTTGTGAGATGACATTGTGTAATTGGTGGTGTGCAAGATACCTTTGCACACCAAGTGTATCCCTAGCCTTTTCCGTTTTATTCAGTTACACTTTGGAACAATTATATTGTGGCCCCAAAGTTTGAAAAGGGGTATATTTTTTCGATAAACCTATTTTTGTGTTAATTATGTTAATTGGGTTTAGCACTACAAGAAAAAGCCAAATTTCCGACTGCAAAAATTAGTCGCCAAAAGAGCGTTTTTGGTCGGAAAAAAGTTTACCGACTAAAAGTAGTCGGAAAAGGGTTGTCGGTGATGTTCTGGTCGGAGTTTGGCCAAATTCCGACTAAAAAGTAGTCGGAAAAAACTAGCGACTACATTTCCGACTATAAATAGTTGGAAAATTACCGACTACTACTTTAGTCGGAAAATTACCGACTAAAAGGGTGGTCGGTAATTTTCCGACTAAAGTAGTGGTCGGAAAATTACCGACCACTTTTTTAGTCGGTAATTTCCCGACTACTACTTTAGTCGGGAAATTACGACCACTTTTTTAGTCGGTAATTTCCCGACTACTACTTTAGTCGTAAAATTACGACCACTTTTTAGTTGGTAATTTTCCGACTAAAGTAGTAGTCGGTAAAACCATATTTAAAAATAAAAAAAAAATAACTGAAACCACAGTAACTGGACATTCCAGTTACCAGTTTTCAGCTTGACAATCTTCCATTTCCAAATGAAAATTTTTTAATCAAAACAATTTTTCATATTATTAAAATAAAACCCAAACTTATATATATATCATCATCAAGAGTTATTACAAAATTAAATTAACTATACTTGTACCAACAACTTAGATCTAGATCTAATAGAGTCAAAATAATTATAATACTTGATCTAATCTAAAACAAAAATTATAGGACACGATTTTGTTGGAGCTCCTCACTTCAAAGATTTGCTTGACATCTTCTATCACCTACAACCACAAAAAAAAAAAAAAAAAATCCGAAATATCAAATTAAAAACCGAAAATACAAACGAAAATTAAACTAGATTAAAAAACGAAAATAAAAAAATGAAAGAAAATAACAAAACCGGTTTTAAAAAACAAATGAAAGAAAATAATAATACCGGTTTAAAAAAACCAATTTAAAAACAAAACCAGTTTACAAAACGAAAAAGGAAAATAATTTAAAAAACAAAAAATCAAATCAAATCGAATCAAATTAGAAAATGAAAATAAATTAAAAAACGAAAATAAAATCAGATTTCAAAACGAAAATGAAAAAAACGGAAATAAAATTAGAAAAATTAAATCAGTTTAAAAATGAAAATTAAATTTGAAAACGAAAAGCAAATTTATAAACGAAAATCAAATTAAAAACAGAAAATCAAATTTAAAACGAAAATCAAATTAAAAAAATCAAGAAATTAAAATTAACAAAAACGAATCAGATCCAAATTAAAAATCACGAAAATCAAATTATAAAAACCAAATAAAAAAAACTCACCAATTTTCGTCGATGATGAAGGAGATCGATGATGAAGTCGGAGTTGATGGTGATGAAGGAGGTTGATGATGAAGGAGATTGGTGACGATGAAGATCTACGGTGATGGTGATTATAATCTACGGTGATGAAGAGGGGAATGAGAATCAATTCCTCATTCTTAGAAAGGAGATAGAAGATGAAGAGGGAGGAGAGAGGAGAGAGGAGAGAGGAGAGAGAAGGAAGAGGGAAAGAAAACGGCTGAAATGAAAGAGAGGAGTAGGGTTAGGTTGAGTTGTTTTGTGTCTTATGCAGTTATGCGTACCAGCCCAAAGGCCCGTTTGTTTTTAATTTAAAAAAAAACACCGACTATTAAATTAGTCGGTATTCTTGAAATTTCCGACTAATTTAGTAGTCGTTAATAACTTTTTTTTATTTAAAAAAAAATACCGACTACATCATTGGTCGGAAAATTACATGTTTGGAAAATTTTGAGATTTTTTTTTGTCGATATTTTACCGACTACTTATGTAGTCGTTAAATTAACGACCAACTTCAAAGTAGTCGGTAAAACAGTAAATTCCGACCACATTTACGTAGTCGGTAAAATATATAGTCGGTAAAAGTAGTCGGTAAGTTTTTTCGAATATTAGGTTTGGTCGACTTAATTCACGACTATTAAGTAGTCGTAGTTTACCTGCAAAGTGGTCGTAAATTACCGACCACTTAATTTTAGTCGGTAAAAAAAATATTAACGACTACCATTTTATTAGTCGGTGAAATACAATGTCACCGACTACTTTTCTTACGGTCGGAAAATTCAGTCGCTAAATCACTGTTTTCTTGTAGTGTAGTATAACGCTGGTGGAGTTTCAAATGTCACCTTATATAAGTTCGTTTTTAACTACAAACACCAGATCACAAAATTTATGATAATTTATAACACTTAATTCATATTTAAGGCGAGCACACAAATATAAGTTCAAGCTTAAACTTGAAATGAGAATTCGACCTGAACCCGATCCATGACCCGCAATTGTGTTTATAAATGAAAACCCGTAACGCATCGTATCCAACCCTTTAATATTGACGACCGCTTTCGACCACGAAATGCATGACCCGGACCCGATACTTACACCCGACCAAAATATAACCGCTAAGATAATTAGACATTTAGACCTAATCTTGAAAGGGTGAAAAGCGTAAAAATGAATGTAACATAAATTTTATTATAGATAATTAGAAGGTTAAACTTGACTAGACCTGATAGGTATTATACCCGGTCTTAACCCGAATCTGATAGTGAATCCAACCTGAAATTTTACCGACCCGAAAATTTGTTTACCCTAAGGAAATTTGTCAGGATTTTTTCCTATTTTGTTGTTTGAATTATTTTCCATGCGATTTTACATAATCCTTGTTGTACTAGCCACGTATATATTTAATTTTTTTTCTTCTAACACACCCCTTATTGTTGTGATTCTAAAATCGATTTTGAACGGAGGACTCTGTTATGTTTTTCAGATTTTATTAATAATCATTGTTTAACTAGCCACTTTGTTTGTATTTATTAATAATCTTTGTCAGTTAATAATCTTTGTCAGTTTATATTAATAATCCTTGTTTTACTCAATAACGAACTTGGAAGGTTCGTTTAATATGTTTTTATTTTTTACTCACAACCTGTATAAAAATGGCATCACTACAATGAACCCCATGGAGAGGACAAAAAGGAGGAGCTGTTAAAAATGGATCCGATCCGAGAAACCGATCTGAACCTGGACCCGACCTAGCTTAGACCTGAGTTTTTTTTATAAATAGGTAACCAGTAACCCGACCATATCTAACACTTTAAAACAGACGACCGATTTCTACCCGTTAATGCATGACCCAGACCAAAACCTGACACTCGACCAAGATATAACCGATAACAGAACTGAGTCAGCTTACCCCACCAAAAATTGACCCGAACCCGATCAACGCCCAACCCCATGTGAACCCGAAACGAATTCTAACCCTATGAAACTTTTTATTGACTCAAATTGTGACAACTCGTTACCTAAATTTACGCGACCGATTGACAACCCGATTTGTCATTGACCTAACTAAATAATAAATTATATCAAATTAATATTATTTTTCATAATTCCGTAACCTAGAACATGTGAAAAACATTAAACCAAATTTTACCAAATTTATAATTGTTAATTATAAGGTAAAAACTTGAGTACACATGATAGCTATCGTACCCGATCTTAACCCGTATCCGATATTGAGCCCGACCTCAATTTTAAGTATGATGAACTAGTTCACGAACGTAAGGGGAAGACTTTGTTAATGAACGACCTTTTACAAAAGTTAATCCGAAAATAACTAATTTAAAATATTGGCGCACATGAGATTACTTTATCGAGCACGTCACCGAAGTGTTTATTGACCGGCTCGGCTCATTTGCAGCCCTAATCACGTTCTGACACGAGATCAGACTTGAAACGTAATTAAAATTGGTATACACAACATTTTTAATTGTCTACAAGGTGGTACATTTGGTCTGTATAATGATAAGGTCTATATACTAACAACTTAAATTTTTTTTTTACCAAGTGATTTTCGAATAAAAAATTCCGTTGCATCAATCTAAACGTGGGAAGGTCTTGTTTTGAAAATAAAATAACGTTGCACAAATTGTCTGATATAAGTTATGCGTGTAGTAGAATAAGAAAAAGGGAAAGCTATGACACCTTTCCCCTTCCTTTTCCACGTGTTGACTGGTGTGGGAAGGTAGAACGGCTATTAAAGGGGAGGTCACTCCACCTTTCTTCCCCCACTTCCTTCACTCTAATCTCTTTCCCACCTTGTGCTTCCCCAAATTCCTCTTGAGTTTTCCCTTTTCCATATCTTCTAAGATACAACACCATGGCTGCACATCCCACAAATAACTTAGGGTTTGGAATTCCCCCCCCCCCCCCCCCCGCCGCCGTTCTTTCCTAATTTTGCAGCCATCTTGCCCACATGCATGGTGGTGAGAAGCTTAGATGAGGATGATTTGGGGGTGGTGTACATGATGTGTCCTTGGGACACTTTTCGTCTGGTCTACAACGACTACGCCCGCCGGGTTGCGTGCTCTCCTCAACACCTGCTGATTTGCCGACAAGGAGGAGAGGTCGTCCCACCACTACTCATAGCTGGAGAGATCAGACTGATGGAGGGGGAGACCCTCATAGTCCTCAGCCTCGTAAGTTTGAACTATATCATAAGTACTTCCATTATTTTTTATTTTTATAAAATTATCATGAAATTAGTAATTGTTTGTTAATTTGTTTGTTTGAGTTTTATAGTTTGAACTCTATTATTTTTTCCCTATAATTTGTTTGTTAATGATCAGATCTGTGGGATTATATCAACTTTAGATTGTTTGGCCTTGTTTTAGATTTATTTTGTAGTACATAATACTAAATTGATGCATGCAAACTATTAGGAATGAAAGTTAATTAAGCTAGGTACTTTATAACTTATTAAATGCGAAAATTGAGCTCGATGTGTGTGTGTTAATTGCACAATTTTGCTTGATTTATTATATATTTTGCATGATGAGATTCAGTTGTTTAAATTAAGATTATGCTAGTTTAAATTAAACATAAGATTCACTAGTTTAAATTAAGATTAACATTATTTTTTATTTTGCTAGTTTAAATTATGTTTGACAATATGTAGTAGAAAGGCTTAAATTTTGAAACATGTAATTTTAATTATTTAAGTATAATTTATTTTTTATTATTTAAGTTCTATAATTGAATTTATTAATTTTCGTGGATGTGTGTTATTCGTACATATGTTCACTCTATAAGTGTAGTTAAATACAAATTGTGGACTCTTATATATATTAACGTATCCATAAACTTGTTATAATTGGAAATATAGGGAATTGTCATGAGTACAAACATGCGTGAATCATTATTAAAAAAAAGAATTTAAATGGATGGCCTACATAATGAATTTTGCCTAAATAAAAAACAAAAAATGACATGTAATAATTCAAATTGTGGCTTATTTGATGAGTGTCTAACAAAATAAATATATACATTTTTGGTAAATGTTTCAGGTACCAGGGATGAACGTGAACACGTTTGTCCGGACTTTTTAGTCCACGGGTGTATACGGTTCAAAGGCGAGTCACCGACAACTTATGGTCGGTCATAAATGAATACGCCCACTCGCTACGGTTGCATCCCCTTAGGGTAACAATCTCGCACAATATGATTGTGCGAGAAGGGACCGAGACAATTCAGGATGTCAGGATGTCGGTATTGTCAACGGGTCCACCCTCTACGCAATCATCGAGTAGGATGGATTGCTGATTATCCCTTTTTGAAAACTTTTTGGTACATAAGGGATAAGTTTTTGCAGTTACTTAGGCCGGGTACTGATACTGATGATCTAAGTCTTTTCCTCATGCAGTGAGGATGTTGTATCCAACTAGTGCCTAAGTAACACATTTTGTTGATTAGTATCAAAACTAGTTTTTATGTATAACTCGAACTACTTTTGGTACCAAACTACTAATCTAATTCTACTTGTCAAGTACATTAATGATTTTGAGGTTATCTAGTTCTACCCTAACACGTTTATTAGGTACAAGATCAAAGATATATATTTAAACGACTTCTAATTTAAAAATAGTGTGTTGTGTTCGCATGTAATATTAGTGGTGCGTTTGTTTCTAATATTGAAGGTATAAATAGTAAATACGGATAAATAATAAATTTAATTAGTTCTAAATATTACATTTATCAATACTATGAAATGTTTACCTCCAACAAGAGAACAACTTTAAATAAAGGACTTAAAAACAAGAGCAAAATCTTTTTCACCTTTAACCCTTAACTCATTTTTGGGGATATAATCGAGTAATCCGATTTGTTAAATAACCGAACCGTTAATAACCTGTTAGGTGGCACACCTTAATCGTACCGACAACTCTATCAGAGTATGGGTTGGGAGTTGTCCGGAGGCTGTTGAAAATGTAATGTAATTGCAACGGACTTTTGTCTCGCTTCTAATGAAACCTAAGCCTCGTCAAGTATTCATCAAATAAATAAAAAATTAGTTTTTCTTAATTTAATGGAAAAGGGAATGAAAAGGTAGGATGGACCACATTAAGAACAACAATTATTATTCTATAAGGTTGACTTATACGAGATTGTGTACTAGTACATTACCATATTCCTTTTAAGGAAACTAATTTGGCATTTATTAAATATATTATGTGGGCCAACTTACCTTACATTCCAAATTGGGCCACGCAAATGGTAAAGGAATATCCGCAATCAATGACCAACACTTTTGGAGTTTTGGATATAGCACAAATTCAAATCAGCGGGCCACGCTTTTGGAATATCTGACTTTTTTTCCCCTCTAGTTTGGTCTTTACTGGAGCCACATAACCGCCATTTTTTGGGTTTACACATTCACCGGCCAACAAGTTGGCGTGAGTGGGCCCCTTTAGCAACACTTAAGTTCGGCCCAATAATTGGGTATTCATATTTTTGTACATATGGGCCAACAGTGGGAGCAATTCATAATTAACCCTACACTAATATCAAGTAATAATACCGACCAAACTAATTGAACTTAATCAAATACGAAATCTCCATTTAGGTACATTACATTATGATCTTCCATAATAAAAGGTTTCAATAAATATAACACTTTAACATTTGACTCACCATCTACTAACACTACAAACACTACAACTCGTTAGTTTGGTCTTTCCATCCAAGGCTATTTCGGGATAACAATATATCATCATCGGGAACAACTCCTATACTCGGAGTATTTTGTGAAAGCCCCAGCATTTTCATGGATTTTTGTTTCAGCTTACTTATCACCTAGAAAACATTAGGGAAAACAATCTTACGTACATGAACTGAAGAGTACTACTAAAATTGCAGTAAGATAACAAGAGTAAAAGGGTCTGACGTACCTGTAACTTTCCAACCCATTCTGTCGCAGCAGTTGACAGCCCTTCAACGACCTCATCATCCGATTCCGATGACTCCTCCGTGACCTAATATTGGATCAAAGGTATGGTGCAATATCATACAAATATAAGCTTAGATAAAATATTAATTGGGTTATTAATACAATGCTAACCTTATTTTTTGCCTTCGATTTTTGCGGCCATATGTTATTCTCACCCACAGCCTTGTGTCTTATGGTGAAAGGCCTGCCCCTTTTCTTCTTGCTCCTGCTAATAGGGTTCTTAATCTTCACCTGTGTGGTACAACTTTGTTGGGAAGCCTCATCAGAAGCGCGGGATTCTAAGGGAATAAACTGTTGTTTTTCTTTAGCTAACCAAACCCTTTCCCTAACGCCTATTTCAATACTTTGTAATTCCTTTACTACAAACTGGAGAGTCTCATCGTTGAAAGTCGCTTCCTCACAAATAGGCTCAAATAAGTTCATCATCGTATCAAATCTTTTCAGCACCTCTGTCTTTGTAGGATCATAGAAAGAAACGATCACATGCATGTGCTTCCTGTAAACATCTTTTCTCAATCTAAGAAGGATGTATTTCTCAGGATCATCAACTACAAAGTTTTGATCCAGTATGCGTATACAATGCCTGCATAGAATACCCCTCGTTTTAAACATCTTACACATACATGTGACTTCCTTTGCCTCGGCACAAAATTTAACTACATTGAACCTCCGATGATTAGTCAATATTTCTTCACTCTGACCTTTTTTAATTATCCAAACCCTATCCTCCAGCACATATTCAAACTTCGTCTTGGATATTTCTTTGGTCTCCTTCACAACACAATATAAAAGCTTCTCACATTGTATTTGCACTTCCCTAAACTTGTTGTCTGTGTACAGCTTCTGGAATACCCTCTCAATGTTAAAACCAGTTACCAACTTGCGTATATACTTCGCACTATTAGCATCCGCGTCTTTCTCATCACTGCATCTTTTATTCATAGCTTCACAACATTTCGTAGGAAACTCATACAACTTTGTGCTTCTCTCCAAAAAAACCATCAAAAAATGAATTTATTGACTCGACACGCTCCGTTGTCTTCATGCCAGCCCATAATATATTATTCATAAACGGAGGTACCCACATTTCCCTATCCTTGTACAAGCTGTCGAGCCAAACATGGCAAGCATGGTTTGCAACATCAAAATCAACCTCCATGCTAGACCACTTGTTCTCAAACCCCTCTACAGACAAACTCTCATAAAGAACTCGCTTCATCACCTTTTTCAACTCCTTATACCTAGCCCAAACACAATGTTTTATTCAGTACATATATCTCCAAGGATAATTTACGTTATAATACTTATAAAAAGAGGTACTATTTTAACAGCTTAATTATTTTTAAATAACGCATGATAACGGTTTTAAATGAATTGGTTTTCAATATACTCTAGTATAGTAAAATATTATTATAAACAATCTTTATTTTCACTAAAACAATCCGAGGTAATAATTTAACAGTCGCATAATCAACTCAAATTATAATCTACGTTAAACATAAACAGTCTAAGGTTTAATAATACTATCTGAACATAATTCTCGTACTTATTAAATGCAACCAAATTACACACCATAACATGAAATGGATAAAAAACTACGCTTAAAATTTATTTATTGGGCCTCACATATAATAAAACCAATCTAGATACCACTCAATAATAGGCACTATATACCATGACATGCAATGGAATTTTATAAATAAGGTACATAACATAATAGTCGCAACAATTAGAAAACATACTTGGGATGACTACCGAGTTTGGAAGGAATTTTGTTCATTATGTGCCATAGACACCAACGATGGCGAGCCTCCAGCATCTCATCCCTCAGAGGTCGGATCATAGCCGCTGCTTGATCTGTTAAAATGGCATCCAGACATCTACCACCCATGCATATGCGCCATTTCCTAAACAACCAACTAAAACTATCAACATCTTCGTGGGACAACAACGCACAACCAAGCAAAAGTGACTGCCCGTGATGATTTACCCCCACAAAATTGCAAAAGGGGAGCTCATAATTGTTAGTGAGGTAAGTGGCATCAAAACAAACGACCTCCCCAAAATCGTTAAAGGCCACACGGCTCCTAGCATCAACCCACATAATGTCCTTCAGACCACCTTCGACATCAAGTCTGTGGGCATGGAAGAATTTATCATTACCCTTTTGCATTCCTTCAAAATAGTTCATCATCGCATTTGCATCCCCACCTTCCATTTTCAGCCTCCTTCGTTCTTGAACTATGTGTATAATATCCTTTTATCAGAACTGACCAGTTCTGTGCACTGATCTGCACAGTTCTGATCTGAGCTGTGCAGATCAGTGCACAGAACTGATCAGAGCTGACCAGTTCTGTGCACTGATCTGCACAGCTCAGATCAGAACTATGCAGATCAGTGCATAGAACTGATCAGTTCTGACCAGTTCTGTGCACTGATCTGCACAGTTCTGATCTGAGCTGTGCAGATCAGTGCATAGAACTGGTCAGTTCTGATCAGTTCTGTACAAATGCTGGGGAATGAATTTGAATATGCAAAATTTTGGTCCACAAACCCACCCAAAAACAGACTGTTCTTTAAAGATTAAGCAACAAAGAAAGCACAACCAAGCTCCTGAAATAACCTTCAGATACTAACAACCAGCAATTAGATGGTACACAGGAACTTAGCAGACACTTAAATCCAAATAAGATGTTTTTTTTCCGGGTTGGGAGGTAGTTTGGGAGTGCAAACATGGATGACATAATATCCAGCTCCATGAGCATAATATAGAGACCAGTTGCATAAGAATTCAAGGAGTATGGAAATTCCCTGAATAAAGAAGTATCAGGTGTAACCATCCATCATCCTTTGAACAACCACCACTATCCTAAAGCCTCGTACTAATCTATTATTCCACATTTAAGGGTAATTGGGTCGTTATAGTACATATTTAGGCAAAAATGACGTTTTCGAACCCAACTTTGAACCAAAGAACCTAAGGAATGTTTTCAAACTTATTACATGTCTCATATGCATAGTTATAACTTTCTAAGCCTCGTAATAATCTATTATTCCACATTTAAGGGTAATTGGGTCGTTATAGTACATATTTAGGCAAAAATGACATTTTCGAACCCAACTTTGAACCAAAGAACCTAAGGAATGTTTTCAAACTTATTACATGTCTCATATGAATAGTTATAACTTTCTAAGCCTCGTACTAATCTATTATTCCACATTTAAGGGTAATTGGGTCGTTATAGTACATATTTAGGCAAAAATGACATTTTCGAACCCAACTTTGAACCAAAGAACCTAAGGAATGTTTTCAAACTTATTACATGTCTCATATGCATAGTTATAACTTTCTAAGCCTCGTACTAATCTATTATTCCACATTTAAGGGTAATTGGGTCGTTATAGTACATATTTAGGCAAAAATGACATTTTCGAACCCAACTTTTAACTAATCTACAAATTAACTTGGTGAAAAAATAGTTGCCAAAATAGTACCTATCTCACTATTTCTCTTTTTCAACATAAAATCCTTCATCATGATCTCGGCGTGTATAACTCATGTCAACATCGTCAATCATTTGAGGGATATGCCAGGAGGAAGGTGGAATCTCATTAAACTGCTCATCATACTCTTCTTCATCATCTACATCCTCAACGCCAAGTATTCTTCTTTTGCCTTCCAGAACAACTGACCAACTACGATCGGCAGGGTCAACCATGTAAAAGATTTGTTTTGCCTGTGATGCTAATATGAAAGGATCTGCAAGATGCCCAACTCGACTAAAGTTTACAAGTGTCAGGTACCCATGTTCATCCTTTTTGACACCGCGACTAATATCAACCCACTTGCACCGGAATAGAGGAATCTTAAAATACTTAAATTCCAACTCTAATATTTCTTCAATGACTCCATAGTAAGAGTTCGTCTTATCTACAAGTGTTCTATCTTTTACACTAGCATACTCTGAAGATAAACATATTGCCGTAACACCACTATTTTGCATCGTCGTTTTGTCATCTTGTCGCTTCGTGTAAAAAGAATAGCCATTGATGTCGTACCCCTCATAAGATATGACTTGACATTTAGGACCATATGCCAACCATCTCACCATGTCAGATACCTCATTAGGCGTGTCGGAAAATTGATCCATCACTCGACGCTTGAACCATGTGAGGAATGAACGATTATGCTCTTTTATCAGTTGAGGACCATTTTTTGAAGGATATTGCTCTCTAAGAAAGTTCATGTGCTCAGCCACGTATGGATGGACTTCACTAAGACTTTGCACCACAAACAGCTCAACCTTACACATCATTTCAGAACTGATTGATATCCTTTTCTTGCCAATTGTACCTTGACCCCCAAGTCTCCCATCATGTCTAGACTTTGGTACTCCGACTTCTTTCAAACGTGCCATATATTGAGAAACCCATGCAGCAACTTCCTCCGCGACGGTTCGTTGGACAATACTAGCTTCAGGTTTGGCCGGATTCATCACTCTATTTTTCAAGGTACCCATTTCCCGTTCAAAGGGATACATGTACCTCATACAAACTGGCCCACAAAGCTTAATTTCACGAACAAGATGAATAATCAAATGAGGCATCATGTCAAAGAATGATGGCGGAAAATACTTTTCAAACCGACACATGGTCTCAAGTACATCAGCCTGCAAATCATCCAGTATTGTTGGATTGATCACCTTGCTACAAATTGTGTTGAAAAAGAAACACAATCTTGTAATGGTATACCTCACTTGTGGCGGCAATATCCCTCGAATTGCAACCGGCAGCAATTGTTGCATCAACACGTGACAATCATGAGATTTCATTCCAACTAATTTCAAGTCAGACATGGACACAAGTCTACGAAAATTTGAAGAGTAACCGGCAGGGACCTTTAAGCCATGCAAAGACTCACAAAAGCTAACTTTCTCCTTTTTAGACAAGGTGAAACAAGCTGGGGGAAGGTACCAGCGTTTTCCCCTTTCTTGAGGTGCCAACTCGGAGCGACCCATAGCAGCCATATCTTGTCTAACTTTAGGCCCATCCTTCGTTTTCCCTTGCATATTCAACAATGTCCCAACAATGGCATCACAAACATTTTTCTCAATATGCATTACATCCAAACAATGCCTAACTTCCAAATCTCTCCAATATGGGAGATCCCAAAAGATAGACCTCTTCTTGTAACCACCACTTGGCTGACCTTTATAAGGCTTACCAAACTCTGTCTCAATGTCTTTAACCCGTTCATAAACCTCACACGCACATAAGGGGGCAGGAGCTTCTCTCATCTCCAATTCTCCATTAAAAGCTTCCTTCTCTTTTCGAAATGGATGATCTTCAGGAAGATACATCCGGTAATCCATGTACACATCTTTCCCACAAAATTTTAGGCGCCTCGAGACCAAATCATCATGACAAACTGGACATGCCTTCTTTCCCTTTACAGAATACCCTGACAAATTTCCATAAGCCGGGAAATCATTTATCGTACAAAAAATCATGGCACGTAAAGTGAAATTGGTTTTGGTGTATGCATCAAACATCAACACCCCTTCATCCCACAACAATTTCAAATCTTCAATGAGTGGCTCTAGATACACATCTATGTCATTTCCGGGTTGTTTAGGCCCAGAGATTAAGAGCGACAACATGATGTATCTACGCTTCATGCATAACCAAGGAGGCAAATTGTATATGGTGAGAAGAACCGGCCAAGTGCTATATTGGGTACTAAGTGTCCCAAATGGGTTCATTCCATCCGTGCAAAGACCAAGCCTGAGATTCCGAACTTCTTCCCTAAAGACCTTGTACTTTCGATCAATGTTCCTCCATTGCGGAGAATCAGCAGGATGCCTCATTAACCCATCTTTCTTCCTCCCCTCGGCATGCCACCTCAAGAGTTTTGCAGTTTTCTCTTCTGAGAAAAGGCGCTTAAATCTTGGTATAATTGGAAGATACCAAAGCACCTTAGCCGGAGAAGGTTTCTTCTTAGTTGATGTTGCATCATTCTCCACGATCTTGTAACGGGACAATCCGCATCTTGGACACTCATGCAGATTTGCATACTGCTTTCGATACAACACGCAATCATTTGGACACGCGTGTATCTTCTCATAATCCATACCCAAAGGACACATAAGCTTCTGGGCCTCATAGTTAGACCTTGGAAGTTTGTTTCCTTCAGGAAGATTACCAGACGTGGCCTCCAAAAACTGTGAAAAACTCTTGTTGGTCCAACCGTTTTCCACCTTTAAGTTGAAATATTCGATGACGGCACCAAGTACAGTTTGTGTAGAACCAGGATATAATGGTGTTGCGGAAGCTTTGATTATACTATCATACATATGGGGACGCTCAACGAAATGATGGTCTTCCACATCATGCATCATATCATCTATCCTATCTTTCTCCTCTTCTTCCTCACTTTCAACACCAATATCATCCTCAATTTCATTATCATCACCATTATCACAATGATTATGCTGACTCGAGCTCGGCATACTAGAACTTGCCCCATGATCTATGCTCTCACCATGCCATGTCCACGTCGTGTAGTTACCCTTAAAACCGCGACGAACTATGTGATCAACAATATCATCAATATCCCGATACCCCCTTGAATTATTGCAATCACAACAAGGACACAGAATTAAACTTGATTCATGTTCTGATTGATGTTTCAAGGCAACCTTAATGAACTCTTGAATCCCTTGTAAGAACCTTGTAGAAAATCGTTTACTACCATACATCCAACTCCGATCCATTTTCAACCACTAGACCAAATTTTGTCAAAGGTTAGAATATAAACTAGGCTATTCATATCATTATAAATCCAAAATTTTGTAGCAAACCCAAAACATGATTTCATATATCACCTAAATTCATTTCATACCCAAAACTTCATTTCATAACTTTTAATTCAACAAAACCTAACAACTAAAATTCAACAAAACCTAAATCCTAAAATGTACCCAATTAAAATTCAACTAAAATTCAACAAAACCTACAACTAAAATTCAACAAAACCTAAATCCTAAAATGTACCCAATTAAAATTCAACTAAAATTCAACAAAACCTACAACTAAAATTCAACAAAACCTAAATCCTAAAATGTACCCAATTAAAATTCAACAAATAATATCAACCATTAAAATTCAATTATAATGCATAATTAAAATTCAATTATAATGTCCACAATTAAAATTAAAATGCACAATTAAAATTCAATAAATATCAAAATTAAAATTCAATACCTAAGAGAGGAGAGACTACAATGAACAAGGGCGGCTGAGTGGGCGGCGGCGTGAAGGAGTGAGTGGGCGGCGGCTCTAAAAAGGGAGTACAGCAAGAAGGAGTGAAGCAGTGAAGTGCAGCGCAGTGAAGGGGCAGCGCAGTGAAGAAACGGCGGAAGGCACGGAAGGCGGCAGTGAAGCAACGACGGCAGGGTGAAGCCGCCGGTGAGACTCTAGCAGTGTTGGTGTTTGGTTTCGTTTGGGAGTGAAGCAGTGTTGGTTGTTTGTCGAGCAAAACCTAAGTCAGAATGAAGCTTGAAAGCAATTAAGCGTGAGCGCGAATTCGAAAAAAAAAAATCAAAACACATTTGCGTCGCAGCTTTATTAAACTGCGACGCAAATGACTCTAGGATGCCCCCCAGAGTCATTTGCGTCGCAGATTAGTAAATCTGCGACGCACTTGATTGAGTTAATTGCGTCGCAGTTTTACTAATCTGCGACGCAAATGACTCTGGGGGGCATCCTAGAGTCATTTGCGTCGCAGTTTAATAAAGCTGCGACGCAAATGACTAAATTTTATGCTAAAATTTGTCATTTGCGTCACATGTTCAGAATGGCGTGGCAAATGCGGGGATGCAAATAAGCCTTTTTCCACTAGTGATTATTCACTTTGATATACAACAGCTATCAAATAATAACTGTTATTTACACAATTAATCATCTCTATTATATAAGTGAAGAGCTGAGGTCGTTTTCGTAATCATACTTTTTGTGTCCCCTACGGAATAATCATAAATTCTCATATTAATTACAAAATTAAATTAATTATTTATTAAATCAAAATTTTTAAAAACTTTTGTACTAGTGTAAGTTGCAAAATACAATAACATAATACGTAGTACAACATTTTAATATTAGGAATGAAAGAAAAAATAAAAAGTCAAAAGTATACCAAATTGCCAAACTTTGGTAGAGCTATTTACGGAATATTTGAAATTTGCCATAATTTGAAAACGGTTAATGATATTTTTTATATACTTCGTGTATAAATAAAAATCAGCACTTCATACCATGTTTTAAATATTGTATGCCATTTTTTTCCCGAACTTTCGACTTATAAAATTTTAGAAATGTACGTATATAAATATTTATCTTTATACACATAAAATGGTCAAATGGGGTTTATCTATTACGGAGTATGGTCTAAGTTATTGATGTTAGGCAATCTTTGTTCTATAAGGGAGCGACTGAAATATTTGCTTGCTTTTTAGTATTTCTCTTTATTAATTACTTATACTATCGCTAAATCTCTAATCAATATTAAATCACTAGGACATTGAGATACCAAAATATTATATCTGACCCAAACAATTTCATATATGTTTTTTTCTTCTTTTTTCGGTGCAAATAAGCCATAAGGTAATACAAGTTACGAATGGGGAGACTCGAATTTGAGACCTAATATACAGAAGTTTTCGGTCTTAACCACTAGGCCAAGGTATCATTGTCCCAATTTAAAATATGTAAACATACAAAAAAATCTAATATATATATATATATATATATATATATATATATATATATATATATATATATATATATATATATATATATATATATATATATATATATAATAACATATTTTTGTTTTCTAATATATTTTCTCACGCATCGAGGCGGTGATTTTTTTTTCTGAAACATGAGAAAATTCCAGGTGCACCAGTGTATCCAAAGATATATTAATGCCCGTTAATGATCCCTCTCGCATGTTCTACATCTCCTGGTATAAGAGTAAAATGTAAAAAGGTGTATCGTTTACATACATGTACCTTATTGGTTTGTCCCTTTTTTGGGAGATTTTAGGTCGCCAGTTTCTCCTCTTTGAAGATCTTAATTAGGTCGTAAATGTTATTTGGTGCGAATTATACTTTACTTACCAAAAAGAACATATGGAAAAATCTTTATTCATAAGACATGATCAAGTATGATTCATTATTGTTATGGCAAATGTTAAATTGAGTAAGTAATCTTTGTTTTAATGTAATGCATATATTATTTCTCTTTTTAAATATAAGACCAAGAATCGTATGAGTTAATATTCTTTTTTCTTAATATTTTTGGCAAAATTAAGTTAGGCTCCGTTTGGTAAGGCGTAAAACGTTTTCATTGTAAGACGATTTTCCATGGAAAACATTTTTCAAGGGAAAACACAATTTCAAACTAGTTTTCCTTTGTTTGGTAACTTAAAGGAAAATGAGAGAAGATGGTGAAGATTGAGGGGAAGAAAGGAGAGGGAGGTAAGGAGGAAAGAAGGAAAAGTGGTTTCCCTCCTTTTCAAATGGAAAAGGGTTTTCCACCTTTGAGAGAGTAATGAAAAATTGTTTTCCATCCCTTACCCAACCAAACAACGTAAAATGATTAAAAAGGGAAAAATCGTTTTCCATGAAAACGTTTTACGCCCTACTAAACGGAGCCTTAATATTTGATTTGGAATCCTAGAAGATAATAAGGAGTATAAGATATAGAAATCTACCAAAATCAATGGGTTTGTAATTTTCCATAGTTACGTTAGCTCTTTATACAGAATCATGTCCAATAATATTTGACTGGAATTAAAGCTTCAAAGGAGTGATATGGAATCATAGATATAATGGAAAGTTTAAAGGAATTATATGAAATATATCTTGTATTAACATATTCTATCAGTAATCTACTGAAATCAATATTATTAAGGTATGAATATATATTTTCTTTAATTTCGTGGCTTTGAAAATATTGACATTCCGAAAACACGAAGTATATTCAGACTATAAATTAAAACACAATGTACTATCACCAATATTATTCACCTCTCAATCAAATAAATTTATTCACCTCTTAATCAAATAAATTTGAGCAATGGAAGCAAGTGGTAGAATTACCCATTTGTCGGCCTTCATCGTTTTTTCACTCCTGGTCATGGCACACTGTAAGTTACTTGTTAAATTATTTGTGTTATTTTATACGTTACTCGTAGTTTTTAAGGGTTCATTCCCCACTTTATGTTTTGTACGTTCGTCCTACAAATTTACACAAAACTTCGTCCATTAATAATAGATGAAAGAATATGTGAATATTTCTTGAGGATGTACTTGAACGTCAAGTTATCTAATTTTCCATGATTTGTGTCATCAAAAAAAATTTTAACTTGTGAAATTGTGTTTTTTGAATTGTTTGTTTTCGTTAATGTATGTAGGTGATGTTTATGACGGTCAAAGCAAAGAAAGTTTTAATGATACTGGAAATGGAATAGGGTCGTCGAAAATTCATGTAGGTGATTGTGTGAATCGTCAGACTTTTTTTTGCCCTGGTGGTGGTAAAGAATGCTATTGTTGTTTTATTACAAGGTGTTATTCTACTCTGGATGCGTGCCTTGCCCACTGCAAGTGAAGATTTTTTTAGGAGAACTTTTATGATTGGAACCTATTGAGAATGTTACGGAGTATGATATATTTTATGGAAGATATAATGTTATTTATTTTTAAATAAATTAATGAATATCTCTTCCGTTTCGTTTTTTTATAGATGATGATTTGTTTAACTCTTATCTTTAGAGACAGTTGTTGATGCAACCCTTTAAAGACTTTGTTCATCAATTAACTTAAAAAACTAGTATTGAGACAATCTAAATAAAGAATCATATAATTAACTACCCTTTTTTCCTTGATGGAACGTCACAAGAGGTAGTGAAATAAGATTTGTGAAGATAAAACAATGAAATTGAAGGCTTTTACGTCATTAGCTTGACGCCTTTTACCTCTAGTAAATACCCCGACAATGATCGCAATAGTTTGTCATATGCAATGGCAAACATATCCAAGAGTAACAAGTAGGCAAGAGTCAAATAAGAATCAATCACAAAGTAGAATGCAACTCTATGCCTACGGGATGTGGGGCAAAAATAAGAAAAATCAAAAGGAAAAACAAAAGAATACTCCCTTCTTCTTGGTCCTTTGAGGAAGGAGAATCATTAGGATCAATACAGGAAAAAGAATCCTCAAGCGGCAGGAGTTGAGATAAAAAGGTAAAAGAGATGGGAAATGAAGGATAAATGTTGAGTTTCTTCTTTCGGAATGGGGAATGAGGGAAGGGAGTGGGAATAAAAGATTCACAAACAACTTCACTCACATCACAAAGAACACAAGAAATCTCAACATAGGATCCTTCATTAACTCTTAAAAGTTTTTGGTTGGCAAATTCACTTTTTTCCTCAATTTGAATCGACTTAAGCACTTCGAGGCAAAAAGGAGCAAATAAATTTTCATCACCATCAACAAGGCATTCACTCAAAGAGGCACGAGTAGGAACAAACTCTTCGATACTCAATTCCTCAATGTCATGCATCATAGGTGGCAATGTAGCGTCAAACTAACATCCTTAATAGATTCTTGCATTACTAGGTTAGAGATTCCCAAAAAGCCTACTCGTTGGGACATGACCTCAAATGAATTCAAACTAGAATATGTTCTTTGCTCTTCCTGAATTTCAAGATACTTCATGAAAACGAGCATCTCAAACAATGATTTTGGAGATTCAACTTTCAAAGAGCTTAGGAAATTATCACGGAGATAGAGAAGATCATCAAGTGTAATCGATTCATCATTTTGAGATAAAAAGGAATTTGCCATTTTTTTGTTTTTTTTATAAAAAGAAAATGAAAAATGAACTAGACTAGAGAACTAGAAAGAAAAATCAAACAATGATGCCATTCCCGACAACGGCGCCATTTTGATCAGGCGATTTTCGTGTCGTTATACGAATACCACCTAATCAAACAAAATTTATAAACTCCTAACTAACCGGCTATATTGACTATAGCGGCAAGCATAGGGATCGTCCCAAGAGAATGAATATGTTTGGCTTTTCAATCTAATGCGTTCAAAAGCTAGTTCGGATGAAAAATGAGATTTTGAATTAATCTAATGAAAGCAAGAAAATCACGAAATACAAACAAACAAAGAAATTCTAGAGATTTCGGGAATCGGCAATGGAAATTGAATTAAGGGAAGAACAAGGTCAAAACAATCATGATTATGCAAAGACTTGATGCATAGGGGAATAAAAACTATTGACGTGCTCGCCACCTCTCGGATAGAGCACGCGAAGCGTCTAATCGATGGAAAAGCTTTCACATAGTCCTAAACTAGACCACTTTCGATACAACACGCAATCATTTGGACACGCGTGTATCTTCTCATAATCCATACCCAAAGGACACATAAGCTTCTGGGCCTCATAGTTAGACCTTGGAAGTTTGTTTCCTTCAGGAAGATTACCAGACGTGGCCTCCAAAAACTGTGAAAAACTCTTGTTGGTCCAACCGTTTTCCACCTTTAAGTTGAAATATTCGATGACGGCACCAAGTACAGTTTGTGTAGAACCAGGATATAATGGTGTTGCGGAAGCTTTGATTATACTATCATACATATGGGGACGCTCAACGAAATGATGGTCTTCCACATCATGCATCATATCATCTATCCTATCTTTCTCCTCTTCTTCCTCACTTTCAACACCAATATCATCCTCAATTTCATTATCATCACCATTATCACAATGATTATGCTGACTCGAGCTCGGCATACTAGAACTTGCCCCATGATCTATGCTCTCACCATGCCATGTCCACGTCGTGTAGTTACCCTTAAAACCACGACGAACTATGTGATCAACAATATCATCAATATCCCGATACCCCCTTGAATTATTGCAATCACAACAAGGACACAGAATTAAACTTGATTCATGTTCTGATTGATGTTTCAAGGCAACCTTAATGAACTCTTGAATCCCTTGTAAGAACCTTGTAGAAAATCGTTTACTACCATACATCCAACTCCGATCCATTTTCAACCACTAGACCAAATTTTGTCAAAGGTTAGAATATAAACTAGGCTATTCATATCATTATAAATCCAAAATTTTGTAGCAAACCCAAAACATGATTTCATATATCACCTAAATTCATTTCATACCCAAAACTTCATTTCATAACTTTTAATTCAACAAAACCTAACAACTAAAATTCAACAAAACCTAAATCCTAAAATGTACCCAATTAAAATTCAACTAAAATTCAACAAAACCTACAACTAAAATTCAACAAAACCTAAATCCTAAAATGTACCCAATTAAAATTCAACTAAAATTCAACAAAACCTACAACTAAAATTCAACAAAACCTAAATCCTAAAATGTACCCAATTAAAATTCAACAAATAATATCAACCATTAAAATTCAATTATAATGCATAATTAAAATTCAATTATAATGTCCACAATTAAAATTAAAATGCACAATTAAAATTCAATAAATATCAAAATTAAAATTCAATACCTAAGAGAGGAGAGACTACAATGAACAAGGGCGGCTGAGTGGGCGGCGGCGTGAAGGAGTGAGTGGGCGGCGGCGTGAAGGAGTGAGTGGGCGGCAGCGTGGACGACTTCCTTGGCCGTGGGCGGCGGCTCTAAAAAGGGAGTACAGCAAGAAGGAGTGAAGCAGTGAAGTGCAGCGCAGTGAAGGGGCAGCGCAGTGAAGAAACGGCGGAAGGCACGGAAGGCGGCAGTGAAGCAACGACGGCAGGGTGAAGCCGCCGGTGAGACTCTAGCAGTGTTGGTGTTTGGTTTCGTTTGGGAGTGAAGCAGTGTTGGTTGTTTGTCGAGCAAAACCTAAGTCAGAATGAAGCTTGAAAGCAATTAAGCGTGAGCGCGAATTCGAAAAAAAAAAATCAAAACACATTTGCGTCGCAGCTTTATTAAACTGCGACGCAAATGACTCTAGGATGCCCCCCAGAGTCATTTGCGTCGCAGATTAGTAAATCTGCGACGCACTTGATTGAGTTAATTGCGTCGCAGTTTTACTAATCTGCGACGCAAATGACTCTGGGGGGCATCCTAGAGTCATTTGCGTCGCAGTTTAATAAAGCTGCGACGCAAATGACTAAATTTTATGCTAAAATTTGTCATTTGCGTCACATGTTCAGAATGGCGTGGCAAATGCGGGGATGCAAATAAGCCTTTTTCCACTAGTGATTATTCACTTTGATATACAACAGCTATCAAATAATAACTGTTATTTACACAATTAATCATCTCTATTATATAAGTGAAGAGCTGAGGTCGTTTTCGTAATCATACTTTTTGTGTCCCCTACGGAATAATCATAAATTCTCATATTAATTACAAAATTAAATTAATTATTTATTAAATCAAATTTTTTAAAAACTTTTGTACTAGTGTAAGTTGCAAAATACAATAACATAATACGTAGTACAACATTTTAATATTAGGAATGAAAGAAAAAATAAAAAGTCAAAAGTATACCAAATTGCCAAACTTTGGTAGAGCTATTTACGGAATATTTGAAATTTGCCATAATTTGAAAACGGTTAATGATATTTTTTATATACTTCGTGTATAAATAAAAATCAGCACTTCATACCATGTTTTAAATATTGTATGCCATTTTTTTCCCGAACTTTCGACTTATAAAATTTTAGAAATGTACGTATATAAATATTTATCTTTATACACATAAAATGGTCAAATGGGGTTTATCTATTACGGAGTATGGTCTAAGTTATTGATGTTAGGCAATCTTTGTTCTATAAGGGAGCGACTGAAATATTTGCTTGCTTTTTAGTATTTCTCTTTATTAATTACTTATACTATCGCTAAATCTCTAATCAATATTAAATCACTAGGACATTGAGATACCAAATATTATATCTGACCCAAACAATTTCATATATGTTTTTTTCTTCTTTTTTCGGTGCAAATAAGCCATAAGGTAATACAAGTTACGAATGGGGAGACTCGAATTTGAGACCTAATATACAGAAGTTTTCGGTCTTAACCACTAGGCCAAGGTATCATTGTCCCAATTTAAAATATGTAAACATACAAAAAAATCTAATATATATATATATATATATATATATATATATATATATATATATATATATATATATATATATATATATATATATATATATATAATAACATATTTTTGTTTTCTAATATATTTTCTCACGCATCGAGGCGGTGATTTTTTTTTCTGAAACATGAGAAAATTCCAGGTGCACCAGTGTATCCAAAGATATATTAATGCCCGTTAATGATCCCTCTCGCATGTTCTACATCTCCTGGTATAAGAGTAAAATGTAAAAAGGTGTATCGTTTACATACATGTACCTTATTGGTTTGTCCCTTTTTTGGGAGATTTTAGGTCGCCAGTTTCTCCTCTTTGAAGATCTTAATTAGGTCGTAAATGTTATTTGGTGCGAATTATACTTTACTTACCAAAAAGAACATATGGAAAAATCTTTATTCATAAGACATGATCAAGTATGATTCATTATTGTTATGGCAAATGTTAAATTGAGTAAGTAATCTTTGTTTTAATGTAATGCATATATTATTTCTCTTTTTAAATATAAGACCAAGAATCGTATGAGTTAATATTCTTTTTTCTTAATATTTTTGGCAAAATTAAGTTAGGCTCCGTTTGGTAAGGCGTAAAACGTTTTCATTGTAAGACGATTTTCCATGGAAAACATTTTTCAAGGGAAAACACAATTTCAAACTAGTTTTCCTTTGTTTGGTAACTTAAAGGAAAATGAGAGAAGATGGTGAAGATTGAGGGGAAGAAAGGAGAGGGAGGTAAGGAGGAAAGAAGGAAAAGTGGTTTCCCTCCTTTTCAAATGGAAAAGGGTTTTCCACCTTTGAGAGAGTAATGAAAAATTGTTTTCCATCCCTTACCCAACCAAACAACGTAAAATGATTAAAAAGGGAAAAATCGTTTTCCATGAAAACGTTTTACGCCCTACTAAACGGAGCCTTAATATTTGATTTGGAATCCTAGAAGATAATAAGGAGTATAAGATATAGAAATCTACCAAAATCAATGGGTTTGTAATTTTCCATAGTTACGTTAGCTCTTTATACAGAATCATGTCCAATAATATTTGACTGGAATTAAAGCTTCAAAGGAGTGATATGGAATCATAGATATAATGGAAAGTTTAAAGGAATTATATGAAATATATCTTGTATTAACATATTCTATCAGTAATCTACTGAAATCAATATTATTAAGGTATGAATATATATTTTCTTTAATTTCGTGGCTTTGAAAATATTGACATTCCGAAAACACGAAGTATATTCAGACTATAAATTAAAACACAATGTACTATCACCAATATTATTCACCTCTCAATCAAATAAATTTATTCACCTCTTAATCAAATAAATTTGAGCAATGGAAGCAAGTGGTAGAATTACCCATTTGTCGGCCTTCATCGTTTTTTCACTCCTGGTCATGGCACACTGTAAGTTACTTGTTAAATTATTTGTGTTATTTTATACGTTACTCGTAGTTTTTAAGGGTTCATTCCCCACTTTATGTTTTGTACGTTCGTCCTACAAATTTACACAAAACTTCGTCCATTAATAATAGATGAAAGAATATGTGAATATTTCTTGAGGATGTACTTGAACGTCAAGTTATCTAATTTTCCATGATTTGTGTCATCAAAAAAAAATTTTAACTTGTGAAATTGTGTTTTTTGAATTGTTTGTTTTCGTTAATGTATGTAGGTGATGTTTATGACGGTCAAAGAAAAGAAAGTTTTAATGATACTGGAAATGGAATAGGGTCGTCGAAAATTCATGTAGGTGATTGTGTGAATCGTCAGACTTTTTTTTGCCCTGGTGGTGGTAAAGAATGCTATTGTTGTTTTATTACAAGGTGTTATTCTACTCTGGATGCGTGCCTTGCCCACTGCAAGTGAAGATTTTTTTAGGAGAACTTTTATGATTGGAACCTATTGAGAATGTTACGGAGTATGATATATTTTATGGAAGATATAATGTTATTTATTTTTAAATAAATTAATGAATATCTCTTCCGTTTCGTTTTTTTATAGATGATGATTTGTTTAACTCTTATCTTTAGAGACAGTTGTTGATGCAACCCTTTAAAGACTTTGTTCATCAATTAACTTAAAAAACTAGTATTGAGACAATCTAAATAAAGAATCATATAATTAACTACCCTTTTTTCCTTGATGGAACGTCACAAGAGGTAGTGAAATAAGATTTGTGAAGATAAAACAATGAAATTGAAGGCTTTTACGTCATTAGCTTGACGCCTTTTACCTCTAGTAAATACCCCGACAATGATCGCAATAGTTTGTCATATGCAATGGCAAACATATCCAAGAGTAACAAGTAGGCAAGAGTCAAATAAGAAGCAATCACAAAGTAGAATGCAACTCTATGCCTACGGGATGTGGGGCAAAAATAAGAAAAATCAAAAGGAAAAACAAAAGAATACTCCCTTCTTCTTGGTCCTTTGAGGAAGGAGAATCATTAGGATCAATACAGGAAAAAGAATCCTCAAGCGGCAGGAGTTGAGATAAAAAGGTAAAAGAGATGGGAAATGAAGGATAAATGTTGAGTTTCTTCTTTCGGAATGGGGAATGAGGGAAGGGAGTGGGAATAAAAGATTCACAAACAACTTCACTCACATCACAAAGAACACAAGAAATCTCAACATAGGATCCTTCATTAACTCTTAAAAGTTTTTGGTTGGCAAATTCACTTTTTTCCTCAATTTGAATCGACTTAAGCACTTCGAGGCAAAAAGGAGCAAATAAATTTTCATCACCATCAACAAGGCATTCACTCAAAGAGGCACGAGTAGGAACAAACTCTTCGATACTCAATTCCTCAATGTCATGCATCATAGGTGGCAATGTAGCGTCAAACTAACATCCTTAATAGATTCTTGCATTACTAGGTTAGAGATTCCCAAAAAGCCTACTCGTTGGGACATGACCTCAAATGAATTCAAACTAGAATATGTTCTTTGCTCTTCCTGAATTTCAAGATACTTCATGAAAACGAGCATCTCAAACAATGATTTTGGAGATTCAACTTTCAAAGAGCTTAGGAAATTATCACGGAGATAGAGAAGATCATCAAGTGTAATCGATTCATCATTTTGAGATAAAAAGGAATTTGCCATTTTTTTGTTTTTTTATAAAAAGAAAATGAAAAATGAACTAGACTAGAGAACTAGAAAGAAAAATCAAACAATGATGCCATTCCCGACAACGGCGCCATTTTGATCAGGCGATTTTCGTGTCGTTATACGAATACCACCTAATCAAACAAAATTTATAAACTCCTAACTAACCGGCTATATTGACTATAGCGGCAAGCATAGGGATCGTCCCAAGAGAATGAATATGTTTGGCTTTTCAATCTAATGCGTTCAAAAGCTAGTTCGGATGAAAAATGAGATTTTGAATTAATCTAATGAAAGCAAGAAAATCACGAAATACAAACAAACAAAGAAATTCTAGAGATTTCGGGAATCGGCAATGGAAATTGAATTAGGGGAAGAACAAGGTCAAAACAATCATGATTATGCAAAGACTTGATGCATAGGGGAATAAAAACTATTGACGTGCTCGCCACCTCTCGGATAGAGCACGCGAAGCGTCTAATCGATGGAAAAGCTTTCACATAGTCCTAAACTAGACCACTTTCATATAGGACCTACTATTCACTTGCATAAAAGAGGTTCACAATGTCTTGCCAAACCTAAACTATGCATTCCAATCAATTCTAATAAACTAGCATTTGCAACTACTACTTAATTAGTCATGTAAATCCTATCATCAACTCACATTTAATCACAACATCAATCATGAATTTCCCTACAATTTCCCCAAATTCATTCCCAAGGCTTCAACCCTAACATCTAGACTAAGACTACTCAATTAGCATGATTAACATCAAAATTAAACTAATTAATCCTAATCATGAAACTAATTGAATTAAAGAAACTAATTGAATCAACAAAATTATGAAAATTCAAATATCAAAATTGGGGGAAAATTCAAGAAAATTCAAAATATGAAACTAATTCTAGAATTCAACAATGAAATCAAAGCATAAACGAAATTAATGAAGAAATTAAAGAATGAAAGAACAAATCAAAAAGAAAAGTAGAATTATACCTTGAATTGTTGAAATTGCATCAAACTTGAAGAACAAAATTGAAGAACAAAACTCAAATGAAAGAGAAAAGAAATCTGAAATTTAGAGTTTGAATCAACTAAGAATTAAGAATTTGAAGCTAAGAATCCTAATCATGACCACTAATCTAAGCCCTAATCTAATTCTCTCTCTAGAATTCTAAGCTAATCCTAAAATATGAAAACTAAAAATGAAATTACATACGAACAAAGTGCTGTTATTTCGTATTTAAAGCTCTCCGCGCAGCTGTGTGGTCGCACAAGAGAAGCCGTGCGCTCGCACAAAATACCACTGAGCCAGTGCATAGTTCTTCTAGTTTGTGTGCTCACACATGCACAACTGTATGCTTGCACAGAACTGTGCGCCCACACACATAACTTGTGTGCTCGCACAGCTACAGCCCTTGCTGTTTTTGCGTGTTGCTTTGGCTGCTATTCTTCTTGCTTGTTGCTTCTACTCTTCTTGCTATAAGGCTGCTGTAACACTTGTTTATTGCTGCTGTTGTGTAGCTACAAGGTTGCTATCAAGGTACTCAAGTGATCAGCAACGAAGCTCAAACAACAGCAGCCAAGTAGATGCTCGTGTAGCTGTTGTACTTGTTCGATTGCTGCTGTTGTTGTGGCTTCTTGCGTGAGTTGCTGTGGCTGATCTGCTGCGCTATTCTTGCTGCAAGGATGTTGGTTGTGTAGCTGCTACAAGGTACTGCAAGAAGCTCGTTGGTGAGCACAAGAACTGCTGTAAAGCCACGAACAAGAGCTGAAAGTGTGCGTAAGTACAGCAGCTATGGCTGCTGTTTGCTCGTGTACAAGGGCTGTTTGTGTGTTCGTGTTGTAGCTGCTCAAGTGCTCGTGTGTAGCTGCTAGGCTGTAGCTGCTTGTGCATACCT